>NC_141624.1:3800217-4400217 GCF_047967505.1 Dipteris shenzhenensis | reverse complement strand
TGACGAGGCTGCAATGGCTAAGTACGAGGGCTTGCTGATTGGGGTCGTGGCAAATAGCTTTGTCTTAGAGAACTCCTAATTTGCCTCTGCAAATCTGAGAACCCCTATGCTCAAGCTAACCCACAAGCTGGGCCAAGGGTTCAGCCCAGCCTGGGGTGACCCGAACCTAAAAGAGAGCTAGTGGGCTGAGACAAGGCTGGCGGTGTGAATTGGAGAAGACCTGACCCACTGGCTGTTTTGTCCTGCCCGCGATGTGACCTGGAACTCTGACTACCCGGTGCTGCGCTCCACCAGCACCAATGCTTGTTTCCATGGTCAAGGAAACGATTACCACTCAAGTTATCTCAGCCAAGAAAGAGATGGCCATCGTGGCCAGCAACAAAATCAATAAATCAGATCTTTATGTGGAAGGATGCTGTAGTACAAAATAAGAAAATTTTACGCATTGGGGGCCTCCAAGAGGACTGCCTTGGCTGTCTTAATGATGAGGAGGGGTACACAGAAGAGGAAAAAATCATATGCCTCAAGAAGGGGATACCACAAGTTGAATGGGATGAAAATGACATCAGCTGTATCACTCAAAAGGGAACACAAGTGCTAGGATATTTAAGAGAGAGGGTAGGAAGAGTTAAGATTCTCTAACAGGCAAATAAGCTGAAGGGTACAAGGGTATGGATATTTGAGGAGCTGACTCTGACCCAACTCAAAGGAATATTGAACTCACTAAAGTGAAGGTCGCATGCGAAGTGGGGAAATGGTCAGTCTAGTCTACCAAGATGAATTAGCATGAACTAGAGATTGCAAATATAAACCGAGTTTTAAATTGATGTAATGAAGGCCACTTTGTTATAGAACTAGAACATAGATGTGTGCTATATTAATTTCGAGTTGAGATGCCATGTGCACTCCTCGACTCTCTAATACTTAGGTAGCTACTCTTTGTTGGTGAGATGAAGGAACATGAAGCCAGATGGTATAATGCATTGAAATCAGAATTGGGGGCTCCCAGAAGGATGGTACAAGGAGGACGACTCATTCTAGCAAATGTCAAAGCATCAATGTGTGACAACATTGATTGGATGGCTGACGAGGATGACAAGCCCGACAATTCTGATGATGATGGTGAAGCTAGAACAGTATTTATCGCGGAGAGTAAAGGTCATGCTGTCCTTAACGTTTAATTCACGAGATTTACGACTCAAGATTCTACGACAATCTTACAAGCTGAAAGGTACTAAGCTATGGATAGCCGAGGAACACAAGAGCTGCCAAAGTTAAGGCTGCCAGGAAGGATGGTAAATGGACAGTGTACCGGGAATAAGGAGTTTAAAAAAAAACCAAAAGACTCTGTCTTAAAATGATGTATGGCCGACTATATGTTTTTCTAGGATGTAATCTAGGTACTATAAATAAATGGAGTTGCTTTATGCACTCTCAGGGAGCTGCCATGTGCCCTCCCTAAGCTGATGTAGTGGATGGCTTTTTTCTATTGTCCCATAGACCTTTGGTCTCCTCTGGACATCAATAGACTTTCTTTCTCATAGGCCCGTGAGGCCTTCTGAAGACGTTAATATATCTTTCTTCTTTCTCATAGACTTCTTTGGTCTCATAGAGTTGTGTCAAGGCTCTCTCTCTCTCTCTCTCTCCACAAATGGCATTGAAATCTCCACCATTTGAATCTCCCCTTGTGCTGCTCTGCCTCCCCTCCTTGCTCACTCGCCTCCTCTCCCTTCTCACCCGCTTCCCCTCCTGTTGCGCTACCTCTCCTCCTGCTCACCCACCACACCTCTTGCTCATCTTCCTCTCCTCCTGCTCACCTGCCACACCTCCCTACTCAATTTGCCTCCCCTCCTGCTCACCCTCCACCCCTGCTATTGCTCTGCCTCCCCTCATGCTGCCTTTGCCTCCCCTCCTGCTCACCTCCGTGCTCGCTTGCCTCCCTTCCTGTGTCCCCTCTTGCTGTCTCTGCCACCCCTCCTGCTCACCCGTCTCCCCTCCTGCTGCCTCCGCCTCCACCCACCACCAGAGCGTGGTCCTTTGATCTTACCACCACGTACTTCTACTATCAGCCGGATATCTCTAGGAACTTGAGCCTGCGTGCTCCACCTGGAGCGTATGTAGACTCTCCGTCTTTTGATCTCAGCTCCTTGCTGCCCTAGAAGACAGCCAAGGCTCCAGCTCTAGAAGAGCTGAGTCTGCAGCAACTCTTCCCTTGCTTTGGCTCCTAGATGTAGGTCCAAATGTGAGGGTGTGTTGAAGAACTGAAAGGAAAGCATGAAGCTGAACACAAAATGAGAATGCTTGCTTGCTTATGGAATGAAGAAAGGTGAGGTCCATTTGTAGGCACCTCTTACATGAGCCACCAAGCTCCATAATCATCTCCTCAATCATCTCCTCAATCAGCTCCTAGATTCTCTCAATCGTCCTATGTGGCATCTGCCACCACCTAACAGTGCTTATGGGCACCTAACTGTGCCTCTAGCACACACACATAGAAACCAAGGTGTGCCTGGGGCATACACCTTGAGATATCCCATTATACCCCCCCTCAAGGGAATGCCTCAGGCTATGTCAAGGATACATCTAGTCTCATAGTTTCTCATGCCATCTCATGGTGGTCAAAGATAAATCTATGGCTAGGTTCTCATGCTAGCAAGGGTTTCCCAAGGGTGTGAAGTAAACAAAAGGGATTCATAAGACCTTCCAATGGTTATCTCCCCTGCATGTACATGCACACAATGTTTGCAGGAGGTACCATGGAGCAAAACACACAAAAGTTTATTTCATTCATTTTGGAGGACTATCCAGGCTGAGTACCTTGACTCAACATAAAAAGAGAGATCTCGAGCATATATGGAGATGGTTCAAAAAGCATAATCTTCATAGGATGCCTCATCTTGTGGAGGCACATCAACTGAAAGTAGATTGGCAGTCTCTGACTTTGTAGTTGCTTCTTTTTTGGCCTTACAATACTTTTCATGGTGATTGTTTTTGCCACAATGTTTGCAAGGATTGATCTTGAAGCAATCTTTTGAGAGGTGATTAGTCTTTCCACAATGTTTGCAAGGTGAAAACTTGCCCTTTTGAGTTTTTATGGCATAGGCTGTGTCATTGCCTCTCCGGAGTTCCATGTGCCTTTCTTCTTCTTGAAGAGCAGTAATAAGACCTTTAAGAGTAGGATTAGGAAGATTTTTCAAAGTGGTAACAACATGATCATAATCTTCAGGCATACTTTTGAGCAACACTGCCATTGCATCATCTGTAGTGATTGGAGAGTTGATAGAAGCAAGTTGAGTCATGAGACTCCGCATGTGATTGACATGGGCAGCCAAAGGAGTGCCACTAGCCATCTTCAATTCAAAGAAAGCAATCTTAAGTGACAATTTTGAGATGTGAGAGCTAGCACCAAAAATAATATCAAGCTTCTGCCAAGCTTGAGAAAGAGACTCCAAATCAGAAATGTGATGAATATAGTCATCTCCTAAGCCAAGAGCAATGATGCCATAGGCTTTCTCCTCTCTAGCAGGATCTCGTGCCAGGTGTGTCGGAGCTGAGGATTCTCCAGCATTAGAGGTTGTTGAAGAAGAAGTTGAAGCAGCTTTGACAAGCCCCCGGAGGTTTTTCCTCATCAATGCAAACTTAACCTTCATCTGCCATGTGTGAAAGCCTTTACCATTGAACTTATCCGTATTCAAGAGGATAGCCATGAGAGGGTCTAACCCAAAATGGGTAGTGTCTACTCTCTTACAAGGCTAGAAAGAGTTAAAGAGCTTCAAAGTACAAGCATTTAGAGTAGCAAAGACTTGTAACCAAGTTCCATACTACAAATCATAATGGAAATAATGCTTCAACTTGCATGCTTTTTAGAGGTGGCTAAATGAAAGTATTCAAGCAAATCCAGGTATAACAACTTAAAGGAAAGTTGTAGCCACAGTTGTACTGATGCTATTCAACACTTTAAAACATCAGAAATGCTAAAGTAGCATCTAATGTAGCATCAAACTCACAACATTGTCAAAACTATCCAAAACAGAGGCCTGAACTTGGAGGGCTTGTATCTCACTCTTCAAAGCAAAGAAAAGAGGGCTTTCTAGGTAGAAACAAAGCTGGTATACCAGAGAAGAGCCACTGAGGAGGAGAGGCGAAATGCCGCGTCACGTCGCCATAGCCAGCAGCTTGAAAGTCGACTGGTTTTTTTGCTGTTTCTCCCTCCTTGGTGGACCATTTCCCTTCAAATCTGGACAGGAGCTAGCTCATATTGTTGTGCAAGATTGGCTTAGAGGAATTTTGGAATGGCTGCTTCAGCAAGTCGTATTGCAAGAAAAGACGTCAGGATGAAAACGACTGTTGCGCGGTTTCGTGGGCAGCATTCTCTAATTCCTCTGACGTTGAGGTTCGCCCATACACGAGGAGTCTACAGCTCAGAGGATTTGGAGAATGGCGGAAAGACGAGGGAGAACAAGCTCTCACAAGTTTGGGGAAGAAATGGTGAAGATGAAGAAGAAGAAGATGGAGAAGAAGAAGATGATGTGGCACAAATGGGCTCAAGGAGGATCATAGTGCTCTGATACCATGTTGAAGAACTGAAAGAAAAGCATGAAGCTGAACACAAAATGAGAATGCTTGCTTGCTTATGGAATGAAGAAAGGTGAGGTCCATTTGTAGGCACCTCTTACATGAGCCACCAAGCTCCACAATCATCTCCTCAATCAGCTCCTAGATTCTCTCAATCATCCTATGTGGCATCTACCACCACCTAACAGTGCTTATGGGCACCTAACTGTGCCTCTAGCACACACACATAGAAACCAAGGTGTGCTTGGGGCATACACCTTGAGATATCCCATCAGGGTGGTGCTGCTCTTTCTGCTTCCAAAACTTGCTGGCTGCTGGATGTGTTATGAGGCTCCTAGCCTCCCCTTTTATAGACCCCAAGGCTTGGCAAAATAGCCGACCGGCAGCCCTATGCTGGCCGACTCAGTCTGCACAAACCCACCCCCACCATCCCTATATTTTGGGCTGTGAGCAGCTGCTATTGGGCTGTGTGCCCTTTGCATTTAAGTGGGGGCCCAGCCCCCTTGTTTTGTGTGCCAGCCGAGTGGCTGGCCCCCTCCACTCACCCCTATGTATGGGGCTGTGGGCTGGGCCATATGGCCGACCAGCCAGCTCCATGGCCCTTTATAAGGGAAGGGTGCTGCCCTTTTTCAGCCCCTCCCTTTGCTGCTGCCAGACCCTCCTGCAGGCTCCTTACCTGCCCATAGGCTGGCGCATCCGAGGCGTTTCTGTCCCTTTCCTGCTGCTCCAGATTTGCCTCCTTCCAAACCATTTCCAGGCCTTGTACTTGGTCCCATCTGTTGCAGTCTTCTTCTCTTGTGAGGTGCTGCCTATGTGGCAGCCCCCTCTTTCTCTCTAGGTCTCCCTCCCCCACGCTCTCCTCATTTGGGGGCTACAAATGGGGAGGTGACCTTTCCAACACCCCCTCTCACCGACACATCTTGGCCCAATGCTAAGATTTCGATGACGTTGCCCTAGTAGCTCCCATGATGAAACCTTCTGGGACAATCTGGTGTTGATTTCGGTTCCTGGTTTTTCAACCAGTGGTTCCTGCTCCTCCAGGTCCGGTTCTGCACAAGCAAACCATCCTGGTATAGAGGTCCCCATTCACGGTAGCACCAGATGGCACCACCACCTTCAGTCACGTTCTCGCCTTCGAACTCGAGCAATCCATACACCACAATCTTCCAGTTGTCCCCCTCATAATGAGTGAACAACCTGGAGTCTTCCAGGCACCGTCCTCTTGGGGTCTGTTTCAACCCGTCCTTCCTTTGGCAAGGGCCGCAATAAAAGAATCATTTTGAGAAATGAAATCCCAAGAATATTTCCAGATAACTTGGACCACGAACTCTCCCTCTTTGTACTTATGAACTAAGTGATTTTTTCCAAAACTTGAATTATGAAACCCCTCCTATTATTGTAATTTTGTTAAATTTTTTTGAAAAGTTGGATTAAAATATACCTCCTTTTGAATGCACGTGGTACACTAAAAAATTTTAAGGTGAACCCCCGGAGGACGCAGTCGAACTTTTAAAGTGATCTCTCTCTCTCTCTCTCTCTCCTCTCTCTTTCTCTCCTCTCACTCTTTCTTCTATCCCGGTTGCATGCAGCAGCCTCGAGATGTGGAATCCACCCTCGTGTCAGTATCAACAGCCACACATGTGGAATTCCAAGCACTCCATGTCCTTCACCTTCACAAAGGTTTTCCCCCATCACCGATCCGAGCGTGTGGCACACTTATGCATGCTCCTTATATGATGTCCCGAGGTAGACACCGCTAGACATGTCCACTATGACTAGGCCCACTACTTGTCATCTATTCACTACGCAAAATGTGCAGGCTGCACTTCGCCGGCTCCACAACCGGAAAGCATAAGATCATGAAGGCCTTCGGACTAAGCACTTCGCACATGGGCAGGAGGTCCTAGCACCGATCCTTGCACATATATTTAACCTTGCAGTTTGTCACGGCTTCCCACCAGCATGGAGCACCACTACTATCGTACCGATATACAAAGCAGGAGATCCCATGGACACTGAGAACTATCGCACCCTCATGATTGGCTACACACTGGCCAAGATCTATGAATCGGTACTAGAAATAGAGATCATCAGTCATATAGAAGCACGAGGGCAGGCAGGATTGAGGATGCAGCACTCTACTCTAGACCACATTTTTACTTTGAGGGCTATCATTGAGGAGGCGAGGTCCAGACATTGAAAGGCCTTCGACATTGTTTCACGATCCCGCATGATCAGGAGACTACAAGAGATGCAGATCCCAGAGATGCTGATTTGGGGTGTGATGAACTTATATGAGTCTCACCGACTCTTTTTGGACTCTACATTGATCAGATCACATCTTTCATAGATCGCCTAGGTGCCGAGGGCTCATTACTAGGGGATCTCCTCATACAGATATTGTTATATGCTGATGATATAGTCCTTATATCCTCTTCAGCGGAGGGGTTGTTGAGAGATCTGGAGGCTTTAGAGGTGTTTTGCAGAGAGAGAGATTTGATGGTCAACCTTGGGAAAACTAAGGTTATGATCTTCAACACCTCACGATCAGTGACTAACCGACTCACTTTCACCTATCGTGGTGAACTAGTGGAGATAGTGCAGTCATACACATATTTGGGAGCAGTCTTCACAGGACCCATCTTCACGATGAAACATGCAGCCCAGGCACGACTCACACGAGGGCGTAGTGCTTTGGCTAGACTAGAGCGGCAGTGTTTCTAGGCGCACTTCCATGATCCACCAACGAAGGGCTGGCTTTCCGACACACTAGTGCGGGTGACTGTCATGTATGCAGTACCTTTTTGGGGGTGCGATCTTTCGAGGACAGATTGGAGGAGCTTCGAGCGGCTATAGGTGACAATGGGATCCATGATGATCCGATGTAAGCCCTCAGTTCCACATGAGATAGTACAGGTAGAGTTCGCCATGAGACCTCTCCAAGTTGATGTCATCTTTCGGACGGTGACTTTCATCCACAGGGTGTGGGACTTACCCCATTGGAGACTTCCGAGGTTGGCCCTAGAGTCATCCAGACGACTCGTAGAGAGCGGGGCAAACACATGGTATGCACACATATCTACATTGTTTGCCAGGCACGATATCCAGATGGATAGGCTTCCCCCCTTTCAGTACAGGATGGATGCACCTCTTGAGTTGATTCCACGAGATGAGATCAACCGTATCATATGGTTAGACCTCCTTCAGCTTCACACATCCCGGACTTGGGGGGAGGACGAGGAACTCCCCACCAAGACCCAGTTTTAATGCGACCACTTCTTATGAGTATCAGAGGAGGGATTCATTATCAAACCCTAGTATCTCGAGGATAGAGGAGTATCTCATGCACTGATGATAGCCATTGGTCAGATGCGGGTTTCATCCCATTAGCTAAGGATTGAGGCAGGGAGAGCAGTGGGTATACCTAGAGAGCATCGGATCTGCACGCTTTGTACACTGGGGGCGGTTGAGGCAGAGGAGCATTTTCTTTGTGTTTGTCCAGCCTATTATGAGATTCGGGGACGCTACCACCGTCTCTACCTAGAGGGGAATGGCTTCGGTCCTTGTCACGACTGATCCATTTCCATGACCAGGTCTGTATCGGGCTTTATTTGATGGAGATGCGGCGACATAGGGAGGTGCTTCTACAACATATCAGAGTGCAGCAAGGGATGGCCAGACCACTACAGGACATAGAGAGTGATCGGGCACAGCTGCATGTCAAGACTTCTATACATTTGAGTCAGCCCTCGGACACAGTGGAGTGGAGGTAGAGGAGCTAGCCGATATGAGAGGTGAGCGTATCGTCGAGAGAGGGGCACAGAGCCCACATGTGCGACAGAGAGCCCCCAGAGTACACTCTATTCAGGTCCGACCTATCACAACTTTCCTCAGGGGAGACCAATAGAGATGAGGGGTCACTCTAGACATAGCCCAGAGAGTCCAGAGAGTGAGGAGACCGTGCCCCCCACTGCAGCGTGAGACAGCTCGATAGACGGAGATACGAGATATTTTCGCAGCCCACCAGAGAGCCATCACTGTACCAGGCTTCAGTTTCGTCCTCGCGCCTGGATAGATTGATTGATATGATATGATTATGATTATGGCTCTGTTGGCATAGATTAGTACTCAGCAAGCGTTCTAGCGTACCCTTTGCTTCAGCGCACAGAGGCTTGTATGAGCTCGCTTTCCAATGCACTTTGTCCCATAGGCCCGCGAGGCCTCCCGTGGACGTTAATATATCTTTCTTTCTTTTCTTTCTACTTGTCGCAGAAAACTTAACATTTGGAAATGTCTCAATCCACAAATTGTGGTCTAATAGCAACACTATTCATTAGAATTCACATGCATGCTTTTTGGAAAGCAGTTTTAAGAGGGAGATCTGGGCTTTGTTGTCCATGGTAGAATGTTCTGCTGATATATGGGTATTGTGGCAGTCGTGCTGTAGGTTACAGGTTTGGACCCCATTTGGCTGAGGCTGTGCCTTTGCTGATCAACTATTGTGAAACTGCTTCTGAAAATGATGACGAGCTTCGTGAGAATAGCCTTCAGGTAAGCATGTCGTGTTCTTTTTGTGAGTGCAATTTTTAATTATTGAGGGCAAATTATTTTACCTAGCGTTGAAAACAAAGTTTTTACAAGACCGTTATTTTCAAATTTCAAAATTTGGGGTCATTGCTCTTTCCTTATCCCTGTTCATTCCATGTATGCTTTAAATGTGAGTTTCTTAATCCCAGGTTTTGGTCTATTGGTTGGTATTTTTGTCCATTTTTCTACTAGCTTCATTATTAATCTGTATAACAGGGTATTGCCAATGTGATGCTAGCAAATTTCGGCAGTGTGCTTTGGTTTATTGTTGCCATGATGGAGCTGGATGCTGCAGGCTCTGGAGAGTTTTGTTCTACGATGTGCTCGTGATGTTTCTCCATATTGTGAGACAATTTTGGATCTTGCTCTTAAGTACTTGAGTTACGATCCCAACTTCACAGATGATATGGATGAAGATCAAGATGAAGACATGAATGGTGATGAAGAGGAAGATGAGTGAGTCTACCGTTCTGGTCCCTTTCCCCTCCTTTGGCTGATTGGTTGGACATCAGTTAACATGCTGGTTAGAGGTGTATCGTTCTAGTAGTTTTCAATATTTCCTTTATAACAATGTACAGAGAGAGTGCTGATGAGTATAGCGACGATGAGGATGTAAGCTGGAAGGTGCGCAGAGCTGCTGCAAAGTGCCTTTCAGCAATAATTTTGTCTCGTCCAGAAATGATCACATCTTTGTATACAAAGGTGAGTATGCCATTTTTTGTATTTTTGGTATTGTTTATTTGTGGACATTCTGCTTTTCAAGGCTGATTGGATTCCTGAAGATGAGTGGGGATACAGTCTGGTTCCTTTAAAAGTAGTTTTTGCAGGCTTGGTTTTTAGAGGAACAAAGGCTATGTGAATGGCTTGTGGGAAAAGATGAAAGCAAGGAAGTATGGTACAATGCAAATCTGGATGTCTTAAAGCAAGATACAAAGTAGTGAGCAAAGCTTAAGAGTTTTCCAAGTGTGGCTGCACAAATGGAAAAGTTGATGTTTTTACAGTTAGGAGACAGAAAGAGTAGGACAAAATGGATACTGTAGAAACCTCATCTTGAACAAATGCAAGGATTGGCATCCCGAACCATCAAAATGGAGGTTAAACTGCAGATTGCTGACCACAATTTGCAGCAGCTCCATGGTTCTTTATCTTCAAAAGAGTTCAGGGATCTGTACATGCTGTTTACAATCATGTGCTCCTACAAATTTTGTCTTCACAGTACTGATGAATGTTAATCTCAGTGCTGTCTGTGCACAAGTCTTTGTTCTTTGACAGTTTATCGCTGAAGTTGGGTATATTTTTTCCTTTGTTGGACCCAATAGGTTGAAAAAGAAGTTTTTCTTTCCTCCTTATATCGGAAGCACTTTTATGCCTGAGAAGGCAAAAGTTGATGATTTTTCCCCCCCTGTAAAAAAACTAAAAGAAAGTTGATTATCTTACAGCCATGTTGACGTTGCAATTGGTGTGTCGAGGTGTTGCTCAACCCACAATCCCTTTCTCAAACAAGATTTTGGAAACATGCACAGATATGAAAAACGCTACCATTAACCTGTCAAATCTGCAACATAGGCACAAATTGGCTTAGCTTCGCTCAACAACAAAGTAACTCCTTCAGAGAGCCAGCATAGGCACAATTGACTTAGCTCTTATCTTCACTCAAGGACAGGCATATTATGAACTACGATCATTCTGTAGTTGAACTTTTGGGAAATAGCCACAATTAGTGGAGATGATCATGGAGTATCTTGACAGTGATGAATTGAGTCTATCCAAATCTAGCATGCGTAGACAGTTTTCGCTTATGTGCAAGTTGAGCTTGCGCTTGTAATTTTTTGCTTGTACTGCACAATTGTCTTAGTTATAGTCATTATTTAATTGAAACTCTGTTGCATCTGAATTGAGTCCAGATGTAAATCTGACATTTTCTATTTATGCATTACTGAGAGAGATATACATAAATGATTCTAAGTGGATCACACTTGAGCGTACATACTTGGGTCAAAGACTGATCTGGTATTTGGAAATGCATTTATTGATGATCAGTTCAGGACCTAAACAACAGTTGTGACAGTTTGAATTTATTTGGTATATTGTGTGTTCTCAACATACATGCTGCTTTTTCACACTATCGTTGATTCTTGACATTCATAGAGAATTAGTGTTTGTGCCAACGTATTGTATAGGGTTTTTGTCGTCTCCCACTGTGAGATGTGTGATAAAAATCACATTTACTTTGAAGGCTAAATAACAATTTCATTCCCCGTAGTCCTCTTCTCTCCACGCATGCATCCGTCTGTAGTTGTGTTAATTATAGACCCCAGTATCTGTATGACTGAACCAATTCTTTTTTTTTCTCTTTCTTAAATGTGAATGCAGGTTGTGTTCCAATGGTCATGGTTTTGGTCTTAGGGATGTTCACTTGTATGCTGGAAAACTCGCAGAATTTGTTTAAGGCATCCCGACTGTCTTTGCAAGCCACTTTCATCTTTTGTGAATAGAACCCATCAATGGCATGTAAAACTAAAGTAGGGTGTAACCTTGCAATCTTGGCCCCCCACTCCATGTTTTACCTTAGCCATGCATCTGGTTGGTCAATAACCAAGCAATATAAGGATGGGGAGAGGGGGCATTCATACTTTACATGCATACTGGCGTTTTCATTTGAAAATATGAGGCTATCTAATATAGCCTTGCCAGCTCAGCCAAAACTTTCTCACATAAGCTGATTGCAGCTTCCTTCAGGACTTAATGGATTCCCAGCCTGCTTCTCTCTGGGTACCAGCTCGAATGAGCATGTACAAACTTCTACACATTCAAGTCAGCACCAGAACACATTGGAGTAGCTGATATGAGGGCAGAGTGGATCAGCGGGAAGAGACCACGATAATAAATCTGGAGCCAGAGCCACAAAGACCACGCACAGGGCAGAGACTGCCTAGAGCATGCTCAATGGAGGTCCCACCTATTCCAATTCTACGCAGAGGGGACCGTTAGAGTCAGTGTCTCGGCCCACTAGATACGGAGATCACAGAGGCAGCGACCCCCACCACAATGAGAGATGACCTGAAGAGTTAGATACCAATATCTTCATATCCCATTGGAGGATTGTCATGGAACCGTGATTATAGTCGATGGCATCTCCTACTTTCTCTTAGGACCTCTGAGTTTTGAGTTCTAGTTCTTGAGTTTTTTAGTATAGCAGTTAGCAAGGGTCCTAGCGAGCCCTTGCATCAGCGGCGGCCAGCCAATGGGGGCTTGTATGAGATACTTTATAGATTGTACATCATAGGCCTATGAGGCCCATGAAGACATTACTATATCTTTCTTTCTTTCTTTCTTTGCCCTTTCTCCTCTCCTCTCTACTCTTGGATGAGCTGAGGGGTTTGCTGAGGGCTGCAAGGCACGCGGGATGGATGGTAGGGGGTTTGTAGGGATGGATGGTATGGGATAGGTGGGTGGGGGGGGACGTCTTGAGTGTAGCTTGGCCAAGAGAAAGGAGGGGGTGTAGGGGGGTGGCGACTAGCAACATGGGAGAATTGCATGACTGAGGGGGGAGCACCGGTAATGGTTGACCTTTTGGTCAGCATGGAATCTGAAAATTGACTCTCAAAATTGGAAGTGTTATGAAGTAATCTTTAAAAACAAACTGAGCATGGGTTTCTCTTTCTTTGTCGCGTTAGTAGAGATGATCATAATGAATAAGGCGGTGAAAAGATTTCATCCGTTGGACTTGCAAGTGGAAAGTATCTCTGTGATCAAGGGGGAGTTTTTAGCAAAAGGTATGGTTGTAATCATACTTGGAATCATGGCTGTACAGATCCAGCCATGATTCTAAGTATGATTATAATCCTTACCTTTGCTTGAACTCCTCCTTGATCATCGAGATACGTTCCATTTACAAGCCCAACGAATCGAATCTCTCCATTGCCTTAGTTATTCCGACCTTCTCTACTAAGGCAATAGAGGAAGAGAAACGTGTGCTTAGTTAGCAAATTTGCTTTTAAGATCACCGAGTTTCAGCTTCCATGCTAACAAGAATGTCAACCCTTTGCTGGGGAAGGCTAGGGGGGGTCACGACTGGCAAGGGTAGGCTGGGAGGAGTTGCGTGACTGAGGGAGGGCTAGGGGCAAGTGTGTGTGTGTGGGGGGGTGATCCTTTTGTGCAATTGCATGATCTATGTCTTTGGTGTAGGGACGATGTGCAAGAGGAGCAAGTACAGGGGTCGATGGAGATAAGCTGTCACGTCAACTAGATTAGAGAAAAAGAAAAGTACATAGTACTTGAAGGTAGACCCTAGGGCTAAGTGTCCTAGGTGTCACATAGGACTAAATGTCCTATGTGGCATAAAAGGCACTAAAACACTAGAGTGCCTATAACTATGCCTACAAGGCACATACCAGGGCCCATAGGGCATCACTAGAACCAGGAGAAGATGGCCTACAAACCCCCCTCCATGGTATGGGCTGAAGTATTCTGGAAACGTCTCAGAATACCTGGTATTTTCTGGTCATGGTGGCACATGTTCATCCAAAAGGATATAGCCACCTATGAACGTACAAGGTATGTCAGATCATGTAACAAAGGGAACCAAGTGTAAAGCCTGTTGGAAGACTTCGAAACTTGGGACGAGGAAGTGCCTTTGTAAACATATCTGCTATGTTGTCCTCTGTGGGAAGGTAGGACAACTCTATGTCTCCTGCTAATAACCGCTCTCGAACATAATGATACTGAACTTCAATGTGTTTGGTACGCGCATGAAACACTGGGTTACGCGCAATGGCCAAAGCACTCTGGCTATCAGTGTAGACCATAGTGGAGGATGTCTGGCGAATACCAAGATCTGTAAGTAACTGTGGAAGCCAGACACACTCTACTGTAGCAGTGAAGGCGGCCCTGTACTCAGCCTCACAGCTAGATGTGGCAACTGTTGGTTGCTTCTTGCTGAGCCAGGAGATACATGAATTGCCAAGCAAAAAACAATTGCCGGTATGTGACACTCTGGTGTCGGAACAACCTGCCCACTCACTATCCGTGTAAGCATGCATGGTAAGTGAACCCTGATCACCATAGAAGGGGGCTAAATTCTGAGTGCCTCTGAGATATTTGAAGACTCTCTTCACTGCCTGCCAATGCTGTGAACTGGACATGTTGAGATACTGCATACTGTAAGTCAAGTCTGGTGTGACATAAGTAAATGAGACATCCAACAGCCTGCTGGTAAAGAGTGATATCACATGGTGGGCTCCCATCATGAGCTGAAAATTTGAAGCGAGGGTCCACTGGAGTAGAGATTGGCTTGCAATCCTCGAATTGAAAACGATCGAGGAGCTGTCCAATATACTTGGACTGTGACATCTTGATACCCCCCTCAACATGAGCAAACTGAATGCCCAAATAATAGTGTAGCTGTCCGCATATCATCCACATATAAAATCAGCACTAAAAAATCTGATCCACTCCCGTGGACATAAAGAGTGGGTTCTGTGGGGCTATTCTGAAAACCAAGGGTGCATGAATTTTGGCATACCATGCCCTGGGTGCCTACTTCAAACCATAAAGGGCTTTTCTAAGCCGGCATACCTTGTTTTCAGAATTAACAACCTCAAAGCCAGGAGGTTGTGTCACATAAACTTCTTCTTTCAGATCCCCATGAAGAAAAGCAGTCTTGATGTCAAGCTGGTGCACTTGCCAATGGTGATGGGCTGCAATAAAGGGCTTTTCTAAGCCGGCATACCTTGTTTTCAGAATCAACAACCTCAAAGCCAGGAGGTTGTGTCACATAAACTTCTTCTTGCAGATCCCCATGAAGAAAAGCAGTCTTGATGTCAAGCTGGTGCACTTGCCAATGGTGATGGGCTGCAATGGCAATGACAATGACACATCTAATAGTAGTAATCCGGGATGTGGGAGCAAAGGTCTCCTCAAAGTCAATGCCTTGTTGTTAAATAAAGAGTGATATATTCCATTCAAAACAAATCATACAACAGGTGGGAGAGAAAGTACTCTATCCCTAGCCTCAACAATGTGGCAAAAAAGCCATGGAGGTGGTCTAAAATGCCACGACATCCCAAAAGGAGTCAAGTGAAAAAATAAAGAGCAGTCCCATGTCCTCATGAAGGATAAAAGTCTCCCACGAGCTGCCAAAGAGGTGCCTGTACACCTCTCCCACTGACTCCTAAGAGTGAAGATAATCTCTGCCCAAATGGAAGCGAGAGTGTCAGCCTCTCTGCATAAATGGTCCCCAAGGACAAAAGAACATTGCGAACACCATATCCGCCATAGGGTAATGCTGGAAATCGCGAACACCATATCCGCCATAGGGTAATGCCTTGTTGTTGGGCATACCCTTTTGCAACAAGACGGGCTTTGTGTTGATCTATACTGCGATCAGATTTCCTTTTTAATTTGTAGACCCACCGGGTACAAATGGCATGCTTGCCGGGAGGGAGATCTACTAATTCCCATGTGTCATTTTTGGCAATGGATTGTAACTCAGCTCTCATTGCATCCATCCACTCTTTTCTGTCAAAAGCATCTTTATGGCACAAAGGCTCTTCATTGCAAGCTGTAGCAAGGAGTGCAGACTCAAGAAAGTGACCATGCATCTGTCTATTCCCTGATCTTGTCCGGGCAGCAAGAGGTTGATCTTGTTTGCTGTCCCTCGATGTGTCAAGAAGCCATCTGGGAACTTGCCTTTGCTGTCTATTGACAGCTCTTTCTTCAATCACTGCATCATGAATAGTGGGATCATTTTGTGCTAGAAGAGAAACCTGCAAATCAGCATGGATCATTGCTTGTTGGAGGGCCTGCAGGAGGCTCATGTTGCTGGTCAAAATCCCCCTCTGAGGAAGGCAGAGGTAACCAAGAGTCAAAGGCATCAAACATGTCAACTTCTGGCTTAGCTTTGCAGTCACAAGAGGAGAAGCCGAATGTTCAGCAAAGATTACATCTCTACTGACAATAATCTTCCCAGTATTTGGTTGGTATAACCTATACCCTCTGCTCTCCTGGCTGTAACCAATAAATATGCATTTGATTGCCTTGTCATCAAGCTTATGTCTCAGCTGAGATGGTACATGAACATATGCAAGAGACCCAAAAACTCTCATGTGTGAAAGTGAAGGCTTCCTGGCTTTCCATGCTTCATAAGGTGTAACAGTCTTCAATGCCCTTGTAGGTGATCTATTCAGCACATAGTTGGCACACATGACTGCATCAAGCCAAAATTTATTGGGCAAGGACTTGGCCTTAAGCATGCATCTGGCCATCTCCATAGTGGACCTGTTCTTCCTTTCAGGAACATGATTATGCTGAGGAGTGTAAGGAGTAGTGCATGAGTGAACAATGCCCCGTGAAGACAAAAATGCATCAAACTCCTTTGACATATACTCTCCCTCCCTATCTGTGTTTAGGGTGACAAGCTTGCATCCTGATTCATTCTCAACCATATTCAGCCACCTCTGAAAGCATGAGAACAAGAGCTCTATAATTGAGATGACCCATTCTCTCATGCCAAAGATGAGTTTCAGCAAGCTGTGAATCTGAAATAGCAAATGCTTCAATAGAAAGTGCAGCTGAGCGATCATCAAGGTGATAAAGCCCCCTTTTTAAAGTGCCAGTGAGAACTATGGCATTGTCATCACGAAGATCATATACTAGGCATTTGTATCCATCAAAAATCACTCCGAAACTTGAATTGGCAATTGTTGAAATTAAAATCAAGTTGACTTCTATTCCAAGCACGAAGAGAACATTAGTCAGAGTGACATGATGGCTTGAAATGGATGTGAGCTGCACGTCTCCAATTCATTTTATAGCATAGGAGGCATTATTAGCACATGTGACAATTCCCCCACGAGGTGCATTAGCTAAGGAATGAAACAACTGTTTGCGAGATGTGACGTGCTTGGAAGCACCACTATCAAAATAACAAGACCGAGCATCATTAGCAGTAAAGAGTGCATCAACTTGGGAGGGATCAAAGGAGCAATGGACAGCCCATGCCCAATCATCCTGGAGAGCATGTGCATGTGAGGCATCTGTTGGCTCGTGGGATCCAATTGCATGTGAGGCATTAATTGTCAATCTTGCTTTCTTTTTCTCCGAAGCAATGCGCTTCCTGCATTCTGAAATTTCATGCCCAGGCTTGCGACAATAGTTGCATCTTTTCTTCTTTGACTTATCTGCAGTATTTTTAGATGCATTGGAGGAATTGCCACTGTTAGGCCCATATTTAGGCTTGCCCATAGGCTTGGAAGCCTTGCCTCTTTCTGTCTGTTGTGAAGCAAATGCATGATCAGGAATAATAGCTTGTCTATTAGCTCGACTTTGCTCTTCCTGCAAAAGCAAAGTGACTAGCTGATCAAAAGAGTAGTGGTCTGGATTACCCATGGTCACTAATCCAAGGGTTGTAGCAAACCCTTGATATGTATCTGGCAGTCCATTCAATGTGGTACTGACAAGCTAAGAATCTGGCACCACCTCATCAATATTGGCAAGTTGTTCCATGAGGTCCTTGACCTTTGTCAGGTATGCATCCATAGAGTCACCTTCATTCATACTGACTTCTTGCAATTGCCTTCTTAAATATGCAACACGTGCCTCATTGCGAATCTGATAAAGAGAAGCCAATTTGTCCCAAGCATCCTTTGCTGTCCTGCAAGACTGGATGTGTGGAATAATGATTCTCTTGCATGATAAAGCAATACAGGAATGTGCATTTGCTTCTCTTGCATCCCATCTTGATTGTTCCTGAGTTGGAGGAGCAGCAGCAGGGGTGCTAGAGGATAAGGCGTTAGGAGGAGTACCCTCTGCAGATGGACCAGCAGTAGGGGCAGCCACTGTAGCATTGGCTGGCCTCAAATCAATCCTAGAAACAATATTCCAAAAATGCTTTGCAACAAGAATATGTTTCATGAGATAAGACCACATCGGATAGTTGGTGCCATCCAACTTATCATCTTCACGAAGAATGCCAAATAGATCATGATTGTTGCCAGCCATTGCAAATGGGTTACCCTGAAAAGAAGAGACCTGAAAACACAAGAGCCTCAAGGCTATCATTGCAAAGAGCTGGCTGTCAAAAAAATGACAGCAAATGTCTGCAAGTAAATGTTCTACAAATTTCCAGCTCAAATCAAAGGGCAAATGCAAATTTGACCCAAATGTGATTTTGTCAGGCAATGTTCACCGCAAGAAACAGCAAATCTGGCAAAAGCCCCAAATTTAATGAGGGCAAATAGGCCAAAAAGAGGGCAATACAGAAAAGCCCCAAATTTTGCTGAGATTTTTGCAAATGTGACCCAATGTATTGTAATCTGACCCAATGTCCTGAAATATGACCCAATGTACTGCAATCTAAACAAGAAATTGCAGACCAAATCCCTGTTTTGCAAGAAATTGCAGCCAAAACAGAAGTATTGTCTCTCCAATCTAGCTAAGGCTCCATAGCTGCATGTGTCATTGTGAAGATAGGCCTTGCGAAAACTGCTCCGAGATATGTATATGTCTGTACTATCTCCATTGGCTCCCCTCGATATGTGAAGCTGTGCTGCCGAAGCACTGCTTGTGAGGTGATGAAAATGATAACTTTGGTCTTGCGAAGGTTAACGGTTAGGTCTCTCTCTCTCTGCAAAATACCTCTAGAGCCTCAAGATGTCGCTGTAAACTTGTTGTGAGGAGGATTTGAGAACTATGTCATCTGCATACAATAGGATCTATATCATCAAATCGGCAAGTAGGTATCCCTCTCCTCCTAGGCGGTCAATGAATGTCGTGATCTTGTCAATGTAGAGCCCGAAAAGGGTTGGAGAGAGTTCGATCATGCTCTTGACCCAATCTGATAGACTCTGGTATCTGCATCTCCTTCAGCCCCCGTATCAATCGGATTCGTGAGGTTGTGTCAAAAGCCTTCCGAAAGTCTATGAAGCAGGCATAGACTTTTTGGGATTTGGACCTCGCCTCCTCAATGACCATCCATAAGGTAAAAATGAGTTCTAGGGTGGAATGTTGTCGTCGGAAACCTGCTTGTCCCAGTGCTCGCGGGCCATATGGCTCAGTATAGGAACTGATCTCTCGCTCTAACACACATCCATATATCTTGGCCAGTGTATGTCCTATCATGAGCGTGTGCTAGTTTCTTGTATCCATGGGGTCTCATGCTTTGTGTATCAGCACAATGGTAGTGGTGCTCCAAGCAGGAGGGAAGCCATGTCATATGCATCATTAAACATGTGTGCTAGGATCGGAGCCTGAATCTCATGGCCATGTGCAAAGCATTCCGTCCTCAACCCCTCATGGTCCATGGCTTTTCGGTTGTGGAGCCGACGTAACACAGCCCATACATTCTGTGTAGTGAACAAAGATGACGTGGTGGGCCTGGGTAAAGAAGACAAGTCCGACACTATTTGCATCGGAACATCATAGAGCGACGTTGCATATGTGTGCCAAACTCTTGGATCAGTGATAGGGATGGGTGACTTACCCTCAAAGAGGAGCCCCATGCAAAGGTGGGATCTCCCCCTCGAAAAAAGACCTGATCACCTCATCCATCGGATGTGAGATAAAAGCTCCTCTCTTTTGACGAGTCACTCAGCGTAGCATCTACTGTGCCTCAGTCCTTGTAAACGTCCCAGGGTCTGCTCCTGTTTGACATAGGATCTCATGTCTTGGCACTCATAATGGAACCATGAGTTCTGCGGCATCTTCCATGCTAGGGAGCGTGAGGTGGACCGAGATGTGGGGAAAGATCTGACTGCAGCATCCTAAACCACTAATACTAGAGTGTTTGAGGCATGGGCAAGGTCTGCATAGTTCCCAAGAGAGTTTGGCAGTTGACAGGCTAGGTGACTCATGTATATTGTGTCAAGGACATGGTCAAAGTGTACATGGACCCGAGTGGAGGCTGGTGGGCTCTGCAGAATGGCTAGCATGGGGGTCGAGACACTGAAAGTCAGATAGGAATGGCCAGCACCTAGTGGGTGGGTGGGCATAGTGAGATCATGTATATGTGACACAAAAGTTGGGGATCCCAAAAGGTAGTGCACTGTACTCGATCCTCCTCCATGTGGGAAGCAAGTGAGCCCCCCTGACAACGGCCATCTGAGAAGACCGTTGTATATAATCAGATTGTGAATCTATTTTCTCAGTGAGGGCTATGCAGATTTTGTTGAGGCTGATAAGGACATTTCCTGCATTCTTATTGGGTGACCATGCTGAACAAGCTGTCATGGCATTCTCTAACGCTTGTTTCCCCCATTTGTCCTCAAAGCATCCTCGTGTAAGCACCGTGACTATTTTGGCTGAAGCAAAGGGTGTGCTAGGGCCCTTGTTTAGTACTATACTAAGGTAATGAAAGCTCAAAAGACAACTCAAAACTCAAGTACAAGCTCAGATCTGAGACTTAGAAGCCGAAACATGTCACTATGGTCGTTCTCCGATGAGCTACGAGGATATCTCGAATTTGCATCTGTCGAGCTGTCTCGCGCTATGGTGGGGAATATGGTCTCCTTGATCTCTGGATCCGATGGGCTACGTCAAGAGTGATGCCTCATCTCTGGCGGTCCCCTCTGAGGAGGGCTTAGATAGGCCAAACCTTGATTGTGTGTGCTCTGTCCACTCTCCGTGTTTGAGAGTCCGAAGCTGAATCAGAACCCGAAACTTGGCACCGTGGTAGCTCTCAGATGGGCTGCAAAGATCTCCCGGATCTGCGTCTGTCGCGTTGTGGGGGAGGTGTGGTCTCCTTCACCTTTGAATTCGATGAGCTATGTCAAGTGACTCCTCGTCCTAGGCAATTGCCAATGAGGAGGGCGGAGATAGGTCGAACCTTGATCGTGCATGCCCTGGTCACTCTCCGTGTCACATATGGGCCTCGATCGGTAGTATCATGTCGTCCCTCCACTAATCCACAGTGCTCGCAGGTCAGCTAATACTTCTCCTACTCCACCTAACTATGCCTTGGAGTTGACTCAGGAGCATAGAAGTTTGTGACACGGCGAAGCTATTATATGATATGATTGTATAAGGCTTTTGGAGATCCTTTAGGATCAATGGGACTGGTGACCACTATCAAATGATAGTGGTTCATTACCTCCAAAACTTTATTTTGCTGGCTGTGCTATGCTGCTACCATACATTTAGTTAACTGCTATGCCATGTCGAGGACTTTGTTGTGGTGCTCTAGCATTAATAGAAAGTTGCTTTCTCTGTTTAAAAAGGATGATAAATGATTCGTGACTCACTTCGGAGATTTGAGACAATGAGGGAACTTTGTAACCATTTGACATCGAGTGGAATGATGCACATTGCATGTTTGTGCACACTATAGGCGTGTGACGACCATTTAAACACTAAAGTTACTCATTTAGACTAGTTCATACCTGTGTGCACAAAAACATCCACTGTAATAATGAAATTTTTAATATTATCTGAAACTTCTGAAGCTTCTAAAAGTCCAGAAACTCTTTACTAGTATCTGAAACTTTTAAAGTTAAGTGATGATGATGGTTTTATTTTTTATTTTCTTGTAGGCCAGCCCAAAGTTGATTGAGAGGTTCAAAGAAAGAGAAGAAAATGTGAAGGTAGAAAGTTCAGGCCAGTTTGGCGACCGAGTGACAATTTTGTTGTTAGGTCGCTTCTTTTCATAGCTATTGATTCGATGACTAAAGCTGGACTAAAATTCTATTTTTTGGTACAGATTGACATCTTCAATGCATTTAACGACCTGCTTCGTCAGACTGGGAATATGACAAAGGGGTCTGGAGGAATTGATTCATCAAGGTAAATTGGATGTGCTTTTGCGGATAGCTGATAACTGGTGAGAATGGAAGGATGAAAGCTTTTGGCAACGTACTGGGCTTGTAACGTTTTATTAAGAATGGAGCTCTTTGTGCTGCTGTACTGCACCTGCTTAGTGGCTTTCTTCTGAATACATTATTGCATATATATTCTGGGAATATAATAAGGAACTATTTGACTAAATCAGTCTCTGTTTTTGAGGCATTAAAGTTGGTGTTGGCATTGATTCAGGAAGTTTTAATTGGCTTGGTTTTTCAGGAACAATGTGACAAGGTTTTTTAATGCATTGTGCCTTGCTGTTTTAATTTAGTGTTTTGATGTTTGTTTAGCCCTTTATATATGCTAGAGCAAGAAGTTCCAAAACTCGTCAAATCTCTAAATAAACAGCTTCGGGAGAAAGCCATAAAAACCAAGGTGAGGGGTATGTTGTAATTGTATCTTGTTGTACTTTCAAAATGTTTTTCTTGGAGCTGATCAATTGTGTGTGTGTGTTTTCATGACAACTATGGCATATAGGTTGGAGTATTTTCCGTCTTGAAAGAGCTGGTGACAGTCTTGCCAAATTGTTTGGCTGAACACATAGCTTCTTTAGTTCCAGGCATAGAGAAGGCACTCAATGTAAGTCCATACTTCAGTGGTCATTTTCCAAGTGCTTTCGTCCTGGTAGCCCATCGTCTGATTATCCTACCGAATTTATGCTGTACAGGACAAATCTTCCAACTCAAATTTAAAGATTGAGGCTTTGGTTTTTACCCGACTTGTTATGGCCTCCCACTCACCCTCTGTGTTCCATCCTCACATTAAGGTGTGCTTAAATTTCTTGGTTGCATTCAACAATATACGAAACTCTTTCAATCACTTTCTTTAATATAATGTTTTTGTCACTACCATGCAGGCGTTATCTGAACCAGTTCTTTCAGCTGTGGGTGAGCGTTACTATAAAGTGACGGCAGAGGCGCTCAGGGTTTGTGGAGAGCTTGTGAAAGCAGTACGGCCAACTCTTGCACCGGTGTGTGGTCAGATGTGTATGCCCTCTCTTTTTACTTTCATAGTTTTAAAGCTGATTCCAGCAGTATGGTAGTGAATTTGTAAGGTTGTGTATGTTGCTTAACGTGGATTCTGGCTTTGCAGCCATCTACTTTTGACTTCAAGCCCTACGTACAGCCCATTTACAGTTCAATATTGAAGCGGTTGACAGCACAGGATCAAGACCAGGTATTCAGCGTTCCTTTTGAAAAATTCTCAGTTATTATCCATCATTTGTTTCAACACTCATGCCAAACCATGTATAAATTTCCAGGAAGTGAAAGAGTGTGCGATATCTTGCATGGGTTTGGTGATTGCAATACTTGGAGACCACCTCAAGCGGGAGCTTGGAACTTGCTTGCCAGTTTTGTTGGAGCGCCTGCGGAACGAAATAACTCGGCTCACTGCTGTGAAGGTTTGACACCTCAACTTCGGATTTTGTTTGGATTACCTTGCATTGTAGATGCATATATAACTATTATTTTGTTCGTATTACCTTGCATTGGAGACGCATATATATTACCTTGCATTATAGACACATATATAACTATTATTGAAAAACATTTAGCCCTCAGGTAAGTGAACTAACCGGTTTTCTGTCCCTTTTTGTGTGTTTTTGTTTTGTTTTGTCTTTTTTTTTTGGGGGGGGGGGGCGGGGGGGGGGATGAAGGCATTTGCCACTATTGCAGAGTCTCCTTTGAAGATTGATTTGTCATGTGTTCTCGAACAAGTCATCATAGAGCTCACCACATTCTTGCGGAAGGTACTGGTTGACAATATTCAATTGAGCTCTGGATGCTATAAGACTTTTGCATTGTAATTTTTAGGTGTAGCGTACAGGTCTGCACCCTTGTCAATGAAAGTTGTATCAATGCTGTGTAACCTTTGCTCTTTCTGGCTAGCAGGCAAACCGAGCTCTGCGGCAAGCCTCTTTATATACCTTGAATGCTTTACTTGCTGCTTACAGTGACAAAATAAGTAAATCTAGCTACGAGTCCATCATTGCTGAACTCTCCTCTCTTATCAGGTATAATGATCCCATTTCTTTGCGGCCTTTTTTTGTCCTTTGCTGCTAAAAACTGTGTGCAGGACATGTACTGATCAAAATGTGTGGCTCAACAGTGATGCAGATCTCCACATGACTGCACTAGCTTTGGAACTTTGTTGTACAATGATGGTAGATCAAAAACATCATTCAAATGTAGACTCCACTGTAACAGGAAAGGTGCTTCCGCAAGCACTGATTCTTGTCAGAAGCTCGCTGCTTCAGGGTCAAGCTTTACAGGCAGGGCACTATAGACACATGACTTGTGAATAACTTTGATGGATGCGCAGGAAGTTATGAATTTTGAATTCCCTTTTAAAATTTTGTCTTCAATTTATCTATACTCATCTTCCTGCCCATGATCTGAGGAAAAGCACCTTGCGTGTGGTTTGGTTGCAGGCCTTGCAAAGCTTCTTTGCTGCCCTCGTGCAATCGGCAAATACCAGTTTTGACAGCTTGCTTGATGCTCTAATCTCGACGGCAAAGGGTTCAGCAGCAGCAGGAGGACCTGCAAGCAAGCAAGCCTTCTACTCCATTGCACAATGTGCAGCTGTGCTGTGTCTAGCAGCTGGAGATGCTAAGTGCTCATCTACTGTTGCTATGCTTATCAATATTTTGAGAGGAAATAACAGCTACGCAGCGGTATGTGGAGTCTGAGCTCAATGTGTTTTAAAAATTTTCTGGGGTGGTGCATGATATATTTTTATTATAATGCCTTGGACTGATAGCTGTGTCTTTCTGTGGTGACTACATGTTCCTGTATTCTGTTGGCAGACCACCCTCTTGGCATTGCTTTGCTTGGGAGAAATTGGAAGGAGAAAAGATCTAAGCTTCCATGCAAATATAGAAAACGTTATCATTGAATCGTTCCAGTCTCCCTCAGAAGAGATTAAGTCAGCAGCATCTTATGCTCTAGGAAACATCGCTGTTGGAAATCTATCAAAGTATCTTCCTTTTATACTCAGTCAAATAGATAGTCAACCCAAGCAGCAGTATCTTCTGCTGCATTCTTTGAAAGAGGTAAAATTTTACACCTCATTGCCGTGGATGACTATTCCAAAATGAAAAAGATGAATTGGTTCCTAAGCAGACGCTTGCTAACAGGTGATCACAAGACAGTCTCTGGATGAAATTGGCAAAGTAGAGCTAAAAGAAGCAGACCTTGAAAAGATATTATCACTTCTTTTTACTCATTGTGAAAGTGACGAGGAGGGTGTTCGCAACGTTGTTGCGGAGTGCCTTGGAAAGTTGGCTCTAATAGAACCAGGCAAACTAGTTCCAGCTTTACAGGTACAGTTAGTTCCGTGGGCTGCGTAGTTTGCATCTGTTCGACTTCCAGGCATAAATAGTTACTGTTTCTCTTGTAGGCACGAAGTACAAGCCCTTCTACATTTACTAGAGCCACTGTTGTCATTGCAATCAAGTACACCATCGTGGAACGTCCTCAGCCAATTGATGGATACATCAGTTCATGTATATCTTCGTTTCTAATGCTAATCAAAGATGAAGATAGGGTAAGCCATAGTCATCTGTTTCACCATTTCAACAACGTTGTGCACTGTTCAATTTGTCAAGGTTGTAAGATAACATTTACAATTGCAGCTTTTGGCACATTTGTTAGAAGGAAATCTGGAAGGATCTTTTTTTTTTGCAGCATGTTAGGCGTGCTGCTGTTTCAGCACTGAGTACAGCAGCTCACAATAAACCTGGGTTGATCAAAGAACTTCTTCCAACTCTACTTCCCCTCCTATATGACCAAACTGTTATCAAGGTAAGGACGCTTGTCCACTTCCAACTCTCTTTCCCCTCCTATATGACCAAACTGCTATAAAGGCAAGGACATTTGTCTACACTACTCCATGACCAGGCTTCATATGTAGCACGCACACTGATCCACAAATTCGTTTAAGAGTTGATCTTTTGGTTGTGTTTTGTTGAGGCTTAGAGGATTGAGTAAGTGTAGTTGGTGAAAGTGGCGCACTAAAGGACAGTACTTGCTTAGGAAATATATGGTTCATGGTTTTTGTATGCAGAAAGAGCTTATAAGGACGGTGGATCTGGGTCCATTCAAGCATACAGTAGATGATGGGCTTGAGCTGAGAAAGGCAGCATTTGAATGTGTAGATACATTACTCGACAGCTGCCTTGATCAGATTGACCACTCATCCTTCATCACTCCATATCTGCTATCTGGACTTTCAGGTGAGCCATGTTAATATTCTAAGGAACTTCCATAAAAGGACAACATTGCCATTTTCGAAGCCATTTTGATGCTTGAGTTGTTCCTTCATCGAGTGGAGTATTTCATTTCTAGCCCTGGCTCCCTAATGTGTCGTTTTTAAATCAACAAGGACTGAGTTTTTAAGCCAGTGTTTCTGGTTTGTGTTGTTCATGACATGCTAAGGAGATAAGAAAATGCCAGTGATAATTCTGTTTGGAGAACTTATGATTGGGACCCTCATTATCAAAGACCTCAACAGCTAAATCCTTGACCAAATCCTTATAACACAACATTAACAATCAACTATTTATATTTATATACATTACCATTGGTCTCTCTAAGGGTTTTTGTTCATCGACCCATCCAAGGTCATGCTGCATTTTAACGAGACAGCATTTCTTCCCTCTTCAAGCATCAATTTGTCCTCGATGCTTGGCATCTGTTAAACTGATTCCCAGGTAGCACCTTAGTTAGAGGAAGACCATGTCAAGCCACCAGCAGCGAAGGTATCTTTACGGTTTCGAAATGTCATTTCTCCCCTGGTCTAGGGTTCTTACTGGCTTGCGTGCTGCATTTTCGTCTCGTTTGTGAGAGATGGTCCAGGTAGCTGAACCTGCAGATCGTTAGCCTGGGATTCTCCGTTTCTGTATCGCATTCTTGGCTGAAGCCATCCAAAACACAATCCTTCTTTCCTTGCTTTCTTCTCTTGCTCTTCGACCAAGCCCTGGCTGCCATAGGGTGATCCTAGCTTGCTTGGCTTGGTTACCTTTTTGGGGCACTGTACCTTTTCTTACAAACTTATTGTTGAAAGTCAGCTTCTACGGGAACTCATACTGAATTCCAAAGACATGAAAAACCACTAGTCTTGCCCCTTGCATCCTCAGAGTTCAACACAATTGCTATTGCATCATCCAACATTATAGCTCACTTCGTCTGACTTCCATTTTGATTATGTCATTGAAGCCAAATGTATAACCTTTGACTTGAACAAACTGCTGTAACGGCTCATGGGTTTTCATACAATTTCTCAAAGTTTATCATTATACTCTCCTCTTGATAAATGCCTTTGCCTGAGGTACCGTTAACCATCCCACGCTCTAGAAGCGTCGTCAGGGCTTAGAAATTGTTTCCTAACTCTGGTTTAAAGTTTGGAAGCTACATTGTCTTTTTGCCACCACCTATCTGCAGCTTCTGTGAACATGTGTTCGGCCTCTGGAATCATTATTATATAATTATGAACTTCACAAATAACAAACACATCGTCCCATTTGTGAAGCCATGCTTCAATGATGTCTGAGATCCTATCAGCCATTGTACCTCCAATATTTTTCAGGCCTATAGTTTGCTATCTTAGGCCACTTGACTTCACCCCTTTCTATTATACTGGACTCCGGTGATTCCTTTTCCGCTTTCTTCCCTAGAGGGTTTATCTGTCAAAGTATGAGGGCTTTGCGTAATTCTTCCTGTGCCTCTTTGGCATGCAACTGCTGTGCCATTAACTGTTGTAAGGCATCCTCTAAAGCTCCAATCTTAGCATTCAATGAGGGGGGTGTTGTGTGCCATGGGGCACGATACCCATTGTATCCGCTTAACTCCTGATACTATGGGGTTCACACAAGAGGTATCATCCTCTACCTCCATTTCTAGGTGGTTCCCTTTCATATCCCTAAGGTTTTTATTTTCTTGTGTTGGTTTGTCTTCTTTTTTTATTCTTTTAAAAGAATTCTGCCACAACAAATCCAGATCTGCTTTTCCCTATACTAGGGAAACTACTGCAAACTTTCCCCAAGGTTTTTAATTTTCTTGTGTTGGTTTGTCTACATTTTTTATTTTTTAAAAAGAATTCTGCCACAACAAACCCAGATCTGCTTTTCCCTATACTAGGGAAACTACTGCAAACTTTCAAAACTGGAAAACGCCACAATACTAGCAACCTGAAAACAAGTGCCATGTTCCCTATACCAGGGAAATAATTGAAACCAAATAAGGTGTGGTCCCAAAGTGAAGCAACTGAAACTCAACCAAAATTGTATTCACAAAAAAAGAAAGCTCCCTGGTCATCCCACAATTTTATCCTTCAATGTTGCGGATCTTTGACTATTTACGTCCGTTCACTGGCTGCCCAACCCCTCTGATATGTACTTGAACTCGTCCAAATATTACCTAAACGTTGTCAGCAGCTTGACAACAAATGGGAAGGTTTAGACTGCTGCCTCTGATTGTGATTGGTAAAAATACAGTATGCCCAGTTACTGGTCAAGCTATACGTCGCTATGCATTATGGAACAACCTAACCTTGGTCCTGCAAGAATACGCAGTTACACATCTACAAATTCACTGGCAGATGTTAGTTCACAACCTCCCTCTGCCTAATCAATCCACTAGGTCACCAGACAGATCTGGCTTATTTCTTCCATGAATTGAAGATACCAAGGGGCGGCAGACCAAGCAATGATGAGAGGGGTAAATAGGAACGGCAATACAATATCTCCCAGCACCACCCCCGTCAGAATATGCATCACCTACTTTCCTTGGGCTTTGATACCAAATGTAATAAACCTGTTCTTTCTTTCTCAAACCAAGTCATATGTGTCCGAGAATCAACCTCCACCAAGCCTATTTTCTACATTTTTCTTCCACGAAACATGTACCAAAGTACCCAATGTTCCTAGAAGGCATGCTAATTTTAGCTGCTTGCTAAGTTTTAATCCCTTCCCCATGCATTTATTCATTCGAGGCCCTTTGGGTCGTTTACTGATTCACTAACTTTATCCTTGCTCCTAGGCAGATGATTAATGAATCAGCCCACTTTAATGTGCATGGAAGCCTTGGATCCTTCTAGTCATTCTCGCACCCCGATCTTCAAAGATCTCGACAGCTAAACTCTTTTATAACACAACATAACAATCCAGTATTTACATTTATATACGTGATTTAAGGCCTTTCCCTCACCAGTCATCAGAGATCATGCTGCATTCTAATGGAACGTGGATCACTGATTTTGGTGTGCATGTGCTTTTCTACAACAATTTCCAAGCATCAGGAACTTCTGCATACTTTAGGGATTCTGTATAGTATATGTGAAAAAGAACATCTTATATGTTGCAAGAGCTTTAATGGAAGAGAAGAGCTTTGATGTTGAGTGACTGCTTTGCAGACCATTATGATGTCAAGATGCCTTGCCATCTTATATTATCAAAGCTTGCAGACAAGTGTGGGTCTGCCGTCTTGGCAGGTATGGCTGGCTATAGTCCATTGGTGGTGTTACACCTTAAATTTTCTGCATTTGGACGTTTGAGTTGTTCTCTAACTTCCACTGTCACCTTTAATCAGTGTTGGATGCATTGGTTGAGCCATTGGAAAAGACTGTCACAAACAAGACGAAAACAGACGCAGTGAAACAAGAAGTAGACAGGAATGAGGACATGATACGCAGTGCATTGCGAGCCATCGATTCTTTGAACCGGATAAGGTATATCACAAGGTTGCATTTAGCGATTTGTGCAGGTCTTGGTTTTGCTTCTGTATGCTTAACCATAGGTTAAATAATTAAAGTACGTTTTCTGGCATGTCTGCAGCGGTGGTGAGTGTAGTGCAAGATTTAAAATGTTCATGAATAATGTGGTCAAAAGTGGCCCTCTTGCGGATAAGTACAATGCTGTTCGACATGAGAGTGATACAATGGTTGGTGATATCATGGATGCCTGCTAAGGTCTGGCAACTGAAGATAGGCGAGCTGTAGCCGTTTAAGCATTTTAAGCGATGTGTTCAAGGCTGTTGGCATGATTGCCAGAATTGTCTCCCCCTGTAGAGTAAAGAGGAGGTGTAGATATTCTTGGAGGAAAAGATAATAGCATTGGGAGCATAGTATACACAGCCATTGTGGTGTCTAAATTTATCGACACCAAAGGAAAAGTTTTCCCTTTGGGGGGCTTGTTATCTTTTTGGCAGCTGTTATGCAGATTATTTCCAGTTTGTAATTATCAATGGTATTTATACCTTTTTTTTTCTTTGTTTTATTGGTATAATGGCTTTTACTCAAAGTACATGATCTCCCATTGGATATTGAAGCACACGCAAGGTGCAGGTAACACATGGCCGGAGCACAAGCTTCCATTATTCCATTAGATAATAACATTCAATTACCCTGTATTAGAGAGAGAGAAGAAATATGTAAGGTGTAAGAGCTGTTCGCCCTACTACTATTAGCCCTGTCTAATATGTACGGTAAAATTATGATGTCTTAATCACTACAAAAGGACTGTTCAGGAGTCCATATCATTGAGACTTTGGCAAGTGAGGATGCATCATCTTTGACCATTCATGTATAGAGCTATTTGTACTGAAACTGTGCTAGCAGTGTCGGATTCCAGGTCCACACATTTAAACTAAATTTATTAGAAACTATAATACCTGTTTGCAAAATTGGGGAACTGGGTGTTTTTTGGAGTATAGGCTTTCATTCATTCTTGTATAAAATTAAATGAATACATGTAACATCTATAGATTTGGGTGCGGGTGTACACACATGCATGCAGTGTGAGGAGAATGTTCACTTGGGTTGAGAACAAATTTGAACTTTAGGGCATCTCTCATTGACTACGGTGCAGGTGAATGCAAGTGCATACACACACATTCATTTACAAAGTAGAGATTTCTTCTTCGGAATTGATTGGTGATGAGGTGAAAGAACCCTGAACTTCTAGACTATCCATGCCCACACCCTTCGAAACCAATGACACACTTGTATTATGTGCAGCTAGTTGGTAGAAGAGTTAGTATTATGATCTCATGGTATCAGTTAGTGTGTGGGTTGAGTTAGTGATACTCAAGGTATGGGGACAAACCTTATTTCAGGTATGAATACCTTTCGTCTTTTTAATGGATGCATGTTCTAGGTTAGTTTGTGTTCTACCATACATTATCTCTCACTTTGTTTACCATGGTATTAGAGTTGAGAGGTGAAAATGTTCCATTGATTGCATTACCTACACTCTTAATTGCGAAGAGCTTGCAAAGAGTAGAGAAAGGGGATGTTGCTTTCAAAGACCTCTAGGATAAGCTATGAGGAAAGGGGGAAGTGAGTAACTCAGCCTTTAGAAGCTCACTCAGAGCTTTCATTATAGCTCACGTTTGGATGAGGCATACAATAAGCAAAGCTCATGTGATCTTGATAGAAGGTGAGAAATGGGGAGCATATGTAATGAGCCGTGAACTCGAGCTCACAATTTAATTTCTCACTCAAGAGAGTGACCATGGTAATTGAATTACACGCCTCATCTTTGAGCTCATGAAAGAGGCCATAGGTGTGGTGCTCATGAAAGAGGCCATAGGCGTGGACATGCAACAACCCATACGTACTCAAGGCAAAGAGTCTTGAGACCTAGTACAAAAGGTTCCAAAGACCAAAACAATTATTCTCCAAAGGTAAGCATGGGAAAAAGAGGTCTCGTGTCGAGAAACCCCTTTGCTTCCAAGGTTCATTGATAGAAGACAACATGAAGCATGAAGCACAAGTTGGTCTAAGGTATTTTGTATACATGATCACCATAGTTTGCAATTGATGGAAAACTATAAATGAGTTGTTTGGAGTAGCAATTGTTGCAATCCCAAACCATGCATTGCCATTGGCAATTGCCATTCATCTACTACAAAACTTTAAGTTGTTTGGGAAGTGTTTGTTTAGAAAGTTTGTCTCTTGGCACATTCAGGATTCCAATGCAATTGGTTATTCGTTATAGGACTGTTGGTAATGTGCACTAAGTGATTAGTTGTGTGTGAATGGGATGGTTGACCTAGTTTCAAACGTCAATTTGAGCATGCGTGTACAAGCCCTTAGGCAATAAGAGCAAGATGGTGATGGTACACTAATAGTAGTTGAGTAGGAATGGTGCATCTTTTGTCAATAATGAGCAACATAAGGCATTTGACAACCAAGCTAGGTAACTAGAGGCTCAAAATGTCTTGTATAGAGAGGCGAGTAGGGTTGTTGAGGCCCAAAAGCCCATGTAGCATTTAGAGCTTACAAGACAAGGTTAGCAACATTGACAAGGGAGATGATTGTGAATTGAGATAAACTTGTAGCTCATAGGGTTGATGATGACAAGGTATTATTGTCATCTCCTTAGCCATGAGCACATGGAAACTACTCTAGCTTTGGTAAAGCATCACTTTATTCCATTGATAACCTTTGCTTTATTTCGCCTCAAAAGCTATATTGTTTCTTCTTGGGTGAGTTGGAAGTAATTTCTAAGTTCTCTTCAAAGATAATTCCAAGGACTTATAAGCCCTCTAATCAAAGATAATTCCAAGGACTTATAAGCCCTCTATTCAAAGCAATCAAAATCCTCTTCCAAGGTACTTATGAATCTCTTTAAGCCTCTCCAAACGTGCATTGTGAGCCTCTCCACAAAAGCAAAATTCAAGGGTTTCAAGTGGTAAAGAAATCTATCTAGAAACATGTTCAAATATACACACTCTTGCAAGAAAGAAGTTGAGGATGAACTTGAAAGTTCTTCAAAAATTGTTAAGGGTGGTTTTACAACAAAGAAAACCATGTTCAAGTAGCCCATTAACATTGGGCCTTGCCAAAGAGACTTCTTCACATGACATCCATTTGACACTTGAGTATTTAGCATTGTAAGATGCTTTCTAGTTAATAGAATGTACATAGCATCTCAAAGAGTAAATTCATTGTACCTACCAAACAATTTGATTGAATGTTTGGTACTATGTTTTTAATGAGGTTTTAAAAAAGATGGGCTCAATTAATCCATTGGATAAATGAGAAATTATCTATCTTGGTGATGATATGAAGTCTCAATCGACGGATCAAGAGATATTGCTCTCAAGTGAAGGCATAGGAGATCTTATTGATGGATCATACAGAAGCCATGGTATGAGAAGGGTATGAGCTAGGAAGCATCCATTCGCTTTGTGCATCTGGATCTCCAAGCATGCCATGCTAAGATGCGTTAATCTCCCAACAAGTGTTCATTGAGACATCTGTGAGCATAGCTCATCCAATGATGTTAAACCAAAAGAAGCTATGCATCTTAGTGAAGACCTAAGGCCTCGATAAAAAGAGCGAAGCCATTGAGCCTAGTGATGAAGAAAGGAGAGGAAAATGTACTCAAAAGTTACGCAATCTCCTTTTAAAGAATGTTGACCTATATGCTATCCCGAAGTCGATGCTCGACGGACTCCTCAACAAATAGGCAACATGAGCAAGAAGAAGAAAAAGCCTAACCTAGACGTCCACTGATATACTACAATCCCTCCATGAATACAAAGCCAAAAGAAAAGATTGGTTTTTCTATCCCTACAATGCCTTCTCCAAAAAGAGTTTTGCAAATTTATAGAAAATTAAAATTACTCCTAGTGAGATGATTGGAGGAGTTCTAAATTGTAACATTGAGTTGACCTCTTTATATTACTAACACTATAGTGAAAGAGTGGGAGGCTCTTCTCATGGTTTGTTGCATCAATCCACTCCCTTCTACAGGATCCTATTGCAAGTACTATATGGAGAAAACCTCATTAAGCTCAATCCTCCATGACCCCAAGGGATGTCCTCTAGACAAAGGTCTAAATACTAGCCAAAAGCTGGCCATGTGTCCCACAATCTAGATCCTAAGCAGCCATGATAATATCCTACCAGCAGCCCAGATAACTTGACTTGAGAGAGCACGTCAAAGATGAAGGTATTTCCATCACAATCTCAAGAACTCTGACTCGAAGTAGGATGCCGTTCTTTAAAAAAAAACCCATCCAGAAATCCATATATGCATTTGGAATCCTAATATTGATAGAACAAACATGCATACATGGCTCAAAAACTATTAAGGCCATTGGGAAGTGATGCGAAGTGGAGACTCTTGGGGCAATAGAAATAGTCTTTCTTTTATACTATGCCCAATCGCCAATCTATGGATGGATGGGCAAGTGACGTATCCTATTCGACTAAGAAAATAGGAGCAAGGAAGGCATAGCATGAAAAGCATTATCTTTCTAAGAATCTTTTCCACCACTGAATTGAAACAGGAGAGCATCATAGGCGGCTCTGGCAAGAGAATGAAGGCCTCCTTCTCTTCCCTCTTTCTTATCAGAGGGTAACTCGGAAGTCCCCCCAATAATCCACGAGTCTACCATGGGGGACTAGGATATACTTCTAGAGCAAGACACGTTACGTAATGGTTGAAAGACCAAGCTTACGTCCATCAATATAAGTGAAATCCACTATGTTCTAGAGGGAGTAACGATTTCGTGTTTGACACTAGGGGAGAAAAAAATCTAAAATTGAAATGCAAGCTCCTCTCTTAATGCCAAAAGAAGGAGACCAAAAAGCATGACCAAAAAGCAATTTACCTAGCTTTTTACAGTCTCTGCTACTATTGGGTCATTGTTTGCTTGGGTGTAGAAATTTTTAGTGAGTTTCAAGCCATTTTGTTCTCTTACTCCACTTCCATGCCTTAAGCATGAAGAACGTGTGGGAATAGTTCTTGGATGGAGTCTTTATCAAGATACAAGAGTTTCTTGTGTGTTTCATGCCTTTCAAAGCTTGTAGGATCATATCATATCAAAGTGATGTACTTGTCTCTTACTACAATAATTTTTTTGGATTTGAGTTTATTGGCTTGTATGGCTCTAAAATATCTAGAGAAGATTGAATAATATTTATAGTTATAGGGTTATCTGCCATAAATTTCTTGAATTATAGCTCTACTTATCCATCTAACAAATGTATGTAACATAGAAATCATTCCGGTAATAGTAATTATGGATAAAAAACATTTTTTAATAAAAAATGAACATGATACCCAAAATAAAACAACAATGAACATGATACGATACCAAAAAATGCATGTCAAAATAAATAATGGAGGACATATTAAACCGGTGGTTTTAATTACAACATAGTGCAAGAGATTTGACGGCATGTTCTACATTGCATGCTTGGGTTATTTCAAAGAACATAATTAGCTGCCTAGAGGTCCACTACTTGAAGATTTACATGCTTGAATGTGCATCCAAGGGGTGATATTAAAACCCCTAGCATGCCCTACATTCCGTTTCCTTTGAATTCTATGACTATGTACATTAAAATACCCCATACGTGTATATTTCTTTGAGTTTATTGGATTCAAAACCCCTTATATCAAACCCATGTGGGTGCATCTATCGAGACTAGCTAGCTAGTTCTTACCTTTTAAAATGTGATTAGTTGATATAGTCTACTCAAAATATGATTTGAATGATACAGTTCACTACATACTTGTGGGTACATTTGACAACTATTTTCCTTTTTTTACAAGAAAAAAATATTTCCTTAATGCTTGAAAATCCAACCATACAAATCAAAAGACTAAGAGGCCAAAATCCTGGTGGGGAAAAGAGAAAACATTGGTTGTAAAAAAACTAGCCTATTTCTAGAGGACCGAGCTCACTACCTAGGGAATCTCTAGAGTAGGGGGAAACACCTTTGGTGGAGATCTATATATCCAAGGAAAAGCTTGCATGGTAAAGACACCAAATATTCCTAGAGGCCAAGCGCTGTAAAAATGCTCCCACCTGTCAACAGTCATCTTGTATCATAAATTCTTGTGCCCCCAAATCGCACACAGAGTGTAAATGATCATGCCAAATAGCTATGTGGATGGATGCTCGGGGAACTTGATGGCCTCCAACCCATTGTTACAATGGAAAACCCAAATGTTCCAAGGATTGATGCTCAACAAGCATAAACCCCCCCTCCATCAATCGCATAGGCCAAGACTTAAAATTTTTGCAAAGAAAGATTAGGCTATTTCAAAGGAAACAAAGCATTTTTCCGAAGAAATATTAGGCTATTTCAAAGGAAATAAAGGCATTTTGTTCTTAACAGACGTGAGGTACTATGAGGTCTATGTAGTATTGGAGGACCTGTTTTGAGAATTGCCATAAATTGCACCATTGAGATAGGCTTCATGGGACAAACTCTAACCTTATATGTAAGGTGTGAAAATTAATTCATAGATTTAATCAAAAATTACTCATTTCAAGAACAAGATGAGATATAAAGTGCTCATTGGTACAATAAGAAGATATTAATTCTAGTGCATATCAGGTACAACCATTTGCTTTTTCCTTGTACGAATGATGTCAATTTGCTTACTGACTCGGAGTCCAGGTCAATGCAATGCACATACCATTTCTACATTTTAGATGATAGGGAACACGACACCTTATTTGTGTAGCATGCTTTTATATTGCATCGGGAATGGCTAAAAAATAATGATCCCAATGTACAAGAAAATACAAAACAACATGGGTGTGGTTAGATGGTTCCTCCTGTCACCTTAAATTAGCCTACGGATTCTACTTTGTCTCAAGGTTTGAATCCTTGACCGGTCTAAACATGACGTGGAATTTCTTTGGATCTAGCCATGGCAAGGGGGAACATGATGGATGTGTTGCTGTTATTAAGCGATCTCTATTCAATCACCAACTAACATGCCCTCAAGAAAAGGTGAATGATGCCCATGATGCTGTAACATGGCTCACAACTAACCTACAGGGGCACAATCAACACATAGTAACAAAGCCTCAGGAATAGTGTCATGTGCAGAGTGTTCCATGAGGTGAAAGTGAATGAGGTGCAAAGGAGAAATAGACAAGATTGTGAGGCAATCAAAGGAATTTGTAGTTTGCACATCATATGGGGCTTTTCAAACAACCATGTGCACAAAACAAAAAACTTTCTTGTTTCTGTAGTGCGTGCATCACAAGGAATCATGACAATTGTGAGGACATTGCAACTGTGAAGAGATGGGAGATAGTTCAAGTTTTTCCTCTACATGAAGATGTAGTGACAAACAATGGAGAGACAAATGATGACTCACCATAGTTTGGGGAGTCTTTTGATAACCCATTGACTGCTTGGAAGAGGGGGATAAATTTGTAGTTGTTGCTTACTCTGGTGAGAATGAGGAAGATGACCCATACTTTGTGTTGCAATGTACCAAGCCCAAGCACAAGGTTGAAGAAGCATTTGGGAACAAGCTCTACGAGAAGTGGGATGTAGCAGTTGGAGCTGTCTTGTACAAAAAAACATCCAAGAGAGGCCACAATTATGAACTATTACATAAGAGTTTGCAAACATTTGTGTACTCTCATTTGGTAAAAGCTATTAAGTTCCACTTGCAGGCTGTGCCTAGTCAAAGGAAGGACAAGAGTTTCTTCAAAATGAATTTAGACACGCATGAGCACATCATGGGGTGTCTTAGAGTAGAGGACGACTAAGACAGTACAAGAAAATGCATTCTAAGAAAAATGTGTTCCACCTATTTCTAGAAAAATGGATAAATCCCAAAACCACCGCCTTGGTTTTATAACCACCATGCTTGTTTTATGTAAATCCCAAATAATAAATCCCCACCGCGCTTGTTTTACAACTACTATGCTTGTTAAATGCAAATGCCAAATAGTAAATCCCTTGTTTTACAACCACTGACCCACCACACTTTTTTAGTAATATCCCAAATGATTGGATGAATTCTAGTCTTACAAAGGTATATATACATATAATAAAATGTATGCCACCTATCTTATACAACCTCCGGGCTAGTGACCACACTCATCTTGTAATAATTTTGAAGGAAATCACCACGATCCTAAAACAGCTTGTATAAATGCAATTGTTGATATGGCCCTTGAGGGGTCCCCTTTAGGAGCAAAGGCCATATCGACATGCCTTATATATCTTGTGGCATGTCAATATGGCCCTTTCCCCTAAAGGGGAACCCTCAAGGGCCCATATATCGTATGAAACCAACCATCGCATTGGTGACCACTTATCCTATACTACCACCATGTTGGTTGAGATCTTAAATTGTGAGACTACTTATGCTGTACCACCAAGTTGTTTGTATAAAGAAAGATCCCAAAACATTCAAATGGCTACAAACTTTTGACAACTTTGGGATAGATGCAGCAGCAGGTAGGCACAATTGATCTTTCCACGATGTGGGTAGTTGGTAACCACAACTAGGTTCTCTACAAACTGACTTTGCATCCACAAACACCCCAAAGAAAAAGACATGCATAGCATGTTTGCACTCAAGCCATCGAATCGTGCACTCAACTATGATTTGCAGATGGTAGACCATGCACTTCTTACCCTACCACATCAAAATAGGATAGTCATCTGCTTTAACTATTATGACTGTCAATACCGCAGTCCCTGATCTTGTGCATTAGCAAGCAGTTTCTTGATTCCTTCTTGCCCCATCTTTAAGGTGTGGACATTCTCTTGCAGCACCTCCACTTGATGCTCAATCTCTACAATAGCTATCCGATTCTATCACTTGCTCTTGAACCTAGTGAAATTGTGTAGTAGCTTCTCTATAGGGATCTTCCAAGAGACTCTTTGTTGGGTTTTAGACAGGATGGAGGACTGCTTGTCATAACTTTCAAAATCCATGGCAACCTATTACAGAGCCCGAGTGCAATATGATTCCATGACTTCTACATATCCTTCCAATATTGCACATTCTATCTCCTCCACCGTGGCTGCTATCTACCCAATCTACATCCTTCCTTGACTTGAAGCTCTCTCGTAGCTCCTGCATCAATGCTCTGGTTTCTGAATTCACCCTTTTCAGTTGCTCTATCATTTTGTCTTTATCAAATTTCATTACGTTTTACATTTTGCAGAGTTGTCGGTAACGAGCCTCCTTGTCGGCTCTCTGATCTTCAAAAACTTTTTTCATCCTTGCTAGCTCTTGCTCTGCTTTGTCCCCATCCATTCTAATGTCATCAAGCTGCTGATGTAGCAACTTGATGTGCTTCTCTGCTTCTTCTCTTCTATGATTTTCCATCTTGGCCATTTTTTCAGTGGCCTTAGCTTGCTCTCATTCCTACAAGGCCTTCACTTCTGCCTCCTCCACCTTGGCTTCTACGCATGCTCTCATGTTGTGCTGTCTTTGCTACATCGGTGGTTTTCATTTGTAGGAAATTCATCTTTTGTTTGCCATCCTTGCAATTCTTCAAATTAATCACATCACGTTCTTGGAGATTGCCTTTGAGAAAGAGATTGTATGGCGGCTCCATTGCTCTACCACTGCTTGAACATGCTAGAACTTCAAGGTTCCTCTCGTATCAAGAAAATACTGACTTGTCTATTTCAACACATCCTGAACATCAATTGGTAAGCTCAAAACCTTGACTCCACCATTTGCACTAACATGAGCATTCAGGTTTTTTCCAAAATATCCAATCTCTTCCACGACTTCTCCAAGAATTGTGCTTGCCTAGCATCTTTTCAATCATTCTTTCACTGATGCTAATCTTTTGACTTCGATAGACAATGTATCCATCCTTCACGTTCACTTCATCTATCAACCTAGTGAAGTTGGAGAGAGAATCCGAATTGGGCTTTCTAAGAGTGTGTCAGGAGCTCTTGTATGTCACGATTTCAAGATTAGGGGAGGAATGATTGTGTGAAGAGCTCTTGCATGTCATAATTTTAAGACTGGGGGAGGAAAGATTGTGTGAGACACTTTCAGACTGTACACAGATGGAGGAGCAGGATGACACATTTAGGAGGGGATCCATTGTGAGAGGGGATAAAAGTTGCAGGAAAAGTGTAACAGTACAGAAAGGTCGAGAGGTAACGGTGAAGGGAGTCGGAAATGCCAAATGAATAATTAGACAAAATAGTGAAAGGAGTCAAAAATGGTGAATGAAATATAGTGGAGGCTTAAGTAGAGTGAAGGCCACCGCGATTGTCTCGCTCATGCGATGGTGGTTGTTTGAGGTGGATAAATCATATCTTTTTCTACCAAATTAGGTAGCGTTTAGTTAATTAGCAACCGTGGTGGCTCCTTGATGATTATTTGGATGGGTGGCAGGTGAATAATTGGCAGCTTGAATTTTGATCAGGCTTGCATGTGATTTAATTACCACTTAATTACCCATCACTGACAAGGCGGCTCCTTTATGATTATTTGGACAACACCACCAGACATGGGCAACTTGCTCCTCCATACGGTGCATCAGCATGCATGCAATTTAATTACCACCAATCACCAACATGGCGGCTCCTTCATGATTATTTAGACATCACTAGCCACCACGGTGGTATATGATTGCATGCCAGACTTGCATTTAGGGAAAAACTATTTTTAGTGCAGTTAAAATTACAATGTCACCGCGGTGGCATGAGATTAAATAGCAGCGGTGACGACTATATTGCATGCCAGCAATTATTTTTGGGGCAAAACAAGCAATTTAGTCTGGCATGCATGCAATTTAATTACCACCAGTCACCAGCATGGTGGCTCTTTCATGATTATTTAGACATCTGACGTTAATTATGAGTGATCATGGTGGCATGTGATTGTATGCCAGACTTGGAGAAAAACTATTTTTAGTGCAGTTCAAACTACCAGTCACCGTGGTGGCATGAGATAAAATAGCGGCTCATGATTCTATAATTGGACGGGCTTGCATGTTGGCGATCATTTTTGGGGCAAAACAAGCAATTTAGTCTAGCATGCATGCGATTTAATTACAATGTAACTACGAGTCACTGGTAGCACGACAGCTCCTTCATGATTATTTGGACGTCCCGATGTTAATTACCAACCACTGCGGTGGCATGTGATTGCATGCAAGACTTGCATGTGGTTATTTTTGGGGAAAAAGTATCTTTAGTGCAGTTAAAACTACCAGTCACCACGGTGTCATGAGATTAAATAGCGTCTTATGATACTATAATTGGGTAGGCTTGCATGCCGGCAATTATTTTTGGGGCAAAATAAGCAATCTAGCCACTGTCACTGCGGTGCCCTAACATTTAATTATGGAAGCATGAATTTTGATTATTAAGATGGCTCATTATTATTTAGATGGCACCACCAGGCCTTTAGTCATTCCAGTGGCTCGAATTTTGATTAATTTAAGGTGGATATTAGAGTGCCACTGTACTTTGCTCCATGCTCCCTTCTCTAGCTCTCACCCGCCCTGGATCTGTTACCTTGCTCCACGCTCCCTCCTCCAGCTCTCATCGACTCATATGCTCCCTATCTCATCTACTCCACTGCTCACCCACTCTTTTCACCATGCCAGGGAGTGCAGGAAATGCATCCAACATTACTACCCCCCTTGATACATTGTGATCCCAATCTTGTTTGCTTTCTCATACAAGATCATTGTGTTGTACTCACCAGGACTTAAAATGCCTGCTCTTGTGGAATGTCTTCGTAATCTCCATCGATTCCCCCCCCATCTCCATGTTGCCACCTTGGATGGCATGCACACAGCTAGCCTCTTTATGGCTGTGCTCTATGGATTCCCTATAGACATTGACAAAGGGCTAAGGATTTTGACAGCAGAGTTTTCTCGTGTTGTTGGGGGGGCCGAATACTGAGTCATGCAATTGTGCATGGTCTTCAACCTCTCAATCGTCTCCATCGGTCTCCCAAAACTTTGAAAACAACAAGCTGGGCTAGCCTTTAAATACGAGAATGTATAGTCGTCTATTAGCAATTTGCAATACTCAAAAGTACAAATATCCTCTTTGCAACTTTTGCTCAACAAAGCTTATAACAACTTAGAAATGGTGGCTGGGTGGTTATCCTTGCAGGATGTAATCTTTTGGGCTCTAAGGCTCTCAGCAATGACTGAGTTTTTATAAATATAATCTCTTTTGTTTAATTTTTCTCCATGAGGCTCTCAGCAATTGCTGAGTTGTTAGTGTATGTGGATGTGGATGTAGATGTAAACTCTTTTGTTCAATTTTTGCTCCATGAGGCTCTCAGCAATTGCTGAGTTGAATGTTTTCATAAATCGCCTTTGGATGTAGATGTAATCTCTTTTATTCAATTTTTGCTTGATGAGGCTCTTAGCAATTGCTCAGTTGACAGTTTTTATATGTAGATGTAATCTCTTTGTTCACTTTTTGCTTGATGAGGCTCTCAATAATTCTTGACTTGCTACAAATTATCTTTGGAGATCGAGTTTACGTTTTAACGTTAATATAATTAATACTCTTTTTTTGTGCAAAAAAAAGGTTTGTATATTAATAACATAATTAGTTTACATCACATGAATCTTATAAAAGATTCACCAAAATAGCAAGCTTTAATATTAATATTGTAGTCTTTGCTAGTAGTAGTTGTGTTGGTAGCAATCATTGCTGGTTGTAGTCATTGCACAAGTAATTAATGCACAAGGAAACAAATTTTTGTTGGTTTTAGGATTATCTGTAAGCAACACTAAAATAGTCCCAAGAACTAGCGCAGTGGTTGCAAGGAAATACATTTTTCTTGATTTAGGATTAATTGCAACCCATAGAACCAGCATGGTGGTTACATAAGGAAATACATTTTCTTGTGTTTAGAGTAACTTTTAACCACTTGTTTTAAACTCAATGCGGAATATATGAACAATTGTGGGACTCCAATGTGAGTCTCACGTGACCCAACCAATTAACGTAAATAGATTCTCTTTAGTTTAATTAGGAGTAGCTACAGCCACCTCCAAGAACCAGCACGGTGGTCGCACCAAGCCAACATCAACACAGAGGTTGCGAATCTAAATCAACGCAGGAGAGCTACGCATAGATAATAGGTGGTGAGCTGCGGGTAGATGACAAGTGGAGAGTTGCAGGTAGATGACAAGTGGCAAGTAGTGACTAGATCGCACGACAGACTATGGTCAGTCTAATGTACAAAGATGCAACACAGAGACTACGTGAAGGAGGAAAGAACTGCTCATGTAGTGACATGTTTCAAGCTCTGGGGTGCTCAAAAAATCAAGTTTTGATAGATTGCATCTCAATATTACGTCAGTAAGGCAATCATTACATCGGGAAAAATTATGATGAGAGCACGAGTCCGTCCTAAATTCAAAATATCACCCACTAGCACGTCGCATCGTAGTCCCAAAATTACCCCAAAAATAGTTCACGATTGGGTACACATGATCATGCATCGACCCTATCCAAATTGTGTTCCTAAATGAAGAGAATGTCAATACATCCCCAATAGCACCTAGATAAAGTTTATTACAGATCAGTTGTCATTGGCGAGACGATGAGGAACACAACTAAGTCCTTGACTGTTTGAGCTAACAATCCTCATTGATGAGAGGAAATAGGCTTCCCTGTGAAAGCACCTTCTCCCTATGATGAGGAGTATGTCTTGGAGTAGTGCAAGAAAGTGAGAAGAGGAAAATCCACTTGGGAAACAATCCCTAAACTAGTGGATGTTGATGCTTTGGTGTAGGGGACTCTTGATCTATCAGAGATGAATATAAGTATGTGTCATATATTGGGCAACATGTGTTTGGGGTGCCAGAGGAGATGAATTTAAGTTTGTGCCATGTGTATTTGGATAATCTCTAGCAAAGTTCCTCAAGAGTTTACAAATCTAACACTAGTTCCATTGGCCCGAAACCTCAACTCTCTACTAGAAAGAAGAGCCCTCTAGATGCTAAAGCATGATGTAGTCATCCAAGATGTTAGGATTAGCAAATGATCCTAAGCCTTGAGAGACCATAAGACACAACTACGTCTTCTATGGAGGAAGGCAAACCAAGGAGAGGGGAAAACTCTAAATGAGTCTTCAATAGCTAAGAGCAAGAGGTAAATTTGAGGAAGGCATGGAACCTAATGAATAAAGAACTAGGGCACATGGTCCATTGGATTTAAGTATAGGATACATGGTAATTACATCATTGGGAGGAAGTCAATTAATTTATTACTTTCATGGATGATCACCATAAAAGAAAATTTCTACTTTACAGGATTTTGTACAATCCCACAAAGGACAAGACATAGTTGGATGAAAGACTTGCAGAACTATGGGAATAAATGCAGGCGACATGAGGAATGAATGATTTTAAATGTAGCTTTGGATCGTTGAAGTGTATGGGTCATTGGGCTAGTCATCATCCATGTACATATGGTAGAAGGATAGAGGACACTCAAAGGGATCATAAGTCCCTGTGTGAATAGTTCTTATGGACTTACGACAAACCACATCAAGGATTAGTATATATTGCATCACATTCATCTTTTTCGTTATGAAAGAATGTACATTTTGTGTACGAGTAACATGACCCGTCTACGATGCTAGAGACCCGCTCCGTAGGGTCTCAAGGAGGGATCTTAAAAATTCTTTAATTTAAAGAATTGAAATTTCAAGTTTCAAGACTCCCTCGTAAAGGGGTGAAATTTTATGTGTGTGTGTGTGTGTGTGTGCATATAAATAAATAAAAATATGAATCTATATTTATGTCCTCTAATCCAAAATTGCTCTCTCTCTCTCTCTCTCTCTCTCTCTCTCTCTCATGAAATTCATCAAGATCACTCGCCAAAAGTAAAATTCAGACCTCAGCAAAACAATTAAAGACTACTAAAGCATGTTGCATCATGAGAGAGAAGAGAAAATATAGGATGCATTGTTAGAGTAATGCAATTTTAAGCAACTTCAAAGAGCATTATTTTGAGGCAAAGATCGATGGTATAGAGAGCATCTCTTGAGTGGTGGATCGAAGTGAATCAACAATAAGTGATATAAGTAATGTAAGATTTTGTCCATCCACAATCAATAACCTCAAGCCTTACATAATAACTTTTATTAAATGCTCCACATGATTTGAAGTTTGAATTAAAGACATGCATATACCAAGTGCCTAATGATTGACAACTGATTGGAATGGTTCTCAAGAAATGAGGATTGCATGGTTGGCTCGATGTTTCAAAAAAATCAAAGAGCTTTCTAGGTTTCAGACCATGCTTCCCGTGTCCTACTCTTATGCTTATATGCAAATGATGGCGAAGAGGAGCATATGGATGGGTGTGAGCCGAGCAAGTGGCTGATCACACGTGGGGTGGCAATCACAAACAGGAGACTGGGCTAGAACAGAACAATTTACATGCTTGCTGGCCATCGAGGCAAATACACTGGAATGGGAGTGCACTCGAGCAGAAGAGTTTTGGGCTGGATGCTGAATTGTCTGTTGTTCTCTGGCACTCACTGCTTTCTACCGCTTATGCTTCTTGCTTGCTACCGTTCGTGTGTTGCTGAGGGCAGCAAGGGGCGGGCAGGAGGTCCAGATTGGTGCTCTGATATTGGAGGCCAGAAGGAGAAAAGCAAAGTTAGAATGACAGAAGGGAAGGTCGGAAGGAGGGGAGGGGGGGGGGAAGAGGGTCATAGTAGATTGCAATTAAATTGAATCAGGACAGAATGTTGACTCTTACTTAAATCATATTCAAATATCTGAGGCAAGTTTTCTTTTTGATACAACTTTAGTGGAAATTGGTGAGATAAATACCCCTCTTAGAGTACATTGAACTCCATTGGGCTGCTTGAAAACCATTACATATAATGTGGGGTTATGAAGTATGGACTAGCTCTTACTGGAGATAAGGCTTCTCCTTAGACGAGAATCGAACCCCAAGTATGCGTTAAATTACATTTGAATACAAAATTTTGCTTCTAGGCTGTTCCTGCTATAAGTTGCTCTTGTCTGTCCAGTTTTTTTACTTTGAGCAGTCCTATGAGCACCTGCAAACCAAATAAGGCACTTCCAAAATAGGCAGCCAAAGCAGGTACCTACAAAATGATACATAATGTCAAAACGTTGGTCATCGATCCCAAGAATTATCAACATTGCCATCAAGCTGTGTGCTTCTGTATATGTAAATGACAATGAGACAAAGGACGCTTACCCGAATGGTGTTTATGTACAGCAGTGTTGCTAGGTTCACCAAAGTTCCTGCTAGAATAGCCTGCATTTTAAGGTGGTCATGACTCATCAGTGTTTTAAAGTAGATATAACTCTCTCTCTCTCTCTCTCTCTTCCATAAACATGAACTAGTCACTTTTTTTGTGAAACCGAACTGGTCTCTCTCATGCACGCACGCACACTTTTTTCAGTGAAACCACTGATTTAATTAATTAATGCAATTTACAATCGCACACACAAATGCAATTTACAATCGCACACACACTCACACACAAACACACGCACACACGTGTGCGTGCGTGCACACAGAGAATGGATGCTAGACTGAAGATCAGATTGATACAATATTTGTGACAGCAATTACAAGAGAAGAGAGAGCGCTTTTTAACGGTATTGAAATTGCATTTTCTTGCCAGCAATAGACATACTATCTTGTGCAGGGTACGCTGATTGACAGCTCCAGAAGCCTAAGTGGACACGTGGGGCAATGGAGTTCATGTGATGTTCAGGAGACGGCAGTTACGGACAGCAGCTTGTGTGACTCGTGAAGCCTGAGCATGGTTGCAATCAAACCCTTTTGGTAAAATACGAGACTTTTGACCAAACAACCCAAGCGTTTGGATGTTTCCAAATGCCAAAACTTTTTTGACATGGCACTTGTGAATTCTTGCTTAAATCACGGTAAGTTCTTTACCATTGCTATTTTGAATCATACTTAAATCAGGACCATGCTCAACTTTTAATGTCCCTGGTCTTTTCAACATGTGCAAATCCATACATGTTATCATGTTTATAGTAGATCTACATAACATTTGTGAAAATGTTCAGTATATGCACGTGATTTTTTTAAAACAATCCAAATGTTTTGAAAAAAATACAGAATAATTGCAAAAACGCTTGCTTTCCAAAAGTGTGGCAGCTATGGGTGAGAGTCTCATGCAACAATGGGAGATCCTAATGAGAATTTGACACACAGGCAGGAATGAGTATGATCAATATATATCTAGATGAATCCACAAACATATATCCATGAAAGAGAAACAAACGATGCGCTTTTGACCTAAGACAGTTGCCAAGCAGTGATTAGGTACTATGAGATCCCCACTGATGTCATCCAGAACCAATATTTGGTACCAAGTAGACCATAGAAGAAGATATTCTCCCACATATACACACATATTGACACACTTGTACTGAGTTGCTGTCAGCATCTCTGCAGGAGAAGGGCGGTACAAAACGAAGAGATTTTGTAGTAGAGCCACAAAAACGAAAAATGAAATGAGGAGAAAGAACATCACCCTTGACAGATGTTTGCCATGTAAAGGCCACCCTGAGGGAGGGCAGGGTGTGAAAACCCATGTAGCATGGGTGACAGTGCTGTATATTCCAGATATCTCTTCACGATAGATGATATCAATTAAGCTCTATAAAGTTAGCAACTGGAAGGCTGCAAATTTCATGCAGACAAGAGGGATGGCAGTCTTATGGATTTGCCACATGCCCACTTCATCCATGCATAAAGGGGGTTCCATCCAAGTGGGATAGAACTTTATAAAGGGGCATTATAAGAAATCATTATTGTTACCTCCAAAATAGTACAGCTATTAGGACAATTCTGGAGGTGAAAATCAGTCCCAAAGGCCGAAAATTATCCAATATAGCAAGGCAGAACACTGTTACCAATAACTTTGTTACTCTGTTTGTCCTTATGAAAGAGCTGGTTATAAAGAGGCCCATATTTACAGTTTGACAGCTTCAAAAAGGACTTTAACAAGGTTCCTGTCAAAGCGATGGAGAGGTATGCCAATTTCATCGTAGACAAGACTACGGTAATGCTCACAAAGTACCATAAGGACAGCCGATCAATAGCCTTCTACAAGGCTAACCACCATAGATGGCACAGATAGACAATGTCGACAAGTATTATGATTTTGAAAGCACATGCATGCTGGCCTATATACGGTATTGCGGGCTTAACAAACATCTCTTTGACTACACTTGGCACATTGGTGTTGCTATATTGAGTTGAGCTCGTGGGTGGGATCCTCCACAAGATGCATGAAAGGTGGTGGAAAAACATGGAGGCCTCAGAAAGCATGCCACATCTCATTCCCCTTGAAGGTACATGGTATATAAGCCGATACGTTCCCCTGTAGCCTTGGTCAGATAGTTCAAAAGGCAGAAGATCATCCAGAGGAAACAATCAGAGCAGCACTGGTTTTTGACACGAGAGACGAAGTCCCTCCTTGGCACATCCTCATTAGATGGAGATGCTCTAGAGTCATGCTTAAAGTACTAGTTCTTGGCATCATGGGAGAACAGCATGCACAAAAGGATGTACATTACACATAAAATATAAGCCCATCATACAAAATCCAAGAGCAGTGATATTTCCTTCTTCCCGTACCAAGGATGACACTGAGAGGGATGGCTTCCATATGAATGGACTCACACTTTTTGGAGATGTGAGATAGCCATTGGCATATTGAGGGGCAGGATCAGACATTGTGGGCGGGACAGCTTCCTGTACATTGCAAGCAAGCAGCAGTTGAGACTGAGCTCTCACATCACTTTCCAAATTTGCTGCCTTTGTAATGCTGTTTTTCGTCCATTAGGTAGAGTTTGGCCTTTCATGTTGGGCGCTTGATAATACCGATTCACCTTTCATAAGTCTGGCTCTCATTAGATACATTCTCCACAATTTTGCATACTTAGTGGTTCCATGAACAACTAGAGAACTATTGCAAATCCTAGAGTAGCTGTCTTTCTAGCATAGTATTTAGCTAAAACTAAAAGCAATGAGGTTCTGTCTACTATTTCTAGGACTGAAAATACCTGTCCTATTGTTTGTTGTACCACAGCAACTCTCTTGAATGCTCTTTCAGACTCGAGAGTTCGAACTCGGAGCTTTAAATCACCTTGCTCCTGTGGAAACACATAAATGTTTTTAAAATTTAAGAAACACAATTGAGATTCAAGCATTGAGTAATCATGTCCACTATTTTGCATTGCAAACGTACAATTCTTTGGATAATATCTGCAAGCTTTTCCACACGGTCAGCTTGACGGAACAGGTTAGAAAATGCTTGGGCCTGCCTGTTCCAACGCTTCTTCAGATCCTAAAGATAACAAAACACCTTCAGTTTTAAGCCAAAACATTTGCCAGTAGGTTACAAAAAGCAGTGATGCTCCCAATCAAGACTCTTACCCTGATAAAAACATCGTAACCCACTTCTCGAAATCTTAGAATCTCCAAAGCATACCTGAAAAATAGCAGTCAGACGATTTTAGAGCAAATTTATAAACATAACACAGCCTGGTCAAGCGTTGGCAAAGCATTTGAACAATATCAACACCAAAGAATTTAAGTTATCTTACGGCTTAGCAATTTCTGAGATATCAAATCTAGGATCCAGGCCTTTGCCAATTCCATCCAGCACTGCAAAACACTCACCAGAACAATGAAATGAGAGTCGCAACTTTGCAACATATACAATATTATCAGCACATACAGCAAGTAGTTTTCTAAATCCAGAGAAAAGATAGTTCTTATAGGTTTAGAGTTGCCCAAAAGATGCCATAATCATTCTATTACTCCCAACACTAATCATGAACAGACAGCCTTGCGATTCTGAACCTGTCTACCACTTTATGCATTGTCACCGATTCAACCTCAGGACCACACAACTGTTTCCAAAGTGTATCACTGCAATTAGAAATTTATGCTTTTCACACCAATACGTATGATAGTAATGAATGCCATGCCATCTAAAGATTCATGTTTCCTGGTGGACTTCTAAAATTAAATAGACATGCAGACACACCTGAAAAAGCTCGCATGACAAATGTGAAGGTTGCAGGAAATAGAAAAGGTTGGTCTACTAAGATCGATAGTAAATCCAGAGAAAAGATAGTTCTTATACGTTTAGAGTTGCCCAAAAGATGCCATAATCATTGTATCACTCCCCACACTATTCATGAACAGACAGCCTTGCGATTCTGAACCTGTCTACCACTTTATGCATTGTCACTGATTCAACCTCAGGACCACACAACTGTTTCTAAAGTGTATCACTGCAATTAGAAATTTACGCTTTTCACACCAATACGTATGATAGTAATGAATACCATGCCATCTAAAGATTCATGTTTCCTAGTGAACTTCTAAAATTAAATAGACATGCAGACACACCTGAAAAAGCACGCACGACAAATGTGAAGGTTGCAGGAAATCGAAAAGGTTGGTCTACCGAGATCGATAGTAAATCTTCACCTGCAGCACAGAAAATTAAGATTCTGAACCCCATACCCACCTTCTAAGAGAACATCCAGTATCACAGTTAATCCTGCTGGATTTCACCTTCAAAATTCAATCATTTTACAGCAGGACAACCCCCTACAGGAACCTGTAAATTCACTACACCAGTACATCTCTCTATTTCAAGCAACGGGCACTTCAGCTCACTCTTTATCATTCGCAGACAGTCCATGCAGTCCACCCCCACCCCCCTCTCTCTTGCAGGTTCACACCCCTTTGGGATTTTCTATACGAACTGCTACAAAGCAGTCTCCTACATCATACTTCATAAATCGCAATCAATTCTACGTACTGACACCAGCAGCAACTTGCAGAAACACGTGCACTAATGGAACACATACCTGGCAACATTCGACTGCATACCTTGCAAGGATTCCTGTGTTGAGGGCTCTAATACTAACTGTTGAATCCCATCTATGATCTAACCCTAAACTACAATCAGCAAAACACAAGGATAATCAGTAGGCAACTCACCTCCCAGCCACCCCTGAGCACTTATGCTAGAGATCAAACTCCCACAAGCCCATGCCTATAGCTTTGGCATCCCATATCACCAGAATCCATTCCCAATGAGCCATCGGTACAGCATCTCGTGATCCGCCATGTAGGAGGAAGGAGTCTAGGCTCAAGATCCAGACCAGACCATTCAGTGGTGTGGACACAATGACTACAATAGCCTTGGCCTCTCTTATCTAGGACAGCATCCCGCTTTATGCAAAGTGTTTTGGCTAAACATAGCCAACTGGCCCTGTGCTAGTGTTCAAGTCTTCTAATTCCATGTTAGTCTGCTCCCCTTAATCCCAAGCCCCCCAATCTGCTGGATTAAGTCCACTAATCTGAGGACTTAACTTCTAGGTACATAACAAATTTTGCATTAACTTTCTTTGAAAGGAAGAAACATCTTCCTGAAAAACTCAGCTTAGTCCCAAACCTAGTACCACGCAAACAAAAGACTCATAGGAACTTTATTCTAATGTTGAAAAGAAATAAAACATAGAAATATAAATAATAGCCACCTATTGCTGCAAGGCGCATCTTTTTCTTTTCATCATACTCTTGCTTTGTTAATTGTTTTTTAAAACCTAACTCTGCAGTAGCTGCTTCTCTTTCTATCCTCTGGGCTGCTAAACGTTCTTCAAAGCTGCAAAAACAACCGATGTTTATGCGTCTGTACAAATGGAAAGCAACCAAAAAGATCACATTTAATTCAGTTTTCAACTTTTTAAAGAATTGAACTGGAAAGCAAGAATGCTTTTGCTACATTCTGTCTGAAAAATAACTCTCGAGAAAACGAGGATACAAAAGATTTAGAGTTGATGGCACCTACAGCCCTTCCAAAGAAAATATGAGAAAACAACAAAATGGCAAACGTGCAGTGACAAGCAGAAGACACTCACAATTGTTATACATTGGAAACACAAACAGCAAACATGACTAAGCAGACAAACATTCATCTCAACCTGGAAAAAAGGACAGCCATCAATCTGAAACAAACTTTAAACTCCACTTTTTAGTTAATTTTGGAAAAACCTGTTCAGAAAGAACTGAGCTGTCCGTCGGACAGCGGTCATGTCCCCGGTTGGAACAAGAACTCCCATCTGAACCATGGCTTGTAAGACCTAAGAATGGAGAAACAAATCCTTTTATACATTGACGTATGCAAACCTAGGTGGCACAGTACTAATAAGAAGATGAATCTAGATCTCAAAAGCTGACCTTGTCAGGATCCTTTTCATAAACTCCATAAAATGTCTCCAGAAGTCCCTCCCTTATATTTGGACTGATACTGAAATCCAATAGCATGCCAAACCATTGATAAAATTACTGTTGCATATGAAAATACAAAATTTGCAGCACTCAAAGGAAGGGTAATCATTACTTGAGGCAATGTAAACAAGACCATACGGTACCTTCCCATCATACCAAAATCATAAAATATCAAGCGTCCACCATTGGCATCATCTACAGCGATATTTCCTGGATGCTGCATAAGGAAAACCAAACAAAACGGCAAAATATGAATAATATGAGATGCATGAGGTAGACCATAGCATGCATTTGAACAAACATTGGCTAATATTCAAAAAGTTCAAAAAGTTCAAAGGACCCTGGCGCTTAGCTATCAAATCAGGGATGCATTTCAATAGTAAAAGCTCATTACTGCTTTAAGTAATGAAGATTTACAGGATCTGCATGAAAGAATCCATGCCGCAAAATTTGCTCCAGATATGACTCCACTGCATACTTGGCTAGCCTGTTGGCAGAAGATCCTGAATTCAGTCCTATCATACTCAGCACAATTCTTTGCAACAAACCAGAAACTCACCTTTTCCGATCTACACCAAGCTGATCCAGGGCTGCAATGCGGTTGATCTTAATGCCTGGAACATATTCCATAGTAAGCACCTGTGCATGCAAAAAAAAATTAAAATCCTTGACAAACTTTTCATCATATGCCCCCATTCATGTCAGTAAGCACCTGTGCATGCAAAAATAAAATAAAATCCTTGTCAAACTTTTCATCATATGCCCCCATTCATGTCAAAGATGTATAAAGCCAAGAAAGATAGAATAAATCACCTCTGGAGTTGTAAACTCCCAATATATTTTGGGCACTTTCACATACTCCAAATCCTTGAAATTTTTTGCAAAGAGTTCAGCATTAGCAGCCTCTTTACTATAGTCGATTTCCTGAAAGTATGCATCAAAAAGTTCAGTAATAGATTTACTGAAAAGTAGGCAGACCCTCTCTCTCTCTCTCTCTCTGCCTCTCCGCCTCTCTCTCTCCCACTCAGCCCCCCCTCCACTCAGCCTCCCCTCCGCTCAGCCTCTCCACCTCAGCCCCCCCTCACCCGCTTAGCCTTTCCGCCTCTCTCTCTCTCTCTCTCTCTTTCTCTCTCTCTCTCTCTCTCTAGTCCACGGTGCCGCCTAGCTCCTGCAGCAGGTCTCGCTACAGCAGGGGGTCGTCGTCCAACCCAGCCTCAGGCTGAGGGGTGTTAGCTTCAACAAAGGGGTCCCCGGATTGCACAGGTCTTCGTTCCTGAAGACGAAACTTTTTCCATCGACTCCAGCTAACAAGAAGCCATCCTATGCTGCCATTGCATCGACTTTCCACAGATTTCAAAGCAAGCTTGATCCACATGAGCGGATCTACTTCCTACAACAAGAACTCAGAGATGCAAAGCTCCGCATTGTTTCCCTGGAGAAGACAGTTTTAGAAATGAAGAATGAAGGCAGACGAGGTAATCCAAGAAGTCCTACAGAAATGCAATACTGCAACTCCTACACCACAGCTTGTAGCCAAGCTCCAAGAAATGGTCACCACTCAGCTCAAATCCATGGGACAGGAAATTACAGCAACAATACATAACAAGATCGACAAATGTGATGTTTATACATGGTTAAGAGAGCAGCAAGCCATAACAAGTAACAATAAGATTTTACGTATTGGGGGATTGCAAGATAGTTGCCTTAGCTATTTTGAAAAGGAAGAGGAAGAGGAATGCATTGATGAGGAAAAGATTACCCAACTCAAGAAGGCGGTGCCACAAATCGGTTGGGATGAAAAGGACATAAGTCTTATCGCTCGAAAGCAAGCACAGATTTATTTCAAAGAAAGAAATTTAAATACCAAGATCCTTAGACAAACCAACAAGCTCAAGGGTACTAGGATTTGGATATCTGAAGAGCTCACTCCGACCCAACTCAAACAAAGGGCAAATGAACTTATCAAAGTGAAAGAAGCAAGGAAAGAAGGTAAATGGGCGGTTTAACGAGACGGGCAACACTCATTAGAGATTTCAAACCTAACCCCCAAAGACTCTCAGTCTTGAACTGATGTAATTCAGACCACCCTTAATATAGTACTTGAATGTACTTATGTTATAATAATTTGGGGCTGAGTTGCTGTACTCCCCCATAGACTCTCAGTCTCTAGCTGATATTGATGATTTTGGTGTGCATTTTGTCACATACATCCGTGAGGTCTCCTGTGGATGTTAATATTATTTCTTTCTGTTGTGTGTGTGTGTGTGTGTGTGACTTACATTCCACAAAAAAAAAAAGTGTGTGTCTGACTTACACACAGAGCGATGGAGGCATGCAAGGACCAAATAGGCTCGGCCGTGGCATATTTCACTCATATATGTGGGGGGTATCAGGTTGTTAAAATGAAATAAACACACGAGCTATGACTTGGTTTGAGTATTCAGCTACACACCCCACAACCAACCTAGATATAGAAACCAATCATGTTGACACATTATATGATGTCCCACACTAGCTAGGCCCATTATTTCTTCATGATTCTCAAGACCACTTCAACCTCTACCTTTGACAAGGGGAAAGTGAAACATACAATATAAAAGGTTAAGCTTCATAATGGGAGGGCCAAAGTTCATGGAGGGCTCAAAACCAATACCCTACATATGACAGGAGGCTTAATGGCATGTGGCTGAACCGGGCGGAATATCAAGCCATCAATGAAAGGAGCCCTTGACAAGCCAAGCAACTTTAACTGTATATACCTAGATGAATCTAGGAACATTCCCAAACTCATCGTCTAAAAACACAACATAGTGCAGTTTCAATCTCACGAGAGTTACTCATAAGATTGAAAACAATAAACTCCATCACGCATAGCAGGGACAAGCTACTATGACATCCCCACTGACGTCATCAGCGCCCAACAGTGGGTGTAGACCATAGTATAAAAGTATGCTCTCACACATACAAATCCACACACCCACACATACTTGAGCATCCATTTATACAAAGTCTTCGTATTGAGTTTTTGTTGGCACTCCGGAGGTGAAGGGCAAACTCAGCCATGACGAAGGCTAGCACTAAAGGAGAAGGCTAATCAAAAAGTAGTCCAAATCTCTTCATTCAAGCTACAACTACTTGTGAAGTCTAAATGATTTCATTTTAGTCTCTCCCAAACGAGCATCTAAATCTAAATCTAGCTGATAGGGCAATGCACCATTTAAGATAGAAAGAATTATCGCAATACCAGCAAGCCGCAACTTGGACGAAAACTTCACAAGGTGAAATTTGCATGTCCGCTAATAAGCAGAAGCATATACCAGGAACATTCCCAAACTCATCCTCTAAAAACACAACATAGTGCAGTTTCAATCTCACGAGAGTCACTCGTAAGATTGAAAACCATAAACTCCATCACGCATAGCAGGGACTAGCTACTATGACATCCTCACTGCCGTCATCAACGCCCAACAGTGGGTGTAGACCATAGTATAAAAGTATGCTCTCACACATACAAATCCACACACCCACACAACTTTAACTCTAGACTCATCAAACAATCACCCACAACCCAAGTAAAAAGAGTTATCGGTACTGTGCAGCAGCTTCAAGGGTGACACAACCACCAGTAGATTTGCAATAATGGAGATGCTCTTAGAACTCAGCCCATTCATCCACTAGGAAATCGAGTTGCAAGCCATAAGATCGATGTATTCCATGGCTCCAAAGCATGCTAGATCTAAAAGAAGCAATACACAAGCCACCGCTCTTCCAAAGCATCACCTCCATCCTATCTCATCAACCCCAGTTCTACCAATCCATAACCCACTCGCCCATTACACAACCCCCAGTACACCCCCTTTTGTTGCATCACCCTCCTTCTTGTTCTATATACCCAAGTTTTATATACCCTTAGTACACCCCCCTTTGTACATCAGGACATTGTCGCTGCAGGAGTGTGTTGGAAATACTAAGGAAGAGGTCAATGTTCGGTTACTAATAAGGTTAGGGGCACTTTTTCCCTTGATGAGCTTCCTCCCCTTCCACGGTTAGTGGTTGAGTCATTTGTCTATAAGAGTCTTAACTCTAGTTAGGGTTACACCCCAGGGTGTTATCCTTGTACTTCATCTTTGTGCTCTCATTTTCAATGCCCTCTTCCTTCGTGCACCTTGCTTTCACTTCTCTTAATGAAGTATGGTCAAGTAGGCATGGAAGCAGACAAGGAATTACAGAAGCTCAAGCACAGGAGAATATAGGCTCCAAATGACATCAAAGATCTATGGCATAGTCCACCATTCCATGAGATAGATAAGAAAGGCCTAGGAGTGTTATTGAATAGAGGTGTGACGTCCCATTCGCTTCGAGTCTCTCAAGGGATGATGGATCAAAGTAGAAGAAACCTCAATAGAAATTGAGGAGTGAGGCAAAGACAACATCTTAAGGAAACTCAAGAGCTAGAGGAGGACAAGCACCTAAGTTCGCTTCTAGACAAGGCCAAGAAGAACACACAACAATGACCTTATTACAAAGGGCATAGACCCGAAGCACAACAATCAACGAAGATCGAGGCGCCCCACAATAAAGAAAAATGTAAACCCAAGGATAGAAGAAGAGTTGAGAGGACCAAGTCGAGTTTTCACTAGAGCCACAAGCATCATAATAGGGGAAACCAAATGGCCACATCACCAAGAACAAAGATAAAATTTCAAAAGTTTCACGGATTGGAATAAGATGATCCCTTCAGCTAGGGTTTAGGGTTACGATGAACAAATTACATAGAGGATTCTCTAGTAGCCCGCTTACGATGGCCAACACAAGGGTGGACGAAAACAACTGAAGATGGGGGCCTGAAGCTTACATAAGCGAATCACAAGGAAGGGGGACAAAGAGAAAAGGGGATGGGACGGATATCAACAATGTCTAAGCACATTCACAACAAACCTGATATAAGACAGAAGCACATTCATCATAAATTGCAACCCAGTCACGCTTTGCACCATCGGATTTTGGATCAAGCTTCTGTAAATTTTCTGCAATCACCTGTACAATGCCAAAGATGCAGGAGTCAAATGCCGTGTGCAGCCCAAAAGTCATGTGTACACGATAATAAAACTCAAGAGGATAAAAGACATGTAGGCAATAAGTGTCGAAATGAAATTTACCCTCAAATTCTTGAGATCAATGTCAAACAGTGCTTTTAGACCTGGGCGCTGGACTTTGATCACTACTTCATCACCCCTTAGGGTGGCACGGTGCACTTGACCTGAAAATCACTTCATCATTTTGCTTCCGATCAAAACATCATCCCAGCAAACAACTGCCAGGGACCAAAAAAAAAACTCTGCTACACCACTAACGTACCAAGGCTTGCAGCAGCGATTGGATCTCGGTCGAACCGCTCAAATATCTGATCAACAGGGCGACCTAATTCCTCTTCCACAATCTTCACTGCTATCTCTGATTCAAATGGAGGTACTTGATCCTGGCCAACCAAACAGACCCTATTAGTTACAAGTCAAAAAATCCTGACATGTACTGCAAAAGGATCTCACATCCCTTGCATTCATGATAGAGTATAAACAATACCTTTGTAAGATTAGAATATATCCAAAAGTACAAATTCAGATTTTTGTTGTTCTAAAGAGACAGAGTATAAGCTACATGAACTTCGTAAACAGAAAACACACACTTTTTTTTTTTTGCAAAAGAGATATTCTATTCAACATTCATAGCGCACGCTCACACAATTTTTTTGGGAGGTGAAAACATGCTCTCTCTTTTTTTGGGACAAGAACCTTTCATTAAGAAGAATGTAAATGCATAGCTATCCCAAAGTGAGACAGCTACTGCTCATAAACTAGAAGAAGAGGAAAAGAAGATCATCATAGCTGCTCTAGTGAAGAAAGGCCAGCACAGCAAAACTAAAAACAGTGAAGGAACACTCTAGCTGGGCCACAGGCAGATCTCCCATGAAATGTGTCCTGAAGGGAGCGATGTAGGGAGGAACGGAAAACGGGATGTGGGAAAATACATCAAGAGAAGATCTCAATATATGACAGATACACATCATAGTCTATGTACTTAGTTTGCAAGCAATCATAGAAAGATTGCTGCAGAGAGTACCTGAAGAAAGAGAAAGCACACACACACATTTTTTTTGGAGGGGTGAACACACGCACACACAGCTTTCTTAGAGCAACAAAACATGAAGCGCTATTCAAAAAAGGAAACAAGAGTTACGAGAAGGAAGGACCATGAAATTCAAAGAATCAAATTTAGAACATTTGAGAACATCTAACTACACTTTGGAGATTACAAAATCAGCTAAAACAATGAGGTCTTTTGTTAAAATCAACGCCTATATCTAGGTGAATCCAGGAACAAGCCTAAACTCATCCTTTAAAAACACAACACGGCGCAGGAGCACACAAGATTCAAAGAATCAAACTTAGAACATTTGAGGACATCTGATTACACTTTGGAGATTACAAAATCAGCTAAAACAGTTGAGGTCTTTTGTCAAAATCAATCCGGGAACATGCCCAAACTCATTCTCTAAAAACACAACATAGTGCAGTTTCAATCTCATGATAGTCACTCATAAGGCTGAAACCATAAACTCCATCACACATAGCACGGACTAGCTAGAATAGCATCCCCATTGACGTCATCATCGCCCAACAGTGGTTGTAGACCATAGTATAAACATATGCTCTCACACATACAAATCCACACACCCACACATATTTGAGCATCCATTTATGAAAAGGTCTTCATACTGAGTTTCTGTCAGCACTCCGGAGGTGAAGGGCAAACTCAGCCATTACAAAGGCTAGCATTAAAGGAGCAAAAAATGCTTAGATCATCCAGTTGATAGGGCAACGCACCGCTTAAGAAAGAATTAAATGCAATACCAGCAGGCCCTAACATGGACGAAAACTTCACAAGGTGAGATTTGCATGTCCGCTAATACGGCAGACACATGTATTTAGATGAATCCAGGAACATGCCTGTTATGCTCTAGCTGGGATAGCATGACCTCGGATAGATCGGTGGGCATTTTCTCTTAGATGACCAACTTTTGTAATAGTTAATGTGCGTAATTAAATGGTCAAGAGAAGTAACTGCCAAGGTCCTAGGTGAGGGCGGAATGGCATTGACTAGGTAGTTCTAATAGGGCTAGGGCCTAGGTGCATCTAAATGTGCAAATTGCCAAGGGGCAATTGGTTTTAAATGAACTCCAAGAGAGGGGTAAAAAGGATGCATCTAAGAAGGGGCCTAAAATGAAGACATGTGGCCAGGAACTATCTAGGGAATTGTGGGTCTCAGGGATAAAGATGAAGAAAAACAACGATGGATGTTACGACATATGATGCATCAACAATCCCTAAGAGTTGGCTGGGAGGAATAAATCAAAAGCCATCGCCCGTGATAATTAACACGACGAGGGAAGAGATATCTTGTGAGAAACGACGTGACAGAAGAAAGTTTGTTACATTGTGGTATCAGAGCTTAGAGATCGACGAATATGTGGTTAGTGACGACGAAAAAGAAGCAGCGCACTTTGATATCTATTATTTGCGTGAGGCGATTCTTAGCACAGTCTGCGTCAATGAAGAGGGAGAGATAGTTGAGGTGCGGATGATGAAAGATCAAAATGGCACCTTGAAGGCTTGACGCAGCGGCTGGTAGCGGGTTGAACGCAAGAAGTGGATCAACAAGCTGCGACGCGCTGACGGGAAAGAAAACCAGGCGGGTTTTTCCAATCGAAACTGCAGCACAGAGGGGACGTGGACATTTGTAGGATCTAATTGACGTACGATCTCGGATAACGAAACGGCCTATGTCTCGTAAGGCAGCGCACGAACTGGAGTCCTTGACGACAAGCTTGCGGGTGACTTACTTCACGTACGATCTTTGAAGACCTCAACGCAGCTTGCGGGTCAATCGTGACTGGATGCTGATTTGAAAGCAGACGCAGGAAGGCGAGCTGTAGTTGTAGGCTACGCATAAGCAAATTTGGGAAATGATCGTGTGAGCTTCAACCGTCGGAAAGAGAGGAGCAATTACCAGGGAGCATCTTTTTCCTTTCGTTTGAGTTTCTGGTTTTTCGATTTCCACTCTGTTATTGCATACCACAGAGAGAAATTCGAAAAGTTGTATATATATATATTACTTTGGAGTTTGGCGTGTTGAAAAGAAAAAAAAAAGAGAAAAGGAGAGAAAAAAAAAAAAGAAAAAAAAAAAACCCTTTCCATTTGTGAAACTATGGAGGTGGAAGGACAGAATTCAAGAGTGAATCCTAGTGAGTCTAGAGTACAGTCTACACAACACATGTCACATCAGGCAGCACCTACATTGATTGGTAGGATTTCAATATTAGAGGATGCTTTACAGCAGATTATGAACCAGCAACTTCAAGTGAATGCTGGTCAAAATGAGATTAGGGAGATGGTGCAAGCCTTGTCGGCTAGACCGTCTAGGATTGATAAGGGCAAAGCTCCAGCAGAGCCAGAGCCCAATATACATTCCTTAGAGCGCGCAAGGGTCAAAGTACCTAATATCGCTAATTATAGACCGGAGAAGTACGCTGGTCGGATGACCGAGCGCAACTCTGATGTGATCGAGGTTTGGTTGCACAAGTGGGAAGAAGCCTTCGCCATTTGTGAGATTAGATCCGATCTAAAGAAAATCCGCGAGGCCACACACCTGTTTATTGAGGCAGCGGACAGATGGTGGATGAAGCAACAGAAGGATCAAGTTGCTCCAACCACCTGGGAAGGGTTCAAAGCTGAATTCAAGAAACACTTTCTCCCACCTGATGAAGAATCCCGAGCTTGGGATGCTTATAGACATCTTCGTCAGAGGAGCTTGTCAGTGACAGAGTACACTGACAAATTCAGGGAATGTGTCATAACCCTCTCCCTATGTCGGTTCAGTTAAAGGACTATATCTATGGACTGAACGACAAGATCAAAATGGAAGTTCGGGCTAAATATGTGACTACACTAGATGAATCTATAGCAGTAGCCCTGAACTATGAGGATGCCAGAGGCAGATCTGGTGGATTTGTGCAGGCAGGGACTCAGTATGAGCACCCGAAAAAAGGGGGATTCCAGAGGAAATGGGTTTCAAAGACAAGTGTCTCGCAGCCAAGTGGCCAAACCAAGCAGGTGAAGCCGGTTGAGAGACCAGTAAAAACAAGTACCACCGTTGGGGTGAAAAGGAAAATAACTCCAATGGCAGCCCGGGCTTGGTCAAAGTCCTCGTTGACCCCTGAACAAAAGGAGAAAGCTAGAAAAGAAGGATTGTGCTTCGGCTGCCTTCAGCGACATCAGTGGAAGGATTGTCCACTGAATAAAGACCGTCGCACGGCTAATATGATAATATCTGAATGCGACGTAGAAATGCAGGAGAGTCCCAGTGCGGAACATATGCAGATGCAACTGGCGGGACCTTCTCAGAGGTTAGTACCTTGTTTGTTATGTGTATCTGTTGCTAAGTTAGTGACGAGTGCACCTGATAACATCCTATCTAAGCCCGCAGCAACGGGGTATACGGCCTTTGATGATACGGAGTTAATTAAAATGAAAGGACAAGTGGCCAGTCATGATGTCATTGTGTTGTTTGACTCGGCGTCAACTCACAATGTGATTAACTCCAAGCTCGTGAAGAGGCTGAAATTAAAGACAAGTCCATCTGACTATGCGTACACAGTCAGGATGGCAGATGGAAGTTCAACTAAAGTATGGGACCAAAGGGTTACCCAGTTGGAGCTTCGGATTCACGACTATGCTGAGAAGCTTGATTTTGAAATGACCAAGCTTACTCATGCAGATATAGCCATGGCAATGGCGTGGCATTCTAGGAAGAATCCAGCCATTGATTGGAAAAAGCACGTATATCAATTCAAGATGAATGATGTGCTTTATGTCTTACGAGGTGAAAAAGATATACCTCAGGGACCGTTGGTTTCCGTGATGGAAATCAGAAAGGCTCAAGTAGAGTTTTTGTACCTTTGCACAGCATCGGTAGAGTCGGTGAATGATTCTTCGGCTAGCACTGATGTTACGCAAAGTGGTGAGATGGCCAAGCTGGCTAATCTTATAACAGAGGAGTTCTCTGAATGTTTTAGGGATGAACTACCTTATGGGTTACCTCCAGAGCGGAAAGTTCAACATAAGATTGAACTGATCCCGGGGGCAGAACCTGTAAATAGACCTCCCTATAGAATGAGTTTTACTGAAGAAGCGGAGGTGCGTAGGCAACTGGAAGAATACCTCAAGTTGGGGCAGATTCAACCAAGTTTCTCACCTTTTGCTTCGCCAGTGATATTAAAGAGGAAAAAGGATGATACGTTTCGCCTCTGTATAGATTACAGAGCATTGAATAATATCACTGTTAAGCACAGGTATCCGATGGCTCGGATTGATGATTTGCTAGATGCATTACATGGAGCCGTGATTTTCAGCAAGATAGATCTTAAGTGCGGCTACCATCAGATCCGAATTAGAGCCGAAGATGTGCATAAAACCGCTTTTAGAAGCATGTTTGATCACTATGAGTTTTTGGTAATGCCCTTCGAACTTACCAATGCTCCAGCGACCTTCGTCATGCTTATGAATGATTTACTACGTCCGTATATCGGAAAGTTCGTAGTACATTTTATTGACGATATCCTAATATTCAGTAAAAGTGTTACTGAGCATCATGAACACTTAAGGATAGTGTTCAGTACTTTGAGGAAAGCCAGTCTTTACATGAATAAAAAGAAAACTATACTGTGTATGGTTAGACTTGAATATTTGGGTTTCATAATCACTCCACAGGGGGTAGAAATGGATCCGAAGAAAGTGGCTGCAATACTAACTTGGCCAATCCCTCAGAGTCTGACCGCGTTGCGATCATTCTTGGGATTTGTCCAGTTTTATAGAAGGCATATCAAAGGATATTCCGGAATAGTATCGCCATTGACTGATCTGACCTCAGATAAAGTACCTTTTATTTGGGGACAGAATCAACAGGAAAGTTTTAACACCATAAAACAAGCTGTGGTCTCAGGACCGGTGTTAAAAATAGTTGATCCCCAGAAACCGTTGTTCCTAGAAACCGATGCAAGTGGCATTGCGGTAGGAGCAGTCCTCCTTCAAGAGGGAAGGCCAGTAGCCTTTGAAAGCAAGAAGCTTTCTCCCTCTCAAAGGAATTGGCCAACTCATGAATTGGAGTTGTATGCAGTTATCCATGCTTTAAAAACATGGAGGCATTATCTGTATGGTTCAGAGTTTTATGTGGATGTAGATCATGATACTCTGAAACATTTTTGTAAACAGCCTGACTTGAGGGGCCGCCAAGCTAGGTGGGCAGAGCTCATGCAGGAGTTTGATCTAACGATTCGGTACCGAAGAGGAAAAGACAATAAGGTAGCTGATGCGTTGTCTCGCATTATGCACAACCTGAGTTTCACGGTATTAGAGAGTGCTCTAATGACCGAGATAAGAGAAACTCAAAAAGTGGACGAGTTTGTCCAGAGCTTATGGCCTAAGGCTCATGTGTTAAAACCCGGGGAAAATGAAAAGGATGACCTGGCATCCAGAAAAGGCCAAACTTATGCAAGATATACCATAAGGGATGGTATGCTAGTTAGAAATGGCAAGGTTGTAGTACCTGGTCAGAATGATCTCAGGCAGAGAGTCATTCGACAGTGCCATGATAGCCCGTGTGCGGGACATCCAGGAGTCGAGAAGACATATGATCTCGTGAGGCGAGATTTCTTTTGGCCAAAGATGAAAAAGCATATTCATGAGTATGTGACACGATGTTTCTCGTGTCAGGTAAGTAAGGCCGAGCGGGTGAAGCCACCCGGACTTTTACAGCCCTTGGAAATAGCACTAAGTAAGTGGGAGAGCATTTCCATGGATTTTATTGTAGGGCTACCTGCAACACAAGGGGGATATAATTCTATCCTTGTGGTGGTTGATCGTCTAACCAAGATGGCTCACTTCATTCCGACTAGAGAGTCTGTTAGTGCCCCGCAAGTGGCGGATTTGTTCATTAGACATATATTTCGTCTGCATGGATTACCTAGATCCATAGTGTCAGACCGAGATGTCAGATTTACCGGTCATTTCTGAACAGCGGTGTTCGAGACACTAAGGACTGAGTTGGGAATGAGTAGTGGGGATCATCCTGAGACGGATGGTCAGACGGAGAGAGTCAACCAGACTTTAGAGGATATGCTGAGGGCATATGTGTCATTGAGGCAACATACATGGGACAAGTGGTTGCCATTGTTGGAGTTTGCCTACAATGATAGGAAACATTCATCTACCGGGTTCAGTCCGTTTGAGCTGAACTATGGTTATAGACCAGCCAATCCGACTATAGTTGGAGTACCTCAGAAAGTGCCTAGTGCCGCGAACTTTGTAGTTCAGATGCGAGAGATGCTAGCACTTGCGAGAGCTAATATCCGCCAGGCTATGGATAGAGCCAAGGTGTATGCGGATGAAAATCGGTAAATAAGAGTATTTGAAGAAGGAGAAAAAGTTTTTCTCAGAATTCCTTCGCACTCGAAGTCGTTGACTTCAGGAGAGTGTGCTAAGTTATCACCTCGATACTATGGGCCGTGGTTAATTCTAAAGAGAATAGGCAGTGTAGCCTATAAATTAGAATTGCCACAGGGGTGTAAGGTGCACCCGGTTTTTCATGTTTCGCGCTTAAAGAAATTTTTGCATACAGGTGACTCACTAATCGAAGGTGTGGTTTTGTTTCAGGAGATAGAGGATATTGCAAAGCGCCAACCAACAAGAATCTTGGACCGAGGAACAATGCAGATACGAAATCGGAAGATACCCACGGTGTTGGTTGCATGGCATGGTCAACCTCTATCGGAAGCTACCTAGTTACGGAGAGTGTTCCCAGATTTCATCATCGAGGACGCTGATGCTTGAAGAGGGAAGGAATGTTATGCTCTAACTAGGATAGCATGACCTCGGATAGATCGGTGGGCATTTTCTCTTAGATGACCAACTTTTGTAATAGTTAATGTGCGTAATTAAATGGTCAAGAGAAGTAACTGCCAAGGTCCTAGGTGAGGGCGGAATGGCATTGACTAGGTAGTTCTAATAGGGCTAGGGCCTAGGTGCATCTAAATGTGCAAATTGCCAAGGGGCAATTGGTTTTAAATGAACTCCAAGAGAGGGGTAAAAAGGATGCATCTAAGAAGGGGCCTAAAATGAAGACATGTGGCCAGGAACTATCTAGGGAATTGTGGGTCTCAGGGATAAAGATTAAGGAAAACAACGATGGATGTTACGACATATGATGCATCAACAATCCCTGAGAGTTGGCTGGGAGGAATAAATCAAAAGCCATCGCCCGTGATAATTAACACGACGAGGGAAGAGATATCTTGTGAGAAACGACGTGACAGAAGAAAGTTTGTTACAATGCCGAAACTCATCCTCTAAAAACACAACATAGTGCAGTTTCAGTCGGAGGTGAAGGGAAAACTCAGCCATTACAAAGGCTAGCATTAAAGGAGCGAAAAATGCTTAGATCATCCAGTTGATAGGGCAACACACCGCTTAAGAATGCAATACCAGCAGGCCCTAACATGGACGAAAACTTCACAAGGTGAGATTTACATGTCCGCTAATACAGCAAACACATGTATTTAGATGAATCCAGGAACATGCCGAAACTCATCCTCTAAAAACACAACATAGTGCAGTTTCAGTCTCATGATAGTCACTCATAGTTACTATCAAACGTTTGAAGGTTCCAAACGTTTGGAGTTTCCAAACGTTTGATAAGTTTGAAAAAATTAGGTGGAGTTTCAAAACGTGGGTTTTTTTTTAAGTCATAATTTCAATAAAAAATATGCTATATTGCATATTTTGACATACTATAGTCTATCATTACAACTAATAGCACACACTTACAAACAAGCTTCAAATTTCATGAAAATTTAGACTTTTAAACCCAAAACTAGTTACTAAGTAGTAGTTACAACTTACATGTTACCAATGACCACAATCCACTACTGAATCAGTCACAATTCTCATTTTTTACTTTCAAATAGTTGAAACTTGAACCATAAATTGAAACAAAATTACAAAACATTTTTTCTAAAAAAACAGCTTACAAGTTAGAACTTGAAAGTTGCAAAATATGAAACTTGAAATTGATTATGTCCCTACTCATCAATGTCAAGGCTAGCTAATTACTAAATAGCTACTAGGTAGCATCTAAAAACTTTAAACAATGAAATCTAGGGCCTATCATGGCATTGAACCTTGGGGACTGCGCTGTCAACTATCTAGTACAAGGCTTGAGCCTTGTACCATGTAGGGCCTTGAGGCTTGGAGAGCAGCAAAGAACAGGTACACCGTAGTACGTACAGCTTGAGGACAAGTCGAGGAGCATAGGCATGCGGGGGGTACGGGCACAGGTACGGCGTCCAAAACGGCAGAAGTACGGGCACACCAAAAAAACACAAAAATCGATGCAATTTTTGACTTTAGGGCTTTTTCAAGCGTGGTTTTTTTCAAACGTCCAAAATTTCAAACGTTTGAAACTTTTCAAACGTGGGCTTGCAAAGCAGGGTTTGTTTGGAGTTTCCAAACGCCCCTTTTTCAAAGGTTTGGTAACCCAACCAAACGCGTTTGATAGTAACTATGTAGTCACTCATAAGGCTGAAACCATAAACTCCATCACGCATAGCACGGACTGGCTACTATGACATCTCCACTGACGTCATTAGCACCCAACAGTGGTTGTAGACCATAGTATAAACATATGCTCTAGCACACATACAAATCCACACACCCACACATACTAGAGAATCCATTAATAAAAAGGTCTTCGTATTGAGTTTCTGTCGGCACTCCGGAGGTGAAGGGCAAACTCAGCTGTGACAAAGGCTAGCACTAAAGGAGAAGGCTAATTAAAAAGTAACTCACATTCTCTTCATTCAAGCTACAACTGCTTGTGAAGACTATACAACTCCATTTCAGTCTCTCCCAAACAAGCATCCAAGCAAAAAATGCTTAGATCATCTAGTTGATAGGGCAACATGCCACTTAAGATAGAAAGAATTAAACGCAATACCAGCAGGCCGCAACATGGACGAAAACTTCACAAGGTGAGATTTGCATGCCCGCTAATACGGCAAACAGCCCAAACTCATCCTCTAAAAAAAACATAGTGCAGTTTCAATCTCATGATAGTCACTCATTAGGCCTGAAACCATAAACTTCATCATGCATTGCAGGGACTAGCTACTATGACATCCCCACTGACGTCAGTGCCCAACAGGGCTGTAGACCATAGTATAAACATATGCTCGCACACATACAAATCCACACACCCACACATACTTGAACATCCCTTTATAAAAAGGTTGGCACTCTGGAGGTGAAGGGCAAAATCAACGCCTATGCCCCATCCTCATCCTAAGTATGCAAATGATCAATAAATAATCAGGGTAAAAGGCCCTCATAAAACTGCTGGAGGTATATGGCAATGTAATATCAGAAGATCTCCCATATAATAGTGAATGCTGGAGATCTATATTATGGGGTTCTTAGCCCTCTCTCTGAATCCCCGGGCCCTTTTTTGAAGCGGAGAGAGAAAGAGAGAGAGGAGCAGGTGCCTGGCAAGGCCCATGGGCACACAGCCTGCATGCAATGCGTGGGGATACATGCTTTGAAGAAACATTGGCTTATCAAGTGGTATCAGAGACATAATTGCTCAGCTTGTGGATGACACATAGCTTAGGCAGTAGTTTGTATCTCGACTGTGGACAGCAGAGGTGAGTGGTGCTTACCACTACTCGCAACACAAGGCAAGGCACAGGAACAGACTTTGAAGTAGCAGTGTGATTTCAAGCGGCTTGGGCAATATGTTGATGCATCTAGCCTAATAATGGCACAGTCCCTGTGGGACATAGCAGCACAAGGCTATGTACTACATAGTATGATGGTCAAATTCCTTCTTCCACGTTCTACTTCATGAGACGGTCTGAGAGATTCTAAGTGGCTGGCATGACACATAGGTGATTTTGGGCCTGACCGGTAAATTGGCACCTTGATATCCCATTATATGCTGTGATATGCCATGATATGCCCTCAAATTAGGGGCATGGACCCACTTAAACATGGTTCATTCACAACTAGTTGCTTGGGTTTAGTCTATGGGGGGAAATGTCCCATATCCTGAGAGTGCAAACTGCGAAGTGATTCGTAAATGGGGAAAAGGCCCTTATAAAGGCAATGGTACGGTGGCTTTATTCTACATAGGATAGGTGGACATTGGATATCTTCATAGCCGCAGCCTCGGATCCCTTTCTGGAGGAGAGGAGCACGTGGCTGCACAGTAGGAATGTCATTCCCGGGTTAGAACAGTCCAACCCAAAATCAGAAACAAGAATGGTTGCTTAAAACAGATACGCACAGAAAAGAGGGTCTTTACACAATGCTCAAGCTTTGTGAGAGACACCTCAGCACCATTTGAAATCATAGACACCGCCAGCTCTACCAAAAAGGAGGCTCCAAATTTCCAAAAGCAACTTGGCAATCTGTTGCACCAACAGACATGACATATGTCTGCTGCTCTATTCGGCTTACTGGCCATAGTTTACATTTACACATGTCCACAAAAGAACTTGTACAAGAAAACACCCACCTGGGCCTCTAGGACTCTTAATTAGGAGAAGTACAAGTCTCACCTGAAGCTCTGCTAGCTGATCAACATACTCTTGGGCTAGGATGTCAACTCGTGTAGAAAACTGCTGCCCAATTTTGATGAACGTTGGGCCCAATCTTAAAAGCCCTTCTTTCAACCATTTGGCAAGGGACTTCCGTCTATCCTTTTTTTTCACCTCTGTGATTCCTCCTGCCAAACCATAATATTGCAAGAACCTGCTAATATCAACTTTCAATATTCAAGTCGGGCAGTGTTACTAAAAAAGTTTCTAAAACTGTAGCTTCACAAGCAAGCATAATGTACAGAACAGCTCCCCTCGCCCTGAAGCTCATTTACCTCTGTACATAAATTTCTGGTTTATAAGCCAAGCTTTCCAAAGGAAGGCAAACACAAAGCTCCATATCTCAAAAGACCTTTGAATTGTAGAATAAGTTCTGAATTTATTCCAACGCCCTCCTGGTGCAACAGACACCTGTGCAAAGTATTCATGACGTACATACATTAATATCTCAATGTAAAGACTGGAGAAACTCAGAACAATCAGCGCCCCCCTCCCCCACCCGTCCGTCGCCCCAAAGTATCCCTTACATGTAAGAAAATAGTATTGCTACTATAACGTAAACGAGCTCAAATGCTGTTCTTTTCGATAAACTGTGGAATGACGAAAACAAGAGTCCAAAAATATGAGGAGGACGATAGCTTTACCCGTAGTTTTTGTCGACCCTCCTTCTTGAACCAAGGATCTTCCTGCCCTATAGATTCTACTCTGTTTCTTCGTGCTTCAGTACCCTGCTCGTTTGTAGAAGGCACAGAATAAATTTGCAAGGAGGCTTTGTCGCTACCTGCCTTTTCAGATTCAAAATTCAAAGATACAGGTTTCTGGCGTCTCTTCCCATTCACATCCACTACCGCAGCTTCATTTCGGTCAATTGATGCAAGCACAGGGTCCTCCCTGCTCATGGTCACCGCAGCTCCATTACCAGCCTTAATTGCCCCATTCTCACTAGCTTTTACAGATCCATTAGAAGCAGCTGCACCGTTGCCTTCTGAATAAACCGCGCCATTACCTCCCTTGCCAGCTACAGCGCCATTCGCTTCTCCAAACGGCTTGTCATTCGTGACAAAAGCCACAGCTCCAGGGCCGCCTCCCTCTTCATCGGCCACTGCAGGCTCTTCGAGAAGAACCTGCGCTAAAACTCTCCTTCGGGCACCGACACCTGGCCGAGCGGAGCGTCTCAATTTGAAACCGTCAATGCGAGTTCTACTGATTCCGGGGGGGGAAGATAAGAGCTTAAAGGAGGAAGAACCGGACCGGGAGGAGGAGGAGGAATGGGGCTGGAAGATGAAAGCGTGAGAGGAAGAGGGAGGGGGGGAGGGATCGGCATGGAAGGGGGGGAGGTAAGAGGGCAAGCAAGCGGCAACCATGGCTGGTGCCGGAGCTTACAGAAGGAGCTCGAGCAGAGGGGAACTCATGCAGGGGCAAAAAAAGCCATGAAAACGAAGAAACAGGGAAGACGATACAGGGGCGTCCTCCTACTTTCTGCCAGTGGCACCCCACACCCCTTCCCCCTTCTTTGTGGTCACCAGCTTTACACCAATCCCCGCACGCCACCTGGTTGCCCCAAATAATGCGGCAGAAACAGCCCTTTCCCTACAGGGGCGTCCTCCGACTTTTGTGCCACATCCGCACCCCACGCCCCTTCCCTGGCTTTGTGGTCGCCAGATTTACACCAATCCCTGCCTGCCACCTGGTTGGCCCTCGTTTTTCCCCGCTTTCTACCCGTTTGTCAACAATTTTCTCGGGTTTTATTTGATTTTTTTTTTAATGATCTTTTCATTTTATCCAACTCTTAGAGAATCCGAGTACCAGCCTTCAATTGGCCCCTTCCCCCCAACAAAGTTTATGTGCCATCTAGTCCACCCCACTTTGCTATAATGGCTATGAGTACCCTGATTCGTCTACGACGGGTTTGGGTCCCACATTCAAGCATATAGTCTAGCCTTTTGCTATGGGGATGCGTGTAGTCCACCTAGTTGTGTGGCCAAGTAAATCGAGTGGCCAACTTTGCCACATGGCTCAAAAGGGCAAGGAGAAGGGAGGAGAAGAAAGGATCCTACAAACATGCAATGTGGCATAGTCCTTTGTTCTACGTCTCATTCTCAGAAATAAATATAGAATATAGATAATGTGTACAGAGGGGATAGGATGCACCACCTGCGCAACCGAAGCCTCCATTAGATTTCTATTCATCTAGTATCTTGCAACCTTGCAAGCAAGTGCACTACCTCAAGAATGCTATCAAGCTATTCTCATGAGGTAACATGGCTATTCCCTTGAGATAACATGCACGAGGCTTATTTTCAGGTGTAAGGCCCAGTACACACCAAAGCTTTCCAAAGATGGGTGGCCAATCAAAGTTTCTTAAACTTGTTGGCAATCAGAACCCTCTACACATCACCAAACCTCTTTCCATTTCTTATGTTAATGTGGCAGCTGGCTGGTGCCCATAATAAGTAATTTTTTGGGCGGCCAACTTGGGCACCTACTTACCAACCAATCAAATTCAAGTAGACTTTTAGTCCTCCATTCAAAATTGTCAAAATAACTCTTTAAAATATTCTTGCTTGGGTGATGTGTAAACACAATGCCCATTGAAGATCGCCACCTCTTGCCCTTAGATTAGGCACACTTGGTTTGGAGTACGCCCCTCCCCTCCTCCTTTTCAGACTTATTAACACAGATTCCCTTTATTTTATAAGGTACATAAAGTTTTATATTTGGTGCTTACAAGTCATGAAACTCCTATTGTAGAGCAATGAATGCATGAGCACTTGGTCAAGATTGTTTTTGAATCTCTTGCTTGTGGAGCAACCCCTTGTTTTGACATCCATAAAGTCAACAAGACTACTCACTTGTTATCTTTCTCTAAAGCAAAAAAATGAAAAAATTGTCAGATAGTAACTCTTTAAAATATTCTTGCTTGGGCGATGTGTAAACACCCTGGCAATTATAGACCGCCACCTCTTGCCCTTATATTAGGCACAATTGGTTTTGAGTATGCCCCTCCCCTCCTTCTTTCCAGACTTATTAACATAGATTCCCTCTATTTTACGAGGTACATAAAGTTCTATATTTGGTGCTTTATACAAGTAATGAAACTCCTATTATAGCAATAAATGCATGAGTGCTTGATCAAGGCTGTTTTTGAATCTCTTGCTTGTGGAGCAACCTCTTGTTTTGACATCCATAAAGTCAACAAGACTACTCACTTGTTAGCTTTATCTACATTTAAAAAAAAAAGAAAATAATATCTTAAATGGCATAAAAACAATTGTCATTCCTTGCTACTACACCCACGAAGAAATGTGTCAAATGGCAAAGTATCGAGGAGTATTAATTATCATGTCTCAAAGGAAGCAATGCTCTTTTAAAGATTGATGATGGATCCATAAGGACAGGTGTCTAGTGGGCTAAGAGGAATGTAGGTGTAAAATTAGATGTTTTGAACCTTATCATCATTAGAAAGATGCAAAAGCATATATTATCTAATTACAACTTTTATCACCCATAAGCTTATGTTACATGGACAAGGGTTGGTATATTATATCGAGAGAGATCCATATGGGTTCCATGATGGGGATATAATGGGCCTCCCCAATGATTGACATGTGAGGGTGAATGTAGAGAGGCTCAATGGCTTCCACCCAATTTCAAGTGTCAAAACTATAAGGTTTAGAACTTGAATGCTAAATAGGGAATTAATCGCCAATGTTTAGGAAGAACATCAAAGAGTGAGATGTAGCCTATACACACAAAAGGGGGAAGAAAATGAGTCATAACATATAATCTAATGGCTTAATGCATGTTGTCCAAACATCACAACAAAAGCAAAACCCTCTTTCTTCGAAGAAATACACAAACATGCATTCATTTCTTATGTCTTTATCTTGTGTGCGTTAGCTATATGAATTGCTATTAACATGTGAATTAATTTGCTTGGACATGCACTTAGGTTGCTATGCTCTTGTTTTTGTGAAGGTAGTATGCCTATTTCCAGATAGCTTGTCGAAAGTGTGGACTCATTGAGAGATGGATTCGGCATGCTCCAAAGCCCTTCTGCAGATTGCTTGCTCACACATAAGGCAGAACAATGGATGAATGCAAATTGAAATGCAATTGCACAATACATTAATGGCCTCCAAGCTAGACACTAATTAGAGAAAAGGGGATATTCTATTTAGCACTAATATATATGCCAGGCCGTACAAGTGGCCTTGCCGTACTTGACACACCCATTCCTTACACCTACTCATGGACATAGACTATGAACCTAAAATTTCCTACCCCCTCTCACTCTGCAATCTACTGTGTTACATTAACTCATGCACTCACTAAGTGCAATACCAAAGTTTAAATAATTGTGCACACTGAGATTCCCAAAACACCTAACTCACAACCATCAAAACGCCTCACAAGCTGACTACTTATCCTTTGGATACTTTCTGAGCTCTCCCCCTCAATGCTTGGTGTGTACTCCACATTGGGCAATTTGCCTTTGCGATGGGGTTGTGATCTTTAGGTTTATAAGCATAATACTCCTTTTATGTGCCTTCCTTTTGCATCTTCATTTTTTACAATAGCTATAAGTATTGAATGTAATGAAGTACTATTTTGTTTTAGCATTAATATCGTTCATTCAATGCAATGTGGTCACAAATCGCATTGATAATAAACGGTGGTATGTGATCTAAGTTGCACCCTGAGGATGATATGTGTTTAAAGACATGGAACTAGAGCACTCGATGCAAGAGGGGAAGTAGAGGACATGGAAACTAGTATTTCTAATACATTGATTGCACATGTTTTCAAGAATGAGGATAGTTTGAGCTCATTTGAGGATTTCTCAGATGATTATGACTTGACAGATTTACATTTGAATTCATAAGATGTGCAGAACTTGGCTATGGATGATAGAGAATCTTCGAATGCCTCTTTGGACTAAATGGTGAATTAGTCCAAATATTTCAAAATAAACAAATGAGCCACAACAAGATGAACTACGTTCATAGGGCCTGCCCGGATGTTGAAATTCAAATTTGGTTCGTGAGTATACGAAATGAAAACACCTTTCCAAAGCACCTACAAACTACACAAACGCACGACGGATTTGTAGATGTCCTCAATTTCAAGCTTTGTCTGTTAATGTAGGTTCACCAACAAAGGACACCCCAGTCATGAGAATTAACAAACCATAGCAACAGCGGCGTAGTAACAACCTAGAGGGAGACTATCAAGAGCTGTTGCAACAATATAATGCATGTCACTGATCTCTACCGATTCAATAAGAACTGATTCAATGAGAAAATCAAATTTGATTCAACTGTAACATGAAATTGTATGTCTACTCATAGCATTTGTGATCATTTCTGGCGGTGATTTGGAGTGTGAGAGAAGGCACAAACACAATACAGAGGAGGCATAACAGAGGACGAGGGTGGCCACAAAGCTGCCACCATGGGAAAACAAAGAGAAACCCAGTACATGCACACAACAGTATGTCCCCTACTGTCCTATTGCGTTACAAGACCCCGACCCCGACTTGTTGCCAATGTCAAATGCAAATTCTCCTTCATCGTCAGATCCCTTTACGGTTTTTTAAAAACCTCTTCTCTAAGCCTGTTACCCAAAGAAGTAAACGAATGAAACTAAGAAGTGAAGAAGTTAACGATGAAGAAAGAAGCAAGAAGATTGAAAGGTCCACAACCCGAAGGTTTTGGTCTTAGTATATATAGACATCGTAGCAAAAGCCTTAAATCTCCTAGTTCCTTCCATAGGTCGAATGATGTAAAAGAGAAGATCGTACACTCGGGATGATTACCGTGACCGTTTCTTCTATACACCTCCATAAGGTTGGAGCCCAACGCATTAGTAGGTGTCCCAAAGACTAAATCAAAAATCGATTCCATCTTCCACCACGTAAAGAAACCCCCAATTCATAACACAAACGTCCACAATCCTCATGCATTTAGTCAAAGAAACATGCCTTTCAAAGGTAGCCGAACTCCCCAATCCTACAAAAATAGCCACCACCAACAAAACGAAAATAGAACCATTTTTGCGTTGAGAAACCAGCATTTGCAATCAAGAAAATGCCTTCCTCCATGCCAATCAATCCATGAGTTTTGGCACTAGCACATGGATGGTTTTCCCTGCACGAGAAGATGCCAAGGGTGCAAATTGAAAAATAGGAGATGCCAAGCATACCAAACCATGCCAAACTTAAAAGAACTACTATTGATAGCCTGTTGCATCAACTTCCTCAACCCCGCGAGGCAAAATCTTCACCAAAACTTCAACCAAAGGCAATCACAACCCACGTGGGCATGACACTAACCAAAGCTCAAGAAAAATTGCACACAAATAATTTAATCAAAATTCTCCATTTTTCTCTTTTAGGGCAAAACATTCACTAAGCCCTTCCCCATTGGGGGTAGGCATATTCATTAGTTCTAGCCCCTGTATCGATGCTTATATTAAGGTTTCTTTCCATACTATCAAATATTTTCTCCAACTAGGTTTTCATATATTATTTTGAGCTGAAAGTTCTCTACAATTGCTGGGGGAGAGCAAGATGAGATTCTCTAGGATTGTGGATGCAGAGTGAGTGTGTTCAGGATGAAGTAGACCATAGAGGGTGCAAGTGCAAGTACATGTTGAAGGTTGATGTGGGTTTCGAGGGTGATGGTGGAGGATTCTCGAGAAACAAAACATGTGGAGAGAACAATTGAGGGCAAAACCGGGACATTCGATAGGTGAGCAATGGTGGACGATACCTTGTCTTATGCCGGGGCAGTGATGTGCAAACTGGTTTCACTCCCCTAGAGGAACATGAAGCTAAAGCGATCCTCAAACAGGACTGGCCTGATGGGCTAGGGACACAGAGCGGAAGGGCCTTGCAGATTCGTGACGGATCCAACTAGTGGTCTGTGAAATTCCTTTTGAGATTATCAAGCCCAATCTTGACAGGATGGCTAGAGGGGGCTTATGCCTATTTTTTATAGGGAGAGTCCTGTCATTGGTGGATCTCAACTAGTTTCTTGCCTTTGAATGTGACTTGCCCTCATTGGTTTATTCAGCTAGGTTTGGGAGGGGTTCTTTCTCATACGATGTGGGTCGGAGGCCATTAGAAATGAGATGCTTGGTTGGTCTTTCTCTTTTGTTGTGGGTGATGTGGTTTTGGTTATACTATGGAGTCCAAGTTTCAATGTTGATGAATTTCTGTTTCATGGGTGTCTAGTGTGGATCAAGTTTCCTGGCATTCCTACATGGCTTGGTAGCGTTGTGGAGACAATGGGTACATCTAGTGGGAAGGTTTTGTTGGTGCCGCCAGTGACTAGCAAAGATTCTAGAGTTGGCAAAGCCTGGATCTTATGGGACCGAGGCCAAACGGCACTTGAGCTATTGAAATTGGGTTCTTAGATCATGGGAGTAAGCTTGTACAGGCTAACTGTTTTGGTCCCTTTTTGGATGTCTGTTATCTATGCAAGAAAATGGGGCACTATGTGCGGGGATGTCTTGAGAGACCGCGAAATACGAAGATGGCATGCGAGGATGCGAGAGCTGGGCTAAGTGATCCCAAAAGATGAACACATATCAGATGCCAACCAACATAAGAGAATTTTTAAAGATAAGGTGCAATAGAATAATCCGCTTATGGAAGTTAACCAAAATTCTACGAAGACTCGGGCTTCTTCCAAAAGGGTCAAGGAGGTTGTCCCAAACCCTCAAGGAGGTAAAGAAAATTGTTTCCATTTCTTGCGTGATGTAATCCAAGCCTTGGCCCTTAAGCTAAGCGAGAGGTTGCCCCGAACCCTCAAGGAGGTAAAGAAAATCATTTCCATTTCCTGTGTGATGTAGTTAAATGCCTGGCCCATTAAGCTAAGTGAGAGGAATTTGGAGGGACCTTGAGCATTTCTATACTCTGTTGGAACCTTCATGGTAGTTGTGGAAAGGCAAAGCAAAAAAGGTGTGTCTCAGTTATTAGAAGTAGGTCCCCAAATGTGATTTTGCTTCAAGAGTGTAAGTGTGGGGAGGATGATGAATTATGGTTCTCTTTGCATCAGTTGGGTTTTTTGGTGCTGGTCAATTGTCCTATGAGAGGTAGAGGGGGTCTTGCTATTCTTGCCAAACTTGGTCATTCGTTGTCTAAAGGTTTTCATGATAGGGAGGGTGTCTTTTGAGCTGCTTAGGTTAGGGTCTTTGGGTTTTCCTTCATGTGGTCCATCCATATGCATCAAAATTTTCAGAGGCAAGCATTGTGTTGGGTGGAGGGATCTGAAATTGCTGTTGTTTGGATCTAAGTGGTTGTTTGGGGGGCTGGAATATGACTACTAGGGAGTCAGACCAATCCCATCCTAGTAGAAGTCTCTTGGAAAGTGAAATAGAGGCTTGGGAGGAGTTGTGCTTGGAGTGATGGAGCTTGCTAGATAATATTGAGATTGATTCTTTGGACAGACAGGAGAGCAACCTGAATAAAGTTTCACCTGGTCCATCTGGCCAGACAAGAAATCTAAAGATGGTTTCGACCACAAGGCCAAAACTTTGTCAAATCCTTTTTCCAAAGGATGGGGATGCAATGTTTCCACCTTGTGGCAAAAACTTTGGTGGATGTGTAACCACATAAAACAAGAATCTAGAGAAGGTTTGACCATCTGGCCAAATCTTCATGATGGCCAAAGCTTCCACAAAGGCTAGAGAAGAAATGAACCTAAAGAAGGTTTCACCTAGTGGCCAGAACCATGTTTTGATAAGGTTTTGCCTGGTGGCCAGAACCATGTTTTGATAAGGAAAAAAATCCTAATGACTGTATTTCCTAAAAAGTTGATCCCACAAGGTTAAAACTTGTCACATCTTGTTTTCAAAGGATGGGGATGCAAATTTTCTGCCTTGTGGCAAAAACTTTTGTTGATGGCCAGGGCTTCCACAAAGGCTAGAGAAGAAATGAACCTGAAGAAGGTTTTGCCTGGTGGGCCAGAACCATGTTTTGATAAGGAAAAAAATCCTAATGACTGTATTTCCTGAAAAGTTGATCCCACAATGTTAAAAATTTGTCACATCTTTTGTTCAAAGGATGGGGATGCAAATTTTTTGCCTTGTGGCAAAAACTTTTGTTGATGTCCCAAAGCTTCTTAATGGCCATAGATTTTGACAAGGTCCAAATGTCCACAATGGCCAGAGAAGAGAGCAACTTGAACAACATTTTACCAAGTGGCTAGAACCTTGTTTTGAAAGGAACAAAATCCCAATGAGTGTATTTCCCTCAACAGTTTATGCCATGATGTCAAAACTTTGGATGAACAAAGTTTCTTGAAGTGTCAAGATTTTGACAAGGTCTAAATGTCCAGAATGGCGAGACAGGAGAGCAACTTGAATAAGGTTTATGCCACAAGGTCAAGAATTTGTCACAAGCTATTTCCAAAGGATGGGGATGCAAAGTTCTTACCTTGTGGCAAAATCTTTGGTGGATGTACATCCACATAATACAAAAACTGGTGAAGGTTTGCCATATGGCCAAACTTATCCACACCTTCTTTTGGAAATCAAAGAGAGAGAGAGAGAGAGAGAGAGAGAGAGAGAGAGAGAGAAAGAGCATATCTTTTATTTCTAGTATCACTTGCTAATAGAAGGACATATTGTAGGTCTGTATCCATGGTGGCACCCAAAGTTTCATCAAAGAAGGACATCCAAGTGGTTGATGGTGTCAGTGGCGATAGTATTTATGAATGGTATTTGGATGTCTATGACAATCGTGGGAATATGACACCAAATGTTAACTTGTTTGTACTCAAGGATCCTAGAATGTCCTTTGAGCAAGTTGGCATCGTGGATGATGTGTCAGACGGAATTGTAGGGAAGGAAGGAGTGGCTTGTAATGTGGTGAAGATTAAAGGGAAGAGTATAATATACAAACTTGATCCATCAGCCTTTGATTTCACACGTATTACTGATAAGGATGAGTACTCTATGAAGAAGATGGGGCGGAATGTGATAGCGGAACTTGTGTGTCCTGAAATAATTTCCTTGGCATTTCAAACTATTAAAAACAGCGAGCTACTTTCTTCTCATCGAAAGGAAGGTAGACAAGCAAAGAGGCAAAAGATAGATGAGAGTACTTCTTCAAAAGTTGATGGTGGAGGTTCTTTGAAGGGTAAAGAAACATCTGAAAAGTCAGGAAATGGTAGCATGGGTGGCAGTGATGCTTCAGAAAAACAAGTTATACAATTTGCAAAGCCCCTTGATTCATTGCCCTTGAATTGACATTCTGTTCAGAGAGAAGTCTAGATAATATGCAAATCAAGTCTCTAGAAAAATTAAAGAAAGGAGTAAAGATGGAGGGTGGACTACATATTTATGAACAATACTTTCCATTTGGATCTAGCATAGAGTTTCCTATCCCAGTTGATAGGTGTTCAGAAGCACCACCACTATATGCATATCGGATGCTTTGTTGGGACTACGTAAAGAAGCTGGGTGTGGCTTTTTAGAAAAATCCAATGAACCCAGCAACTGCAGCATATGTCATGCCGTTTGTAAACAATGGCGATCTAGTCCAGCCCTTGAAGAAGGATAAAGTGCAATCCAACAAGCTCGAAACATACAACTATTGGATAATATCAGGATTGCATTCTATCACAGCTGTAAAGCTATATATCAAGGGGACATTTGCACGTTTTCTTGAAACAAAGCACTTGTATGCATTTCTAAATTCAAGAATCCTTGTCGATTGCCCTGCAAACAAGTGCATTGAGCTATCATGGATGACAAATATGGAATCGCACCAGGTGATGAAGAATGCCCCTTACGTTGAGCAGATCCAACAACTACGAGACCAATGGATAGCATTCGGGTCTCTATCAAAACCATAGGAAGGCCTTCCAAAGAACAATCCATTGTGGCAGCTGTGGGAGGTAATGGTTCTAGGATATATTTCCCATCTTCTTTCATCCTATTTGAATCCCAATCTGAAGTAGAGATTCTGCGTGGTCAAATCTTCTTGTATGTTTCTTGTCTTAACACTAAGTTTTCCTTTTGTAGAGATTTGTGCAATATGTGGGCGAGAAATTTGCACAAAACGATAGCCACATGGTGGTTAGCTCAAAACAAATATTTTATGGGTGGGTTGAGATTATGAAAAGGTATGCCAAGCTTGAGCTCCCATCCGCAAGATGACAGCTTAGGAAAGAAGGGGAGACAACCCTTGCCATCAATATTTTGTTGTCTTATGGGCCTTACAGAAGACAAGATAAGATCATTACAGGATGAGATCAACCAAGGAAAGATCTTACTTCTGAGAAACAAGTGGGACATCAAGGATAAGCTTGACATGGATATAAAGGGCAGGTTGATGAAATAAGACCGAGTGCTTCAAGATGAGCTTGTTGTCCTCTTCAACAGCATAATTCCATAGAGTGGAGCTACACTAAAGCCTTGGGATCAACTGGTAAAGGATTGGGACACTAACAGCAATGCTTATTCCAAGTTTGTAGCTATTTGTAGTGAGTGGGTATGGAAGAAGCTCTGCCGTGCTGATGTAGATGTGTTGCCTAGTGGTGCCAGAGATATTGTGAATTTTGTGGTGGGTAGAAAGAACAATCCTCGGGATGATTTCTTGGATTTGAAATCACAAGTGCATGTGGTTGGGGAAAAATTGGAAGCATTCGACTTGATTCACAATGTGTATAAAGAACCTATGACCATAGTGTAGCTGTGTTGGATGCTCCATCCAAGACTTTGTACTGAGGGTGCTAGCTCTCATCAATCAATTGAGCATGGTTACAGATGAGCTACTACTTTGGAGAAGAGTGAAGGCTGAAAGAACAATGCAAAGAACAAAGATGCTAAGAGTGACAATGAGGAGAAACTAGCAAAGAAAGACAAGCTCAAAACCGAGCTGAAGAAGGCCTTAAAAGAATTGGGCATTCGAGGGAAGCAAGGAAACAATGAGAAATGGTGTAACAACAAGTGTTCTAGAGGTGGACATGTGGAAGAGGAATGCAAAACTAAGTATTGCAACACCTGCACCAAATTTGAGCATGATGAACCAGATTGTTGGTTCAATGGTAAAAATCACCAAGTGCCAGCAAACCAAGTGGCAATTGATGCTCGACCACTAGGAAGTAAGCCACCACATCCCGAGCAGAAGAACAAATTTAAGAATGATTAGGAGAAAACTGATCCATCTAAGATCAAGTGCTTTTGTTGTGGAGAAAATCATCTGCATTTTGAATGTCCAATATGGGATGAACATTTGAAGTGCCTTAAGACTAACATGGAAAGAAAGTAGATCTAGAATGCTGAGCAATTGTGGCCGAGCTACCAGATGCAGTTGATGCTCAATTGGTCACACCATCAAAAGGGTTAGTTGCAACCACTAAAGACACAGACTCTTCAAGTAAAGACATAAATTGGAAGGCTAAAAAGGAGTTGGAAGCCAAAACTACAAGGGAGTTGAAAGGAGAAGCTCTAGAAGTGGAGATGCTCGAGCAGACTTAGCAGTCTATTCCTGAGTGAGGGGAATCCTCAAAATCTAAGGCAAATGCAATAGAATTGAGTACCTCACAAGAAACTAGCATAGAGCTAGCCCGAGCATGGGAAATATTTAAGAGCATGTAAGTCAGTTTGACATTCAATGAGTTAATGCAAATAGCTCTGTATTGTCGGGATTTATTTGCTCGGTAGATTAAGGAATGATCCAAGCAACCAAAAGAGGTGCAATCTTTAGCCACTATACCTATAATTGATACTCTAGTAATTAATGAGGAAGTGCCAATAATCACCATCAAGATTAAGAAACAAACCATAACGGGAGTAGTGGATGGTGGTTTTGGAGTGAATATCAATTTTTGAAGAATTTTCTCAAAGACTAAAGTTCAAGTCATATAGACCATCACCTTTTTGAGTATGCATGCTAGATCATGTTGGTAAACTGAAAGGAAAGTAAAGAGTGGACACAAACTCAGAATACTTGCATTATGGAATGAAGAAGAGTGAGGTCCTTAAGTAGGCACCTCATACATGCTCACTGACATCACTGATGACTTCAGAGCTCCACAATCATCTCCTCAATCTGCTCCTAGATTCTCTCAATCATCTTATGTGGCTCTCCACCACCTAACTGTGCTTGTGGGCACCTAACTGTGCCTCTAGCACTCACACATAGAAACCAAGGTGTGCCTGAGGCATACACCTTGAGATATCCCATCAAACCCCCCCTCAAGGGAATGCCTCAGGCTATGTCAAGGATACATCTAGTCTCATAGTTTCTCATGCCATCTCATGGTGGTCAAGGATAAATCTATGGCTAGGTTCTCATGCTAGCAAGGGTTCCCATGGGTGTAAGGTAAACAAAAGGGATACAAAAAGACCTTCCAATGGTTATCTCCCCTGCATGTACATGCACACAATGTCTACAGGAGGTACCATGGAGCAAAACATACACATGGCCTACATCATAAGGTGACCAGAGGTGTTTACAAAACACACAAAACACAATAGTTTATTTCATTCATTTTGGAGGACTATCCAGGCTGAGTACCTTGACATAAAAAGAGAGATCTGGAGCATACATAGAGATGATTTAAAATGCATAATCTTCATGGGATGCCTCATCTTGTGGAGGCTCATCAACTGAAAGTAGATTTGCATTTTCAGTCTTTGAAGTTGCTTCCTTTTTGGCAACCATTATCTTGGCAATCTTCAACAAGGAAGTCAGGTTGGCATTTTCTTCCTTTGTAGCATAACAAGACATTGCTTTATGTTTAGGCTTTTCACATATTTTGCATAAGCAAGCCATGAGAGGGTCTAACCCAGGTATTGGGCAGCGTCTTCTCTCTTACATGGCTTAGAATAACAACTGAAATGCTTCAAAATATAAGCATTTAATGTAGCAAAGTCTTGTGTCCAAATTTTAATCAATGATGCTTTCACTTATATGCTTCACAGAGGTGGCTAAATGAAAGCTTTCCAATCAAAACCAAGTATAGCAACTCAAATCAAAGCTGAAGCCACAGTTGTACTAATGCTATTGAAAACTTCAAAAACTCAGAAGTGCTAGAGTAGCATTTTATGTAGCATCATCTTTAAAAACTTATCAAAACTGTCAAAACCAAAAGGCCGCACTTGGAGGGCTTGTAGCTCACTCTTCAAAGCAAGGAAAAGAGGGCTTTCTAAAGCAAAAGAAAGCTTATATACCAGAGAGGATCCAGCACAGAGGATCCAGCACAGAGGTTGGACAAAATGGCGCGTGCTATTGCCCGAGGGAGTTGCTGCAGGCTAAACCTGAGTTTTGATGATTTCTCCTTCGTTACTTAACCAAATGAGCTAAAAAATGACTCAAAATCTTTGTCTTGAGGTCGCCCATCTACTCCTAAGAGGGCTCAAGCAATGGCATCAGCAGGCAGGGAGTATTGTGCAATAGAAGAATGGCAAAAAAATGTGCTGTTTGGAGAATGGCAGCCAACAGAGACGTTTTTTTTTTCAATTGCTTGCAGGTGAAAGTTTGCCCATACTAGAGGAGTTTGCAACTCAGAGGGTTTGGGCAATGGTCGTTTGTAGGCAGAGAACCAAGCTCTCAAAGATTTTGGGAAGAAGGAGGAAAATGGGGAAGAAGACAATGAAGAAGAAGAAGATGATGTGGCAGAAATGGGCTCAAGGGGGATCAAAGGGCTCTGATACCATGTTGGTAAACTAAAAGGAAAGCAAAGAGTGGACACAAACTCAGAATACTTGCATTATGGAATGAAGAAGAGTGAGGTCCTTAAGTAGGCACCTCATACATGCTCACTGACATCACTGATGACTTCAGAGCTCCACAATCATCTCCTCAATCTGCTCCTAGATTCTCTCAATCATCCTATGTGGCTCTCCACCACCTAACTGTGCTTGTGGGCACCTAACTGTGCCTCTAGCACTCACACATAGAAACCAAGGTGTGCCTGAGGCATACACCTTGAGATATCCCATCAGATCAATGACTTGTTGACCCTAAAGGTATGTGATAGGATCTTGTCATTTCTACATGTGGAATCTATCATATAGTTAGCTTCATTGTGATTGCCATGGATGAAACCAGAAAGGTAATTCTTTTCACACAAATTCACCACTTAATCAATTGGAGAAGAAAAGCACAATCACACCACGAGAAGGATAGCAGACTGGGTACAATCTCCCCCCTCTAGATGAGTGGCTCACGCTTCCTCATCTAGAGTATTTATGATATTTCATAAAAGCACCAAGGAGCCAAAATTATCCCTCTCATCCAAAAATGAGGGATTTGCTTTACATAGCCATCTTAGGGCCCAAAATGAATTATGTCCACTACAAAATATATTGCTCAAACTTGCAATAATAAAACAAATACAAAATTTGGCCCATGGCCATATATAATGCACTATGCAACACCTCAATCGGTACCCTCGCACTGAATCCAATCCTCGTTATGAGTTCCATCACCTGTACTCAAGCCGCCAATTACATTAGTTATTAACAATCGATTGAACGAATCACCGAATCAACCGATCCCAACATAACCACACTCAAAGCACAATAATCAAGCACAACACCAATAACACTAGCGACATCAGTATTAACATGGAATCACCCACAATACCGACCATCTAGCATGGAAAAACTCAAGCTAGTCAGGCGTCCCCAACTAACCACACAAAGTATTCACTAGGACCCCTGCCGCATCCGGTGCGCTCCTATGGAGTACTTTGCCATAGTCACACCTGACTAAAGTAATAATATCCAAAGCAAGATATATCAGAAAATATAATTCCCGTAACATCCCTCTTGCTTGGATTGCAACTGACCTCAGTTGCATGTTTGATTATAGGAACTAATGAGGTCTGGGAAAGTTCGAAAGAACCGCTCAGGCATCCACTGAGCATCATCCCTCGGACGATTCTTAAATTTGAGCAAGTATTTAATATAGACATTTCCTTTTCGGGTCGAGGTCTATTGATGATCAATAATGCATTTGGGTTCTAGAATTTCTTCTTCATCAACAATCAATGGGATTTCATAACTTCGAATTCTTTACTTTAGCTATCATTTGCTAAAATGGTAAAGCTTAACATGTGGCCTTTAGAGTGGAAAGAAGGCCAAGTTGGACAATGGAAAGAGGAGGTCAAGTTCAAGGAAGGAGGGTTGCAAGTTGGGAGGAGGCTGAGTTGAACAAGGAAGGTTGCAAGGTGATGGTAGAGAGGAGACCAGGTTGAAGAAGGAAGATTGCAAGCCAAAGGCAAACATGGGGCCGAGTCAAAGAAGGAAGGTTGCAAGCCAAAGGTAGAGAGGAGGTCAAAATAATGGATGAAAAAGAGGGGACGGAAAATGCTACAAAGAGGGGATGGAAAAGGGACATGCAAAGTATGATACCCATCCGTATCATTTGAGCGGTTAGGAAAGTAGATCTCCTTGATTTTTACCAGGCATCATTCATGAGCATTGAAAAACATGAAAATGATACCATATGGGCATGATACTTTACATGATCCTTAAACTAGGTGAGTTTAAGGCCCACGCAAAGTATCATGCCCATTGGGTACCATTTGCATGGCTTGGAAAGAACGTTTCCTTATTTTTCACCATATATCTTGCATGAGCATAGAAAAACATGCATCGGTGTGAGTCCAGACATGAAAACGATACCCGATGGGCATTATACTTTTCATGGTCCTTAAAATAGGTGAGTATAAGGCCTGTGCAAATTATCATGCCCATCAGGTATCATTTTCATGGCTTAGAAAGAATATTTCATTGTTTTTCATGATATATCATGCATGAGTGTAGAAAAACATGCATCAATGTACTTCTAGCCATACAAATTTGGCATAACAATTTGCATGAGACTTAAAACATGTGATTATAAGGCCCATACAAAGTATCATGCCCATCAGGTACCATTTGCATGGCTAGAAGCACACCGATACATGTTTTTCTATGTCATGAATGATGCATGGTGAAAAACAAGGAAATATTATGTACAAGCCATGCAAATGATACCCAATGGGTGTGGTACTCTAAGCAAGCCTTTAAAAGAGGTGAGTTTTAGACTCATGCAATGTTTCATGCCCATCAGGTACAATTTGCATGGCTACAAGCGCACTGATGCATGTTTTTCTATCCTCATGCATGATGCATGGTGAAAAACAAGGAAAGATTCTTTCCAAGCCATGCAAACGATACCCAATGGGAATGTTACTTTGCATGAGACTTAAAATAGGTAGGTTTAAGTCCTATGAAAAGTATCATTCCCATCATGTACCATTTGCATGGCTAGAAGCACACTGATGCATGTTTTTTAATGCTCATGCATATGTGTGGTGGAACACAAGGAAATATTCTTTCCAAGCCATGAAAGGATACTTGATGGGCAAGATGTTTTGCACAAGCCTTAAGATCACCTAGTTTAAGGCTTGTGAAAAGTATCATGTCCATTAGATATAGAAGCTTTACCCTATCAAAAATTCAGTGATGCGATTAAAAAAGGGATACGGATCTAAAGCAAGGTGCAGTAAAAAAAAGGGATACGGATCCTAAAACAAGGTGTCGTGCTACTCCAAATGCAATAAAACATAGCATGAATATTTGTACCATCATGAATTAGAGGCTTGCTAGTTTTAATCCTATTTTGACCATGGATGCCCACCATGCCCATAGAAAACCAACTTTTGGACCCACAATGTCCTAGTGCATACTTCACTTGGTGATATTATAACCATTCATGTTTCTATTGGGAAAAAAGAGAAACCCGCACCCCCATACAAGGTTTACCAAAAAAAGTGGATGTGCAAAACTATTTTGTGAACAAAATTTGGTAAAAAATCTTGGGCCCTTAGTGACCTAAAATAATCCCAAGTCCAGTCCCATTTTCGGTGATGGGGCCAAGGATTTAACCTTAACCTATCAAAAATTTAGTGATGCAAGGTGTAGTTAAAAAAGGGATATGGAAGCTCAAACAAGATGTTGTGCTACTCCAAATGTAATAACACCTGGCATGAATCTTTGTACCATCATGAATTATAGGATTGCTAATTTTCATCTTGTTTCAACCATGGATGCCCAACATGCCCATGGAAGACCAACATTGTGGACCCACTGTGTCCCAGTTCATCCCACATTTTTGGTGATGGGGCCAAGGATTTAACCTTACCCTATCAAAAATTTAGTGTCCACCTACACACTCCCTCGTTCGGCTGTCCCTTGCCGTGTGAATCGTGATCCCTACATCATCGTATCAAACTCGTCAGTTTTACTGACAGCATTTTCTGAGATAGAGGCTTTTGGTAGCCTTGTCACCTCACCGTTAATCTTCATTCCATTACCTTTTCTAGCATGAGGACCATCAACTTCGGTGCAAAGGACTCAGGCCTGTTAATCGTTCATCATCCCTTGTTGCAAGCCAGAAACGGCAAGCAGCAACGGCATCTTTGCAAGGTATTCTTGATCTACAGATTAGCCAGCAACTTCCTTTGCTTCTCCCAAGCTCCACCAACTCTCCAACCAAGCTCCAACTCCTGCCTCCACGCTTCCCATCTCAGCTTCAATGACTACTTGCATCCACGACTTCTGCCTCTCCAATGCTCGAAATGATTGCATGCAGACGAGCAGAGCAAGCCCCTTCGGCCAGCAACCTTCAATAGGGCGATGCTTCAACAACCTCTACAATAGCTGCCATCATAGCTCACGACTCTATCGCCTTCCATAGAGCCTCGCAGCTTCTCCAAATGGGCTCCTCAACACCAAGCTCTCAGCCTCCGTCTCCACACTGAGCTCACGACGCGCACACGGCCATGGCACTTTCTCCAATCGGCCGCATCGCCATCCTCTTTGAAGCCTCATCCACAAAGTCTCCAAGCTCTCCAAAAAAAAAAAAAGGCCACGTGGCAAGATAAGAATTAACCATGGTTAAGTTAATCTAACCACAGTGAACCTTGGCTAAGTTTGTAGTCACTAGGGTTAGTTCAACCTTGGTTAATGGTCAAGCAACCCAAAAGAAACCATTGTTAAGTTAACTCAACAGTAATAACCATGGTTAGGGTAGGATTAGTTAAGTGCCATCTAAGCACATAGCCCCTGCCAAGCACAGTTTGCAAGCAGCATATGAACCCCTGTGCCACATCATCAAGAGCCCTCTTCTTTAGAAAAACTTTAACAAGGCGTAACTTGCAATCCAGGAGGAATTTGCACATGCTCCAAATAGGAAAAGTGATCACCTTTTCGAGCTCTACACGCTTGTCAGATCAGAAGCATTGTTAGCAATTAGACACTACCAATATTAAAAGAAATAATTTGGTAAGACCTTTGCAATAAATGCTAAAGCAATGCATGAACACAAAAAGAATCCCAAAAGTACAAGTGAATGAGATGACCATATCACAAAACATGGCATCCACACATAAAGCATCAAGGCACATGGAAGTACAAAGCATCATGCATCAAGCTACATCGAGTAAAGATGCGAATGCCATCGACATCAAGCATTGAGAAGCAACATCCTTTCCACCTTCAGCCCATATGTTTTTTGTAAATCAAACCTGACCACTTGAGAATAGCCATGTAAGCATCCACGGGAGGATTTGATCTTATAATACCCACACTTAACCACCTTAAGTAGCAATGTATGCACTAAGGGAAGGTGATGGATTTGTAACTCACATCATCTGACCACCTTGCAGTAGCCAAAGGATCATGGCACCAACGGGAGGTGTTGAGAGTTGTGGTGCCATGAGCACATAATTAAAGGCTAAGGTATGTGCTAAGGAATGTATTAAAGGAGCCACCCTAAGATGTGGACTACATGATGTGGAGATGTGGATCAAGGATATCCACAAGGAGAGATGTGGATCAAAGGATCCCACAAGTGTAGACTATTCAAAGGGCACTCTCTATATAAGAGGCCTATCATGTATTGTTGAGTACAAAGAGATAGACATCCACTCAAGATTTTGTTTATGAGTCCAAGCTATTCTATCTTGGAAACTAATTGACTTGAGGTACATGTCATGAGCACTCTTTTCATCATGTCTCCACATAGGCTCCATCCACCTTAGAGTGCTCCATTAATCCTGAGGCACACATATTTTGTCAGATGGTTCTAACATGCATCTGTCCAAGGATGCAAAAACAAGATGTGGCACTCAAGAACATTTTTGCCACTTGAGCTCTTTGAATACAACACTTCTACATAAAGGTAATGTATTAAGTACTCTTGGATAAGTTGCAAATATGGATGCTAGTCACAGAAGATTAGTTACATCTTGCTTATACAAAATAGGATTTACTAAGGCTAAATACAAACAAAGAACAACCAAAAAGGACTCTCATATAAATATCCTTGAATGCCAACTCTCGACACGTTACAAAAAGGAGAACAAAAAGTACTAGACCCATTATCAAATCCGTAGCAATTCAAGGATGTCTTCCAAGAGCAAGAACAACTAATGAATAAATTCTTGAATGCTTGGCAACAATAGCTGACATAGCTACAAGAGGAGAAGTATCAAAAGACATACTTACTTCATGTCGTGTAGAGAAAAACAATGAGATACAGCTTCTTCAACTCAAACAAACGCTCGCATTTGACATGATTTATCAAAATTCATAAGGAAAAGTTTAAACAATTTTAAGACAACAAGAAGACTCTCCAATAAAGATTTGCTCAACAATAAAGATAAAAGAGGACTCTAAAGAAAATCAATCAATCAAATGGCAACCCAACAAAATGTCAACATCGACCCTTCAAAACGGGAACGGAAGTGGTCATTCAACACCACCAAGTATTCCACTCCAGACACTTGGATGCTATCCAAACAAAGGACTAAATCTCTCTGGATCCAAAAGAAAGATATGCAATGCTTTGAATCCATTAAACATCAATGGTTGGATAGATTAAGGTGGGCATGTATCCCTAAAAGATGCATCAACACCAGAATCACCCTGCTCTATCCAAAGTTACAACTATTTATAGACCATGCAATGAGCTAAAAGAAATATGGTTACCTTGACAACAGTGTGTAGAACCTGCAAAAAGTGACTCTATGTTGACAAAGTGGGAGACACACCAAGCATGAAGTCATCAATTATGAATGTTCCTAAACAAAAAGAGCTACATCATATCCCAATCACAAATGGAATACTTTCAATTCATGAACAAAATAAAGTCCAAGAGATCCAAAGTACAAAGGATATAGAGCTACATGCATCAACAAATATAGATCAAGTAGTAGAGGAATGTATAATCAAAGGATGGAACATAATCCAAACTTCCACCATACGTGAGTTCACTACTACCTCATTGCCCACCAAATCATCTCCAAACTTCCATTTAGTCTCCAGTCGGCCTGGGAGAAGGAGTAGGAGCAAAAAAAACTTGGGTGAAGAACTCATTTCGATCTTCTGTGAGCTAGTTCTACTCTCGAATGTCTGTGGTTCAGACCCGTTCGCTTGGTCTACCATTCTATTCTGGTGGATTGGGGATGGGCCAAAACTGTTATTTGCAAAGTCAAAACAGAAACTGAACAAAGAATAGAGAGTACACAGCAAACTGGAGAGGAACAAAATTTTCCTTCAATACTGATGTAGTACAGATGATGGCTCCGTCCACCCGTGCATTCCCACAGTGGAGCTTAGATGGCGATCTAAACAGATACTAGGTGAAGAGCTACTAGCTGGAAGATCTGATCTGATGGATACAATGGATTGGGAAGGTCACCTATTCATAGCTATGAGGGCGGTAGTCGGATCAACGTAGTTAGTGGAGCCGACCAGTCAACCTAGTCGGTGGAGCCGACTGTTATCTCTGTGCCAACATGGACTTAAGTAGAACAGAATCTGTGTGTAGAATCTGTGTGTAGAGTAGCAGCAAAGCTCTACTTGTACTTGCATAAGGCTAGAAATAATCCCTCTTAGAAATCCAACTTGCATGTTCTACATGCAAGTTCTACATACGATTCCTACATGCAACTCGTACATGTGAGTTCTACATGCAACTCCTACATGCGAGTTCTACATGCATGCAACTCCTACATGCAAGTTCTACATGCAACTCCTACATGTGAATTCTACTTGCAACTTCTACTTGCAATTCCTAAATGCAACTCCTACATGCGAGTTCTACATGTAACTCCTACATGCAAGTTCTACATGCAAGTTCTACATGCAACTCCTGCATGCAAGTCCTACATGCGATTCCTACATGCATGTTCTACATGCGAGTTCTACATGCAACTCCTACATGCAACATGCAACTCCTACATGAAACTTGCAACTCCTACATGCAGCTTCTATATGCAAGCTCTACATGTAGAGAGAGAATGTCTTACGATTCCTACATGCAGAGAGAGAAGCTCTCCAACTTGTATAAATACCCCATAATGGAATGAAGCCCATACTCTTTGGGGCATTGTGTTGAGTTCTACTTTGGTATTCCAAGCAATTGTCTCAAGTGTCCATGCTTCCTTGCACTCCACGTCCAAAAGCATGTCCTAACCTTGCAACTCCTCCTCCCCTCTCCTCCAACCTTGCAACCCATCCTCTCCCTCTCCTCCTCCCTCTTCATCCTTCTCCTCCCTCCTCCTCCCCTCTCCTCCTCCCTCCTTCTCCTCCTCCCTCTTCCTTCTCCTCCTCCCTCCTCCTCCCTCCTCCTCCTCCTCCTCCCTCCTCCTCCCCTCCCACTCCTATGCTCCCCCTAAACCCTTAGTTCCTCAACCCTTAACCTCCATGATCTACAAGGGAGACGAGTTCTCCACCATGTACTCTACCCTGAACCTTGGAACCTCTTTTAAACTCTGGAACCTCCTTCTAAACTCTAGAACCTCTCTCTAAACCTTGGAACCTCCTTCTAAACCTTGGACCTCCTAACCCTGAAACCTCTTCTAAACCTTGGAACCTCTCTCTAAACCTTGGAACCTCCTTCTAAACCCTGAACCTCCCTCTAACCCTTGAACTTCTCCTAAACTCTACAACCCCCAATGAAGGAGACTTTCCTTTATTACCTCAACCATGATGATACACGTTCCTTTTACACATGCATGCACTATGTTTGCTTATCCCACTTAAGCCTATGTCTCTCATCGGAACACAACTCGAGGTCCTAAGCTACACATATACTACAAACGATAACCCCGATATGTCTGTAGGTGACAAAAAGCCTTGGAACCCTACATATTGAGAATACCCTGCTCTTCCTACGAAAACTGTGGGAAAGAGCCAACATTTGGCGCCGTTGCCGTGGAGACTAGTGTCTCAAGTAAAGAGTAAACATACACAGGTATGTGTAAAAAATAAACTACTTCAAACTTTCATGAACATATCAGTTAAGAGCTAGGAGAGCTAAAATTTTTCCAACTCAAGTATTTTAAAAAAAAAAAAATCCTAGTTGAAACTCTTCATTAGTGGTTTAGGAAAATGCATGTTTTCTAGAAAAACAACACCTTAAGGAATAAATCAGACCATGGGATGGTTGTCAGAGTGTAGAGCTTGAAATTTTGAACATTTCTCCTTTTTATGGAAGCACATTATGACACAACCACCAAAAGTTATGGGCAATCAATGATTAAAGGTTCTAAATGCCATAACCCAAAAGAAAAAATTAAAACCACCTCCCTAGTCAAACGTGGACAAACTCAAAGCTGCACATGTATTTGACTACTCAAAAGTGGACAAATTCAAATGTGCACAAGTGTTTGACTAAATCCACAGCTCCCTCTCCTTCCCTATAAAAGAGCACCCATCTCTCTCATACTTTTTCTTTCACATCTTGCCTCCATCCTCTCCCCCATTGTGAGCCCTATGCAAGACACTCCTCCCTCTCCATCGACCACCACCCTACTCCCATCCTCACACAGTGAGTTACTTCCCATCTCACAGCGATAACCTAGCCATCCACCCACCATCCATTCATCCTCAACAACGACCACCACCCTACTCCCATCCTCACATGGTAAGTTACTTCGAGCCCATCTCGCAACAGCGATGACCTAGCCATCCACCCACCATCCATTCGTCCTCAACAATCCCATTACATCGAGAAAGACTTGGAGAGCATTCAGGTTACCATCTCTTCCTCCCTTTGGATTTTTTGTACAAAGTTTTCCGTACCGTCAAGTTTTTTCTTTTTTCTTTTTTCCCTCCACCACCCTCCTCCATTCTCCCCCGCTCCCCCATCTCCACCACTTCCCATCTCCACGCACCCTCCCCTCCATCCCACCAGCCAGCCTTCCATCACCACCACCTCCCCTCCACCTCCCATCTCCACCACCCCTTCCCCCCCCTCCCTCCACCGCCACCCTTTCTTCCCCCCCCTCCTCCATCTCTACCTCCCCCCCTCCATCTCCACCACCCCTCCACCCTCCAACACCCCCCGTTCCATCCCCACCACCAGCCCCCCCCCCCATCCCCTCCACCACCACCCCCTCCCCCCCTTCTCCTCCACCACCACTCTTTCCCCCCCCTTCTCTCTCTTTCTCACTCTCTTTCCCCTCCCCCCCCCCTCTCTCTCTCTCTCTCTCTCTCTCTCTTCCCCCCCCCTCTCTCTCTCTCTCTCTCTCTCTCTCTCTCTCTTCCCCTCTCTCGCTCTCTTTCCCTCTCCTCCCTCCCTCTCTCTCTCTCTCTCTCTCTCTCTCTCTCTCTTCCCCCTCTCTCTCTCTCTCTCTTTCCCTCCCCCTCCCTCTTCTCTCTCTCTCTCTCTCTCTCTCTCCTCTCTCTCTTTTCCCCCCTCTTTCTCTCTCTCTCTCTTTCCCTCCCCCTCCCTCTTCTCTCTCTCTCTCTCTCTCTCTCTCTCTCTCTCTTCCCCCCCTCTCTCTCTCTTTCCCTCCCCCTCCCTCTTCTCTCTCTCTCTGTCTCTCTGTCTCTCTCTCTCTCTTTTCCCTCCCCCTCCCTCTTCTCTCTCTCTCTCTTCCCCCTCTCTCTCTCTCTCTTTCCCCCCCCCTCTCTCTCTCTCTCTCTCTTCCCTCCCCCTCCCTCTTCTCTCTCTCTCTCTCTACCCCCCCCCTCGCTGACCGCTCCAAGCCCCTAAAAACTAACCTAATAGCAAGGGCCTAAGCCCTTGCTGCTAAAGCAGTGGCGTCCGTCAGCCAGGCGGTGCCCAATGCGCAGTGCTCGCCCCACGCCCCGCCTCCCCTACACACCCCGCTCCGCCCTACCTCTGTCCACCCCTCCTCCCCTCGCCTCCGCGACCTCCTCCTCGCCGTCGCAGCGCTAGCCTCGCCCCGCCCCGCCCTACCTCCTCCCTCCCCTCACGGTCCTCTCCCCCATCCTCACAGACCCCTCTAGTCGCCACCCCCACCGCCATGCGGAACCCTCCCCCCCCCCCTCAATTTTTTTAAAATTGATTTATTATTATTATTAAAAATTTAAAAAAACTAACCTACCCATTAGACTAACCTAGGTTAAGTAAGTAGGATAGGTTGGGTTAGTCAAGTTAGCTTAATTGACCTTCAGTCACAATAGACTAACTCTAGTTATTGGAAGCAGTTAGGATTATAGGCTAGTTAGACTAACTGGAATTAACTTGGTTCAAACCCCTCAGTTGGACTTAAAGTCCATTCACACCAACCTTAAGACCAAGGCCCCCCCCCCCCCACAAAAAAGGTCCATTTTCCCCCTTCTTTAACCCCTCGTAACTCATTTGTTTGGGACCCAAACTGGACCCCGTTTGAACCAAAATTTCACACATGGAAACAGCATGCTATGGGGCATTTTTCCAGCCCATTGCACACCATTTTGGCATCCCTAGCACTCGCTCGTTCGTGCCCCTGTGTGGGCCTCGTTTTGCACTAATTCACTCATATCTTTATGCCATGACCTCCGATTGACGATCCGTCTGCACCGGCACATTTCCCTATACACGTGGGACAATCTTAGGCACATTATTAACATGATGGTCCCTACAAAACTAACACCACTCTAACCCTCCAAACAAAACTACATCAACACCCACACTTGCGGCAAAGTCACCCTTTGTAACTCTCGCGCAATCTACATGCAGCTACGCTTCGGACCAATGCCTCTGGTGCTCACCAAATCCACATACAACTCTGCTACAACCATCCCTGAGGGACTGGAAGGAGTATGCACAGCAAATGAACCCTTACTTGGAAACACCTTACCAGTGGAAAAGTTACCCCACAATTCCCAACGTAACAAGTTTTGGAAATATAAGCCACATGTGCGGATGAAGCTCGATTAAGAGACTTCAGAAAAAGAAAGTCAGAAAGAGCCTAACAAATTGGTAAATGCAACTATGCCACCCAGTACACATGGCACATGTCACGATAGTTCAACACCATCAGAGGCCGATCTTCAAGAAGTGCCGGAATACTTCAAGAATTACACAAGTGGCAGTGTGCCAATAGCAATGCCAAGACCACTAAGAAAATCTGAAGTTCAAGAAACTGATAGCATTGGAGAAACTCCAATCTATGAGGGACCGGCAAAAACATGCACAATAAACCTCGCCCTTGAAGGGGAGGAAGAAAAACTGGTTTTCATTGGGAAACAGCTTCAAAAAGAAGATGAAACCAAACTCAAAGCACTCCTAATGGAATACCGTGACTGCCTAGCATGGTCATACAAAGAGATGAAAGGAATTTCACCAAAAGTGGCAGTACACATGATACCTATAAGGGAAGGTGGTCACCCTAAGGTATGTGGACCTTATCGCACAAATCCTAAGTATGGCACCATGGTTCATGATGAGCTGCAAAAACTCCTAGATGCCAGATTCATCTACGAGATAGAGCACACTGATTGGGTTTCACCCATTGTCATTGTACCTAAGCACAATAAGAAGCTCAGAATATGCATAAACTTAAAAAATGTGAATGTTGCCACAATTAGGGATCACTATCCCCTACCCTTAATAGAAACAATGTTGGAAAATGTGGCAGGTTCAAAAATATATAGCTTCTTGAATGGCTTTAGTGGCTATAACCAAGTGCAAATTGCTCCTAAAGACCAATCAAAAATAGCATTTGCTATAGAATGGGGTATTTTTGCATATAGAGTGATGCCATTCGGCCTTTGTAATGCCCCGACCACATTCCAATGAGTCATGTTCACAGCTTTCAAGTCATTTTTGATTAAGTTTTTACAGGTGTTCTTTGATGATTTGTGCATCCATTCAAACAAAAAAGACCACTTCAAATGTCTTGAAGCAGTACTAATCAAATGTAGGGAGTATGGCATCTCCCTCAATCCAACAAAATGCCAGTTCATGGTCACCCACGGAGTTGTTTTGGGACATATCGTCTCTCAACATGGGATTGCAACTGACATGGACAAAATCAAAATCATCATGGAATTGCCTCCTCCTACAAATTCCAAAGGTGTACAGGTCTTTATGGGACATGCCGGCTATTATAGAAGATTCATATTGCGGTATGCCATGATAGCTAGACCACTTTACAAATTATTAGTGCAATTCTTATGGACAGAAGAGTGCGACCAAGCCTTTGAGCTTTTAAAGTGGCGCCTAATCACAACACCCATCCTTATATCTCCCAATTGGGATATTGATTTTCATGTTTATACTGATCGATCCAAGTATGCAATTGGGAGTGTGCTTTGTCAACCTGGTGAACATAAGAAAGACTACCCATTCTACTTCGCCAGTCGACAACTCAATGATGCAGAGATCAACTATACCACCACAGAAAGAGAAGCCCTAGCAATGGTGTATAGTGTAAAGGAATTTTGGCACTATCTACTAGCAAATGATTTTGTCTTCTACACCGACCATCAAGCATTGCTTTATCTTGTAAACCGTCCGTGAACAACAAGAAGAATAACCAGATGGCTCCTCTTGCTTCAAGAATTCAACTTCAAAATAGTGGTCCACAAAGGTGCCCAACACTACATTGCCGATCACATGTCTCGTGTCAAGTCGAGAGAAGAAGCCACTGGAGTAGAAGACGACTTACTAGATGCCACCCTATTTCAAATAGATGCTATTCCAGAGTGGTGTGGAGATATCATTGGGTACTTAATGACAAGAAGACCACCCCCTAAAATGAAAGCAATAGATGCCAGAAAACTAATTCTAAAGGCTGCACCCTATCAACTCATTGCAGGACAACTGTACAAGATGGGCAAGGACCAAGTAATAAGAAGATGTGTAATGTCTCATGAGATCATGCCAATCCTGAGTGAAGTCCATGAAGACATTGCAGGAGGACACTTCCAAGGGGAAGCCACAATAAGAAAAGTTCTCCTCGCAGGCTACTAGTGGCCAACACTGTGGGCAGATGCCTATGAATATGTAAAAGGCTGTGATGTATGCCAACGGAGTACTAAACCACAACACAAAGACTTCAATCCCCTAACAACAGTTGTTGCACAAAAAGCATTTGAAAAATGGGGGATTGACTATGTGGGTCCCATCCATCCAACAGCAGTAAAAGGAACACAGGCACGCTACATCATTGTGGCCACTGATTACTTTACAATATGGGCTGAAGCTAAAGCAGTCAGAAAGGCAGATGCCAGAAGCACAGCAAGATTCTTATACGAGAATGTGATCACCCGATTTGGATGCCCCATTGAAATTGTGTCGGATAGAAACACACATTTTGTCAATGAGGTAATCCAAGAACTCTTGTCTGGCTTTATGGTAATCCATAGAAAAAGCACACCCTACTACCCCCAAGGGAATGCACAGGCCAAATCCACCAACAAAATATTATGCATTATCCTCACCAAGGTAGTAGAACCACATCGTTCTGATTGGGCAAAGAAACTGAATGCAGCCTTATGGGCATACAGAACCACACTCAAGGTCAGTACAGGGAACACACCTTTTCAATTGGTGTACGGCCTTGAAGTTGTGGTCCCAGTAGAATTTGTAATACCAAGCCTACGCATAGTAGTATAGGAATGCATGGGAGACCATGAATCCTTGAAAGAAAGACTCTATCAATTAGAGAAGCATGCAGAGACAAGACTAGTCACCTACCATGCCATGACAATGGAAAAACGCAGAAGAAAGGCATGGTTTGACAGAAATATTAAAGCTAAAGACATCAAGGAAGGTGACTTGGTCCTGTTATACAATGCCAAAGTACACAAGGGGAAACTGAAGTATCTAGGTCAAGGACCCTGCCGAGTAAGAAAGATGAATCCCATCGGAGCTGTGCTACTAGAAACATTGGATGGAGTCCAATTCAACACAACAATAAATAGGATCCGACTGAAGCGCTACTACTTCAACACGCAAGTCACCCTCGACAAAAATGAAGATTTGGGAAACCAAGTCTTCCTTAATTAGGATTAGATTGTAACACGCACACTCACTGGCATATGCATGTTTTTGCACATTTAGGAAGACCTAATCAATTTTGTATTAGGGATGATTGAGTCTTAGTTTCCCTATTAAATCCCATAAATAAGCATATAGTTAGACACATCACGTGCACTCACACGATTTTGCATATGGACATAATAGATTGCATCAATAATAGTATCACACACTTTCATTCCATAAAGCATGCAATGAATTCACAAGCAGGACAAGAAGCTATGCCAAAACTCAAGATGAATTGACAAAAGAGTCTATAGCCTCAGCAACGAGACCCTCGCCAAACATCACAACCGTCTCCTAAATGCAAAAATATGACAAACTTATCTCTACAAGCTCAATGATACGGGTGTAGTCGCATCCAACATGTATGCAAGATAGCAGATATACTAGGCTCAACAACGAGACCCCCACCAAACCTCTTCCCAAGAAGATTCGATGGCAGATTCTGCAGCCTCAGCAATGAGATCCCCTCTGAAATTCAAAGTTGTCTACCCCTCCTCAAGAAAAGATAAGCTTTCTAACTATAGACCATAAATTGTATGGTGCAAAAGCATTATAGCAGGAATGATTTGCATGCCACAAGCTCAACAACCATTGGGTTACACACATGGCATCCCAACTTCAAAATCAAAATAAGCCATAACTCGAGGATGGGTAATCAAATGGATCCAGGAGTATGTTCTCTCTGTGCCAACATGGACTTAGGTAGAACAAAATGTGTGTAGAGTAGCGAAAAAGCTCCGCTTGTACCTGCATAAGGCTAGAAATAATCCCTCTTAAAAATGCAACTTGCATGTTCTACATGCAAGTTCTACATACGATTCCTACATGCAACTCCTACATTCTAGTTCTACATGCAACTCCTACATGCGAGTTCTACTTGCAACTTCTACTTTGCAATTCCTACATGCAACTCTTACATGCGAGTTCTACATGCAACTCCTACATGCAAGTTCTACAGGTAAGTCCTACATGCACCTCCTACATGCAAGTCCTACATGCGGATCCTACAAGCATGTTCTACATGCGAGTTCCACATGCAACTCCTACATGCAACTTCTATATGCAAGTTCTACATGTAGAGAGAGAATGCCTTACATTTCCTACATGCAGAGAGAGAAGCTCTCCAACTTTTATAAATACCCCATAATGGAATAAAGCCCACACTCTTTGGGACATTGTGTTGAGTTCTACTTTGGTATTCTAAGCAATTGTCTCAAGTGTCCATGCTTCCTTGCACTCCACATCCAAAAGCATGTCCTAACCTTGCAACTCCTCCTCCCCTCTCCTCCAACCTTGCAACCCATCCTCTCCCTCTCCTCCTCCCACCTCCTCCTCCCTTCTCCTCCTCCCTCTTCCTCCTCCTCCCCTCTCCTCCTCCCTCCTTCTCCTCCTCCCTCTTTCTCCTCCTCCTCCTCCCTCCTCCTCCCTCCTCCTCCTCCTCCTCCTCCTCCTCCTCCTCTGTCCTCTCTCTTCTTTCCCCCATGCTCTTACACCTTCTTCCTCTCCCACTCATATGCTCCCCCTAAACCCTTAGTTCCTCAACCCTTAACCTCCATGATCTATAAGGGAGACGAGTTCTCCACCATGTACTCTACCCTGAACCTTGGAACCTCTTTTAAACTCTGGAACCTCCTTCTAAACTTTGGAGCCTCTCTCTAAACCTTGGAACCTCCTTCTAAACCTTTGACCTCCTTCTTACCCTGAAACCTCTTCTAAACCCTGGAACCTCTCTCTAAACCTTGGAACCTCCTTCTAAACCCTGAACCTCCCTCTAACCCTTGAACTCCTCCTAAACCCTACAACCCCCAATGAAGGCAAAAGCCTTCATTACCTCAACCATGATGATACACGTTCCTTTTAAACATGCATGCACTATGTTTGCTTACCCCACTTAAGCCTACGTCTCTCACCAGAACACGACTCGAGGTCCTAAGCTACACGTATACTACAAACGACAACCATGATATATTTGTAGGTGACAAAAAGCCTCGGAACCCTGCATACTGAGAATATCCTGCTCTTCCTACAGAAACCGTGGGAAAGAGCCAACATTTGGTGCTACAACCGAGGTTTTTGTAGGAAGAGCAGGGTATTCTCAGTATATGCAGGGTTCTGATGCTTTTTGTCACCTACAGATATATCGGGGTTGTCGTTTGTAGTATACGTGTAGCTTAGGACCTCGAGTCGTGTTCCGGTGAGAGACATATGCTTAAGTGGGGTAAGCAAACATAGTGCATGCATGTGTAAAAGGAACATGTATCATCATGGTTGAGGTAATGAAGGCTTTTGCCTTCATTGGGGGTTGCAGGGTTTAGGAGGAGTTCAAGGGTTAGAGGGAGGTTCAGGGTTTAGAAGGAGGTTTCAAGGTTTAGAGAGAGGTTCTGAGGTTTAGAAGAGGTTCCAAGGTTAGAAGGAGGTCCAACATTTAGAAGGAGGTTCCAAGGTTTACAGAGAGGCTCCAAAGTTTAGAAGGAGGTTCCAGAGTTTAAAAGAGTTTCCAAGGTTCAGGATAGAGTACATGGTGGAGAACTCGTCTCCCTTGTAGATCATGGAGGTTAAGGGTTGAGGAACTAAGGGTTTAGGGGGAGGATATGAGTGGGAGAGGAAGAAGGTGTGAGAGCATGGGGGAAAGAAGAGAGAGGACGGAGGAGGAGGAGGAGGAGGGAGGAGGAGGGAGGAGGAGGAGGAGAAAGAGGGAGGAGGAGAAGGAGGGAGGAGGAGAGGGGAGGAGGAGGAAGAGGGAGGAGGAGGTGGGAGGAGGAGAGGGAGAGGATGGGTTGCAAGGTTGGAGGAGAGGGGAGGAGGAGTTGCAAGGTTAGGACATGCTTTTGGACGTGGAGTGCAAGGAAGCATGGACACTTGAGACAATTGCTTGGAATACCAAAGTAGAACTCAACACAATGTCCCAAAGAGTGTGGGCTTCATTCCATTATGGGGTATTTATACAAGTTGGAGAGCTTCTCTCTCTGCATGTAGGAAATGTAAGATATTCTCTCTCTACATGTAGAACTTGCATATAGAAGTTGCATGTAGGAGTTGCAAGTTGCATGTAGGAGTTGCAAGTTGCATGTAGGAGTTTCATGTAGAACTTGCATGTAGAACATACATGTAGGAATCACATGTAGGACTTGCATGTAAGAGTTGCATGTAGGAGTTGCATGTAGAACTTGCATGTAGGAGTTGCATGTAGAACTTGCATGTAGGAGTTGCATGTAGGAATTGCAAGTAGAAGTTACAAGTAGAACTCGCATGTAGGAGTCATGTAGAACTCACATGTAGGAGTTGCATGTAGGACTCGCATGTAGGAGTTGCATGTAGAACTCACATGTAGGAGTTGCATGTAAGAATCAGATGTAGAACTTGCATGTGGAACATGCAAGTTGGATTTCTAAGAGGGATTATTTCTAGCCTTATGCAAGTACAAGCGGAGCTTTGCTACTACTCTACACACACATTTTGTTCTACCTAAGTCCATGTTGACACAGAGACAACACTGACCAGTCAACCTAGTCGGTGGAACTGACCAGTCATCCATGGAATATTCAGTGAATATTCCCTATACCATCGAGAGGGGCTCCCACACAATCAAGACAATGTGCCTCGTTGTGCTACCAGCTTACCTAGCTTGCCTAGCCCATAGGCTAGACTCACATAGATCACCTTTCTACCATCAACGGTCTCATTGATAGACCTAATCTGACATGCAAGTCAGGATCCATCCAGTGTCCCGGGTTCACACATGGCTCTCCTCATATGGGGGCCTTACAACTTGAGCACCTTGGACCACTGGTGGTTACCAGGAGGGTGGGGCATTGAGCATATCTAACAGAAATTTACATGGTATAGCCAAAAGTATTTGAGGAAAAGGGCAAAGAGCATTTGGTTTTCAAGTTGAAAAAGAGTCTCTATGGCCTTAAGCAAGTGCCTAGAGAATGGTATCAGAAGTTTGATGCTTTCTTTCAGTCCTACGGTTTTAGAAGAAGTGAGATTGAGCACTGCCTCTACACTAAAAGGGCTAAGGATAATAGCCTCATACTCTTGGCACTTTATGTGGATGATGATATGTTATTAGCTAGCAAGAACACTAATGAGCTGAATATATTGAAGGCCAAAGTGCATGAAGCCTTTTGACATGAAGGATTTGCAACCTACAGGTCATATTCTTGCTATGCACATCATGCATAACTAGAGTAGGAAACTCCTTTGGCTTTCACAGAAGGAGTATGTTACAAAAGTGTTGCAGCATTTGAATATGGAGGGGGGAAGGAAGTAAGTACTCTGTTGCCTCCATATGTGAAACTGAGTCAGGAAGACAATCCTGAATCAAATGAGGAGAGGGCCATGATGGCCAAGGTTCCTTATGCATCAGTGGTTGGGAGTCTAATGCATGCTATGATAGCTACTAGACCAGACATTGCATTTGCAGTGGGAGTTGTTAGTCGATATATGGCTAATCCAGGAAAGAGGCATTGGGAGGCAGTTAAGTGCATCATGAGGTACATGAAGGGTACCAAGGAAATGTGCATCTACTTTGGTAGAGGAGAGATGCGTGTACTTGGTTACACAGATTCAGACTATGCAAGGCATGTGGATAGCGGGAGATCCACTTTTGGTTATGTGTTCACCATTGCAGGTGGTGCAATGCCGTGGATGTCTCATGCATAGAAGTGTGTTCTTTGTCTACCACAAACATCGAGTATGTTGCAACCAGAGAGGGTTGCAAGGAGGCTATATGGCTTGATCGACTAGTGGGACATTTGGGGATCCATACAGGTGTACCGACATTGCATAGTGATTCCATGAGTGCTATTTAGCTAGCATGAAATCCGATCTTTCATGCCAAGATCAAACACATTGACCAAAAGTGTATGAGTGTTAGAGTCGAAGGCATACTATCAAGCTAATGTTGCTCAAGGAAGAGGTAAGCTAGTGTCTCTAGTTGAGGCAAGTGTGTGAGAGTTGTTGCACCAACCCTTGCTACATGAGCACAAATATTGTAGCTATGGCTATTTGTAATGCAACTAGCATGGAGGTTGTTATGGGTGCTTGGAAAATAATATTTCCTCTCTCTCTCTCTCTCTCTCTCAATTCCTTGACAATTGCATAGGATGTAAATGACAATTAACTAACATAACAATTTGGATGGAAAAAAAGATAGTAGCTTTCATATAGTTCAAGTTATGATACATGGATCCCTATCTAAACACTCAAACACAATACAATAGTTAGCCTCACATGATTTGCCAAGCATATCTTGCTTACATTAGACAAGAGGTTTCGACATACCCTCTCAATGCCAACATGCGGCACAACATGCTGAACATTGCACATTCATCTTCTAATAATGCATATAGTGTGGGGGTTAAAGGCCATTGTACCTTAACCCCGGTTATGTACAATACTCAAACACATATATATATGGACGACATAGAAGATTAGGGTGTTAAGCACCCATCAAAAACTTGTGTGACTCTCTCTTCTGGCTCTCCTTCTCTCTCACTTTCTTCCATTCCGCTTTCGTTGTTGAGATCTCTCAACTGGTATCAGAGCGCAAGTGTTCTAGCTGAGCCCGAGTGTGAGCCTGCTGGAGCCCAAAGTCTACTACTATAGCTCTGTGAGAGGAAGGTAAAGCTCCATTGAGTGACTTTACCTGCATCCTAATGTGTAGAAACCTTTGGAAAGTTCTTTGAGTGGTTTTTTGCAAGCCAACACAAATGGTTTGGAAGGCAAAAGACAATCTATTTTAGACCTAATAGTCTTGTGATGAAGATATCTTTCTCTAGAAGCTGAATCTCGTCGCCCTGAGATCAAAAGCAAAGTTGTAGAAGACTTTGAGTAATTCATTTTTCGTTTTTACATCTCTATCATCCAAGTTTTCAGTGAAAAGTTACACCTCTTGCAAAAAGTGCAAAATTCAATTTCTTGCGCGGATTTCGTGTGTTGGATCTCCATATTTAGGCCACGATTTGTAGTTCAGACACTCCCAGTGGATTCAGAGCAGTCTACTCCAACGTGAAGTTCTGAAGTTGTGGTGAAGCTCTGTCTACTCCAACGTATTCATTTCGTGATTTCCTGTCTGAGTGGGATCTCAACATCTGGGCCTCCATTTGCAGCGCTGTCTGTTCTGTTGGATCCAAGACTACCTGAAACATCTATCTACAAAGTTGCTTGCCATTCTGTGACGAATCGAGGGAGTTGTGCTTCTCTGTGTGTTTCCATCATCTCTTTGAAGGAAATTTCTCAAAGTTTCCAAGACCTTTACATTGATTGCCATGTGGCATTTTGGCTAAGATTAAGTTTCCTAAGGTTCATTTTTGCAAGTAAATGCAAGGGTTGACTAGCTCTTACTCCATCCTTGGATGAGATTTTGGAGTTGTGGCAGAAGAGAGATATTTACAGATTGTCTTCCTGAGTTCGATTATGTAGTGACGCCCATGTTTTGAGACATCCCAGGTTCTATTTTCACTAGCGGTCATTATCATGGGGCCATGATTTCTTGTATATACCTTATGTAGATCACTCTGGTTGTAGTTTGAGCCATGTGCCTCATTTGTGGTTTGCATTGGGTTGCACTGGATGCTTTACAGGCCATTTGGATGCATAGCGATCCTTGTTAGATGCGATGATAGGCCCAGATTGCCTTGTAGGATGCTTTATTGATGGGCATTTAGCACACAGATGCTATTTTATACTGAGGGAAAGCTTTGCCACATTGCAATTGATGCACTCATAGTGCTATGCTCTCTTGGATGAGACATTATTGATGCTTATGCCCATGGATGGTATTTATGCATGAGGTCTTATTGGCATTATATTTGCCATTGTTTTGTCATTGTGGTTGACATTTTCTTTTGGGCCAGATTTACTCATATGGATGCATAGTATATGCACATGAGTCAGATGCATTTTGATGCTTTGAGCCTTTAAGGTTTGGTGATATTACCTTCCATTTTGCCATACACATTTAGGTGCACCTGGTATTTGGTGTGATTTCTCTCTTGCAGGTACTAGCATTTGGGATCTTGCTTCATTTGCATCATGGCATCCTCTTCCATGTTTGAAAAGGAGTTTTTCAGCATTTAAAAGTTTGATGGGACAAAGTTTTATTTATGGAAAGAACAGTTAAGAGATGTGCTTATTCAAAAGAAGCAAATTATTCAGGACCATTGGACACTTTGCCAGGGATTTGCCCCAGGAAGAAGAAAAGGCCCAAGAAGCCCTCTGGTACAGCTACCACCCCATGGCCTCGACAGGGGGGTGGTACAAGTCCAACACTTGCTCCTCGGCCTCGACAGAGGGGTGGTACAAGTCCAGCACCTACTCCTCGACCTTCGCGTGGTAGTCCTCCTCAGGATGGTGGTGGTACAGGTCCAGCACCTGCTCCTTGGCCTCGACAGGGGGGTGGTACAGGTCCATCACCTGCTCCTCGACCCCCACCTACCTCAGAGGCATGCGACGCTCTCCAGTGGGTTCCGGCACGTGTGCAGATCCCTCCTTCAGTTCATGAGGGTACATTAGTGGACTCTGCTTCACCTCGAGCTGTCCCTCCAGTCTCACCTCGCACAGTCCGAGACACTGAAGCTTCGACCTCCTCCCCGGTTGCAGCTTCTTCCCTAGAACCAGCAGTGCCAGACGCTCTTCTTGAGGCAGTAGAGGTCTCTGCGGCTGGGTAGACACAGGATAGAGAGCAGTCTTCACTTCCTCCCTTGGATAGGGGGAAGGGGATGGTTTACACTATTGATCCTCTTCCCTCAGAAGGGATCCTTCGCACTCCGGTGTCTGGCTTGCTTCACAGGAACTCATTTTCAGCCTTAGCAGATGGTTCAGATTTCCCAGAGGAGGAGTTTGTGCTCGCTACTTTTGGGGAGCCAGTGATTGGGTTTCCTGTTGATAGGGCTTCTTCTTCAGGTGGCAGGGTTCTTTCTACTGTTGATTTTCTGCCACTTGGTTCCATTCCTCCCTCCTCGAGCAGGAGGTCTTCCCTTGTTGAAGGGTTTGTTTCCACCACTAGGTCCGGTAAGATGTTCCACTCTAGATCCTCTCGTCGATGAGGATTATTAGTTGGAACATACAGGGCCTAGGTGGCATCCCACATCGCCGCCGTAGACAGCTGATCAGCTTCATCCAGGTGTTACTGGGGGTTCCATTGATATCTTATTTATTCAAGAGCACAAACTAGATTCTAGAGATTGTGCCCAGTCAGGCAAGTTGCTTTCTGGCCATACTTTTTGGTCGCCTGCCTTGGGCACCAGGGGGGGCACTTCTATTTCAGTTTCGCAGTCGGTTCTCCCCTTAGTTGTTGGACACAGAGTCATTATTCCCTCTAGAGCTCAGTGGATTATTCTTTTGATTGGAGGGCATAAGGTTGGTTTCCTTAACTTGTATGCCAACATTAGAGGGGAACGTGTCCTTATGTGGAAGGATTTGCTCTCCTGGGCCTCCATTGCGAATTCATGGGTGATTGGAGGTGACTTTAACATGGTTGAGTTACCATCAGACAAAAAAGGGGGTAGAGAAGGCGGACTTCACTCTTTGGAGAGAGCAGCTTGGGATGCCTTCCTTTTTCACTTCTGTGGCAGAGATACTTGGTTGGATGATGCCTTTCTTATTCAGCCACAGTCCCTCCTATTCTCTTGGTCGAACAGGAGGCAACAGATGCCTATTCATGCACGCATTGACAGATTCTATGTAGATGATTGGGCACTAGATAGAGGTGGATCGGTATGCATTGCTGCTGGGGTTTCCACTTCAGACCACTTTCCTATTGTGCTGGCTATCTCAGAGCCTCACTTGAGAGGCCGGTCTGCCAACATCAGGATTCCAGATGCCTTTTACACAGACGAGGACCTTACAGAGGCAGCCCTGCAGATATGGGTTTCTCATGTCCAGGGTGGGCAGCCATATCCATCACATGTAGCTGCTGCCCTTTCTGGTATTAGCGACTTCTACCACTCAGTTGCTTGTACCAGGAGACAAGATATTCTCAGACGTGAGATTGGTGTTCACCAGCAGTTGGTAGCTTTGTAGAGGGAGGAGTAGAAACGGCCTTCAGATGCTTGGATTCAAGAGCGCCTTACTGCAGCAAGGGCTCATCAGCAGATATTGCTTGATCAGAGAGCAGAGTATGCCTTTCATGCATAGGAGTCCTTCTGGATTCAGATGGGTGGTAGAGTCAATAAACACTTTTTCTCTCTACTCTTGGGCCTAGACATAGTAGAGAGAGTGTATCCCAGCTTATTGACTCACATGGGGTTTTACAGACAGAGCCTGATGATGTCTTACGCATAGCTTCAGATTTCTATGCCACCCTTCTTACTGTTGATCCTGAGACACATGATAGAGAGGATGCTAGACAGGCTATTTGGCAGAGCATCCCTGTGTTGGTGAATCCGGGTATGCATGTTTTGCTCGATCCACCTTTCACCAACACAGAGTTCAGGACTACACTTTCAGCCCTTTACAAGGGCAAGTGCCTAGGTTCGGATGGCCTCACCCCATCTTTTTTCATTGCATTTTGGGATATGATTGGAGACTACATTACTTCAGCCCTGCATGCCATTTGGGACTCTGGCGAGATGCTTGGGTCACTTACAGAGGGTCTCATCCACCTTATCCCAAAAGGAGGTTGCAGAAATTTAGTGTCCCAGTGGAGGCCTATCACACTTCTGGGGACTTGTTACAAGATTATGGCCAAGACAATCAACCTCCGATTGCAGCCCCTTCTCCCTGATCTTATTCATGACACTCAGACGGGATTTGTGCATGGCAAAAGCATTTTTTATAACATTTTCTCTTTCTAGGAAGCTTCAAAGTGGGCCATGCAGAGTGGCCATAATCTAGCCATTCTACTTTTGGATTTTGAGAAAGCTTATGATAGAGTAGATTGGGGTTTTTTGGAGGGCACCCTTCTACGCTTTGGCTTTACTGATGCTTGGATCAGAGGTGTTTCCTCTTTGTACAGATCAGCCCACAGCCAGGTACTTATTGGTGGGGTAAGGGGTGAGAGATTTTAGATTTCGAGATCAGTCCGTCAGGGATGCCCCCTTGCTCCTTTCCTTTTTTTGTTCGTGGCCGAAGCTATGAGTATCTATGTTAGATCTCAAGCTGACATCTTTGGGCTAAGACTTCCCATCAGAAGGGAAGAGGAGCTACTTGACAGTGAGTTGGCAGATGACACAGCAGTTTACTTGGATGCCACTCCACAGACGCTCACTTCTTTCAGGACAGCATTGGATTTATTTTGCTTGGCGGCAGGGGCGCAGATAAATTGGCATAAATCCAATGGCTTTTGGATCAATGATGAGGACACTCCAGTTTGGGGGCTTGACATAGGATTCACTTGGGTTCAGAGGGGTGTGCCTATCAGGTATTTGGGCTGCCAGGTCGGCTTGGATATTTCTTCCATGCAATAGTTTGCTCCCGTTTTGGAGAGCATCAGGAGGAAGCTTCTTTTTTGGAGCTCAGCCAAGTTGGATCTTGCCTCTAGAGTTGTGGTGGTCAACTAGGTCCTCTTGGCCACGGCCTGGTTTATTTGTTCATGCTGGTGCCATTCTAGGGACTGCATCATTCAGCTCAGAAGACCGATCAGAAATTTTCTTTAGAGTGGGCTTGATGGCACAACAGATGCCTTAGCCAGGGTGGCTTGGGAGACCCTCATCCTCCCTACACAGGAAGGGGGTCTCAATATTATTGATCCAGATTTACAGTGCAGAGCTTGGTGGTGTGGGGACTTATGCCAGGGCAGGAACCGTGGAAGGACTTTCTTATTAGCAGCATACAGAGGTGCACACCTTCTTCAGGAGGAGACTGGATGAGCAGTGTTAGGTGGATCTTCATCACAGCACACCTTAGATCACCTTTGTCCCCTCTCATGGTTGCTATTCTGAAAGCTTGGGCCAGTTTCAGAAGCACTCTTCGGAGGATTCCTCCTTCCTCTCGTGAAGAGATTGATAGGCAACCCATCATGTGGAATTACAGTATTTTAGATGATCATGGCAGACCACTGGGTGCCTCACTCTACATGCAGTGGTCCAGGTGGGACAGGGGACCTGCATCATCTATGGGGTCTTAGAAAGCTTTCCGCAGGCTTCCAGAGGAGACCAAATCAAGGTTGACAGGACATCTCAGCAGAGGGAGTGCAGGGAGGATCTTGCAGATTGAGGCAGTCCTTCCAGAGGTTTGGGTAGACACAAATGATATGCCACTCACTTCCTCCACTTGGGTAGGTACTTTTACGAGAGGCGGTGTTCCGCTTCAGGTTTTGGCAGATTGGTCAGTCCACAGAGGACATCTTGCTTGAGTCTGCTTTTCAGCCTATCAGGGTTGTAGGTCTTTTGGTGCAGGGATCAGATTCAGAGTGGTTCCTACACCCAAACCCCCGGCTACTCTCCACCAGGTCTTGGAGGCTCTGGCTCTATGGGGGAGTTCCCATCAGGTATTTGCAGTGGGACCCCAGAGAGTGGGAGTGGATTGACATAGGGCATCGAGAGAAGAGCATCCCCTTCTTTCGTTACACGGTCAGTAATGCCAGGAGATTTCAGCTCAGTAGTAGAGGTTGGAGACCTTAAAGAGTTCCTCATTGGGAGACATTTGATATCACTGCGGATCTGTAGAGGTGCTTCTAGAGGAGACTTTGGAAATCCCACAGGAATAGAAAGATCACTATCTTCTTTTGGCTCTCTATCCGTGGTGGGATTGCAGTGAACCTTTGGAGGTCCAGGTTCAGAGCCGACCCTACTTGCCCTCGCTGCCTCTGTGCTTCGGAGACTATTCAGCATTGCTTATGGGATTGTAGACAGGCGAGGATGATTTGGATGGGGGTAGCCAGGATTTTCAGTCACTTTGCCCACTCCCCATTCTTTATGACATGGGGCTTAGTGGCTTGGCTTTCTCTTACAGGGCCTCAGGTATTCTATGAGAGATTTGACTCCTCTCGGGCCATTTCGGTTCGACGTCATCAGACTGAGTCCTGTGCGTTGGATGTGGTACCACACCTTCCTTTTACAGCTGTACATGCCTCTGTGGATACTTCTTGGGAGATTTTAGTGAGCATAGAATCCTGGCATATATGGAGAGCCAGATGCACAGAGGCTTTGGAGGGTACTTAGGTTCATCCCTTGCACACATTGGCTAGTATCTGGACAGACACCGTACATACTTTGATGGCCGTATGGATGGGTATGTAGGGAGACTCCCGTGCAGCCTCAGCTAGGAGGGCTTCTTTCTTTAGGGAATGGAAGGATTCTCCTTTCTTCTCTAAGACTACTACAGGGTTGAGGTGGCACTTTCAGCCTCATCCTTGGTTGATTTCCACCTCACTCTGAGGGGGTTTTTTAATTTATCCTCATGATTTCATGATGTATTCCGCTTTGAGCTGGCTCTCGCGGGTTTTTTCTCTTACTTAATAGAAGTCTCTTTCTTGAAAAAAAAAAAAGAAGCAAATTAAACCCTTGGTAGGGATTGAAGCTAAGCCTACAAATATGTATGAGGATGATTCGAATGAGTTGGATGCATTAGCAAAGTCTACTGCTAGACTTCATCTTGCAGAGTCAGTTTAATTCTGTTTCATCGAGAGAATAGTTTGTCAAACTTTGGTGATGCATAAGTGCTGGCTAAGTTTTCTGATAAGACTTCGACAGAAGTCTATGGATGGCAACAAGCAGGATGCAACGTTAAATGTGCAAAGGGAAAGATTACAATTCAAGAATCAGAGGGAAGGCCCAAGAAAGAGGGAAGTCTCGTAGCAAATCCATGGCACAGAACATTGAGTGTTACCACTGTGGCCAGAAGCGAAACATGAAAAAGGACTGCTACAAGCTGAAAAGAGAGCAAAAGGATAAGAAAAATAATGCAAATTGGGGTGCAAATAAGAAGGAAGAGAGTCCAAGGAGGACAAATGAAAGATGAAGATCGAGGAGATTAATGCAGTCACACTAATGATAGTGACAATGACATTCTCTTCATGTCTAGTCCACCTGTAGACTTGCTTACCACTTCAGATGATGCATATTCCCAGGATTGGATTTTGGATTCTGGTGCTTCATTCCATGTTACTCCCCATAGGGAATGGTTCTTTACTTATGACAATGGAAAGACAGGTTGTGTGCATCTTGGAAATAACTATGCATGTGACATAGTGGGAGCAGGTGACATAAAGTTTTCTTTTGCAAATGGGTTTTCATTTGTTTTAAACAATGTGAGATGTGTGCCTATGCTAACCAAGAGTCTCATTTCAACGAGTCAACTAGATGATGCTGGTTTTCAGACCACTTTTGGCTTTCAAAGTTGGAAATTTCAGAAGGACTCTATGGTTTTGGCCAGGGGTGCCATGTGTGGGACTTTGTATCCCTTACATGTATCAGGGGTGTCTAATCATGTTGTTGGAATAACTGAGCAGCCAAGTACTTCGTGGCATTGCAGGTTGGGGCACATGAGCTAGAATGGAATGAAACTCTTATGCCGTTTGGGTTATGTACCGCATTTGAGTTTTTTTTATTTTGAATTTTGTGAGCACTGTCTCTATGGGAAGCAGACTAAATCAGCCCATAAAAGAAGGGGAAAGAAAGAGCTTGAAAGGCTTGATTTGGTGCATTCAGACGTATGCGGTCCCATGCCTACACGATCATTAGGCGGGGCTGAATACTATGTGAAATTCATTGATGATACAACTAGGAAAGTGTGGGCTTATGCTATAGCTCGAAAGAGCGATGTGTTCCAGTATTTCAAAAATGGTTGGCTTTGGCTAAAAATCAGTCAGATAGAACGCTTAAATGCCTACGGACTGATAATGGTGGAGAGTATATCTCTCATGACTTTCAACATTTCTGTGATACAGGTGGGATCAAGAGGGAGCTCGTGCCCCCTTCTACTCCAGAGCAAAATCCAGTTGCAAAACAAATGAACCACACCATTCAGGAAAGGTTGCAATGTATGCTTTCCAATGCAAGCCTTTTTGGTGGTTTTTGGGCTGAGGTAATGAAGACAGCAGTGCATGTGATCAATAGATCACCTAGTAAGAGTTTGGATGGTGGTATCCTAAAGAGGCATGGAGTGACAAGAAGCCCTCTTACTATCATTTGCGTGTATTTGGGTGTGATGCATATGCTCATATGCCAAAAGAGCTTCAGAAGAAGGTAGATCCTAAGTCTAGGAAATGCATCTTTCTGGGTTATGGTGAAAGTGGAGAGATGGGCTATCGTCTCTAGGATCCAAAAGCAAAGAAAATCATACGAAGCCATGATGTGGTCTTCAATGAGAAGAAGATGCATAAGACACCCATGAGGGATGTGGAAATGAGGAGAATCACTTTCCAAGATGTGAATCCACCTGCATATGTTGATGCAGGAAATGGTGCCACCGAGTACTCCCACAGGTACACAATCAAGGGTAGATGATGGATCATCTATTGGTGGAAATGATGAGCCAAATGTGGCTGATATGCAGGCAGGACAGCAAGCTAAAATGCCCTTGAGAAGAACATCTAGAGTGTCTAGACCGCCTGAGAGATTTGTTTCAGGGGGAGACTTTGTGATGCTTACTGATTGCAGGGAGCGTTCTTGCTATAGAGAGGCTATGATGTGCGAGGATTAGCGCAAGTGGGAGTATGCTATGCAATTAGAGATGAGTTCACTCATACAGAATAAGACTTGGGACTTGGTTTCTTTGCCACATGGAAAGAAAGCATTGCCATGTAAATGGGTCTACAAGATGAAGGCCACAGGTGATGATGTGCGTAAGTACAAGGCTTGCTTGGTTGCTAAAGGGTTCAACCAAGAGAAGGGTGTCAACTTTGATGAGATATTATCTCCAGTTGTGAAGATGACCACAATTAGATGTGTACTTGGACTTATGCCAGGCAGAGGATATGGATCTTATGTAGATGAATGTCAAGACAACTTTCTTGCATGGGGATTTGCATGAGGAAATTTACATGGTACAACTGGAAGGCTTTGAAGAAAAGGGCAAAGCGCATTTGGTTTGCAAGCTGAAAAAGAGTCTCTATGACCTTAAGCAAGCAGAGAATGGTATCACAAGTTTGATGCTTTCATTCGGTCCCAAGGTTTCTACACTAAAAGGGCTAAGGATAATAGCATGATACTCCTAGCATTTTATGTGGATGATATGCTATTGGCTAGCAAGAACACTTATGAGCTTGATGCATTGAAGGCCAAGTTGCAAGAGGCCTTTGACATGAAGGATTTGGGACTTGCAGGTCATATCTTGGTATGCGCATCACGCATAACCGGAGTAGGAAACTCCTTTGGCTTTCACAGAAGGAGTATGTTACAAAGTGTTGCAATGTTTCAATATGGAGGGGGGGAAGGCAGTAAGTACTCCATTGCCTCCATATGTGAAACTGAGTCAAGCAGATAGTACCAAATCAGATGAGGAGAGGGCCATGATGGCCAAGGTTCCTTATGCATTAGCAGTTGGGAGTCGTATGTGTGCTATGATAGCTAATAGACTGGACATTGCATTTGCAGTGGGAGTTGTTAGCCGGTATATGGCTAATCCAGGAAAGAGGCATTGGGAGGAAGTTAAGTGCATCATGAGGTACATGAAGGGTACCAAGGAGGTGTGTATCTACTTTGGCAGAGGAGAGATGCGTGTATTTGGGTACACAAATTCAGACTATGCAGGGCATGTGGATAGCAGGAGATCCACTTTTGGTTACGTGGTCACGTTTGTAGGTGGTGCAGTGTCGTGGATGTCTCGCACACAAAAGTGCATTGCTTTGTCTACCACAAAGGCCAAGTATGTTGCAGCCACAAAGGGTTTCAAGGAGGCTATATGGCTTGATCGGCTAGTGAGAGATTTAGGGATTCATACAGGTGTACCGACATTGCATAGTGATTCCATGAGTGCTATTCAGCTAGCACGGAATCTTGTCTTTCATGCAAAGACCAAACACATTGAGGTTAGGTACCATTTTATTAGGGAGGTACTTGAGGACAAGCGCATAGAGCTTGTCAAGGTTCATACAGATGATAACCCTGCAGATATGATGACTAGAGTCTACTTGGTCACAGCGGTTTGAGTATCGTCGTGTATTGATGGGCATTGGATAGTATGCTCATTGGTTGTTCTCCCTTAAAGACACATTTGAGAGTGCTCTCAACGGAAGCAAGAACGGAAGAGGGAGAGAGAGCGAGAGAGAGAGAGACAGAGAGCCACACAAGTTTTGGTGGGTGCAGAACCACCCTAATCTTCTTTTTCATTCATTTATATATGTGTTTGAGTATTGTACATAACTGGGGTTAAGGCACAGTGACCTTTAACCCCCACAACCTCCCACTTAAAGGACAATGTGCCTTTAAGGGAGAATAACTAGTGAGCATACTATCCAATGCCCATCAATACACGACAATACTCAAACCGTTGACTAGGTAGACTCTTCGTCAGCATATCTGCAGGGTTATCATTTGTATGAACCTTGACAAGCTCTATGCGCTTGTCCTCAAGTACCTCCCTGATGAAATGGTACCTGACCTCAATGTGTTTGGTCTTTGCATGAAAGACCGGATTCCGTGCTAGCTGAATAGCACTCATGGAATCACTATGCAATGTCGGTACACCTGTATGAATCCCCAAATCTCCCACTAGCCGATCAAGCCATATAGCCTCCTTGCAACCCTCTGTGGCTGCAACATACTCAGCCTCTGTGGTAGACAAAGCAACGCACTTCTGTGCACGAGACATCCACGACACTGCACCACCTGCAAAGGTGAACACATAACCAGAAGTGGATCTCCTACTATCCACATGCCCTGCATAGTCTGAATCTGTGTACCCAAGTACACGCATGTCTCCTTTACCAAAGCAAATGCACATCTCCTTGGTACCTTCATGTACCTCATGATGCACTTAACTGCCTCCCAATGCCTCTTTCCTGGATTAGCCATATACCGGCTAACAACTCCCACTGCAAATGCAATGTCTGGTCTAGTAGCTATCATAGCATACATAAGACTCCCAACTGCTGATGCATAAGGAACCTTGGCCATCATGGCCCTTTCCTCATCTGATTTGGGACTATCTATATGACTCAGTTTCACATATGGAGGCAATGGAGTACTCACTACCTTCCCCCCCTCCATATTGAAACGCTGCAATACTTTTGTAACATACTCTTTTTGTGAAAGCCAAAGGAGTTTCCTACTCCGATCACGCATGATGCGCATACCAAGAATATGACCTGCAAGTCCCAAATCCTTCATATCAAAGGCCTCATGCAACTTGGCCTTTAATGCATCTAGCTCATAAGTATTCTTGCTAGCCAATAGCATATCATCCACATATAGTGCCAGGATTATCAGGCTACTATCCTTAGCCCTTTTAGTGTAGAGGCAGTGATCAATTTCACTCCTTCTAAAACCCTGGGACCGAATGAAAGCATCAAACTTTTGATACCATTCTCTAGGTGCTTGCTTAAGACCATAGAGACTCTTTTTCAGCTTGCAAACTAAATGCTCTTTGCCCTTTTCTTCAAAGCCTTCCGGCTGCACCATGTAGATGTCCTCATGCAAATCCCCATGCAAGAAAGCTGTCTTGACATCCATTTGCATAAGCTTCATATCCTCTACTGCCACTAGTCCAAGCATGCATCTAAGTGTGGTCATCTTCACAACCGGAGAGAATATCTCATCAAAGTCCACACCCTTCTCTTGCTTGAACCCTTTAGCAACCAAACGGGCCTTGTATCTAGGCACATCATCACCTGTGACCTTCATTTTGTAGACCCATTTACATGGCAATGCTTTCTTTCCATGTGGCAAAGAAACCAAGTCCAAAGTCTTATTTTTCATAAGTGAACTCATCTCTGATTGCATAGCATACTCCCACTTGCGTTGATCCTCACGCATCATAGCCTCTTTATAGCAAGAAGGCTCCCCGCAATCAGTAAGCATCACATAGTCTACCCCTGGAACAAACCTATCAGGCAGTCTAGACACTCTAGATGATCTTCTCAAGGGCATTTCAGCTTGTTGTCCCACTTGCATATCAGCCACATTTGGCTCATCATTTCCACCAATAGATGATCCATCATCTACCCTTGATTGTATACCTGTGGGAGTACTTGGTTGTACCATTTCTTGCACATTTGGTGCATGGACAGCTTGCTGTCTATCAACATATGCAGGTGGATTCACATCCTGGAAAGTGATTCTCCTCATTTCCACATCCCTCATGGGTGCCTTATGCATCTTCTTCTCATTGAAGACCACATCATGGCTGCGTATGATCTTCTTTGCTTCTGGATCCCAGAGACGATAGCCCATCTCTCCACTTTCACCATAACCTAGAAAGATGCATTTCCTAGACTTAGGATCTAGCTTCTTTCGAAGCTCTTTTGGCACATGTGCATATGCCTCACACCCAAATATACGCAAATGAGAGTAAGAGGGCTTCTTGCCACTCCATGCCTCTTCAGGAATACCACCATCCAAACTCTTACTAGGTGATCTATTGATCACATGCACTGCAGTCTTCATTGCCTCAGCCCAAAAACCACCAGAAAGACTTGCATTGGAAAGCATGCATTGCAACCTTTCTTGAATGGTACGATTCATCTTTTCTGCAACTGGATTTTGCTCTGGAGTACGAGGGGATGTGAGCTCCCTCTTAATCCCACGTGTATCACAGAAATGCTGAAAGTCATGAGAGAGATACTCTCCACCATTGTCAGTCCGTAGGCATTTAAGCGTTCTACCTGACTGATTCTCAACCAAGGCCAGCCATTTCTGAAATACCTGGAACACATCACTCTTCCGAGCTATAGCATAAGCCCACACTTTCCTAGTTGCATCATCAATGAATGTCACATAGTATTCAGCCCCACCTAATGACCGTGTAGGCATGGGACCACATACGTCTGAATGCACCAAATCAAGCATTTCAAACTCTTTCTTTCCCCTTCTTTTATGGGCTGATTTAGTTTGCTTCCCATAGAGACAGTGCTCACAAAATTCAAAATCAGAGAAACTCAAATGCGGTACATAACCCAAACGGCATAAGAGTTTCATTCCATTCTGGCTCATGTGCCCCAACTTGCAATGCCACAAAGAAGTGCTTGGCTGCTCGGTTATTGCAACAACATGATCAAATACCCCTGATACATGTAAGGGATATAAAGTCCCACACTTGGCACCCCTAGCCAAAAGCATAGAGCCCTTTTGAATTTTCCAACTTTGAAAGCCAAAAGTGGTGTGAAAACCAGCATCATCTAGCTGACCCACTGAAATAAGACTCTTGGTCAGCTTAGGCACATGTCTCACATGTTTCAAAACAAATGCAGACCCATTTGCAAAAGAAAACTTTATGTCACCTGCTCCCACTATGTCACATGCATAGTCATTTCCAAGATGCACACAACCTGTCTTTCCACTATCATAAGTGGAGAACCATTCCCTATGGGGAGTAACATGGAATGAAACACCAGAATCCAAAATCCAATCCTGGGAATATGCATCATCTGAAGTGGTAAGCAACTCTGCAGATAAACTAGACATGAAGAGAACATCATTGTCACTATCACGTGTGACTGCATTGATGTCCTCGATCTTCACTTTTCCTTTGTCCTCCCTTGGACTCTCTTCCTTTTGATTTGCACCCCAATTTGCATTCTTTTTCTTATCCTTTTGCTCTCTTTTCAGCTTGTAGCAATCCTTTTTCATATGGCCCTTCTTGCCACAATGGTAACACTCAATGTTCCGTGCCCTGGATTTGCTACGAGACTTCCCTCTTTCTTGGGACTTCCCCCTGAACTGTGATCTGCCCCTTTGCACATTTAAGGCTGCATCCTGCTTTTGTTGCCATCCATAGACTTCCGTCTAATCTCCTCGGCCAACAAGCTACCCACAACATCATCAAATTTCAGTACTCCACCAGGTGCAGAGTTACTGACAGCTGTACGGAAGGTATCCCATGAGGATGGCAATGAACATAAGAGAAATATTGCCTTAGTCTCCGCATCAAAATTCATTTTTTGAGCCTGAAGCTGGCTGAAAATAATATTGAATTCATTCAAGTGAGAAGCAATGGAGACCCCTTCCTTCATCTGCAGCTCAAACAACCTCTTCATGAGGTAAACTTTATTAGAGGCAGTTTCCTTTTCATAAGTGGTACACAGTTTCTTCCACAAATCTTCCGTAGTCTGCTCATTTACTACTGTGAAATAAACTGACTCTGCAAGATGAAGTCTAATAGTAGACTTTGCTAATGCATCCAACTCATTCCAATCATCCTCAGACATATTTGCAGGCTTAGCTTCAATCCCTGCCAAGGGTTTAATCTGCTTCTTTTGAATAAGCACATCCCTTATTTGTTCTTTCCACAAAGAAAAGTTTGTCCCATCAAACTTTTTAATGCTGAAAAACTCCTTTTCAGACGTGGAAGAGGATGCCATGATGCAAATGAAACAAAAATCCCAAATGCTAGTGCCTGCAAGAGAGAATCACACCAAATACCAGGTGCACCCAAATGTGTATGCCACAATAGACTGAAATATCACCAAACTCAAAGCTCAAAGCATCAAAAGATGCATCTGACTCATGTGCATATACTATGCATCCATATGAGCAAATCTGGCCCAAAAGAAAATGCCAATAAGTGCCAAATGACTCAAGCATAAACACTGTCCACTGGCATATACATCAATAATGTCTCATCCAAGAGAGCATAGCACTATCAGTGCATCACCTGCAATGTTTCAAAGCTGTCCCTCAGCATAAAATAGCATCCATGTGCAAAGCGTCCATAAAAAATAGCATCCCACAAGGCAATTTGGGCCTATCAGCGCATCCAACAAGGACCGCAATGCATCCAAATGGCCTATAAATCATCCACTGCAACCCAATGCATACCACGAATGAGCGCACACTGCTCAAACTGCAACCAGAGTGATCTGCATAAGGTATGCTCAAGAAATCATAGTCCCATGGTAATGAGCGCTACTGAAAATAGAACCTGAGATGCTTCAAAACATGGGCGCCATTGCATAATCGGACTCAGCAAGAAAATCTGCAAATATCTCTCTTCTGCCAGAACTCCAAAATCTCAACCGATGAGTGAGAAACGGGAGTCAATACTTATCCACTGCCATGTGGCATAAGGTGTCGCATGCGTTGCACCACGTGGATTCGAACCGCCGATTTTTGTATTCTCGAATTGTGGGGACGATTTTTTGGGTTTGACACAGTTGATCGAACAGTGGAGATATAATCTGTGTAGGGAATCGTCTCCTCGGGAATCAATGCGAGAAGCCATTCCCGAGAGGAACAAAGCATCAATTTTTGGCCGTCGATGAATGGGAAGGTGTTGTTCTACACATGTCATTCTTTGATTCATTCGTTTGGCAGCATTGGTTCCATTGGATCAAGAGCTTTCAATCGTTGGTGGAGAAGACGCGCCTTGCGCGTATCGTTGACGCATTTCGAATCAAATGCTGGAGATTCTGCGTCGCACCACGTGTGACAACAATTTGTTGCAGCGCTGCTTGTGATCCATTGATGAAAAATCGACCAAGCGGTTCTAATTGATTCATTTTGCACGTTTGCGTACTTTAATGGATTAATGTATACACCACCTTTTCCCATTATGAAGGTTTCTGCATCGGACCGCTGGAATAGCGATTCCACTCATCGTAGTTGTTGACGGCTTGGGAGGCGTTATCTTTCTCATCTTGGGAAGCGATTCCCAAGCCATTCCTCATTTTCTTCTGTTATTTAGGATTAAATGTATCTCAACTGCTGCAACCCCCGATGCTAGTCAGAAGGTGCCGATGAGTATCCATTGTATGGGCACTAAACTTGGGGTTGCGGGGAATCGGGATTCGGCTTCCTCGCAACCGCACTTGCCTTTGCCTTGACATCTTCGCTACTGGAGAGAGCTGCATACAAACTGCGAGGCGAATATGCTCGACTGAATTTCCCCAAGCTGTGCCAGCCAACGCAGTCTATTGGTGATGTAGAGCAAATAGTCCGACTATCACAATTAGTTCCCTCGACATCGAAGAGTGGAAAGAGAGCCTCAAGATCGCCTGAGGTAGCTACCACGCCTGTGGGTTGGAGTGAATCTTGCAAACGAGTTGTGGGTGAGAAATACACAACGATTAGAAGGGCCGCATTGTCAAAATGAAGGCGGCGATACATCAGCCCTAAGATCCTCTGAAATCTCACAGATTAGAGAGCTGCCATGTCTCATTAGGTATCAACCCGCAGTGAGACTGTCCATTCATGCAGAAATTGCATTGCGGTTTCAGGAGAAAAACCCATAGCATGTTCATCTATTGGGATAGAGAATGACGTAGCAATGCCCTCACCCGATCTACTATGCAGAGAACTACATTTATAATCTGACAACGGAACTGGATGAAATGATTACCTATATCATCAGAAGCTTCAAGCAAACAACTCCAATAGCAACTACTTTACAACTTTTGATTCGAAACAGGGTACGGACTTCTCAACTCCAAGACCTGATTAGATAGACGTGTGCAATAGTATCGGCACAGATGCAGCGATTTCAATGCGTGATCAAATAGAGACCCGCAATGATTTTCCCCTCAAAACACAATCATTCAACATTCCTTACATGTTTCCTTCAAAAAGCAACCTTTTTTTTGAAACAGTAGTGAGCGGAAAACGCTGAAAGAAAGGAGAAGAGACTCTGATTAAACACAAAGAAAGAAGAGTCTTCAGATAAAGCAAACAACCAACAAGAAAAGAAACAGTGAAATTTGATCCCAGGATACCTTCAAGATGAGGAGCAGGACACCTTTAAGCACAAGATAGCTTCAAACAATGAGAAAGAAGAAAGTGGAGCTATCAGTGGCATTGAAGAAACGAACAAGCCAAGATGTTCAAATAAACCACGAAGGTCGGAGGTTTGAGAGACTAAGCGCACGGCTTGCATGAACACGATTAGAAATAGAAAAAATCCAAAAAACACCCCCAACACAAGCAACATGGACAGGCCATGTGGACATGTGTCGTGCAGAGCCTCTCCTTCGAAGTTTGGACACGTGGAGCATTTCATCTCAAACATCACTACTAAAAAAGGGATGGGTGGGTTCTCATGGGCAAGCCTTTTTTTGAGCTGGTGGTTTTGACTGTACGTGAGCAGAGGTGCAAGTTGAAGCATCTACCAGTAGGGTAGAGTTTGGGAAATAATACATAGCACCAAAATTGCAAGGTACGTAAAGCCACACATCAATGCACTGAATACTAGCAGCAAAGTGCCAGAAGACGAGCTTGCAAAAAAGGCAATGCTAGCAGCCAAGGATCCCAATGTGTGGCTACATTGTAGATAAGGCTTGAGTAGAGAAGCCCGTAATTAGAACAAACTGGCATGCATATAATGTGGGACAGTTGACAAGACAGATTGGTAGAGACTGACACACTACTAAGACTAACGCGGACTGACATGATTGGCACTAAAGGACTAGCATAGCCATAGACAACAGCGGATCTGATGCAGAATATGTAAATAGACCAAGGCAAAGTAGCTGAAATGTGGATGGACAACAATCAAGCACAAATGGTAGGTACGTAGAGAATTGATGAGCACTAGACCAATGCAAAGGGGCAACAAATCATGTTAGAACTTGATTGCAAAGGGAAAGAATGTCCAAGGGTGGAAACTCTCAAAGAAGGAAAGCTCACCCAACGTGGAAGAGACAAGAAAGCAAGATCCATCCAACTCCAAGGTTTGGATTCCATTCCACACCACACACTTGAACCATCTTTTTCTTAATACAAGTATTTGGATTGGGGTCCTTATCCCCTGATCTACTTACCCACACATCGTTGGCTCATCCTCACATGCTTAGCCAAACCCACATACCCAATCATGTCTTGCTTCCATAACATGAGAGATTCCAACATCCCCTCTCAATGCCATCATGTGGCACAACATGATGAGCACTGCATACTCATTCTTCAATACATAGAAGATTACAAGTGTAGAGCACATGTGCTTAGAGAATTAATGTAAAGTGTGCACACTCTTCTCTTCATACTAGTGAAGTCTATGCACATTCTCTATGAAATGCTTAAAAATACATAAGAAGTTTCAATATCCCCTCTTGCTACATGCACGCTCTTTTTACAATCACAGGATTCCAGTACGCTCTTCTTCCTCTATATTCTTTAGATCATTCTTCTCCCATTGCCATACAGCGACACGCTCTTCGCGATATTTGAAAAACACTTGCCAAATGAACAACACTTGAGCCATGAAGGCCCAAAGAAATAGAAGAAATTACTACCAAAAGCAAGGCACAAAAACTAGCTCCTCAAAAATGGTTCAGAAGACTCAGAATAGCACAATCAACCCACTAGTTGACTAGCTAATGACCACGTCAACTTACAGGTTGACCGGCCATACAAAGTAGGAAATTTAGATTGGCCACGTGTAAGAAAAAGAGAAAGAAGGGTTTTTTAAAACCCTTAGCCAAAGATAAGGTCTCGTTCTTCTTCTTCAACACAGCCACCTCCTTCTTCTCCTTCGATGATTAGCGGTCTTCCAAGTTCCACAACGAGTTTCTACAGGTTGATGTCGATCCTTTTATAAACTCTTGCTATTGGCAACCTCTTCTATAAGCTTCTATTGGCACAAGTTTTTTTTCATGCATTTGTCGATTTAACTATCACTCGAACTTATTTAGAGCTCCTTCTTCTTGGGTTTTAGTTTCAGCCTCTTCTTTGCTCCATAGAGCCACTTCTTTATTGTTTGCAGATGTTTTAGCTTACTTGGTGCTCTCTTAAGCCACTTCTCAATTATTGAAGCTATCAAGCTCTTACTATAGCTTTTTACTTCCAAGGCACGAGCTTTTGAAGCTCTCATTTCATAAGCTTTACTCCACATCCTTTCTAAGAACCAATTCTCCCACTTCAAGATACACACCTTCTAGGAATTGGTGATTTCAATTCAATCTCATGTTGGGATTTGCATGCATGCGGAATATGGAAGAGAAAAAAAATCACAATCTTAAGATCACGACCCCGAATATTAAAGGAAGGAAGAGCCAAGACAGTAATCACACAAACCACTAATCTCTTATTGCTCAAAACCAATCAGAAGACCACCACTCATCCCTATGGAGCTTGTCGTGGTGGTTTACAACATAAAGATCCCACACTCAAAGCGCAGAAGCTAGCTTACTACATAAAATGATAAGGTACGACACACTGTCGTGTGGTATCGAGCTGCCAAGAAGATCACCACGCAAGGTTGCCAGCACCAAGATGATCATAGCCACCAGTTTTGCCAGCGCTACCAGCTAGTAGGAGAGCTTGTTGTGAGCCATGAGCTACCTCTAGGCCATTGCCAAGAGATCTTACCTAGTTGAAACAACGACCATCATCCTAGTTGTAGCCAAGGTGAGGGTCTAGTTGGGGATCTATGTACTCTAACCTAAACATTCTGAAGCTTGCATGCCATTCGTTTAATTTGTAAAATCTTCAAATTAGGCAAGGCTCACCATCATCATCCATTCTTTTATTTTGTTTCCCTCTAAATATTCACATGGGTTCTTTTAATTTTGTTGCCCCGCTAAAATCTTTACATGAAGCAAGGCTCACCATCATCATCCATTCTGTTTTTCTGTCCTCTAAAATCTTTACCTGAAGCAAGCCTCACTTCCATCATTAGTTTTGATAATTTTGTTGCCCTAATGAAATCTTTCAATGAAGCAAGGCCCATCATCATCATGGGGCTGAGATACCCATTTGGCATACCATTCTTCTACTTTTGTTGCCTTGGTAAAATCTTCACATGAAGCAAGGCTCACCATTGGCAGATCATTCTTTCAAATTTGTTGCCCTGGTAAAATCTTCACATGAAGATGTCACATGACAAATAGGATGGAATCCTCTTTTTGCAAGAGGATCATGAATCCATGAAGCATTGGGTCTTTAGACACACATGCAGTGTAGTCCTATATGAGAGATCTCAACAACGGAAGCAAAATGGAAGAAGGTGAGAGAGAGGGAGAGCCAGAAGAGAGAGTCACACAAGTTTTTGGTGGGTGCAGAACACCCTAATCTTCTATGTCATCCATATATATATGTGTTTGAGTATTGTACATAACCGGGGTTAAGGTACAGTGGCCTTTAGCCCCCACAACCTCCCACTTAAAGGCCAATGTTGTGGGGGTTAAAGGTCACTGTGCCTTAACCCCAGTTATGTACAATACTCAAACACATATATAAATGAATGAAAAAGAAGATTAGGGTGGTTCTGCACCCACCAAAACTTGTGTGGCTCTCTGTCTCTCTCTCTCTCGCTCTCTCTCCCTCTTCCGTTCTTGCTTCCGTTGAGAGCACTCTCAACTGGTATCAGAGCTCGGGTGATCTAGCTGAGTGTGCGTGAATGCTTGGAAGCTCAGCAGCTCTGTGGGAGGAAGGAGAAGCTTTGTGGGAAGCTTTGTGGGTGACTTTACTTGCATCCGAGTGTGCAGAGACCTTGAAGGAACCTTTGGAAAAGTCACTTTGGCTTTGCGAAGTGGTTTTGAGAGCCTGTTAAGAGCTTTCAAAGAAAAAGTCATTTTTTGAGCTTTTCCCTGTTCCGTTCGATGACAGAGACTCCGTATTGACTTGTGGAGGCAACTATTGCTTGCTTTTTGGTGTCCACATTACTTCAGGAGCTTGGAAACACCTTCATTCTTGAATCTGAGATCATTTCAGTGGATTTCTGACTCACTGTGTCAATTCCTGCGTTTTTTGCCCGGGTGTTGGAACTCAAGTTTGGAGCAACCATTTGCAGATCTGTCAGTTCCGGTGGACTCAGGAGGTCCTAAAACTTCTATGTTGCTCATCATTCGCACTCCGGTGGAGTTTACAGATAGCTCTGTTTCCAAAAACGTTTTTCAGTCCGTGTGTTGGACCCAGTGATTGAGACCACGGTTTCCAAAACCGTCTGTCCCATTGCGTTCCGGACGCCCAAAAACCCCTACCTATCAGTCCTTGCGCGATTCGGTGGAGGATTTTCAGAGTTATAAATCTCTGTGTATTCGATTTCGTCTCTCTGTTATGCATTTTTCATACTAAGGTTTTGAAACCTTACGCACAGAGCTGGATTCCGGGGATGGGCTCATCCATGGAAGGCCAAAAATCGACGGGGGTTGCCCATAACTGCAGTTCCTCTAGGGAATGAGGTTTCGGCGTCCATTCCCTAGACCTTGACAAGGCTGCATTCTTTAGTTCTGTGTTGTTCTATCATCATCATCATCATCATCGTCATCTTCAAGGCAGGAATGGTGAGAGGCCTTGCTTGCGCTGCTCATTCCGTCAACGGCTGGGGTCGGCGGAGTCTTAATCCCAGTCGTTAGATTTTAAAACATCAGTAATGGTAATGTTTAAAATAACAATAATCGGATAAATTACAGACATAATTTTTTAACTCAAAATATACTTAAAACAAATTAAAGACATAGATAAACTAACACAATTAAATAAAAAAATAAAGCAATTATCAGTCGAAATATATACATTTATTTCATATAATAAGTTTTTTACAATAAAACCGGACGAACCGATAACCTCCACCCAAAACTTTGCCAACGGACAAATCAGTCGTCCCCCAAAACTCCGTCAACGGACAAAATCAAAATTTCGTCCACAGACATCGTCAGAGATGGAAAAAACAAGATTCTGTGGCCAGACATCGACGCACATCAACAACCAGCACCTAATCTTTTTTTATGAATTGAACACAGTAGTTATTAAAAACTGCACCATGCAAGACATCAACAGGATCGCCGTGATAAGTAAGTCCCAAAGCACGAGCAGCCACAGGAGAAACACGAGACAACTCATCCAACAATTTTGACTCATCACACCCGCCATACAAAGCTCCATAATCGAAATCGCCTCCACCGATTCCAAGAGAAGCCTGTTCACCGATTTCAGGAGAACCCTGTTCACCGATTCCAAGAGAAGCCTGTGCACCCACTCCAGGAGAAGTCTGTCCACCCATTCCAGGAAAACCTTGTCCACCCACTTCCGAAAATCCACCAGCAGGTTCAGTTCCAGCACCACATTTCTCAGGTTCAGCATCAAGAGCACTTCCATTTGCAGCACCGAAATTTGCACAACCAGCCGCACTATCAACATTCTTGACTCCTATAACAGGAATATTGCCAGAAATCCCTTCCAACAAAACATCAATGCCACCACCAGAAAGAATAGCACCGCAATCCGAACGATTAACCACATGCACACCAGCATCAGCACCACACCTCCCACCAAAAAACCATCCCCTGACAAATCTATAACAATAGCTTCACAACCAACCTTTCCTGCAAAAGCAATAAAATAAACATAAAAAATACATCTATAAACAAATGAATAAAACCTACCTGTAACAAAAAAGAACACATATACCTTGATCATGACGAATACCACCGGAAGAAATATCTACATCAGCACAACGAACAACTCCGTCAACCTTTTCGGAATAAATCTTCATATTCTCCTCCAAAACCTTCGGATAAGTTCTCAAAACACCATAATCATCATAAGGCTTCGCTATGATACTTTGAGCAGCAGCAAGTTTCAGGGAATTGCTTTTATCGTATTTCCTATAGCTAGACACCCTCTTATGCCCCGTAATAAGCTGCCCTACATCTTTAGGAACTTGACAAAGACTAAGCCTCGTAACAGTAGATGACCTCACGCTCTTATTAGTCCTCTTAGAACCACCAACCCCAACAGTTGCCAACATAGAATGCACCAACTTATTCAGGGACTTTTCAGAAACACAATTCGAAATAAACCACACCTGCAAAAAGACACAAATTACAACACACACAAATTACAACACATACAAATACAACAAAAGACAAATGTATCTCAGTTCGGAAATTTTCGATCACTTGCAAGAACAGAAACTTCGAGTTCACACAACACTCCTCCACAGTAGGCAGTGACGCATGAGCTGAGCAAATGTACGAACCACATCAACTTCATGCACACAAACTCCAGGGCAGAAATCAGTTTTCTGATAACGCGTCAAAGTCACCACGTAATTCTTACTCAACCGTTCGTTGTACCTGCACACAAAACTAAAACAGTCAAACAACAACACATGCAAGACATTAACCAAAAAAACAAACACAAAAGCAAATCACTTACTCCACATATTCACCAAGTTCATCCCTGTCATGAGAAAAATCCGTTCGAAGAACAGAATGAAGTTCTTTACCACCACGTATACAGAATTGAGACAAGCAATAGTAGGCAAACCTTTTCTGAACACCACGTGGATGAAACATAGAGAAATCGATATCATCAAGAACCTTACGTTCCTAAGCTACACCAACAATACAGTCCTCTCTGTGTCATTCGAAGCAGACTTTTGCACTGACCGATTCATTGAAACAACCACAGCGTTCTGAGAAGCCTTAAATATAGGAATTTTGACAATATCGAACGGAACCTCGATCACACCAGTAGAAGCCACACGAACATCTTGCGCCCTCCGCAGGATACGGCCCCGAAACACCGAAACATACCCATAATCGATTCAGGTGGATAAAGACTACCATCACGCTTCACAACTTGCAGAAAGAAGCTCCTCAGAATCTCGTTCAGCTCTCGTAAATCCAAGTCTTCAATCCTCACAGCATCATCCATTCCACTCACACGCCTCCAGATATCAAACCTACGTCTCGCCCATTCATCTTTTGCTAAGGACCGATTCAAACCTCCCTCACTCACAAGCCTTTCCTCCTCTTCATCTAAAGCGAGAAAAGGAACCTTACAAACAACTCGACAATCAGTATCTGCAACACCCAACCCACCACCCGACGCAACACCCTCCCGCGCAGCATGCACACCAATAGAAGCAGCACCAACTATAGACTCGTCGGTCCCAAATCCCAAACAGAAAGAAGGACGATCAACCCCCTCCATCGCAATAGAAATCTCGCAAAACACCCATTCCACACATCTCGAAATCAAACACATATATAACATGAAACGAACAACCGCGAGAAGCACGAATTCGTAAAGCAAATCACCGAAACATAGCAAACGATCACCCCACAAGAATCGAAGAGCACCAATCATCCCTTTGATCAGCCCGTCACTCGCATCCTCGACTGTCAAAAACACAAAAGAAACACAACAAAAATTAGTTCAAATAATAACCACCACCACCACAGGATCAACCACAATCGAACGGTCCATAATAAAAATCCGAAAACCTAACAACTGGCTAATAACAAAACAACACGTGGACCATCCAAACACAGACACGTGCCCAACCACCCACTACCGCATGCAACCAACCAAAACATTATACCTGGCCGCCGCCCACGACACGTCGCCACCGCAAAATATCTCCAATCAAAAACAGACACGTGTCCACCCCCAACCGCTGACGGCCGAAAATCGGCATCGGCAGCTGATTCCCGGGAGGAAACCGGTGCCACCCGGCGACCGGCTGTAGGCCTTGACAAGGCTGCATTCTTTAGTTCTGTGTTGTTCTATCATCATCATCATCATCATCATCTTCAAGGCAGGAATGGTGAGAGGCCTTGCTCGCGCTGCTCGTTCCTTAACTTCTCCTCACAAATCCAGAACGCACAACGACGATAATCGTCGATCACCCTCTTCTCCTCCTTCTGGTCCCCGTTCTTTTCCTTCCGACGTCAAGGAGCTTTGCTGGCAGAAGGCCGACTTTGTCAAAGGTCGAGATCCTTCCCGCTGGCGACGCGACCCCGTCGGAAACGTTGTGTTTCGTAAGCTCGTTGGATGTTCTGGTTGCCTTTGCTATGACTATGATCATGTGCTACCGTACTCCAAGGTGCTTTGATATTTCGCTCACATCCTTTCGTAACTTGCTAGAGAGGATTCTGGTGTATTTACACTGCAGCTCGTAATTACTCGAGGTCTCAGCTTCGACAGATTTACTCAGCTTGTAGTACGTGGCTTCACTGCAGGGGGGAACCAGCACACTCGATAACTGCCAAATAATGCAGGTGACTCTGCCATACTCGAAGCTTATGATGCCACGTTGATAAGCTTACTTTTTCAAATTAAAAGGGCAGGCCCCAGAGTTGAAATACTTGTATATGTTTAGAGCGCCAATTTGTCGGCTTCATCCGAGAATCCGATCCAATGGACTTACAAAATTTTAGCTACTTTGTGGCCTCGCTGACACTTGCTACCATTGCAGCGAGATAACGAGATTGAAAAAATGCTGCAAGCTTGGATTGCCTCCATGTCAGTGGGCTAGGCATAGCAAGAGATTCTAGATTCGTGAAGCTCTGATCACAGCTTTATGATTGGGGCTTGATGGAAATGTAATCTATTTCTTTTGTGTCCCCTTCTTCCCATAAGAGATACTAGGAAGCAAGCAAACTCACTGGACAGATACCTCCTGTAGCGACCAAAAGACCTGCTAAACAAAGAAGAGCAACCAAACAAAGCAAAAGTTCTTTGCGGCTGCTACAACCGCAAGCTAGTCCTAGAAAGTCCAACATGTATTCTTTGCAAAAAAAAAAAGTCCAACATGTATTACAAAGGACGAGCTAGGGAAGGTTAGACCTGCCACTCGAAAATAATAAATCCTGGTTTGAAACCTGATTAAATTAATGTTTAAGCATTTGGCTTTAGTGTCTTCCTTTTCGTATGTGTTGATTAATTTTTAATACATCTACATATATGTTCCTGCCGTATAAGTGAACATGCAAGTTTCACTTGTGAAGTTTTCAGCCATGTTGCAGCTTGCTAATATTTAAGTGGTGCATTGCCTTGCCCTATAGCTAGCTTGTCTAAGCATTTTTTGCTTGGAAATGCTCGTTTGGGAGAGAATAAATTGGAAATATATAGTCTTCACAAGCATTTTAGCTTGATTGAAGAGAATGTGGATTCTCTTTTGTTAGCCTTCTCCTTTAGTGCTAGCCTTTATTAGAACTGAGTTTGCTGATAACCTCCAAAGTGATGACAAAAACTCAGTACGAAGACCTTTTTATAAATGGATGCTTATGTGTGGATGTGTGGATATGTATGTGTGAGAGCATATCTTTATAGTGTGGTCTACACACACCATTGACTTTGGTGGGGTTGTCATAGTAGCTAGTCCCTTCTAAGTGTGATGGAGTATGGGTTTCAACCTTGTGTATCTCTGTCATGAGATTGAAACTGCACACTGTGTTGTATTTTGAGAGGATGAGTTGGGCATGTTCTTGGATTCATCTAGATATTTGGTCTTGCTATACTAGTGGACATGCAAATTTCACCTTGTAAAGTTTTCGTCTAGGTAGTGGCTTGCTGACTTGCTGATATTGCAATAAATTCTTTCTACCTAGTGGTGCATCACCCTATTAGCTAGCTTGTCTAAGGTTTTTCACTTAGAAATACTCATTTGGGAGAAAAAGGAATTCATATGCTCTTCACAAAGCAATTGTAGCTTGAATGAAGAGAATTTGGATTCTTTTAATGCTAGCCTTTGTCACTGCTGAGTCTGCCCTTCACCTTCGGAGTGCTGACAGAAACACAGTACGAAGACCGTTGTATAAATGGATGCTCAAGTATGTGTGGATATTTATGTGTGAGAGCCATTGGGGCTAATGACATCGGTGGGGATGCCATGGTAGGTGGTTCTTGCTATGCACGATGAAGTTTATGGTTTTCAATCTTATGAGTGATTTGTGTTTTCAGAGGATTGGATTCATCTAGATTTACACAGTCCATGTTGCCGTTGTTTTGCAACATGTACATCTATGGATATGTGAAAGTGGCGTGGAAGCATGCGAGAGAGAGAGAGAGAGAGAGAGAGAGAGAGAGAGAGAGAGAAAGAGAGAATAACGACTATATAATATCCGGAAATACAACTCAGCCTGAGGGATGTCAGAGAAAAGAATGCACACAAGTGATGGAGGGGAAGGCCTTTATAGGCCCCAGCCAGCCTGGTTGGCCTGCCTGGCACTGGTTGATCGGCCGATTAGCAAGTTGGGCTGACTCGATCAAAGTAGGGTCGGGTTGCCTGTCAGGCAAGCCAGTTGACCCGACTTGGTTAGGTGCCCAAATAGGGCCCCAACCATGCCTTGACCATGGGTCGCCTCCAACCAGTCTTGGGATTCAGTCCTAACCCTGGCAAATATGCCTTGGTGAATGGCCTAGAGAATAATGTCCTATTCCTCACTCCGGACGGGCGCACCTTTGAGATGCCATAACTTTAACACCCTCTCTGTAGTCATGGTGAGCACAATGGTCTGAAGAAGCAAGTCGATGAAGATGCAACCATGGGCTCTCCAGCAGCGTGCCTACTGGATTCACCTCGGTGAGAGCACTTGGTGGCGTGGATCCTCGAAGCAGAATGCCACCTCGAACAGCAAATGAGATTTAATCGACTTTGAGTTCCCATGCTAGTCTGCACTGAGTTCCACGTGTAGAATGATGAGCTGTGGAATATACCATGCCCAATATCCCCTAGTGAACATACAAATGCCAATACACACAGTGTCCATAGTCTCTGCGGTGTCGAGCAATGAACTCCGAACACAGCTGGTCCATAGCTCCACAGCTTTGCTTTGCCTGCCTTTCTACTGAAAGGGGCTGTAATCAGCCCACACTCCCGCCCACATGCCCTTTCTAGCTGTGACCCGTGCGGGGGGCTCCTAACTGTTAGAAGGCAGGTACTGTCTTGCATTCCTTGGCAACAGCTGTTGCCTTGGAAACACCTGACTAGGAAGACGTGGCTGCCACGTACTACAGGCTGCCTTGCTACCTTGCTGCGGATCCCTTTGCTGTCAACACAGCAGGTAGGCTGTGCAATCAGATGCCAACCAGCAGTATGTGACCACGCCGTGGACAGGCCGCTCCTGAACAGAGTGCCTACCAATAGAACATGTCCACACCCAGGGTAAGTACCTTGTAACAGCTCCCTACTACCTCTGCTGCAACTCGCCTTGGACCAGATGCAGCTGTTACTGATCACCTCAGATCTACCCTCAGATCTGCGTCAGCTCGTCGTCTCCTGGTGCCTAGTCCACCGTGACATCTGATACCATGTGAAAGTGGTGTGTGCGGAAGGAGAGAGAGAGAGAGAGAGAGAGTAAGTATATATTAACGTTGTCCCGCGGGAGACCAAAAGGTCTATGGGACAACTAAAAATCCATCTAATACGACAGCTTAGGGAGGGCATAGGGGAGCTCCCAAGGAGTGCATAAAGCTACTCCAGTTATTTAAAGTACCTAAATTATATCCTGAAAAAAACATATATAATCGGCCATACATCATTTTAAGACTGAGAGTCTTTTGGTTTCGATTTAAACTCCTTAATGAGTGCTATTCCTCCTCGGTACACTGCCCACTTTCCCCTTCTTGGCAGCCTTAACCTTGGCTAATTCTGTTGCTTCATTACAGTTGAGCATTACAGTTGAGCTCTTGTACGTTCCTCTGCTATCCATAGCTTAGTACCTTTCAGCTTGTAGGACTGTCATAGGACATTGAGTTTTAAATCTCGTGAGAGAGATATGAGGCAAAAGCAAGTGGGTAATATCCAGCCAGCCTGGTCGGCCTGACTAGGGCTGGCCGACTGGCCGACCAGCAGATCGGGCCGGGTTGACCCGACCTGGTTAGGTGCTCAAATAGGGCCCCAATACATACCTGGCCATGGGTCAAGCTGGCCTGTACCAGCCATCCTAAAACAGGCCTCCAACCAGTCTTCATATATTAATGTTTGGACAAAGTAGTATGTAGATACAGATCTATGTGTATATGGAATATTTCAAATATTATAAAGAAAAGTAGTTATGTTATCCTCGAGATGATCAAATATGAGGAGCCTCTAGTACGAGCTGAGCAAGAGCCTCAGCCTACTGTCTCACTAGAATCAAATAGGGTGTCTGCTGTGATCTGCACCATTTTTCTTGGGGTTGATATGTCAATAAGGTATTGATGGTAATGGAGCAGATCCCTCTGAAATAGTACATGACTATGGTGTACTTAGGACTCAGTACTGCCATTCGGCATTTTTGCATTTTTTGCATTTTTTGCATTTTGCATTTTGCATTGGTATGGACGCTCGTTTAGTAGCTCCACTACCACCGCTCGTTGTATCAGGATTTTCACAGTCTCATATACCCATCGGTCTTCCGAAGACTTTAATAAACTTTCTTTCTTTCTTTCTTTCTTTCATCCCCCCTGAACAATCCTTGAAGATGGGAAACGGGATAAATCCAATCTCATGATCATTCAAGTGGAGGGGTAGATGGTCAGTTGGTTTGCTAGTGATTGGGCCTGAGAAGGGCCTTCTCCTTAGGGTAAACATGTCATTGTCCTGATTTTCATGATTCCCCCCCTCAGTTTCCTTGTGAACGTTGCTCTTAAAAAGTGTTGCATTATGTGTTAGGATGGCATTGCAAAGGGATTTATTGTATTACTTTCAATTCATGTCTTAAGCTTTTTTTCTATTTTATTTAAGGCTGTCCCCTGAAAATGATTTTTCTGAGTTGATGCAGGCAACTGCAAACCGGGCAAAAGGGAATCGCAGTGATGTTTCAAAGACAGAATTAGTCCAAAAAAGTGTATACTGCCGACTGTCAGGTATACTGGGCTTGTCAGCTCTCAAAGAAACCTTGGTTTTAATAGGCATTGTGGAGCAGAGGTATGTGACTTGCAGTGTCAAGGGCATCGAGTGGGATTAAGAAACTGTAATGGTTACATCATGCCAATTCTCAGGGTGGTTTTTAGAACAAGTGTCTAGTATTCAGCTTGGAACAAAAATTGTTGTGTGTTTGTGTCTGTATGCTTGTGGAATCTTCTATTTAAGAGATGAGAATATTGTGGTTAGTATGGGCTAGCCATTGTACGGTGATGTTCCAGTTGCAAGTTGGTACTGTCACCACAATGTAAATATCCTAAGTCAAAGTACAGTTGACCATTTATTTGATCGTAATTAAAGAGTTTTCCATCTAGGTTAATTATGGTCAAAGAGTTCTTTTAATGGTCCAAGAATTGACTACAGTCAAAGATACTTGACTCTGGTCAAGTAAGTTTGACTTTGGTCAGGAAGACTTGGTTTATTACCAAGAGGGTTAACTGCGGTTAACCAGGGAACCACAGAGCTGACTACGGTCAGAGAGTGTTGACTTCGGTCAACGAGACTTGGCATGCGCCAAGAGGGTTAACTACGGTTAACCAAGATGCGCCAACTTCGGTTGGACAGTTGTGCCAACTTCGGTTGGAGAGACTTGACTATAATTAAGGTGCCTCGACCCTTGGTCAAAGCCCCTTAATTATGATCAAGAGCGTTGACTTCGGTCAACCATAGAATATTTTTATATTTGTTATGTGTGCACATGTGTTCAGTGGGGACGCCCATCGTGACTAGAATTAGTCCACAGTGTGTTATTTGCATGCAAAGCGCTAACAATTAATGGGTGCCATGGTGGTGCGCTTTAATTAATTGTTGCAGGTACTAGGAAGAGTTATTTTCTTGAGTGCTACGGGAGCCTAACAAGAGTCTAGGGGGTGGTTCGCGTGACCAAGTGCTTCGAAGACTCCAGAGTTGCCCTTAGTGGCATGTAATTAGGAAAGTAATGTAGAAATTGACAAGTGGCTTGTTGCCAAGAAGGGGAGCCTTAGAGCTCATGTAATGGAATTTATTCACGTTTGGATATGTATGAATAGCTTCCACACTGAACTATGTATTCCTTCTTCCCTCAAGTAATAAAATCCTTCGGGGGGGTCCAGCCCGACTGTGTCAGAAAGTGAAGTATGATAGGCGGAAGGCACCTAGCCTACTTATGCCTCTTCCCGTGCCTGAGGCACCGTGGGAAAGTATTACAATGGACTTCATTTTTGATTTGCCAAGATCAAAGTCAGGAAATGATGGGATTTGGACTATCATTGATAGATTCAGCAAGCAAGCTCATTCCGGTTCGCAAAACCATAAAGGCAGATCATATGGCTAAGCTTTTCATGGCATAGATCTTTAAGCACCATGGTATGCCTAAGTCCATTGTCAGTGATCGAGATCCTAGAATGACCAGTCTATTCTAGAGAGCTTTATTTGATAATATGGGGACGAATTTGAATTTTTCTTCTTCTTTCCATCCCCAGATAGATAGTCAAAGTGAAGTAGCAAATTCTACAGTATTGGATATGCTGAAATGCTACGTGGGTGACCAAGGTTCAGACTGGGAAAAGTACCTACCATTGGTAGATTTTGCTTACAATAATACAGTACATAGCTCTACAGGGAAAGCCCCCTTTGAGGTCATTTATGGGAAGGTGATTCTGCCACCTATCCTGAGGACCAAGGATGAAATATTTGCAGCTGATTAGTTTGTGAGAGACCTCCAGACAGCTTACAGCCAAGTCTGGACAATAATTGAAAGGTCTCAAGAGAAGCATAAAAGAGCTGCAGATAAGCATAGGAGACAGCTAGATCTCAAGGAAGGGGATTGGGTACTTTTGAAGTTCGAGAAAGCTAGGCTCCATAAGTTTAAAGGCAAGCAGAAAGTGTATGCAAAGTTATCCTCAAGATATTATGGCCCTTTCAGGGTTACAGAAAGAATAAATGAGGTTGCATACATGTTCGCATTGCCAGAGCATTGGAGGATTCAAAATGCATTCCATGTGAGTCTTCTAAAGAAATTCCAGGAGTCAGAGCCTACACAGCCAGTATCAGAGGATCCACCAGAAGTGGATGAGCTGGAGGAAGTCCTTCAGCCAGAGCAGATTGTGTACTATACTGTAGCAAAGGCCCTTAGGGCAAGGAGTTCTACATGTATCTTGTAAAATTCAAGAATTATAAATTGTGTACCATACTGTATGCAAAGGCCCTCAGGGCAAGGATTTTTATAGGTATCTTGTAAAATTCAAGAATTATACGGCATTAGATGCCAAGTGGATGGATGAAGACATATTATCTGATCATCCACAACTTTTGGATGTTTACAAGGAAGCTTTTCAGTTGAGGTCAACTGAAAAGAAGCCGAGGGACAATGTAAATATCCTAAGTCAAAGTACAATTGACCATTTATTTGATCATAATTAAAGAGTTTTCCATCTGGGGTAATTATGGTCAAAGAGTTCTTTTAATGGTCAAAGAATTGACTACGGTCAAAGATACTTGACTTTGGTCAAGTAAGGCCGACTTTGGTCAGGAAGACTTGGTTTATTACCAAGAGGGTTAACTGCGGTTAACCAGAGAACCATAGAGCTGACTACGGTCAGAGAGTGTTGACTTCGGTCAACGAGACTTGGCATGTGCCAAGAGGGTTAACTACGGTTAACCGAGATGTGCCAACTTCGGTTGGAGAGTTGTGTCAACTTCGGTTGGAGAGACTTGACTATAATTAAGGCGCCTCGACCCTTGGTCAAAGCCCCTTAATTATGATCAAGAGCGTTGACTTCGGTCAACCAGAGAATATTTTTATATTTGTTATGTGTGCACATGTGTTTAGTGGGGACGCCCACCGTGACTAGAATTAGTCCACAGTGTGTTATTTGCATGCAAAGCGCTAACAATTAATGGGTGCCATGGTGGTGCGCTTTAATTAATTGTTGCAGGTACTAGGAAGAGTTATTTTCCTAAGTGCTACAGGAGCGGTGCGCGTGACCAAGTGCTTCGAAGACTAGGGGGCAGTTCGAGTTATTAACAAGAGTCTAGGGGACGGCTCGCGTGACCAAGTGCTTTGAAGACTCCAGAGTTGCCCTTAGTGGCATGTAATTAGGAAAGTAATGTAGAAATTGACAAGTGGCTTGTTGCCAAGAAGGGGAGCCTTAGAGCTCATGTAATGGCATTCAATCACGTTTGGATATGTATGAACAGCTTCCACGCTGAACTATGTATTCCTTCTTCCCTCAAGTAATAAAATCCTTCGGGGGGGTCCAGCCCGATTGTTGTCTTGGGCCCTAGTGTATCTGTTGAGAAAGGGAGAGAGGGAGAGCAAATGAGAGTTTCTTTGCTGTCTTTTACGAGTAAGGTTTCAGGTACTCTGTTAGTTCCCTGCTTACGCAGACTAAATTAAATCTTGGGCTTTCTTTGCGGAGAAATTGACTTTATTCTTCATGTACATGTACATGTACATTTACATATAGTAGACATATACATGAAGGGTAGTTCTGGTACGCGTACTGTACGCTCGAGTACGGCATATTCCAAACCATACGGCACATGTAGTGTGCCGGTTTCCTGTGTGGGTATCTAAACGCCCTCTTGCGCTTCTTTTGCACCTCTTTGTGTCGAAACTGCTGCCAGTCCCTTCAGCTCTCCTCTCCCACAGCTCCCTTTGGCTCTCCTATAGCTCTCCTACAGCTCCCTTCAGCTCCCTTCAGCTCTCGTCTCCTACAGCTCCCTTCCTTCAGCTCTCTGACAGCTCCCTTCAGCGCTCCCTTCAGCTCCCTTCCTTCAGCTCTCCTCTCCCACTCCCTTCCTTCAGCTCCTACAGTCCACTACCTTATGCTCTTCATTCCCACTCCGGGCTCCCCACCTCCACTCTCCATTCTCAGCCCCATCCTCCACTCTCTATCCTCATCCCCCTTCCTTCACCCCTTCATTCAGCCCCCTCTTCCTTGAACCTTCAGCCTTCCAGAACCAGCAAGCTGGCCCCTATTTCAGAATCCACGACAGCCCATCCACTCAGCCTGCTGCCCCCTTCACTGCCGTTTTTTAGGTATGTCAGGTGCGCCGGCTTTGTAAATTATTAAATTTTTCCCCAAAAAAAAGAGGAGAGGGGAGGGAGAGAGAGAGGGGGGAGGAGGTGTTAGACTTTAAATATGTTAGGGGGGAGGGGGTGTTAGACACATTGTAGTCCACGTGACATAAACACATAGCTTAAACTTTAAACTCAAAGTTTAAACCCACATATTTAGGTAAAGAATCAAGATTCAATTCTCAAAATAAAGAAAGATAAAACATCAAGTCTCCTATCTAACACAAATGAATCACTGATCAATGATTTAAACATAGATATATAATGTAGCATGTATAATGTGACATGTCACATATTAAATGTATGAACGATCATGTCAAAGTTATGATGACTGAAGCTGGAAACTCAAAACTCATGTGACGATGGACATGAATCAAGGCGACGACTCCTCTTCCTCTGGAACATGATAATCTATTATCATGTAGATTTAAATTTAAAACCATGTAAATCGTAGCCTCGTGAGTCCACTGTCCTGACCTCTTGTGCAGTTTGAATTTAGACCTGAGATGAGAGAACGAAAGACAGCAGGCTTACAACAGCAGGCTGCAGGCTGCACGATGCAGCAGGCTGAAGCTGGCTGGTGAGGGCTGAGTGGAGTCCAATGGACTGTGGAAGAAGTGGGTAGCGGGCTGCGTGGATGGGCTGTTGTGGATTCTATAATAGGGGGCACAGCAGGCTGGTTCCTGAATGCTGAAATAGGAATGCAAGGCTGAAGGTTCAAGGCAGAGGGGGCTGAATGAAGAGGTCAAGGAAGGGACTGAGGATGGAGAGTGGAGGATGGGGAGCCGGGAGTGGGAGAGGAGACGGAATAGAGGTGTAGGAGAGCTGAAGGACTGGAGCCGAAGGGAGCTGAAGAGAGGAGAGCTGAGAGCTGAAGGGAGCAGCAACAGTTTCAACGCAAAGAGGTGCGATAAGTGTTTAGGTACCTGCGCAAGAAAACTGCACACAATGTACAGTATGCATACCGTTCGAAAAAATCCGTACGATACATGTACCAGAACTACCATGAGAGGAAGATGAACTAAGCCAAATTGTAATGTCTTTGACACTGGTCATCTCTTTTACTCGAGTAATCAACCATGGGTTAGCTGAATAACAAAGAAAGCTTAAAAGACTAAGTTGTTGAAACCAGCACATGTTTTGATCTGAGGTTTTATTGTAACACATGCCTTTAGAGATTTGTACTTCGTGTTCAGTCAGATTCAGAAATTTTGGCCTTGCTTGGAAATTCATGTCACTGAGCCAGCTATTTGTCAAATTGCAAACCTCGTGTAGGCCGAGAGATGGATTTGATGGAGATTTCTGCCTATGGCGATGTTCACCGTGAACAAGAATCAGGGGGATGCCAGATACAGTGACGGAATTGGTTTCCTATGGTGACGTATGGGAGGAATTAATTCAATCGACCACTTACAATGGACGGAGGCAGATCAGCAGATAGGACATGACAGGAGCTACCTTGACACTTGGAGCTTCTTCACATGCTGTAGATTACTGGTTATAGACATTGGATATCTTTGCTTTTCATCCAACAAGGATAGTTAGCTTTTGGCGAAGGCATGGAAAAAATGCGACTTCTGCATGGCTTCATGATTAGTTTAATTAACATATGCCTACTAACAAGGGCAAGTTTTTCATGTATACCAGAACAGAAATTCATTGTATTTAATGGAAATCATTTTTAGCAATTTATGGTCCACCGTCTCTTCAACTCTATCATTTTGCCCATTTTTCAAATTGCAGGGATACACAACTAACAATAATTCGAACAAACAATTTTTTAGTAACGAATATATCAGGGGACCGAAAGCCAACTTAGACGTGTGAATGACCAAAAAGCACTCCGACATGTGAATGAATGTTCTAAATTAATCTTGTAGTGATGCTGAATGTATGATTTGAATGAAGCAATGACTTGGTTTACAGCCGCAGCATGACTCTCTTGGATGCCATGGCTGGCCTGCAGCAACTTGACTTTGTGTGCCTTTGTTGAACTCCCAGAGGCATTTGTGAGCATTTGTGAGCAGTGAGCCTATGAGTCATGGTGTTAGCAAGATTACAGGTCTATGGTGGGGACTTGTAGAAGGTGTGAGGGATAGATCATCATAGAGCACAGTTCGCTTGACGTACCTGAGTCTGGCCAGCAAGTTTGTTGTCTTGGGTTTGTGTGGCGTCCTCAGCCTAGGTATTGAGGTCTTACCCTTGTCGGCAGAGTTGCAATCTATTAGCTTTGGCTGTTGGACGTCACCAGAAGGGTGCTGCCTTTCGTTTTGCGGCCATGAGCAAAGTTGGGAGGAGTTTCCTCAAGTTTGAAGCTCATTTTATTTTCATGGCTTTTATGTTTGGTGTTTGCAGGTCTGGGTGCTGACCAGCTTGCATTAAATCAGTGCTGGAAAGTGTTTTTAGGCTGTAACAGAAACAGAGTAAGAAGGCACGAAGGTAAAAACAATATATTGGATACCAAAACTGCATGTAGTCTTATACACCTTTAGCCATGATCATATTTACCGCCAAGGACTGAATTAGGTGTCCATTTTGTCAATCATCTCCCACTACTACCTTCTGAAACTACCCCATACACCAGTTGTCTATTGTATTCATCTGCATCAGTAATGCAAATTCCCACTTTAGCCACGTTCATGTTTACCGCCAAGGACTGAATTAGGTGTCCATTTTGTCAATCATCTCCTACTTCTACTATTTTTGAAACTACCCATAAACCAGTTGTCTATTGTATTCATCTGCATCAGTCATGGAAATTCCCACTGATAGACAACCCATAGTAGAACTAAGATTGCAATGGCAGGAAAAACTGAAAGGCGTCGACAGTTGTGAATAAATCAGCAAACATTTTGGCTGGTGGATGGTAGCAGAGCTGACTTTCCCACCCTTCTATTGTTTGCCGAATGAAATGAAATCTGGCTGAGATGTGCTTGGTATGTTAATGGAAAGAGCCATCTCGTGAAAAATTGATGGCACCATGATTATCACAGTACAAGTGCAGGAAGAAAATTTCAAGGAACTGTTTAGCCAAAGAGCTTCCTGTGCACCAGATGTATTCAGCCTCACTACTAGACACTCGTCATGCCTTGAAAACCAAGAAATTGACCCTCTACTTAAGTGGAAAAGATACCCTAATGTCGACCTTCAAGCAATACGGATTTTGCCCAATCAAAATGGATAACCACATAACTCAATGCCCCTCTGCTGCTAGATGATATGTGTTAAGAATGGTGTAATTTGCACCATATACTAAGGTCTAGAGAGAAACCTAAAAGGGGACGTGGAAAAACCCTAACCTTGATGCTAATCTGTAGGTTTCTATGGTCTCATCTCCACTTTCTCATGGTATCAGAGCCCATCACCAATGGGGCCTATATGGTTGATAAATCTCGGAAGGCTCATCCGTGACCTCTTTCTTGAGCTCCTTTTCCCGATGGATGGCATGTAGTGTTTGGAGTGTTAATGGGCCATAGTAGCATTTGAGCTTATTGCCATTAATGTATCCATCCATGTCAATACCATCAAGGTTCGCAATTCTGCATGACGCTTGGGGTGTGATTTCCACAACACGTTACAAACCCATTCCTCGATATTTTAATTTATACTTCGTGATCCTTACACTATATAGTAATGCGAGGTCACCTTGTTTTAGGTCCTTGCTCCAGAGGTTGCGGTCAAACCATTTTTGTGGCATAGTTTTTTGGCCTTTATGTCATAGGCGATACCAAAAAAGGCTAATTCAGCTTGAAAAGCTTGATGAAACAAGGTTGAGAGCGGCCTCTTCAAATATTCTGTCTCTAACTGCAACTCTGAGGCTTGGAACGGTGAATTCCATAGGCATGACTGATTCCATCCCCAACTTGAGAGGGTAGAGGAGGACTCCTTAAGAAGATTCGAGGGAGTAGGAGGAGTACGAGGAGGAGGAGAGTGAAGAGGACAGAGGAGAGTAGAGGGTACTGGAGAGGGTCGTAGAGAGTGGAGGGTGGAGGAGAGGTAGGAGAGTGGAGGGTAGAGAAGAGTGGAGGGTAGAGGAGAGTAGGAGAGTGGAGAGTAGGATAGAGGAGGGTAGAGGAGAGTGGAGGCTATAGCAGGAGGGTAGATGGGTGGAGCAGCATGCAAGAGTGACAAACAAGGGTGGCAGTGGCAAAATGACACCTAAAACCCACAGTTAGGGTTTGCAAAAAATATAGAGAAACGAAAATGGCGTTTCGGCCATTTCCATTTTCCCCACATTTTTGTATCCATTTTTGATGGCCAAAATACCATTTTTGTAGCAACTCCAACCTCTAGTCCCACCTCTAGATTTCCTTAGACTAAGAGCCTCTAAACACTAGGTGCCTCAATCTCTGATGCTCGTGAATAGTCTACTGCTCAATCAATCCAACCTCGAACACCACACTTTGCAGGCGTGCATACATCTATACAAGGAGAAAGGGGGAAGGGTGGAAAAAGAAGAGGTTTTTGGCAAAAAAAAAAAAGCCTGTATTGCCCCCTCTTGATCTAAATAGCCCATGTATCCCTCACAAATACTCCAGGCAAGATTTGCCCTGAAAATGCCTCAAACTCCTTCCATGTAGCTTGGCACATCTTGTTGGCTCTACAACCTCTCCACACCTCTTGGATCGTGAGTCAATCTAAGCTCTAATACCATGTGAGAATGTGCAACAAAATGGACACACATAGTGGGTGTGAGAGAGTACTTAGCAAAGAAATGTACACGGGGAGAAAGAGGGAGAGAGACTAAGCAAGGGACCTTCTAGAAAATCCCTCTATATCACTAGGCAAAAACCACACAAGAAGAAGAAAAATGAGGGGAGGGGGTGTTCGAAATGGACCAACAGAGGCTATGCACAATAGAAGACTGATAGAATAGCCCAAGAGCTCACCTAGTGTGTGTGGGGAGACTTCTTAAACTTATGTGCATCAAATAGATGTGAAGACTCATGAATAGACAATAATCCAGCCAGATATAGAAGCTACCAAACCAATATATTTCCATCCAGAACTATGGACACAAGAAAAGAGAGATAGATCCAAAGTCCCACAAGAGCGTGGTCCTTTGATCTTACCACAAGGTACTTCTACTATCTGCCAAATATCTATGGAATTGAACCCGTGTGCTCCACCTTGAGCATATGTAGACTCTCCGTCTAGACTCTAGATCCCTTCCACCTTACTGTCTACAAACTAGCTTAGGTGTGTTGCCAATGAGTGAGCTAAGTCTGCAGGTCTCTAGCCAAGTTCACCCATAAGATGAGGCCCAATTGTTGTTGCTGGTGCTACTCCTTTGTGCACCTCAAAGGCTGCTCCAAGAAGATGATAATGAGGCCCTCACTTTTATAGGCCTAGAGGGCTAGCATACTAACCTATTCTAGGTTGTTCCAGGATGTTCAAACTCCTATTGACTTGTTCTAGGCTGGTCCACCATGATGTTAACCTCTTTAAGGTTGCTCCAAATGTTACCCACCTAATCTTGAGGTTGTCAACTTACGTGTCGGTTCATATAAATAGCCCACCCTACTACATGTTCTTTACTATGTCTCTCACCTCCAACTAGGATAACAGGATACCAGGGTGCCAACTAGCCCACAACCTCCTACACTTGCCTACCTTTTCCTTTTTTGAAGAGATGCTCTGGCACAGCAAGGAACATTCTATCCTATGCCTAGCCTAATAGTAGTACATTATAGTTGGGGGAATATAATAAGTCTCAAACTCCTCCAAATGGATGAGTAGCAATGTAAGCACACATATCAGGCGAGCATAGGGACATGGTACCATTGTAGGATTGGGTGGTGTTGAGTCTACTATGTTAGCGTCATGTTTGGATGCCATATGGGGTGATCTAGGTGGAAGGAATCATCCATAAGCTAGTCATGTGGGCAACATTGTAGGTTGCACCACGTGGTCCACTATTAGAGGTGGATAGAAGCTCAAGAACAAAGCAAACTTGTGAGCAGCATGTAGGACATGAGGCTTAGGTTGTTGTACAACAACATTTGTAGGACTTCCTGGAGCTTCACAAGTCATGTGGATTAGTTTTGTGGTGGCTACCATACAAGAATGTGTAGGAGATACCAAGGAAAGAGCTAGTAGTAGGCTACCACACGACCACACATGAAGGAGTCATAGTAGAATTATAGCTATTCGAAAGTCCTAGATAGGATTTGGAAAAGGGCATGTAGACTGGTAGACAGACAACAAAAGGTGCCTATCTTATAGGCTAGCAGAAAGAGCCAACAACCTATCTATAGTTTTAGAGACCAACTCAGTTGGTTTGTGGCAGATTGGTTAGCTAGTTGGTCTATTTATAGAATGGCTCTAGATTGGTCAAAGGGCCCTCCAGTGTCATGCTTTAAGTGCCAAGGCTGCATTTTTTAAAGGACTACCCCTATAGGGATATTACCCCAGGACTTCCACCCACGATAGGCCCTATGCCCTTGTGTTCTTATTGCGGAGTATAGCATTTATTCAAGGATTGCCCCTTGAGAAGACTAGCGACTCTGGCCGCCCTGCCTAAGAGCACTAGCGTTAATTTGCTGAGTATTGAATAGGGTCATGTAGTGGTAGTACCCTTGAAGGTCATCACAAGGATGCAAGCCAGAGCCATAGGTAGGGAAATGAAGAAGCAGGCAAGGAAGGACAAAGTGCCCATGCCGCAAAACCCCAAGGCGTCCCAACCCATGCAATATATTCTTAAGGAATTTTTGAATTGTTACTATTGTCTATCTCCTAAGTTTGGTGCTTGTGAGTTCTATCTTATGGACACATAAAGTTGAAGTTTTAAATTATAGCTTTCCCTTCTCTCTAACATTCTTCTGATGCAGATCTTATAAATTTGCTATTTCCACTAAGTGGAAAAACTAGCCAAGGGTCCACTTTTTCTAACAAGATCTAAGTTGCCTCCTTGACTGATAATTTTATTATCATGTGATGGCAACTAATATAGGATCGAAATGACTACACACAAGCTTGTCTTCAAACCATTTGTGAGTTCCTTATGAACCCTAAAGATTTGGCTTATTAAATTGTAGTATTAAATTGCGAGCACACAACCAAAGGTAAGGAAAGAAGTAGGACCAGAGTTAGTGCTTATCATATAGCATCTAGGGCAACAGACTGTTGCATTGTTTTAGGATCTTTGGTTTAGTTGTCTATAAGATAAGAGTGTTTGGCTTAGATTGTACAATATATATTTGAGACTTTTTTGAATTCTTTTACTATTTTCTATCTCCTAAGTTTGTTATTTGTGAGTGCTACCTTGTGGGCACATAAAGTTGAAGTTTTGGATTACACCATTTCCTTCTCATTAAAATCTCTTGTAGTAGAAAAATATATTTACACTATGGGATTTGTAAAATTTATAAAAATTTATAGAGGGGGTGTAAGGAAATATTATAAATTATATAGGGATTTAAAAAAGAAGCCTTGAATGCACGTGATATAGATATGTTACACTAAGTGACCCCCTTGAGTGGTGTAAAAAGAGTACAATGGATCTTAAACCATGAAAAATATATCCGATGGGCATAATACATTTCTTGAGCCGTGTGTGTAAAGTGTTATGCCCATTGGAGACTTGCACATTCGAATGAGCCACCCCAAATTGTGTTTTTTAATCTTGGTGCATCATAATTGATGCATGAAAAGTCTCTTACCAATCAAACACTTGCGCATTTGAATAAGACACCCCAAAGTGCATTTTTTGATCGTTGTGCATGATACTTGGTAAAGAACATGGTATAATGCATCATCGACCATGAAAACTATATCGGATGGGCAAAATAATTTACATGAACACTAAGATATGTGAGATTGACATGTGTGAAAAGTATCATGTCCATCAAACACTCCCACATTCAAATAAGCCACTCCAAAGCATGGTTTTTGATCGTTGTGTGTCATACTTGGTGAAAAACATGGTATAATGCATCGTCGACCATGAAAAACATATCGGATGGGCATGATACGTTGCAATAACCTAAAGATAAATGGTATTCATGTGTGTGAAAATTATCATGACAATTGGATAGTAGAGTGTTTGAATAAGACACCCTAAAGCATGTTTTTTGCTCGCGGGGGTCACTATGCATAAACCCTCTATATCACGGGCGTTCAAGGCCTATATTTAAAGTCCCTTATCTGTAAAAAATTTCATTAATAAAATGTATCCCTTTTCTATACAAATCTGTAAATTTTTTCCAAAACTATTTTAAATAGTCCCTTATGTATATTTATTTCTGTAAATTTTAGAAATAAAAAAAATCCTTCTGTTGAACTCACGTGATAGGGTTACATATGATGAGTGACCCCCCCGAGGTTTTTTGAACGTTGTGCATCATACTTTGGTGAAAAACATGATGTAATGCATCCATGACTATGGAAACTAGATCCTATGGACATTATAATTTTCACATGACTCATGATATATGGAATTTATGTATGTGAAAACTATCATGCTAGTCAGACACTGGCATGCTTTAGTAAGACACCCCCAAGTGCATTTTATGACCATTGTGCATGATACTTGGTGAAAGACATGGTGTAATGCATCCCTGATCATGAAAAAAATATCCTATGGTAACCATAATTTTTATATGCCCTATGTTAGATGATATTGGACTGCATGCAAAGTATCGTACCCCATTAGATGCCTGCATGTTCGAATAAATGACCCTGAAGTGTGTTTTTTGACCATTGTACATCATACTTGGTGGAAAACATGGTGTAATGCATCCCCGACCATGCAAACCATATCTAATGGGAATGATACTTTTCATGCACCTTAAGAAAAGTTGTATTGACATGCATGCAAGTTATCATGCTAATCAGGCACTGTCACATTCGAATAAGACACCCCGAAGCACGTTTTTTGACTATTGTGCATGATACTTAGTGAGAAACATGGTTTAATGCATCCTCAATAGGGATGATATTTTCATGTTAGTTTTGTAAAGAAGAGAAAATTTCATATTGGTGTCGAAAGTTTGTATGCCCTAATAAAAATAAATGTTTTAAACATTCGCCTAGGATTTGGAACTTTTTTGTGAAAACATTGATAGTTTCGCTAGGATTTACATATTTTACTTCAAAATTCAAAAGAAAATATAAAAAATTGTGCTACATTATATCAATATTGTGAAACAAAAAAATAGCTCAATAAACTTTCACCATGATTTTACATTAATATATATATATTCGTTTGATAAAAACATCCATGATCCCCTTGACCATGAAAACCATATCCTATGGGCACTATACTTTAAATGTGACCTAAGATAGGTGATATTGATATGTGTGCAAAGTATCATGTCCATCGGACACTCAAAAATTTGAATAAGCTACCCTGAAGTGTGTTTTTTGACCATTGTGCATCATACTTGGTGAAAAAGATGGTGTAATGTGTCCCAACCATTCAAACTATATCTAATGGGAATGATACTTTTCATGATCCTTCAAATAGATGAGATTAATGTTCGTGCAAGGTATTGTGTCCATCAGACACCCACACATTCAAATAAGTCATCTCGAAGCATGTTTTTGGACCATTGTGCATCATACTTGGAGAAAAACATGCTATAATGTGTCCCCGACCATGCCAACCATATCCAATGGGCATGATACTTTGAAATAACCTCAATATATGTGATATTGATGTGTGTGAAAAGTATCATGCCCATCGGACACTCACACATTGTATCCCACAGTGTGTTTTTAACCGTTTTGCATCCTACTTTTGCTGGAAAACTTGGTATAATGCATCCTCGACCATGCAAACTATATACAATAGGTATGATACTTTTCACACACCTATAGATAGGTGATATTGACACGAATGCAAAGTGTTGTGCCAAGTGAGACATTGGCACATTCGAATAAGACAACCCAAAGCACATTTTTTCACCATTGTGCATGATACTAGGTGAAAAACATGTTGTAGTGCATCCCAGACCATGCAAACCATATTAGATGGGCACCATACATTTCATGACCCCTAATATGGTTGAGTTGATGCATGTGTAAATTATTGTATCCATTGGACTCTCACACGTTTGAATAAGCCACCTCGAAGCGCATTTTTTGATTGTTGTGCATGATGCTTGGTGAAAAATATGGTGTAATGTGTCAATGTCCATGAAAACCATATTGGATGGGCATGATAATTTGCATGCACCTTGAGATAGGCGATATTGATGGATGTGAAAAGTATGGTTCCCATCAGACACTTGCACATTCAAATAAGCGATCCCGAAGCCGTTGGAGTGTTGCTATATACTGGGGGGGTCCACCTAATAAAAGTTTAGTATATCACATGCATTCAAAAGGAGGGGAATTTTAATTCAACTTTTTGAAAAAATTTAACAGTATTGTACAATAAAAAGAGGGGTTTTAAAATTCAATTTCAGAAAAAAAAATCACTGAGTTCATAAGTAAAGAGGGGTGTTTTAATTGGGGGAAAATTTTAGTTGAGGGTTTTTTAAATACACGTGATACATAGGGTTTCTTTGTAGTGCACCCCCGGAGGCTATACAAAAGATTTAGTGGGTTGAAGAGGTCAAACAATGTGATGTATAGAATTCACAATGTGCCATGTCCTTGTATATTGAAATGTCTGCTTTATAGCCGATTCTCTTGTTTAAATAGCACAAATAATGAGCTATATAGCATACATAGTTCCACATATATGTCTACACTCAAACTATGTGCTACATAACATATTTTGTGAGGTGTATAGCATAGACAATGTGCTATATAGCATACATGTTGTGCCACATCTATGTATACTAAAACTATCTATTATATAGCCAATTAGAGCTAATCCCATGGCTTGAATAGCATGAACAATGAGCTATATATAGCATGCGTACTTCTACATCTTTGCCCATGTCACGTTACATAACATATGCTTTGGGTTGTATAGCACACGCAATGTGCTTTATAGCATATGTGTGCCATGATTATGTATACTAGAACTGTGTGCTATGTAGCCAATTCTATGGTTTCAATAGAACAAAAAGTGAGCTATATAGCATGCAATATTCCACATCTATGAGTACTCAAACTATGTGGTACATAGCATATTCAACTAGTTGAATAGCACAACTAGTGTGCTATATCGCATGGGCCACATCTATGTGTACTTAAATCTTTCTACTATATAGCTGACTTTGTGGTTTGATTAGCACAAACAGTGAACTATATAGCATACATAGTTTCACATTTATGTGTGCAATCAAACCTGTGCTACTACATAGCATATTTTTAGGGGTGTATAGAACAATCAATATGTTATATGGCATACATTTTGTGCCATGTATATGTATACTAAAACTATCTGCTATATAGATCTTTAAATAGCACAAAGAGTGAGCTATATAGCATGCATTGTTCCAGTGCACAATGTGCTACATAGCATATACAATGCACTAGATAATGAAACTCTATATTATATAGAAAATATAGTGTGCCACATACCATATGTAGTTTGTAAAGTTTGGATAGAATGAACATGCTTGATAATGTTCTGCGTAGCAAAAGGTGATCTATCCTAATCTAATTTTTGATATTCTCTTATTTATTTAAACAAACTTCTTTATATTGTTTAAAGCTGAATATCCAAGTATTTGTATAGGGCAGTGATTCATTGAGAAACTAAAACCTTACTTTGTATGCAAGCATAAGGATAACACATGCTGCTACATATATCACATATAAATGATATACTTGAAGGAATCTCTTAAACATGTTTGCATGGGTATGTTTGGTTTACATGGAGTTAGATGTTCTTGTCTTTAGAGCATATGCCTTTCATTAGTAGAAGAATTGGCAAATGTGGTGCACAAGAGCATTCCTTTAGTGGGGTCATAGAATTATGGGAGTCTTGTGTTTCTACAAGGTGCAAAGACTCATCATTCCATTGTTAGAGCTATATATAGCTCACCCATACTCAACCCTTGTCCTCAACTATATATATGTATCTAGTACATGAATAAAATCACTTCCTTGGGGGCATATACTGTCTTGTCTTCTCCTTTACTCCAACATGATATCAGAGCTAGCACATACCTAGATTGTGGTTTTTGTTCCTTTTCCCTTTCCCAATGCTAAACCTAATTCTTGGATGCCTGGATGCTTTGTGTTCCCGAATTCCTGAATGTCTTATGTTTGCGGATGCCTGGATGTTTTGTGTTCTTAGATGCCCAGATGTTTTGTGTTCCTAGATGGACATAGGATGCTTTGATTCCCAAGGATGATAGGTTATGAGTTTACTCTTGTTGAAAGATAATATCCTCAAGAGAGATCACTTGCTATAATCTTTGATATCAAATGAGTATTTTATTGATGTCTAACAATCATTTTGCACTTTAGGTTGCAGGTGTGTTTGATGCAATAGTTTGATGTGGATATTGGTAGACTTCGATGCAACGGTTTGATTTGGAAATTGCCAGTTTCACAAATCACAAATTTTCCTTGTTGTGGATGTGTGAATGTACATACTAATGTTTTATGCTCAAATTTTTGCACCATTTTCTCTCTCAGTCATGGTGTCATAGCGTGATTTGATAGGATTGTAGAATGGTTCACTCCCCCTCGTCATCTACCACCTTTACCTCTACTGGGTCACATGGATGTCACAGTCTTTTGTAATCTTACCTTGCTACTACGATCAAGCTGCTTGCTTCTATTCCTTTTCATGCATTCAAGATGCTTGCTTTTGCTATGATCATAACAACGTCATGTAGCTTACCTTTCTCCTCTCCACATTTGCTAATGTTGGATAAATGGGGATTCAGCCTTTCAGATAGTTTGGAATGGTTTGGGGTTTGGCTACATCAATGCTTTGTTCATTGCTGGCACAATGTTGAGTAGGTTGCTCAAATGATGGAAATAAATAACATTATATATGAGAAAAGCATCTAATTATTTAGGTGGATATAAATAGCATCAAATCTAAGAAAAGCATCTGAGGTTCAATGATGGAGAGACTGATCAAAGAACGTCTCTCATATCCTCATGTCATTTACATGCACAAAGACACTGAAAGATCTATTGTATTTCTACTCTTGTTGAAGCTTCCAAAAGACACAAAAGCACTGTAGCCTTAGCTAATGGTGAGCTAAGAAATGGAGCTTGAAGCTGCAACTATGACGACAGGGCTAATGCGTGGTTTCATTGCATGGTTTCATTGTAGTGTGGGATGGGAAATTTTTAGTATGTTTTTTAAAAGAAAAGAATGCCCTTTTCGCTTTTAAAAAGTTTGGGAACGTTTAGAACACAAAAAGCGTGTTTTTTAAAACCGATCAAAGCATACTGGTTGACTGGTAATATACCGTGCAATGTAACTCCACACCGCATGGTATTACACAATAATCATGTGGTGTGGTGTTACACTGTGCGGTAAAATTACACCACATGATTAGGGATCACACCATGCGGTATCATACTATACAGTGTGAGATCACACCATGCGGTATCATACTGTACAGTGTGAGATCACACCGCCTGGTATTTGGAAGAACACCACATGGTGAGTATGCATTGGCTGGTTACATTGACCAATGTATCTTTACACCATGCAGTATATTCAGATTGGGTCTATAAAAACGTGGGTTCCTGTTATTTTAGCTAGTTTTTGCCCACTTCCCGCTTGTTGACAGCTTCCCACCTCCTTCTGCTGACCTTCTAGACTTTTTTTTTCCAGTCAGGGCCAGGTGATGGACGACCTTCCCAACCAGATGTGTGATCACATAATCGTTGATCTAGATAATCTTGGTACTGTGATTGCTGTTATATGTTTTCTTGTTTCATCTTCTGTAGCCTATCCTCCTTCGATAGGGTTTCTTGGACCAATTATGGCTTACCTACATTTTGCATGCTTTAATTCAACCTTGATTGCTTGTATCATCCGTGCTATTTCTTGTAGGGTCCATGCTACAATTATCTATTGGGAGTTTCATGTTTGTAGGTGTGCATTGACTTCAAATATATTTTTAAAGAAATTGTGTTGCACGTGTTCTGTGTGTTCATGCATACAATTTGATTTTCATTGTCATTGTAACATAGCAATGATTGTTTTGTTGATTACATAATTTCTTTAGCTTTTATTTTTGTATGATTGCAGAGTGTTGATGTAATGCATTATGATTGCTGTGTGAATTAGTTAATTGCTTCTCTGTCGGTTTTTGTATGTACACATCGCCATAGTAGCACAACCGATCGAGTGCTTACGTAATGATTGTTGTGTGGATTAGATCTATACCTCTGCTTTCCTCATGGCAACCCCCTTCACAGAGAGAGAGCGAGAGCAAGAGAGAGAGAGAGAGAGAGAGAGAGAGAGAGAGAGAGAGAGAGAGAGAGAGAGAGAGAGAGAGAGAGAGAGAGAGAGAGAGTTTTGGAGAATCGAGTTGCAGCAACTTGTCCACAAGGTGTGCATCCGACATATTATCAGACGGAGTGAGAAGAAAATTAGAGAGATTCCCCATACCAAGTCTATGCTGAATGGAATGCAAGAGCACGCACATTTGCTCAATTTGAATGCAATTGGATGAGGTGTGGAGAGGTGGAGCAGGAAGAGGAGAAAGAGGATGTACGAAATTTCCTACCTAGAGTGTTGGGTGATATAGTTGTGCAATGGGAAATGGTAAAGTAGTATGAGCCCTTGACAGACGAAGCAAGGACAAAGCTGGATAGGTGGCTCATAGAATGGAAATAATCCTGTGCTTCTCAGAAAGGATTGACCCGAGAAGACAAGATGGCAAGGCACAAATAAATCTATGCACGAAGTTTGCCAACATGTGCTCTACAATGGTACACTTCCCACTTGTTGCATTGATAATTATAGAAGAATTGGGTGGAGCAGTGGAAGGAAAAGTGTATCGGGTTAAGATAGAGGGTGTGCCAGGTTTCAAGCCAACCCTATCTTATGCTGGTAAGAAGTTGAGGCACGATACTACACAGGTGCATAAATTGTTGAAGACAGAGCTGGAAATGACCATAATGCATAGGGCCATGAGTCGAGCCATTGGTTACACGTACATTAGTGACCTCTGGTTAATCAATCCATACTTCAATGGAGGTAGTTTTCATGACTTGTTCATGAGTCTATCTTCCATGTACCATCATTATCCAAACTGGGCAAGGTAGGGCAATTCCCATGAGCAACCTCAAAATGGGTGGCATGATAAGCAGAGTCAGATGCGAGCACGCTTATTCTATGAGAATGCTCTGGAAATTTGCATTTCTATTGCTAGTGTAAAAAAAATAGTGCACCAGTGGGGGTTCAGCTGAACACACTGACTTGTATGCCAGCAACTACGTGCTAGATTTCACACTAGATGGAAAATCTATGCATGTGGGCATTATTGACTGGGGAAGGTGCCTCCACAGGACTAACAGCAAGCCCAAGCAGGTACATGAACTTGCTCCAAAGTTTGTTTGCACCAAAGCTATACGTGAGAAATGATGCACATCCTCAACAAAATGGCGCATGGTCAGACATGTCCCTTGCTATGCTGTCGGTTGGTTACTAGGCAAAATAGCCAACTTTCTTGTGGGCAGCAAGTCTACACTGCCAACTAATCAAATATACCCAGGGCATATAATCAAGGTGTTGTGGGATTGCAAAACACACTTGTGCTGAAATGAGCCCCGAGAAAGGATGCTAACCAAACTAAACACACACAATGTTGACAAATTGTCACAATGCGACCAATTGATGATATGAAAACCTATATATAAAATGTGCAATTTTGGCATCTCATCATGTCTCAATCTACAATGTGGATAGTTTTGTATTTAGAAAATGATGTTGGTTTTGTGACCTTGATGATTTATAAGTCGTGTACTTTTCAAATGTTCCTAAATCTCACAAGATGATCTTTTACGATTGTATGAAGAAAAAGGTTGAAATGTATGTATGGCTCATGTTATGAACTAGTATCTTTTTTTATTAGGTTTAGTATTTCCACGATCACGGTTTAGAACAATGGCATCGTCATCAAGAACACCCTCTCGACCATCCATATAGGCCCCCGGAAGGGTCACTAAAGAAATATGTAAGATAGCATGTGCAATCAACGGAAGGGGTTTTATATTTTTATGAAGTTACAGAAAATATACATACATAAGGGGTTTTTAAATTCAAAAAGGATAAATTTTCACACATAAGGGATACTTTAATTATCTCAGGATTTACAGAAGGGGTGTATATAGGTTATAAGAATACATAGGGAGGGGGTTTTTTTAATACCCCTTGATTGCACGTGCTATATGGCGTTTTTACATAGCTGAGTACTAAGTGCAAGATGCACGCACCCACGCTAGTCAAGCCATGAAGTTCATTATGGACATGGCTGATGCCACCACACAACCTACAAGGAAAGACCAAGAAAGGGAAATTGTCGTTGGTAGTCGTTTTCATAACCTTGAAGCCTTGAAGTATGCAGAAAGTGAAGACCCTCGTCTCGAATGACAATGTTTGGCTATATGGGAGGGAGGCACAACTTCCATTGAGCACCAATGATGGCCCATTGTGCATTGTCATAACCAAGCCATCAAAGAGAATGCAACCATCATCTGGAAGATGATGTTTGCAAAGAAAGCTCATGGAGATATTCCCCTCTGCTTTGCAGAGATGCTATATGCAAAGACGTTCATGCTTGGCCTATGAAGTAGACTTTGCCTTGGATGCTCGAGTACATGAGCAACCATGAGTGATAAGTGTGAGATCCATGGTAGCAGAACCTCCTGTACATGTCGTTAGTCTGATGTCAAGTGACTATAATATTTAAATCTCTTTTCAACTATTTACTTCTTCTTTTTTGAACAATTCTAGGCCAACATTAACTAGCAAGTTTTTATGTGACCTCACTGGATGTGTGTAGCATCGGTGACAGCATACAATCTCTTCATGACCATCGAAGAGGACATTGGAGTAGGACAACAGGGAGCACATGCTGAGTGAGACATCTTATTTCCTCCCACGACTATGTGGGATGCAGTTGTGGAGCATCGGTGGGTGATGCAAGAGAATGAGCGCTTGACAAGTGACAATCAACGATTACATGCACTATTATCACAAACCGGACAAAGGCTTTATATCGACAACACATACGCAGAGATGTGACGAGGATGTGACTCATAGCTGCCAGCTATTCCCAATAGGCACATGATGCACAAGCCGCCTTGCAACATATCGAGCAAGGAGGCACACTCTCGGCAATCAACCACGATTTTGTTGGCCTCGCCTATGAGCAAACCATCCACATTATCTACATGATTACAGTCCATCATGGATGGACCATGTTGTCCAATCTACCAAGATCGCTTTGAATGGGCCACAAGATATTATGCTCTCCCTTGTGACCATCTCTTTCACCTTGCTTGCCTCATGGATACTCTAAATGTGAGAAGTGCATGTGCGGTGTGCAACGCTCTTGTGGCACGTGAATGGTATGACATGCTTGGCATCGGAGGAACCTACTCTCCTAGTCCAAGGCTACATAGAATTTAAATAATCAGGCTTAGAGCAAAATATTGTATACAACTTGACATATTATATAAAACCATTTTGGACGTCTAATTGATTTGCAAGAATTGTGTCAAAAGATTGTTTCAATAGTGTATTGAGTCAATATTCATTTCGTTTTTTGTTCTCATTAAGTTTATTTTCAGTGGTATATTATATCAATTCGCATTCAGTTTATTCAACTGAGTCTTAGACCTTTCACATCTAGTTTTTGGATGGCCAGTTGACCATACTGGCCACAAATGTTGCATCAGCCGCATTGGCTGTTTTCTTCCAAAAGCCAGCATTTTGACTGAATTGATTCATCTCCATGAATTTGGACTGAATTGATTCATCTCCATGAATTTGGCATGGGCATTTTTTGAAGTTGACTCAGCTATCTATTCGTGAGATTCTATACTGAATAATGTCTCCGTTACAACTCCTTGTAGCTTGAGCAACCAGTCCATTATATAGTTTGTTCTGAAATGTGTTTTGCCAGGTTTCAAAAGTTCCAGTGGAGGTTCTATAGGTCGGTGGTTTCTAAATATGCCCAACAATCTCTCGTCGTTAAGGAAGTACAATACCATTCTTTGTCCTTCATCCACAGAGGATTTGAACCACGTGGTCTCTGTTGATTTATACCAATCCTCAAGCACAAGGTTAAGGCAATGGTAAGAGCATGACGATGCCCAAATAGTTGGATATTTTTTATTTATAATTCTTCCAGCTTCACTATAGCTCTTCGCATTGTTGGTAATTATCTAAATAACATTATAACACCCAACATCCATATTTACTTCCTCCAATTGTTTAGCAATGTATTCACTTATCTTGGCATGACCACTTGTGTCAATGGATTGATGAAAGGAATCTCCCTTTAATTTCATGAACATAATATTGATCAGAGGCCTCTTGGTGACATTTTTCATTTGTAACTAACAATGGTGCAGCCGTGTGCTCTCAATACCATCGTATACTACTTGTTGCATCTCCTGTTTCATCCTATCATAGTATGCATCCAAGTAGTTGTTGGCAGACAAAATTGTAGCATGGCATTGTAAAACTTGGACCTACCCTTGCTACAGACACCATGGATCTTTTCCAATGATGATTTTAATCCATGCTCAACGGATACCCGGTGTGACAAATAGCCTCGAAAATCTCTTGTTGCACTTTCTCTATATGTTGTTTGAATGATGCTTCCAATGATCTTTGTTGTGGACGTGTACCTGATTGTTAATGAGCCATGTCGCTACATTTTTCACACTCCATATACATCATAGGGAAACTTGCCGTCTGTGTCATTGAGGCCACATCACTACTTTGAAGTGGCACGTATTACGAAGAACCATCTACATCTATAGATTGACTACCTTGAGCTGTGAGCATATAATCAAGCATGCATTCACGAGGCTGGGATTGGTGGCATGCAACTATATCATTCCCTTGGCTGTTTGTACTTTTAGGCATTTCTCCACCTAGAGCAGCTATAACTCTCTCAATTCTTGGACCCTTGCATTTTCCAACTTGTTTGTGAGCATCACCCAAGAACTGATTTTGCATTCTTGTTCAAGAGCCTAAGTACTCCTCATGACAAAAGTTGCATTTCCACTTCTTACTAGGCAACATCGTAACATAATCATGAGCTTTTGTTGGGTTTCTTCCTTGTTTCTTTGGAGCCATGCTTGCGGCCAAGGTTGTAAGAGAAACATACACAAATTTATAAGTAGTCTGTACATTCACATAAATTTTTATGTTTTTGTTTCTACCATCTCATTTAGCCATTAGGACACATAACAATGTTTGAGTCTCGTTTGAGTTCGTTTGCAGTTCTACAACCAAAAATCAATGTGGCTATTTGGCACACTAACTTAAAGTACTTCATGTAAGCTTGCTAGACCTCAAGAGAGAGAAATCATCCAATTACTATCTTGCCCCCTCCTGACGTAATTGGATGATTATGAAGTGGTAATCTACCTATTAAAACAGGCGTGCAAGGATGTTTTTATCGAAGTTATACTTGTATATTAATATAAATTCTTGGCAAAAGTTTATCGAGCTAGTTTTTTTGGTTTCACAATATTTGTAGAACATATTACAAATTTATATATTTTCTTTTGAAATTTAAAGAAAAATTTGTAAATCCTGGCGAAAATTTATTTTTTTTCTCCTTAAAGTTTCAAATCTTGTCGAATTTTTCAAACCTTTACTTTTATTAGGGCATACAAAGTTTCGATACCGATATAAAACTTTTGCTTCTTAATGAAACTAATAGGAAAAAATCATCCATGTAGGTGTGGGATGGCAAATTGACTTTTCCCATGTTCCTCTCTCTCCCGAGTAAGCATCTATCTACACTAGGATCATCCAGAACATTATGCTCTATTTTACACACACTAGTGCAGTAGCTAGCATTACTTACACAAGCACTTGTAAGCACTTTTATATCTAATTTCTAAGCTAGGAGACTTTGTCGACCTACTAACCTAAATATATTTTTTCTATGTATGTATGGAGTCTAACATTGGTTACAAATTGCATACGTATGAAGTCTAACATGGCTACAAATTGCAACATATACAACATGATCATATCTACTTGTGTTCATCTAATAATATATAAAAAGCAAGAATCGTAAACCTATGTATACTATAATCTCTCCATAGATGTATGCCATGATTTTGTGAGTTGCTACGAGTTGGAAATTGCGAGCTCCACAATTGGCTAGACTTTGAGCGAGATGCAAATGGCTAGCATAAGCAAGCCCACAACCGGCCCAAAGTCAAATATTCTCTCGTCACTCTTGAATCCTACTTTATAGAGTTTTACTAGTAAGTAAACATTTTTAACCACATGCAAGATGTTCCAGGTTGGCCTAACTGAATCCCCAACTGGAAAGTGGTATAATTTTTTTCATCAACAAACGAGTTGTTCTAGGTCGGCTTCTGTGAACCTCCAATCGGTTCATTGACTTTTTTTAAAAATATAGTTATAGCTTATAGGATATAGCTACATACTTATAAATAAATAGATATGCTAAAATTTAAAAAAACATACACACAATACCTCATGCAAGTACAATTAAAATCTTAAGCTTTTCCAAAAGTGAATCACTTCATGCAACTTATAATGTTAACTTTTACGTATTTCTAAAGCTTTCTACAATATTTCATGCAACTAAATTATAATTATAAGTCATGCAACTAAATTAAAATCCTAAGTCGTGCCAACTAACAAACTCATTACGTAATCCTAAGTCTTTCCAAAGACAAGTTACCTCAAATACTTCATGCAAAAGTTCAATCCTATATTTTTTCAAAGACACCTAAAATGTTACAACTTACATGCAACGAACAGACTATCTGGTTTCTTTGGATGGAAGGCTAAGCTTATCATGGTTGTAGAAGGGGCTCAGAAGGGGATGATCTTTGGGAGATTTTTCAAGGCACTTCTCCTAGCCCTTCTCAGCCAGTAGATGGATTCGGTATTTCCATTACTAAAGAACCCTCATTGTAAAATTGGAAGATAATGTTTGCCGAGTGCACCAAGAAAGACATAGTTGCAAGATGTTACATTCTTTCTGCCTTAAGTGATTCAATTATGATGGACCTTTTTCATTTGACTACTTCACAAGAGGTATGGAAACATCTCATATCTACTTTCGAGAAACTATGGATCACTGAGGTTTTACATCTCCGCACTACCCTTGACAATCTCAAGTATAGGTCTTCCACTCTGTGGCTCATATAGCATCCTTCAAGGAGATCCTTAATCAATTGGCTGTTGATGGGTCACCCCTACCTCAGTCTCTCAACTTGTGGAGAACTTGTGGCTCATCTTCTTCACACCATCAAAGATGACAAATATGATAATATCGTCAACATTATTTCCAACAAAAGTAGTGTCACCTTTGATAGTGCATGCATGTCACTCATCAAGTTGTACTCACAAAGGCATGAAAGGCGATTTGAGTCTTCTAGTTCGGCATTGCTTACTAATACTACTAAAGATTTCGCTCACCTAATTTCAAAGAATTGGCGGATAGCTCCTCGCTACTAGAATTTTCAGAACTTCTCTCGTGGCAACCACAACAATTCACTGGTTCGGGAAACTAGATTTTGTGATTATTGTCAAAAGTCTGGACATGTAGAGTCCGATTGTTTTGCTCAAAAGTATGATTAGGAACATTCTTTACCAAGGAAACACCTCCGAACCGCTCAATCGAAATGTGATTATTGTGGACATTCTTGTCATTCTTCTTCCAGGTGCTACAAGGAGCTTTATGATTATCAATGTAATCAGGCAACTTTGATTGAAGATATTTCAGATACCCCTCAAGATGATTGTAGATATCCTTACAAAGTTTTTGCCACATGCTCAGTTCTCAGCTCTTTGTGATGAACTTAGCATTTTAAAGATCATATCTCCTTCCTTTATGTACTTCTTCTGATAGACAATCACGATGTGTGCACTCACAAATTGCACTATTTTTCCCTAAGGACATCTTTGTATATTTCCTTCTTTTGACACTATATCATGATGTGCACTCATGATTTGCATTGCACTTAGCCTCCATCCCACCTTGTAGATACTTCATCACACGCCACCGCTGTAACTTTTATTTTTCCCAGACATCTATATAGTGGCTCAACTTTTTCCCTTGAACTCCCCAAGGGTTTTTTCAGCCGCAGCCAGAGGGCTTGTTGGTTTGAGCGGGGGTGTTAGGGCTATATATAGCTTGCCCACACTGAACCCTTGTCCTCAACTATATATATGTATCTAGTACATGAATACAATCAATTCCTTAGGAGTATATACTGTCTTATCTTCTCCTTTAATACTTCAACATCCATGATTATGCACGCACGCCTCTTGGGTAAATGTAAAAGGAGTACTTCCCTTTAGATGTCATTGTGCTTGTTATAGATTTTGCATAGAATTATCTTATTCAAAGAGAAAATGAAATTCAGTCCATGCATTGGCATTCAAATCACTGCAACTTTGTGGATGACCAAATTATGAAGGAGTTTCATTTCAACATTTCTAATGGTAAATAACTTTTTGTTTCACTGCAAAAGGCTTAAAGAACAAGGGATACAATTCAAAAGGCATTGGGTGTGGTTAGATGGAGCAACATCTCTATTTAAAGAAGCAAGATGCTTTTACTTTGTTGCCACATTCTTTGCATTGACCAATGTCAAGGTGACTTGGAACTTCTTTGGATCAAGCCATGGCAAAGGAGAACATGATGGTGAAGGTGTAGTGACTAAAAGGGCACTAGTTTGTTGCCATATTGCTAATCTATTGATATACAGTTTTGCTTTTGTGCTATATTGCGCAAAATTACTGCATTCAGTACTATATGCTATATAGCCAATTTATTGATAGAGGGCAACTCATTTAGTGTTGCATAGCTAATGTGGTGCTATATAACACAGGCAACAATTGAACTCCAGGTGAAAAACACGACGTCTTAGACAATACATAACATTAAGAGACAACTCATGGCTGATATTGAATACTTCTGGAGGAGCTTTATTTTCTTAACATAACATGTGCGTTGAACCCTTGCAAAGAATAGGTTCACATCTAGTGATATATGAGCAACTAAAAAAGCACATATAGAAGAGTGTGGCTAATATATAGGCTTGGACATTTAACAATGCTCTGATGATATATCACTTCACATAGCATATGTGTGTCTAGTCCCTTGGAAAGAAAAGGCTCGCTTCTAGTAATATATGAGCGACCAACAAAGAGATAGGATATATATATTGTTGTATTCACAGCACTTTGAGTACATTTCTTGCATCATGTCTACTACTATCGATCTCAATTTGTAGGCATCTCCTATGTTAGACAATTCCAACTATGACACATGGAAATACAAAGTACAAAAAGAAGTGCACATAGAGTTACTCTTTGGAGACTCAGCCACGAGTAGTTTTGATACTATTTGAGCATAGTAGTGTTTAGCTACACATTATTTAGGTGCCATTGACGAGTATAGAGAGGTACCGACGGTGGCAAGGATCATCCCTAGAGATCATAGAAGAGAGGTGGGTAATTCTGGTGTTGCGCCATAGAGATGAAGAGGCAACCGTGGCGTAGCCATGGCCAGAAGAGGCTTTTCCTTCACCAAAACCATACCATAGGTCTCTGACATATCGAGTTCCATGTTCGATCCATCCTCAGACTTTGGAAGCTGCCAATCGAAACCATGCAGAAGATTGGCCAGCATCACTTGCACATTCAACAGGCCTAGCGTCCACCCCGGGCATCCCCTCCTTCCTGCACCGAACGGCAGCAGCTGAAATTGCGGGCCACGCACATCTATGTCGCTGTGTAGGAACCTCTCGGGCCAAAATTCCAAGGGCTTGTCCCATGCAGTTGGGTCTCTGCCTACCGCCCATATGTTCACAACTGCGCGTGTCTTTGTGGGAATGTTGTAACCAGCTATATCGCAAGGTTTTGTCGACACATGCGGTACTACTAACGGTAAAACTGGGTGTAATCTCATGGTCTCCTTCACGACTGCTCGTAAATAAGGCAATCGAGAGAGATCAGACTCTTCAAGACGTCGCTCTTTTCCTATTGCATCATCCACTTCCGCCTGGACCTTCTTCATGACGGTTGGGTACTTCAAAAGTTCAGAAAGCGCCCATTCAACTGTTACGGACGATGTGTCTGTTCCACCTGAATAGACATCCTAAACACACATAGCGCACATGTGACGTAGATTACTTTCAGCAGCACAAAGGTCTCCCAATGGTAAAAACCGCAAAGACGTGTGGAAGCTATCTTGTTACCGTCAAAACCGCCCTAATATTGTCGTCTGTAATCGGCAGGTCTCCCCGGTTCTCCTGGGCGAGTGACAGCAGCAGGTCCAGAAAGTCCTGTCGATCTCCCGAGTCCACTTTCTAGATTACATAACTGCCTTAGTCTCTTAGAGACCAAAACATTACATCCAGTGAGGAATTGGTACAACTCAGTTTTCAGCCAGTGTAGCTTATTGCATTAACAGTTTTTAGGGAGCCAAAGGAGGATACGATGGAGAGGCCGAAGACCACCATGCACATTGCCAGGACTCAGTTAATCAGTCCCCTAGCAAGTCGAGAGTACTCTGCTTTGAAAATATTGAGGGCTTCATCGACATCTAGGGGGAACCCATATATCATAGCCATAAAGAGGCCCTCTGTGAGCATGTTATCCAAGGTGATGACATTCAGATGTGTGGGGAGTCTCTCATGTGGGAACGAAGAGTCTCCACTAGTGCGAGCATTTCTATTCCACGTGAGTGCAACACAATCAGCTTATATGAGAAGGTAGATATTATTGGAATCGTAGAGCATCGAGGGGGGGACCAACTAGGCATGCTGAAGATGAGTGGGTGAGCTGACGAGAGTTAGAGGAGGGAGCGTGGAGCGAAGTAGAGTAGGGGCAAAAAAGAGATAGAGGATAGAAAAGGGCTGTGGAGCAAAGTAGCAGAGCATGGGCAGATTAGAGCAACGTAGTAAAATGCCAAATGCCGCGGATCTTATACATATATAAAATTTGAGCCACCATGGTGGCTGGAGCCTGGGGTTCCATCCATATTAATTTTAGGCAACTGCGGTGGAATCCCCCAGATGGGGGCTAGTAATCATGAAGAAGACACCATGTGGTGCCACTCCAGTGGCGGCTAGTAATTAACTTAGCCACGACAGACATGGTTGATGAGAGCTAGCATCACTGGGTAGAAATTCTCATTACCATGTCTAATCACTCATTACCATGTCTAATAACTCATTACCGTGCACTCTAGTTCTCTACTAAGCATGTGATCCTCGTTTTACTGCACTCGTAGTGATTATGCATGCTAAAGCACGGTGGTGGGTGAGTGATGGCACGATGGAATCATAGCCACGCAGACATGGCTGATGACAGTCACCACCATCGGGTAGTAATTCCCACAAAAGTAAATCATGAAGCCTAATCACCTCTAATCCTTCATGATTACCATAATTTATTGCACTCGTAGTAATCATGCATGCAAGCTCGGTGGCAACTAGAAGCTGAGTAATTGTGGGCCATTGCGATGGCTGGTAATTAACTGACAGCCTGGTGGATCTTAGCCACCACCACAAATGTAGCTGGGAATCTTAGATGCCACCACCTCTAATCATTCATTACCATGCAATTTTGTATGCCGCCTTGAATTATTCAAAATTTGGGCCAACCACCATGGTGGCTCTCACCTTGACAGTAGTCGGGCTACAACCATTGCGGTGGCTCTCACCTTGATAGTGTAGTCAGCTATTCCATTCCCTTAACTATTCCTCTTATATCCCTCTCAAAGGTTTGGTTCTCCCTTGCAATCTCAAGCCTCCACTATTCCATTTCCTTCATTGCTTCATCTTCTATCCCTAGACTTGACCATTTCTTTCTTTCGTGCACTCTTCTTGCAAATTCTATCCCCTCTCATGGAACCTACACAGTCCGAGAGATCCTCACACAATCTTTCCTCCCCCTTTGCGGCATAGTGCTAGAGCCCCTCCTCCCCTCATCTTGAAATCATGACATATGGGAGCTCCTCTCTCGCTATTCAAAAGCCCAATTTGGACGCTCTCCAAAACTTCACCAGGATGGTGTAGGAGGTGAATGTGAAGGAGGGGCAACTAGCCTGTCAAGATCACAAGATTGCCATCAATGAAAGTGTGATTGAAAAGGCTCTAGGAATTTCTAGAGGCAGTATGCAAGCACACTTTTTTGAGAAGCAGTGGAAGAGACAAGATATTCTAGATGTATACCCCAACACTTAGATTACTAAAGATGGTGGAGTCAAGATTTTGAGCTTGCCAATAGACCTCCAAGATGTATTGAAGAAGACAATTCACTTCTTTCCTGATACAAGAGGAACCTGCAAGTTCTAACAGGTTCAAGCAGTAGTAGAGCAGCTGAAAGGACGTGATGTTTCTTTCTCAAGGGCGATCTCCAAGAGCATGTTAACCACCTTGAAGAATTGCATGGAAATCCGAATTGTCATATCTGTTCATTGGAGTTGCAATGCACCTAATGGCATCCACCCTGAAAGGGATTTTTTAGCAATACAAAAAGTAGATGTCTCAGAAGGTGACTTTTCAACAAGAGAAAGCCACCAATGCAGCAAAGGCAACGCAACTTGAGAAAAGCCTCAGGGAAGGTGAGCGAAGGTAGAGGAGGCATAAGCGAGGGCCGTGCAGGCACAAGAGCAAGCTGAGGCCACCACAAAATTGGTCAACATGGAAAGGCATAGAAGAGAAGAAGCAAAGAAGTGCATGAAGGAGCTCCGAGATGGGCTCAAAGAAGTGAGAAATGACGGGGACATGGCAGACAAGGAGCTAGAAAAGATGTGAAAGGATCTTGAAGATCAGAGAGCCGAAAAGGAGAGTCTTTACAAATGGCTCTACAACATGTAGAACTCATTGAACATTGAAAAAGACCAGATGATGGAGGAGCTGAAAAGGGAGAATGCCAAAACCAAAAACGTGATGCAGGAACTACGAGAAAGCTTCAAGGCTAGGAAGGATGGTATAGAGAGTAGCTAGGGTGGAGAAGACAATGAGGCAGCTTCCCAGGCTAGGAAGGATGCAGAGAGTAGCCACCATGGTGGAGCAAGTTCCAACCATAGCATTGGAGAACTTTGCAACAGCCATGGTGAGGGTTGTCTTTTCAAAACACTGTTGGAAGTTGAAAGAGCAACCTATAATACCCTGCAAGAAGATCACGATAGATGTTTGCACAAGCTTGCCATGGATTTCGACAATTATGAAAAGTAGTCCGTCGCCCTACGAGATGTCCAAACTAGAGTGGAAGTCTTGGAAACCGTTCATGAAGAAGTTTTTTTGGAATTTATGAAAGTTCAACAGATGCTGAGGGATTCTAATGCAACTGTTGCAAAGAGTGAGCAAAAAGTGGAGTAGATGAAAGAAAACATCAGCAACCTTAGGATGAGGGAGGAAGGAATCAAGAAGCAAATTCATCATGTATAGAGCAAGACTATGGTATTGACGGCTGCAATAGTTAAATCGGATGCCTATCCTGCTACGCAACAAGGTCCAAAATGCATGGTCTGCCATACCCGCATCATAGATGACTGTTGTATCCGATGGCCTACATGCTACCACCCTATGCAGGTTTTTTGCTTTGGAGTGTGGGTGCATACACAATCCTATGTAGAGAATGCCATTTGCCATTGCCCGAGATCAAATGTGGCTACCTGCTATAGCTATCTACTACGAGAAAGTAGATGTTGCAGCTCAATTTGCCATTTGGGCAAAAGATCTTAAAGACAAGGAGTTCAAATTGAAAAAGGCCAAGACCGAACCTAACTCCAAGGAAAAGGAGCCTGAAGGGAGGAACTAGCCCCTTCCGAAAAGGAGCAAGAAGGGCCGAGCCTGTAACCAGGAAGCTCAAATCAAGGAAAGAGGAAGCGGCATGAAGGGAAGGAGTCTTTGAGATTGTAATCTATGTGTAATCTATTGAATTGTTAATCTTCTCCAGAGTTTACTTGGGCAATATTTTCTCTGCTGTGACTAGATAGTGTCCTTTGATCCATGCCAGCGCGGTGATAATAATGAGATGAAAGATTTTGATTAGATCACTAATGTGAGACTGAAAGATTTTGATTGGTGAACTATTATACCACGAAAGATTTCAATTAGACAACTAATGTGAGATGAAAGATTTAGATTAGACAACTAACATAAGACTGAAGAATGAGAAGGTCGGGCTCAATGAACTCTCTCCCTATTTAAGTGCAGTACAGACACAACTAAGAGCCCATTACGAAATCTAGCCCCAAAACACTATACACCGATCCAAACTCTGTACACCAATACACTTATTGCGAATGTGTGGCATACCCAAAAGACTTTGGAATGCATTTGTTCTATTTGAAAACGATGTTGGATGGCATCCTTGCAAAAACAGACCCATAGAAGAAGGATGAAAATAGTTGCAAGGAGGACATGCTTCGGTGGTGTGTGTATTACTTGGAGTCGGCACAGATGGTGATTATTAATTTCCCTGGCTATTGTTTTCTTTGCTCCTTTAAGGTTCTTGTCAGGCTCATGATGTAGGTTTCTTTTGGCATGACATGATTGAGGCTCGAACATGTATAGAGCACAAAGAGCAAGATGAAGAGGACCCCCAATGAAAGGAGGAGTTACTATGGGTGTATAAGTCAATAGAGTTAAGCAAGCAGTGTGTGATTTGAGTGTATGAAGAGGTCTGCCATAGTGCAGCAGATTGGGATCGAGAGCTAGGAGATGCTTCCTATAGGGAGGTTGATAAGATAGTTGGGAGTCTGGAATTTCCTTGAAATAATAAAAATCTTGCAGACGTTTCTTGAACTTGTGGATATTCTCATGGTGCTTGTAATACCTGATTTTGTATCGACCTACTTCCATGTTAGTACTTAAATGCTTTAAGTAGCCCGGTGGTTGTAATCTGATGGTTAACGATAACCAGTCTAAAGGGCACTAGCATAGTGCAACAAATTTTATGATAGCATGGCAGTAGTGTAGGGATAGCACGGTAGTAGTGCAGGATCAGTGCAAGATAAGTTATCGCTAGCGTGATGTTTGGTTGCACTAGAATATGAATAGTCACCAGCGTGGTGATTTGCTTCTATTATTACAGGATGAATGGATTTGTTATGGGAAACCAATGTGGTGGTTGTTGGGATATACTACAAGCAAGCATGGGATGAAATCTGACGGTAAACAAAACAATAAACAATCTAAAGGACACTGTTTTAGTATAGCACTGTGCAACAAATTTTAGGATAGCATAGTAGTAGTGTAGGGATAGCACGGTAGTAGTACAGGATAAGTTATCACCAGCATGGTGGTTGGTTTGCACTAGGATATGAACAGCCAGATATGAACAGCCACTAGCATGATGGTTTGCTTCTATTATTACAAGATGAATGGATTTGTTATGGGAAACCAGCATGCTGGTTGTTGGGATATACTAAAAACAAGCATGGGTTTTACCATTTGGGATTTACAAAAATAATTTAATAAAACCAGCACGGTGGTTTTTTAGTATATAAGAAGCAATCTCAATACAAATTCCATTTTGTAGGACAAGTGGACATATTGTTTCCCTGGAATGAGACTACATACAGTTTCATAGTACTATCTCAATCGCTCATTCACCACTCCAAGACACCCCAAGATGTGCTCATGCGTGTCTAAATCCAATTTGAAGACACTCTTGCTCTTCTTTCGTTGTGGCATAGGTTGCATCTGGATCTTAATAGCTATTACTAGATGAGAGTAGACACATGTCTGTGGACTCTTATGTAGCAGTTCATTATTGCGGCCTCTCTTGGATGTTTTTTTGTACCAAAAAAATCCGACTAATACATCCCACTTCTCATAGGTTGTTCCCCCACTATATTTAAATGTTTCCTCAACCTTGTACTTAGGTTTTGTGCATAGCTATAGAAAGTATGGGTCATCCTCATTCTCCCCAGAATCTGCGACAACTGCAAAGTTATCCCCTCTTCGAGACAATCAACAAGGTCATCGAGACTCTCCCCAAACTGTGGTGAGTCATTTGTCTCTCCATTGTTTGTCACTCCATCTAAATGTAAAGGGGAAATTTGAACTCGCTCCCATGTCTTCATAGTTGCAACGTTCTCATAATCGTAATGATCCCCTATGATGCACCCACTGCAAAAACAAGAAAGTTTTCTGATTTTAATCAGTTGGTTGTTTAAAAACTCCCATATGCTGTGCAGACCACGAACTCCTTTAATTTTCTCGCAATCGTGTCGATTTCTCCTTGTTGAGATATCGAGCTCCACTCGTGATATGCCAGAGTGACCGTTGTGCATTTATGTCACCGACTTGTTAGCTGCAGATGCGGTTGGTACACCGCCCACGAATAATAGCTGGATGACAGCTATCCTTATCTACTCTAGTTCGTGGCTCAGTTAGTATGCCACCTTAGTTAGCTGAGTTTGGTTTTGAGACCCACATATAGGGTTCTTCTATTTTCTTCGTACTAGAGTTCTTTTGGCTTTCACAACTAAGAAGAGGAAAACTGTTTTCAGCCTCCTCCTTTGTATGTATTCCCCCATTGTGTATGTGAGAAAGCAGCAAGTGAGACTCCTTCCCTCTCTCCCACTATCTTCACATGGTATCAGAGCCTGGTTCGTGGTAAGGAGCTCAAGAAAGCAAACCAAGTTCGCGGTGTCCTGGTGAGAGGACTAGTGTTGCTTTCCTTTTTCGAGTTTGGGAGCAAATCTCTACAGGTAGCACAGCCGGAAGTGCAAGAGTGCACTGTCTCAGATTGAGACACCCTTCGCGGTGTGGCGAGAGGGTAGTATATGCTGCAGGTGTGGGTGAAGCCCTCAGTGACTTTATTTTTCTGATTCGAGGACATTTCGGGGCCCATTTTGAAGGCGGAAGTTCTTCATAGGCACTCAAAAAAAGGCCCTGTTTTTGATGTGTGACCACTGCTCTGCTGGTCGATGAAAAGTTGCCGTAGAAATTGCATCGTATGCCTGCGCGTAGAGATATTGGGAGTTGCAGAATCATCCTTGTTGCCCGTTGATGCAAAATCGTCACTAGGAAGTGATTGTGTGGTCAAATACCACTTTCGTCAGTTTTGCAGATTTGCCCGTGTGAGGCAAAAGCTGTGTTTTTTGTAGTAACAGAATATTTTGCAGTGTTCTATAATGGCGTCTGATTCTCTTTCACAGATTGTCACTAAAAAGCTTGAGAAGAACAACTTCCAGGCATGGAAGTTTAGAATGACGAATTTCCTTATGGGAAAAGGCTATTGGGAGTTCATTACAGGAAATGAAGAGGAACCAGTTCTTCCTAATGTTCCCAATCAATAGGAAATGCAGGCATTTAAAGGATGGCATGAGAGAGCCAGAAAAGTTATGTATTGGCTTTCTATCAGTATTTTGGATTCTATGATTGTGCATATTCAGGATGCAAGTATGCCAAAGGAGGCATGGGATACTTTGGCAAAAATGTACAGCACAAACACGCAAGCCAGGAAAATGCAGCTCAAGCAGGAGTTGCACAATGTGCAGAGAGAAAATATGAGCATCAATGACTACCACATGAAGGTGAAGAAAATTGCAGATGCACTTGCTTCCATTTGGTCTCGCTAGTGGAAGATGATGACCTAGTTTCTGTGACCTTGAATGGTCTAGGAAAGGATTATGCATAGTTCCGGACATCCATTGCCGTCCGTGAAAAATTTCCTGATTTTGAGGAGTTGTTTGCTCTTCTAATTTCTGAAGAGCAGAGAAATGGTGGTGCATCTTCTTCAGGAGGAACTTCAAAAGAAAGTGTCTTCTACTCAAATGCTAGAAGAGGTAGAGGCAGAGGTAGAGGAGGCCGATCTGGAGGCCATGGTAGAAATTAGAATATGCAGCAAACTCAAGAAAACCAGTCCTATGGAGGAGGACGTGGTAACTCTAGAGGCAGGGGGAGCCGAAGAGGCCGTGGTGGATGGCAGAGAGGCCAAAATGCAAACAGCAATGTTGAATGCTACTACTGTGGCAAAATGGGTCATATGGCTAAAGACTGCTACAAAAAGCAGAATGACATTATGAATGGAAAATTGTAGCAAGGCAATTATGCATCTTCTAGTAGACAGGGTGATGACAGAAATGAGCATCTGTTTATGGTGCGGCACATGACCAATTCTGTTACAAGTGCAGATGAAAGAAATGATGTGTGGTATGTTGACTCAGGTGCGTCAAACCACATGACAGGTCATGCAGAATGGATGTAGGATGCAAGGAAAATGGAAAGACCAGGATTTGTGGAGACTGGTGATGATACTGCACATCCTATTGTGCAGATTGGTAAAATTCCTTTGTCTATGCAGGATGGGAAAAAGAAATACCTGTCTAATGTATTTCATGTCCCGAACATCACCAAGAACCTAGTTTCTATTGGTCAAATAGTTGAGCAGGGCTTGCAGGTCAGATTTAATCCTCATGGATGCTTTGTTGAGGATATGAAAAATAACGGTCACTCGATAGCAAAAGGAAAGAAGAAGGGCAGGATGTTTACGTTGGATGCGGACATGCCTGAATTGAGTGCAGCAATGTTTGCACATGGGACCGATGTAGTTGCAGATATTGATATCTGGCATAAACGCGTTGGTCATGTTAATATACAGTGACTTAAATCAATGCAAGCCCAAAATATTATTGCAGGATTGCCTAAATTCAAGGTTGCAGAAATGCATAAGGTTTGTGAAGCCTGTCAATTTGGAAAACAGGCAAGGAAACCATTTCCTAGGCATGTTCAAGAGAGTAAGAAGCCATTGGAATTAATCCACTCTGATGTGTGGACTACTAAAGCTGCATCTATTGGAGGCTGTCATTATTTTGTCACTTTTATTGATGACTACAACAGAAAAGTTTGGGTGTATTTCATGAAAAAGAAAAGTGAAGTGTTTGGGTCTGCAAATAAAATGCCTAAGGTCAGATGGAGGGGGAGAGTACCTCTCAAATGAGTTTGCAAGGTTCCTATAGGAGCATGGCATAAAGCAGTAATATTCATATAGTCATACCCCACAGCAAAATGGACTTGCAGAAAGGAAAAATAGGCATATTGGAGAGGTATCTCGAGCCATGCTAAATGAAAAAGACCTTCCAGATTATTATTGGGCTGAAGCAGTTGCTACAGCAGTTTACATAATGAACAGGACTCCCACTGTAGCAATATATGGCATGACGCCAAAGGAGATGTATACTGGTAGGAAACCAGATATTTCTCATCCGAAAATTTTTGGTTGCATTGCGTATGTTCATGTGCCAAATGAATTGAGGTCCAAGTTGGATCCAAAAGCTAAGAAGTGCATCTTTATTGGTTATTCTCTGCAGCAGAAAGGGTATAGATGCTATAACCCTTCTACTCTTAAGTTTACAATGAGCAGAGATGTTGTTTTTGATGAGATGAGTAGCTAGTATAAACCAGTAAATGTGATGATTGATGTAGATGCACAAAATGGTAATGCTGCACAGAATTCACAGCAGCAATGACAAAATATTAGTGGACCTGCAGTGTCCTCTAGCAGTGGTTCACATACTTCGCCATGGACAGGCAGATTAAGATTAGGAGAATCTCGTCAAAGCAATGCAGATAGTGGTACGCAGGTATCACGAAAAGGAAAAGAGAAGGTAGATAAGCCCATGTTTGATGTGAATGCAGGTCACTCTTATGTGGATGGTGAATCCAGTGGCTCAGAATAGAGCATTGATGATGAGTTGGGTATTCCTTCTATTGTTACACCTGGAGTAAGGAAGACCAGGGATGTTTTGAGAGCACTTGGAAGTGAGCCTATTTTGCGCAGGTCTACCAGAGCTAGATATCCTGTGGATAGGCTGAAATATGATGGATTTACAGCCATTCACTATGCCTTTATGGTCAAAGTGATACAGGAACCAGAACCCACTTCTTTTGAGCAAGCCATGGGAAAAGAAAAATGGGAGAAAGCCATGGATGAAGAAATGGATGCCTTGGAAGCAAATGCTAAATGGGAATTGGTGCCTTTGCCTAAAGACAAGAATGCAATTGGGTGTAAGTGGGTTTATATGGTCAAGCACAATGCAGATGGTTCTGTGAACAGATACAAGGCAAGATTAGTTGTCAAGGGGTATGCACAGACATATGGCATTGATTATGAAGAAACATTCAGCCCGGTTGCAAGGATGGCAACCGTAAGAGCAGTCATTGTTATGCTGCATCAAAGGGATGGTCTTTACATCAGATGGATGTAAAGAATGCTTTCTTGCATGGTGATTTGCAAGAAGAGGTCTTTATGGAGCAGCCACCAGGTTATGTTCATGCTGTTCATCTTGAGTTTGTTTGCAGGTTGAAGCAATCCTTGTATGGCTTGAAGCAAGCACCTAGAGCATGGTCTGACAAGATAGGACAGTATCTTATCACTATTGGCTTTCAGATTTCCAAGGCAGATTTCTCACTTTATGTGAGAAAAACAGAGAAAGGTATTATGCTGCTTGTCATTTATGTTGATGATTTGATCATCACAGGTGATAGTGATGAAGATATCCTTCATGTGAAAATGCTATTGAAGCAAAAGTTTGAGATGAAGGATTTGGGAGAGCTGCGTTATTTCTTGGGCATTGAGGTGATTAGATCACCAAGTGGGATACAGCTCTTGCAGAGATAGTATGGATTGGACATGCTGTCCAAATATGGGATGATAGGCTGTAAGACTATTTCAGTTCCTTTGGAGCAGAATGTGAAGCTGAGCACAGATGCACGTGAGCTTCTAGAAGACCCTAGTATGTACAGACGCATAGTAGGAAGTTTGATTTATATGACTATTACTAGGCCAAATTTGAGCTATGCTATTGGATTGGTAAGTCAGTTTATGCAGGCTCCAAGGAAACCACATTTGGATGCGGCTAGATGCATACTCAAGTATGTGAAGTCCACATTGCAGTATGGACTATTTTATGAGGCTGGGGTTCAGATATAGGTGCATGGATACACTGATGTTGATTGGGCTGGTAGTATTTCTGATAGACGATCTACCAGTGGATATGTGTTCTCTTTTGGGAGTGCTGCAGTCACTTGGAGCAGCAAGAAACAGCCTATAGTTGCCTTGTCGAGCACAGAGGCTGAGTATAGGGGTGCAGCAATGGTTGCATGTGAGGTAGCTTGGTTGCATAAGCTACTATATGATATGCATCAGTATACAGATGGGCCGGTTTTCATTTATTATGACAGCATGAGCAGTATAGACTTGGCAAATAACCCAGTCTATCATGCTAGAACAAAGCACATTGAGGTGCATTATCACTATGTGCGGGAGAAGGTTTTACTAGGTCTTATTGATCTAGTTTATGTCAGCACAGAGGATCAGGTAGCTAACATATTCATGAAGGCATTGGGCACAGAGAAGCTGCGCAAGTTCAGAGACCTGCTTGGTGTGCAAGAATTGGGATTGAGCTCGAGGGGGAGTGTTGAGATATCGAGATCCACTCATGATATGCCAGGGTGACCGTTGTGCATTTAAGTCACCAACTTGTTAGCTGCAGATGCGGTTGGTACACTGCCCACGAATAATAGCTGGATGACAGCTATCCTTATCTACTCTAGTTCGTGGCTCAGTTAGTATGCCACCTTAGTTAGCTGAGTTTGGTTTTGAGACCCACATATAGGGTTCTTCTATTTTCTTTGTACTAGAGTTCTTTTGGCTTTCACAACTAAGAAGAGGAAAACTTTTTTTAGCCTCCACCTTTGTGTGTATTCCCCCATTGTGTATGTGAGAAAGCCGCAAGTGAGACTCCTTCCCTCTCTCCCACTATCTTCACACTCCTTTGCACTTCATCCACTTTCGCTTCATGGAACACTCTGCGTAGTGCAGTATTCTTAAGGCGTTGTTTACTATATGTTGAATGCATGCCTATGGAGAGGTTGGTTGTAAACCATATTACAACATCATGGGCATGATTGAGTTTTTCTTGAGGGCATGCTAATTGGTGTTTAAATAGAGCTTGCTTAATAACAGCACCACATCCATCTTGTTCACCCTTGCCATGGCTAGACCCAAAGAAATTCCACATCATGTCTAGATCAGTCAGGGATTTGAACCTTGAGACCAAGTAGAATCCACGTGCTGATTTAAATTGAGAGGCAACACCATCTGACCACACCCAATGTTGTTTTATATTTTTTGCATGGGGATTTTCCTTTTTCATCCATTCCCAATGCAGTAGAAAAGCATGCTGCCACAAATAGGGTGTCATATTCCTTATCATCTGAAATGTAGAAATGGTAAATGTGTTGCACTGACATGGACTCTTGTGAGTGATCAAGAAGATTGGCATCAGGCATGGAAGAATCAAGCAAATGACTATACGTGTGACTATATGTGATATGCATAAGAATTTTTATCTGCTTGTACCAGTGAGCACTTTGTATCTCATCTTATTCTTGAAAAGAATAATTTTTTGTAAAATCTATGACAGATACAATAGTGTCACGAGGAAAATTGGCAAGGCAAGTCCTGAACTGCTTATCTTGCCAACTAGCCATGAAATTGTGAAGCACGTATTTTGGGATGGATCAAACCACGTGACCTACAAGCTCCCTTGGCTGGGTGCTCTTATATGACAATAGCCATCTCTTTTTATCAGATCATTCAATGTTGACATTTTCAAATTGCCTACATTTTAGAGCAACGTGGTTGTCTTCCCTCATTTCATTTGGATAGACATTGAATGTCTTCTTCTTCAGCTTCAGACTGCAATGCTTGCATGTGCCGCGAATCCTTTCAATCCTGTGCCACTCACGGTCTCCCTTTAAACAAACCACTGGTTCCCACAGAGACCTCAGGCTACAAAACCTACCCTCCCTTGCAACACATGATGAGGATCCAGGTGGCCTACAGACGCATTCATTGGGGAGGCATGGGCATCGATCATGGATAGCCTCTTCATACCACGAGGAGGTTCCTCTCCATTCACCCTCCAAGCCTGAATCCAGTCACTTGCCTTCAAATATGGTGGTGGTGGATCAAGCTGACCTCCATGCACGAGATGGTCTAGCGAAAGGTATCGAGCATGATCTTCATAAACATTTTTCCTCATTTGTTTGGAGTATCGTGCAAACGGTTTCAAATCTGGTCCACAAACATGACAAGCATGGTACCCACTTGTAACAAGTTGTGCACGCGTGCATGAATGTGTTAGTATAAGACATGCACATGAAAGAGAATCATAAAATCATAATCCTATATTATACATGTAAAGACACAACCATGTACCTAGGCACTCTCCATATCCTGGGTAGTCATGCATGGTCCACATCAAGATACCCTTGACCAAAATATCATTGGTATGTCTAAGAGCTCTCGAAATATCAAAGACCCACACTCCTCTCCATAAGATCTATAACTGCTCTATCAAAGGTGCCATGTACATGTCCATATTTTTGGCCTTGTACTTCCTTGGCACAAGTAGTGCAATCATGAGGTGTCCCTTCTTTATTGTTAGCCATGGTGCGATATTGTAATTCACCAAGACCATGGGCCATGTCGACCAAGATGTCAAGCATAACCCGAAAGGATTCACGCCATCCATGGCAAGCCCAAGATGTAAGTTGCGTGGCTCCCTTGCAAAGTACGAACACTGATTGTCTATGTGCTTACATGATGATTCTCAAAACAAACAATATATAAATAATGAGTCAAATTAATGCAGAAACTAACCTCATTAAAACTGAGACACTCGTATCCAACCACCCATCCTTTGCTTGCAGATTCAAGATTGAGAGACAAGCCCATAGTTTAGACATCCTAGCACCCTCATATAACTGTGTTGATTGCAACTCTCACATATTGACCTCAGACTCATCAGACATCACATGATGTAGTGCCCCTAAAAATATAATCCATGTCCTGTTAATATAGTGGGAGAGAAGGAAGGATCTCACTTGCGGCTTTCTCACATACACAATGGGGGAATACACACAAAGCTGGAGGCTGAAAACAGTTTTCCTCTTCTTAGTTGTGAAAGCCAAAAGAACTCTAGTACAAAGAAATAGAAGAACCCTATATGTGGGTCTCAAAACAAACTCAGCTAACTAAGGTGGCATACTAACTGAGCCTCGAACTAGAGTACATAAGGATAGCTGTCATCCAGCTATTATTCATGGGCAGTGTACCAACTGCATCTACAGCTAACAAGTTGGTGACATAAATGCACAACGGTCACCCTAGCATATCACGAGTGGAGCTCGATATCTCAATAGTCCCCCTCGAGCTCAATCCCAATTCTTGCACACCAAGTAGGTCTCTGAACTTGTGCAGCTTCTCTGCACCCAATGCCTTCATGAATATGTCAGCTACCTGATCCTTTGTGCTGACATAAACTAGATCAATAAGACCTAGTAAAACCTTCTCCCGCACATAGTGATAATGCACCTCAATGTGCTTTGTTCTAGCATGATAGACTGGGTTATTTGCCAAGTGTATACTGCTTATGTTGTCACAATAAATGAGAACTGGCCCATCTGTAGACTGATGCATATCATAAAGTAGCTTATGCAACCAAGCTATCTCACATGCAGCCATTGCTACACCCCTGTACTTGGCCTCTATGCTCGACAAGGCAACTATAGGCTATTTCTTGCTGCTCCAAGTGACTGTAGCACTCCCAAAAGAGAACACATATCCACTGGTAGATCGTCTATCAGAAATACTACCAGCCCAATCAGCATCACCTTATCCATGCAACTGTATCTGAACCCCAATCTCATAAAATAGTCCATACTGTAGTGTGGACTTCACATACCTGAGTATGCATCTAGCTGCATCCAAATGCAGTCCTTGGAGCCTGCATAAACTGACTTACCAATCCAACAACATAGCTCAAATCTGGCCTAGTAATAGTCATATAAATCAAACTTCCTACTATGCGCCTGTACATAGTAGGGCCTTTTAGAAGCTCACCTGCATCTGTGCTCAGCTTCACATTCTGCTCCAAAGGAACTGAAATAGACTTACAGCCTATCATCCCATATTTGGACAACATGTCCAATCCATACTGCCTCTGTAAGAGCCGTATCCCACTTGGTGATCTAATCACCTCAATGCCCAAGAAATAACGCAGCTCTCCCAAATCCTGTAAGAAAATAGTACGCAGCGGAAGATAACAACAAAACGCAAGTACACGATGGAAAGCTGGAGAGAATACAAAAATTCTGATATACCAAACTGCTGATACAACTGATGGTTGGCTGTCCACCCGTGCGCTCTACAGACAGAGCTTCGATGGTGATCTAGACAGATGCTGGACGGAGGACTATGAGCATGAAGAACTGGTGATATGATGATAGGGGGTGGCCACTTATATAGTGTAAGTGGTTGACGGTCGGCCTTGTAATAGGCAGTCAGCCTAATAGACAGTCGGCCTGGAAGACCAGCCGACCCTTCAGAAAACATGCCGGCAGGCAGATGAAGGATCACGCATAGGTCATACCGTCGGGCCTGGGGCTACCGGCGGCCCCCGGACCCTGCCGCTGGGGGCTTTGCCCCCAGACCCCCACCGGGGGCCTGCGCCCCCCGGACCCCCTGCTATCGGGGGGGCTATCGCCCCCCCGAACCCCCCCTTTTTGCAGACAGGTATCTACTCTTGGCTCCTAAGCCGTCTCATAACCATCTGGTCTACTCTAAGACCCCTTCCAGTGTCTAAACTGGGGATCCCTCCCAATATCCGATACGCATCATGGCTTCTCCTCATATGGGGGCCTTACAACATTGGGTACACAGAATATTGGTGGGTTACATGAGAGGTGGACATTTGAGCTAACTCTAACACCCCCCCTCAATGTTCACCCGAAGATGAACTACGTGTTCGGACCAATGCCGAGTCGATGTAGATGCCGCAACAATAAATCACTCCCAAGAGCCTTCGTGAATATGTCTGTGCAATTGTCCTCTGTGGGACAATACTCCAGCTCTATGACTCCATCCTCGATGAGCTCTCGTACATAGTGATACTGGATCTCTATGTGCTTTGTACGAGAGATGTCCATCCTCCTTGAGATGTCCATTCAAGAACGCAGATTTCACGTCCATTTGAAACACCGGCCACTGCTTATGAGCAGCCAAGGCAAGTACCACCCGAATAGTTGTCATCCTTGCTGTAGGAGCAAAGGAATCCTCAAAATCAAAGCCTTCAACTTGAGAGTATCCTTGTGCAACAAGCCTAGCCTTGTACTTTTCCAAAGATCCATTAGATTTGTACTTGGCCTTCCATACCCATTTGGTACCAATGATCTTCCTTTTTACTAGACGATCAACCAAGTCCCAAGTCTGATTCTTCATGATGCTGTCATACTCCTCTTGCATGGCAGCTTTCCAATTTGGATCGTCCATTGCCTCATCCAAATTTGTAGGCTCTTGAACTTTCATAATCTCAGCCATCAAGGCCATATTGACTATGTGTTCAGAAGCCCTTTTCTGCTCCTCTATCCTCTTTGATCGTCGAAGTCCATCTGCAGATGACTCCGCCAAGTCTGGAACCGGATTCTTCTCATCAAAGAACTGCCTTGCCCACTTTGGAAGTGGCTTACCTTGTGGAGCCAAGGCATGTTGTGGTGTTGGTGGAGTCTGTTCCTCGAAGTACTCCTCCTCATTCTGCAACTCTGCTTTAGATACGGGCACAAGGTGAGTTACTTTTATGGCTGATGATAAAGTGGAAGGGCATACCTCCTCCTCCACTATATGTGGCTGTTCCCAAAACACCACATCACGACTGACCACGATCTTCTTTGCCTCTGGATCATATAGCCGGTATGCCTTTGACTCCTGGCTATAGCCCATGAAGATACACTTTCTGCTCTTTGGATCTAATTTCTTTCTGGTGCTATCTGGAACATGAACAAAGCACTCACATCCAAATGTTCTGAAATGAGAAGCGGAAGGCTTTTTACCTGAGTAGGCCTCCAAAGGTGTTTTGCCCATCAAGGCCTTTGTGAAGCTTCGATTGACGATGTACGTGCGAAGCTTCTTTACCTTCAGCCCGCTTTCGTTTTCCACCATCTTTTGCCACTGTTTGAATTTTCCAAGAGCTTCAGCCTTATCTCGTAAAAAATACACCCACATGTATCTACTGTAGTCGTCGACGATAAGCATATAGTAGTTACATCCCCCCAAAGCTTGAGTCGGAGCTTTCCCACTGAGATCAGCATGAACCAATTGTAGAGGAGCCTTTGCCCGATAGCCGCTCTCATGTGGAAAAGCCTTCCTTTGTTGCTTGCCCATCATACAAGCTTCACAAGGTTCCTGCACCTTTGAGAGTGCAGGCAAGTGTGTAACCATCCCTGTTTTCTGCATTTCCAAAAGAATAGGATAACTAAGATGACCAAATCTTTCATGCCATACCTTACTGATGCCCACTCCTGAAGAGACTGTTAGTGCCGTCAGCTCGTAGAGATTGCTCTTCCTTACTGCCTTGCCGACCACCTTGCCCGCTGCATTAAGGATTTCTGCTCCGGTCCTCTTGAAACGCACCTCCAAGTTGCGATCAGTTATCGCAGCAACCGAAAGCAAGTTCTTCTTTAGCTGAGGAACTAGTAATACATCAGAAAGCTCTTTAGTTTCACCCTCTTGAATGGAAAGAGAGATAGTACCTGTACCTTCCACAGGGCATTTTGCATTATTACCGACCGTCACGTTCATGGGCTCTTGTAGAGGCTTGAAAGAGCTATACCAGTCCTTCTTTCTGGTCATGTGACGGGACGCTCCACTATCAAGGAGCCACGAATCATTCGTTGTTGAAACTTCTGTTGAGGAGCATAATTCTTCAATTGCAACCCATAGCTCCAACTCAGTTTCAACTGTGTTGGCAGATTCCTTGCCTTTCGAAGAAGACTGTGTAGTGCCATTCTTTTCGTCCTGCTGCTTCTTTCTGCAATCCTTGATCATGTGACCGCTTTTGTTGCAGTAGTGGCACTTACCTGAAAACTTCTTCTTCTTACCATTCTTCTTCTCTCCACCCTTCCCTTTGGATGTGGTTGAGAATGCTGCATCACTTCCGCCATCGCGGGTCTTCATTCACATCTCCTCCTCTAGAAGCATCGCGCTGAACTCTTCAAAAGTGAGGGGTGGATTTCTTACCTGCATGTTGAGTGTCGTGACCAACGCATCGTACTTTTGTGGAAGGATCCGAATGCACCTTCTGGCCAACTCTTCGCTGGTCTTTGTAATCCCAACCGCTGCCATCTGATCACATAGATTCTTGATCTGTGTGATGAATGTCTCAGCTGATTCTCCATCAGAGCACCTCTCTGCAGCAAGCATATTCTCCAGATTTTGAATTCTGGTCTGATTCCGCGTTTCATACTGACCTTTCAGTATGTTCCAAGCCTCACTTGCCTTGTCTATATGCTGAATCAGAGTCAAAACAGAATCACTTGAACTGGTAACAAGAGCGCAGAGTGCATCTGCGTTCCTTCGTTTCCATGCCCGAAGAAGATCTGCATTCGGTGGCGTTATGACGTTGGGGTTGTTTGGATTCAGTGATCCAACCGGCAATCCCAGAACAGTATCCAAAAGCTCATATGAATCCAAGATCGAGCTGATCTTGAATTTCCACAAAGTATAATTCGTCCCATCGAGCTTGCCTTCATTGAAGGTAGGTGGACGAATTCGCAACGGGGTTGGTGCAGCCATCACTCCTAGTAGCCTTTGCTAACAAAGCTCGTTGAACTTGCAATAAAGTCGTTACTCAGATAGCCTGAGCTCTGATACCATGTAAGAAAATAGTACGCAGCGGAAGATAACAACAAAACGCAAGTACACGATGGAAAGCTGGAGAGAATACAAAAATTCCGATATACCAAACTGCTGATACAACTAATGGTTGGCTGTCCACCCGTGCGCTCTACAAACAGAGCTTCGATGGTGATCTAGACAGATGCTGGACGGAGGACTATGAGCATGAAGAACTGGTGATATGATGATAGGGGGTGGCCACTTATATAGTGTAAGTGGTTGACGGTCGACCTTGTAATAGACAGTCGGCCTAATAGACAGTCGGCCTGGAAGACCAGCCGACCCTTCAGAAAACATGCCGGCGGGCAGATGAAGGATCGCGCATAGGTCATACCGTCAGGCCTGGGGCTACCGGTGGCCCCCGGACCATGCCGCTGGGGGCTTTGCCCCCAGACCCCCACCGGGGGCCTGCGCCCCCCGGACCCCCTGCTATCGGGGGGGCTATCGCCCCCCCGAACCCCCTCTTTTTGCAGACGAGTATCTACTCTTGGCTCCTAAGCCGTCTCATAAACATCTGGTCTACTCTAAGACCCCTTCCAGTGTCTAAACTGGGGATCCCTCCCAATATCCGATACCCATCATGGCTTCTCCTCATATGGGGGCCTTACAACATTGGGTACACAGAATATTGGTGGGTTACATGAGAGGTGGACATTTGAGCTAACTCTAACAAATCCTTCATCTCAAACTTCTGCTTCAATAGCATTTTCACATGAAGGATATCTTCATCACTATCACCTGTGATGATCAAATCATCAACATAAATGACAAGCAGCATAATACCTTTCTCTGTTTTTCTCACATAAAGTGAGAAATCTGCCTCAAAAAACTGAAAGCCAATAGTGACAAGATACTGTCCTATCTTGTCAGACCATGCTCTAGGTGCTTGCTTCAAGCCATACAAGGCTTTCTTCAACCTGCAAACAAACTCAAGATGAACAGCATGAACATAACCTGGTGGCTGCTCCATAAAGACCTCTTCTTGCAAATCACCATGCAAGAGGGTCCATTTGATGTAAAGACCATCCCTTTGATATAGCCATAGCAATGACTTCTCTTACAGTTGCCATCCTTGCAACTGGACTGAATGTTTCTTCATAATCAATGCCATATGTCTGTGCATACCCCTTGACAACTAATCTTGCCTTGTATCTATTCACAGAACCATCTGCGTTGTGCTTCACCTTATAAACCCACTTACAACCAATTGCATTCTTGTCTTGAGGCAAAGGCACCAATTCCCATGTAGCATTTGCTTCCAAGGCATCCATTTCTTCATCCATGGCTTTCTTCCATTTTTCTTTTCCCATGGCTTGCTCAAAAGAAGTGGGTTATGGTTCCTGTATCACTTTGACCATATAGGCATAGTGAATGACTATAAATCCATCATATTTCAGCCTATCCACAGGATACCTAGCTCTGGTAGACCTCCACAAAATAGGCTCACTTCCAGGTGCTCTCAAAACATCCCTGGTCTTCCTTACTCCAGGTGTAACAATAGAAGGAATACCCAACTCATCATCAATGCTCTGTTCTGAGCCACTGGATTCACCATCCACATAAGAGTGACCTGCATTCACGTCAAACATGGGTTGATCTACCTTCTCTTTTCCTTTTCGTGATACCTGCATACCAATATCTACATTGCTTTGAGGAGATTCTCCTGATCTCGATCTGCCTGTCCATGGCAAAGTATGTGAACCACTACTAGAGGACACTCCAGGTCCACTAATATTTTGTGATTGCTACTGTGAATTCTGTGCAGCATTACCATTTTGTGCATCTACATCATCAATCACATTTAATGGTTTATACCAGTTGCTCATCTCATCAAAAACAACATCTTTGCTCACTGTGAACTTACGAGTAGAAGGGTTACAGCATCTATACCCTTTCTGCTGCAGAGAATAACCAATAAAGATGCACTTCTCAGCTTTTGGATCCAACTTGGACCTCAACTCATCTGGCACATGAACATAGGCAATGCAACCAAAGATATTCAAATGAGAAATATCTGGTTTCCTACCAGTATACATCTCCTCTGGCGTCATGCCATGTATTTCTGTAGTGGGAGTCCTGTTCATTATGTAAACTACTGTAGCAACTGCTTCAGCCCAATAATAATATGGTAGGACTTTTTTATTTAGCATGGCCCGAGATACCTCTCCAATATGCTTGTTTTTCCTTTCTGCAAGCCCATTTTGCTGTGGGGTATGACTGCATGAATATTGCTGCTTTATGCCATGCTCCTGTAGGAACCTTGCAAACTCATTTGAGAGGTAATCTCCCCCACCATCTGACCTTAGGCATTTTATTTGCAGGCCTGTTTCTTTTTCAACCATAGCTTTAAAAGCTTTGAAATTCCCAAACACTTCACTTTTCTTTTTCATAAAATGCACCCAAACTTTTCTGCTGTAGTCATCAATAAAAGTGACAAAATAATGACAGCCTCCAATTGATGCAGCTTTAGTAGTCCACACATCAGAGTCGATTAATTCCAATGGCTTCTTACTCTCTTGAACATGTCTAGGCAATGGTTTCCTTGCCTGTTTTCCAAATTGATAGGCTTCACATACCTTATGCATTTCTACAACCTTGAATTTAGGCAATCCTGCAACAAAATTTTGGGGCCTGCATTGATTTAAGTCGCTGTACATTAACATGACCAATGTGTTTATACTAGATATCAATATCTCAACTACACCGGTCCCATGTGCAAACATTGCTACACTCAGTTCAGGCATGTCCGCATCCAATGTAAACATCCTGCCCTTCTTCTTTCCTTTTGCTATCAAGCGACCGTTATTTTTCATATCCTCAACAAAGCATCCATGAGGATTAAATTTGATGTGCAAGCCTTGTTCAACCGTTTGACCAACAGAAACCAAGTTCTTGGTGATATTCAGGACATGAAATACATCAGACAGGTATTTCTTTTTCCCATCCTGCATAGATAAAGGAATTTTATCAATCTGCACAATAGGATGTGCAGTATCATCACCAGTCTCCACAAATCTTGGTTTTTCCATTTTCCTTGCATCTTGCATCCATTTTGCATGACCTGTCATGTGGTTTGATGCACTTGAGTCAACATACCACACATCATTTCTTTCTTCTGCACTTGTCACATAATTGGTCATGTGCTGCACCATAAATAAATGCTCATTTCTATCATCACCCTGTCTACTAGAGGATGCATAATTGCCTTGCTGCAATTTTCCATTCATAATGTCATTCTGCTTTTTGTAGCAGTATTTAGCCATATGACCCATTCTACCACAATAGTAGCATTCAACATTGTTGTTTGCATTTTTGCATCTCTGCCATCTACCACGACCTCTTTGGCTTCCCCTGCCTCTAGAGTTACCACGTCCTCCTCCATAGGACTGGTTTTCTTGAGTTTGCTGCATATTTTGATTTCTACCATGGCCTCAAGATCGGCCTCGTCTACCTTTGCCTCTACCTCTTCCAGCATTTGAGTAGAAGACAGTTTCTTTTGAAGTTCCTCCTGAAGAAGATGCACCACCATTTCTCTGCTCTTCAAAAATTAGAAGAGCAAACAACTCCTCAAAATCAGGAAATTTTTCACGGATGGCAATGGATGTCCGAAACTGTGCATAATCCTTTCCTAGACCATTCAAGGTCACAGAAACTAAATCATCATCTTCCATTAGCGACCCAATGGAAGCAAGTGCATCTGCAATTTTCTTCACCTTCATGTGGTAGTCATTGATGCTCATATTTTCTCTCTGCACATTGTGCAACTCCTGCTTGAGCTGCATTTTCCTGGCTTGCATATTTGTGCTGTAAATTTTTGCCAAAGTATCCCATGCCTCCTTTGGCATACTTGCATCCTGAATATGCACAATCATAGAATCTGAAATACTGACAGACAGCCAGTACATAACTTTTATGGCTCTCTCATGCCATCCTTTAAATGCCTGCATTTCCTGTTGATTGGGAACATTAGGAAGAACTGGTTCTTCTTCATTTCCTGTAATGAACTCCCAATAGCCTTTTCCCATAAGGAAATTCGTCATTCTAAACTTCCATGCTTGGAAGTTGTTCTTGTTAAGCTTTTCAGTGACAATTTGTGAAAGAGAATCAGACGCCATCACAGAACACTGAAAAATATTCTCACTGCAAAAAAACACAGCTTCTGCCTCACAAGGGCAAATCTGCAAAACTGACGAAAGTGGTATTTGACCACACAGTCACTTCCTAGTGACGATTTTGCATCAACAGGCAATAAGGATGATTCTGCAACTCCCAATATCTCTGCACACAGGCATATAATGCAATTTCTGTTGCAACTTTTCACCGACCTGTAGAACAGTGGTCGCACAGCAAAAACAGGGCCTTTTTCTCAGTGCTTGCAGAGAACTTTCGCCTCCAAAACGGGCCCCAAAATGGCCTCGGATTAGAAAAATAAAGTCACCAAGGGCTTCACCCTTACCCGCAGCATATATAGCCCTCTTTCCACACCGCAAAGGGTGTCTCAATCTGAGACAATGCACTCTTGCACTTTTCGGCTGTGCTACCTGCAGAGATTTGCTCCCAAACTCAAAAAAGGAAAGCAACACTGGTACTTTTACCAAGACACCATGAACTTGGTTTGCTTTCTTGAGCTCCTTACCACGAACCAGGCTCTGATACCATGTGAAGATAGTGGGAGAGAAGGAAGGAGTCTCACTTGCAACTTTTTCACATACACAATGGGGGAATACACACAAAGGTGGAGGCTAAAAATAGTTTTCCTCTTCTTAGTTGTGAAAGCCAAAAGAACTCTAGTACAAAGAAATAGAAGAACCCTATATGTGGGTCTCAAACCAAACTCAGCTAACTAAGGTGGCATACTAACTGAGCCAGAACTAGAGTACATAAGGATAGCTGTCATCCAGCTATTATTCATGGGCAGTGTACCAACTGCGTCTGTAGCTAACAAGTTGGTGACATAAATGCACAACGGTCACCCTGGCATATCACGAGTGGAGCTCGATATCTCAACATGTCCACCATACCCTCATCATCATCTGGCACATCCAAGAGACTATAGTCTTGCTCAAAGTGTGAAGGTATATGTGCACCCTTGCCACCCTTCTCATCTTGTCTCAAAATTTCGTGTAAATATAAGATCTTGTCTGAAGGTTTCGTGTCGTGTATATATGCAATATTAATCATGAACTCAAATAGCATTGACTTACCGATGATCCATCACCACGTGCAACACCAATGGTGGGTACTGGTTTGGGCTCCTCCCCATACATACGCAAGTGGCGCATGACAATACGATGATGTCGTACTTCTCGCTTGCAATGAGTGCAATGACAATACAACCTCTCTATAAGCCACTCTACACTCTCGGGCATTGGTGCATCATCGAACGAGCTTCCCTTCCATCTGCACACCTCCAAAATCAAAACATGAGCTGCAAGGAAATCTATTAAGATCCAAAAAATAGCCACCCATGAGCTCCTTTCCTCTCTTCTAACAATAAGTGCCCTAAACCGTCGCTATATAGCGATGCTTTGCCCTGTTTCATCACTATATAGCAATGCTTTTAGGATATAATCGTTGCTATATTGACTAACCACTGTTGCTATATAGCGACGTTGGGGACTAAAACCCAAAATCCTTTGTGGCACCGTCTTTCACATCTCTATTTGCGAGAAAAGCAAAAATCGATCCTCCCACCTTATATTCGACGACCTCGCTTTTCTCCTCTCTATTCCCCACACTCCTCACCCCTACCCAACCCCTCTCCCAACACTTTTTCTCCCTCTCCACCCTTCTTCCTCTCCGCTTGTGTGAAAGGAAGTTTTTCAAGAAGGTGTGTCTCTTTAAGCAATGTAGGTTCACTTTTTATGAAATTTTGTTTTGTGAGTGTTGAAGCATGTTTCTCCTTGTATTGCTAAGCCTATGTGCTAATTTTCATGCTTGATTTTTAGAGGTTGAAAAAAAAAACGACATTTGGTGAAAGAAAGAAGACTCACCTCTTCTCTTTTTGGTATTTCTCCTCCTCCTCTTTCTCCTCGTTTGTAGGCTTATGCTTTCTCCTTGTTTGTAGGCTTATGCTTGTCTCCTCAATCAATCACTTTGAAAAGTTGCAGTGATGTTATGCTTATCAAACATAAACATAAGCTGTAGTGATGTTAGCCTGCAGCTAGCACCTTAAGCTCTAGCTATAGTGATGGGCGTAGGAACACTCTCTTCCCCTCTCTTCTCTTATTTACTCTTCTTCCCCTCTCTTATGCTTATGTTTATCCTTCTCTTATGCTTATGCTCTTTTCCCCTCTTCCTTTTCCCCTCTTTGAATCTCTTTCCCCCTTTTCCTTCTCTTTTTTTCCCCTCTTCCTTCTCTTCTTTTCCCCTCTCTTTTTTCCTCTCTTTTTCTCTTCTTTTCATAAGCATATGCATGCCTATGCTTATGCTTATGCGCATGAGCATATGCTCATATGCTCATGCATAAGCATAAGCATATGCTTTCTCTCTTTTTCTCTTATGCTTATGCTTATGCTCTTTTCCCCTCTTTCAATCTCTTTTCCCCTCTTCCCTCTTGTCTTTTCCCCTCTTCCTTCTCTTCTTTTCCCCTCTCTTTTTTCCTCTCTTTTTCTCTTCTTTTCATGAGCATATGCCTATGCCTATGCTTATGCTTATGCTTATGCATGAACAGATGCTCATATGCTCATGCGTAAGCATAAGCATGTGCTTTCTCTCTTTTTCTCTTATGCATATGTTTTTTCTTCTCTTATGCTTATGCTCTTTTCCCCTCTTTCAATTTCTTTTCCCCTCTTCCTTCTCTTCTTTTCCTTTCTCTTTTTTCCTCTCTTTTTCTCTTCTTTTCATAAGCATATGCCTATGCCTATGCTTCTGCTTATGCTTATGCATGAGCATATGCTCATATGCTCATGCATAAGCATAAGCATATGCTTTATCTCTTTTTCTCTTATGCATATGTTTTTCCTTCTCTTATGCTTATGCCATTTTCCCCTCTTCTTTCTCTTCTTCTCCCCTCTCTTTTTTCCTCTCTTTTTCTCTTCTTTTCATAAGCATATGCCCATGCCTATGCTTATGCTTATGCTTATGCATGAGCATATGCTCATATGCTCATGCATAAGCATAAACATATGCTTTCTCTCTTTTTCTCTTATGCTTATGCTTATTCTCTTTTCCCCTCTTTCAATCTCTTTTCCCCTCTTCTTTCTCATCTTGTCACGTCTTCCTTCTCTTCTTTTTCCCTCTCTTTTTTCCTCTCTTTTTCTCTTCTTTTCATAAGCATATGCCTATGCCTATGCTTATGCTTATGCATGAGCATATGCTCATGCATAAGAATAAGCATATGCTTTCTCTCTTTTTCTCTTATGCATATGTTTTTCCTTCTCTTATGCTTATGCTCTTTTTCCCTCTTCCTTTTCTCCTCTTTCAATCTCTTTTCCCCTCTTCCTTATGTTCTTTCTCCCTTTTTCTTCTCTTCTTTTCCCCTCTCTTTTTCTCTTCTTTTCATAATCATATTCCCATGCCTATGCTTATGCTTATGCATGAGCATATGCTCATATGCTCATGCATAAGCATAAGCATATGCTTTCTCTCTTTTTCTCTTATGCTTATGCTTATGCTCTTTTTCCCTCTTTTCAATCTCTTCTGCCCTCTTCCTTCTCTTCTTTTCCCCTCTTCCTTTTCTTCTTTTCCTTTCTCTTTTTTCCTCTCTTTTTCTCTTCTTTTCATAAGCATATGCCTATGCCTATGCTTTTGCTTATGCTTATGCATGAGCATATGCTCATATGCTCATGCATAAGCATAAGCATATGCTTTATCTCTTTTTCACTTATGCATATGTTTTTCCTTCTCTTATGCTTATGCCCTTTTCCCCTCTTCTTTCTGTTCTTCTCCCCTCTCTTTTTTTCTCTCTTTTTCTCTTCTTTTCATAAGCATATGCCCATGCCTATGCTTATGCTTATGCATGAACATATGCTCATATGCTCATGCATAAGCATAAGCATATGCTTTCTCTCTTTTTCTCTTATGCTTATGCTTATGCTCTTTTCCCCTCTTTCAATCTCTTTTCCCCTATTGCTTCTCGTCTTGTCACCTCTTCCTTCTCTGCTTTTCCCCTCTTTTTTCCTCTCTTTTTCTCTTCTTTTCATAAGCATATGCCTATGCCTATGCTTATGCTTATGCATGAGCATATGCTCATATGCTCATGCATAAGAATAAGCATATGCTTTCTCTCTTTTTCTCTTATGCATATGTTTTTCCTTCTCTTTTGCTTATGCTCTTTTGCCCTCTAAGTTTTGTTCTTTCCCCCTCTTCCTTCTCTTCTTTTCCCCTCTCTTTTTTTCCCTCTTTTTCTCTTCTTTTCATAATCATATTCCCACGCCTATGCTTATGCTTATGCATGAGCATATGCTCATATGCTCATGCATAAGCATAAGCATATGCTTTCTCTCTTTTTCTCTTATGCTTATGCTTATGCTCTTTTTCCCTCTTCGTTTTCCCCTCTTTCAATCTATTTTCCCCTCTTCCTTCTCTTCTTTTCCCCTCTCTTTTTTCCTCTCTTTTCCCTCATATGCATTTGCCTATGCTTATGCTTATTTCCTTCTCCTTAGTCGTATGCGGTCCTTTTTTCACATGCTCCTTAGCCGTATTTGGTTCTTTTTTTTTTCAAATAGATTCTAAATGGAACAACCATGCCCTCACCCATGGGTGTCCTCCCTAAACCCCAGCTCGGTTCCCCACATCGCACAGATTATAGACGTAGCTTCTCTGCTAGCTTATGTAAAAGAGAAGATTGTGCAAGAGAGCGACTAGGTGAAGTACAACATGGGGGTGCGTGCACTTGGGTGGGATCCAAGCCGAAGGGTAGTGGAGCAAGGGCGACTGAGGAATGCATGACACAACCTACGAGATCTCCTAAGTTGTGGAGAGGCCGCCATGAGCAGTGGAGCCTCAAATATGATTGTATAAAGGACATAATGGATTGTGTGGAGGCATTTGTGGATTGCGAGTACATAATCGCTAAAGAGTATGACTGCATATTAGAAGAAGTGGAGGAGGAGTTCCCTAGTGACCCGGCTAGCCGCATGGAGGAGAAAAGTACCTCGGACAGTAATGGAGAGCAGTAGACCTCCTCCACCATTTTGGCATTTTTGGAGAATGTCTCTTTTGGAGACAAATTTTGCTTAAGCATACTTTTGGAGACATATATTTTTTATATACATACTTTTGGAGACATACTTGCAAGTGATATTTTTTATATATGAAAATCTTATTGGATTCCACCTGTCTTTCATAAATATTTGTCATTTCAAAACTGGCTTTTCATAATTGTCTTAAGTAAATAATTGTCCTTTCATATTTATTCTTTATGTGTTGATGCCATTTCATAATTTTCACAAGTGATTAATTGCCTTTTCATAATTTCTTGAGTTTGAATTTCATAATTGTCTTAAGTAATTAATTGTATTTCTACTCCTTACCCACTCTTGTTTTTTGTTTTTTGTCTTCGTGTTTGTGTCTACATTTGTCCAATCCTCCCAAATTAGACATGGGATCACATCGCACATCCGATGAGTACAAAAACCCTCATAGGAGGAGACATCATGATCTCTACTCTCCAGTGGACTTTGATTCCACTCAAGCGACACCTCAACTACCCCTGTGACTACCCTGGCCCGACTCCTCTCGGACCTAGCACTATGACTACCCCTTGGGGAACTCCTTTGCTACTAGCAGCCCATGGCTTTGTCGAGAGTCCCGACAAGTTTGTTGCATAGATTATTGATGCAGAGGTAGCGAGATTATTCTCTCTACTATCCCAGAGGACCTTAGCAAATCCCTCTCCTATAGCGACGGCTGGACCTACTATCCAACCGTCCCCTCTAGCCCCTTCGACTGAGGGGTCATCACTTGGGTGTGCCCATCGTAATGGAAGGAAGAGTAGGAAGGGTCGCTTATGTTGTGCTGAGTTGGGAGATGTAGATGAGTTAGCACACTCACATCCCTACATGACTCCACTTGGTTCTGAGACCCAGTACCAGTTAGGTCCCTTGCCCTCTCCTACTCCCATTGATACTCCTCGCTCCGTAAGCATTCGTAGTAACACCACTCACTCTGGCTCTACCACTACCATGAGTCCTCCTTACTTGGTCGAGGACTTGTCCTATGAAATCACAATTGCTGGAGAGATAATAGAAAATAAAAAGGGCTCAGCAGTAGTGATGGCCACCATGAGAGAGCCACCACTTCAAGAGCGGCATAGCTACTAGATGGCGGTACCAGGATGTCTAAAAGAAGCAGGCAGTCATCCATGAATTGAAAAGACAATACCCTAACTCCCCAAATTGGGAGTTCAATGAGGATTACATGCGAGAGCGCATGGGTGGGGTCTTGAAGCATCGTAGGTCAACCTTCTGTACTTCCATCCAAAAGGGGAAGGCTAAACCCAGCTAGGCAGACAAAGCTGACTAGAAGTTTTTCAAGAAGCAGCCATCCCGAAATGTTTGAGGGTCAAAGGGTCAAAGGAGGGCTGCGAGGAGACGGCTAGACTCTCTAGTAGGTACTTCGCACTTTGGTGCAGGCAGAAGGTTGCCGTTCGAGGCAACCGTGGTAAGTCTACTTCTTCTCATTTAATGTATTGTTTTATTTGTTTTATTACATATTGCATGCACTTTATCTAACTCTCGTAAATTGGGTCGCCTTCCAACAGACACAAAGATGGGATGCAGGTTCTTGTATAGGATCAAAGCCATGGTTTATTCAAAAGGAGGTGCTGGGAGCGATGGTCGATTGGGCTCAGGTGGCTGCTCACACAGTATAAGACTACTCCTACTTGTAATCTCACTTTTTAAATTGTTTTATTCTTTAATTTCCAATTTAATTTCTAATTAATATGGTTTCACGCTTAGAATGCAAGCTCGAACGTCCCATCAGTGGAGGTGAGTGGTGATGACGAGGGACTAGGCTTACATGGCTTCCATGAGGGGCAGGGATCTCAGGCGCAACTCATGAGGGCCAGAGATCAGGCTAGTGCAACGAGAACGAGGACGAGAATGACGATTCGGATAAGAAGTAGTAGTAGTAGTATTAGTAGTAGTTTGTATATACTTCGGCATGTATATGCTTCTGTATGTTGGCTCGTTTGAGCAATTTTGTATCACCCTTTTCGAAAGGGTAATTTTGTAACAAACAATGTTGTGTATCTTTGGAATGTATATGCTTCTGTCGCTCAGCTCGATTGAGCGATTTTGTATCACCCCTTTTACAAGGGAAATTTTATAACAAACAACATTCTTTTGTAATTACTAAAAAAAAACATTAGTGGGGCAAAATAGGGCTTGCTGTGGCCCTATTTAGCCCCACTAATGTTTTTTTAAAGCTTCTGTTAATCGTTCGCTATATAGCAATGTTTACCAGTGTCACTATATAGCGACTGTTCTTTTTCAATGCTAATAGCAATGTAAATACCGACGTTTGCACCAATTAAAAGAAAAAATTAGTGTAAAAAAGTCGGTATTGTAAGAAAACAATACAACGTCTGTGCTCAACAAATAATAGGATCTCGTATGCAAGAGAGAAACATAGATAGTATGGAGAATCAAAAATTTGATTACTGTAGAACTGATACAGTAGATGGCGCTGCCTCCCATAGCCATGCACTCCTGTGAGAGAAGCTTCGATGGCGATCTAGAAATAGTAGAGGACGGAGGTTGAATGATAAGGAATCAAGGTTGTTGTAGCCAGTGATGAATATGGGCTTCACGAGCTTGCTCTTATATAGCCACCAGTCGTAGTCGGTTAGACTCAATTGGGAGACCGACCCAGTCTGCCCAAATCGGCCGACTGGAGGTCGGTCCCGAAATAAGACACCGACCACACGATAGAACCGTGGCACAGAATAGAGCAATTAACCTACGGTCTCTGATCTCAGCCCATAGCCATCCGGGATCATCTGGGGCTCCAAACGGGCCCCACAGCCCAAGAGTGGACTGCCTCGGGAAATTCTCCATCTACCCTCAGTGCGGTTAGTCATGGGATGCCTTCCCACACTTGCATTTAGCCTAGTTGGCAGTGTGCCAACTCTATCTAAAGCCGTCCAGCCATCAGGCCAAACATGGCCCCCATCTGGTGTCCAAACCAGGAGCTACTAGAGAACCGAGCTACTCAAATGCCTTCTCCTCAAACTCTCTTCCTAGCAAATGCTTTGTCTGCAAGATCTTCTCTTCATGGTTCCCTATTATGACAAGGTCATCCACATAAAGGTCCACGATCATACACTTGCCTCCTTCTCTGTAGTTATACAAATTTGCATTAGATGGGCTCCTCCTGAACCCGTTTTGGAAAAATTAGGCATCAATCCATTGGTACCATGCTCGTGGGGCCTGTTTCAGCCCATAAAGTGCCTTATTTAGTTTACAAACTTTACCTTCTGAATTGGGGATCACAAGACCTGGTGGTTGTTCCACGTATACCTCCTCCTTGAGATCTCCATTCAGAAAGGTGGATTTTACATCCATCTGAAACACGGGCAAACTTTCTTGTGCTGCTAAAGCCAAAACAATGCGAACTGTGGTTAGCCGAGCTGTGGGAGCAAAAGTATCCTGATAATCAAAACCATGTACCTGTGCGAATCCTTTTGCCATGAGCCAAGCCTTGTACTTATCCAACGTGCCGTCGGACTTGTACTTGGTCTTGTACACCCACTTGGTTCTGATTACCTTACGTTTTGGTGGTCGATCCAGCCTAGAAGGGAAGGACCTCTGTGAAGATGAAGAGGATCTACATGAACAAGACATGATCTGTGGTTGGGATGGGTAAACTCAAATAAAATTATTATGATTAAACAAGTTAATACCAATTCCATGCACATGAATAAATAAAAAACATATCAAATTATGCATCCACACAAGCAAGAGAACAATATGCATTCACATAATTAAGATATATTGTTCAAAAAACAAGGTTTAATTTGTACATTGTCCATAATAACTATCAAAAAAGAGTTTACCGTGTATATGGTGTTAGGTGTTGGGTTCAAATCTACAAATGTACAAGTGAAGGGGAACATGGAAAGGAGCATCATCAACGTTGATGTCTCGATACTGCACGTGGAGCTCGCTCTGATTAAAGACAATCATGCGGATCTCCCCGTGATGAGGTGTGGATGGTGTGTAGTGTCAATTGGACCTCGTACATCTCCACAGCGACACTACTTGTGCCTCTCCTAATAGCCAACCGTACCATCTTTCCACAAATGCATGATGGGACCATGGCTAGAAGGAGGAACCCTACCACATCCACAAATAAGAACTATTAGTATGACATCTGTACATCAAAGGGAGGGGTGAAGGGGTATGAGATAAAGGGGAAGATGACAATATCTAAATGCATATGGATACGCATATATGAAGCACATGCATCATGAGTGTGATCGCTAAGGGAATTAGAGGAAGAGGGCAAGAGGGCAAGGCATATGCATCTTGCAAATGCATCATGCAAATGGAAGGGCATATGCATATGCATATGCTTATGCATAATAATCATCAAGGAAAGCTTCTAAGTGATAGGATAAGGGAATTAGAGAATATGGCATAAGGGAAGGAAAGAGGGCAAGGCATATGCATCATGCATATGCATATGCTTGTGCATAGTAAGCATTTACATATGCATATGAAGGGGCAAGCTTATAAGTGATAAGTTAGGGGAATTAGGGAAGAGGGCATAAGGGAAGGCAAGAGGGCAGATAGGGGAGAAGGCATATGCTTAGGAGTGATAGGATAGGGGAAGATGGCTTATGCTTATATGCATATGCATGAGCATATGAGCATATGCTCATGCATAAGCATAAGAAAATACATATGCTTATGAGTGTGAGAGGGTAGGGGAATTAGGGAAGAGGGCATAAGCAATGCAAAGAGGGTATAAGCAAATTCTTAGGAGTGATAGAATAGGAAAAGATAGCTTATGAGTGAAATAGGGGAGAGGGAGAGCATATGACTATGCTTATGCTTATATGCATATGCATGATCATATGAGCATATGCTCATATATAAGCATAATCATTTTCATACACAAATGCATATGCTTATGAGTGTGAGAGGGTAGCCTAGGAATTAGGGAAGAGGGAATAAGCAAGGCAAAGAGGGCATATGAACATATTGTTCATGCATAAGCATAAGCATTTGCATACACAAATGCATATGCTTATGAGTGTGAGAGGGTAGCCTAGGAATTAGGGAAGATGGAATAAGCAAGGCAAAGAGTGCATAAGCAAATGCTTAGGAGTGATAGGATAGGGGAAGAGAGCTTATGAGTGAAATAGGGGAGAGGGAAAGCATATGATTATGCTTATGCTTATATGCATGTGCATGAGCATGTAAGCATATGCTCATGCATATGAATAAGCATTTGCATACGCAAATCCATATGCTTATGAGTTTGAGAGGGTAGGGGAATTAGGGAAGAGGGCATAAGGAAGGCAAAGAGGGCATGAGCAAATGCTTATATGTGATAGGATAGGGGAAGAGAGCTTATGAGTGAAAAAGGGAAGAGGGAAAGCATATGATGATGCTTATTCTTATATGCATATGCATATGCATGAGCATATTGGCGTATGATTATACTTATGCTTATATGCATATGCTCATGCATAAGCATAAGCATTTCCATATGCTTAGGGAAGGGTGGGGGAATTAGGGAAGAGGGCATAGGAAAATGTTGGCAAGTGGGAGTGAAGGACGACATCATGGAAGAGAGTGTGGGAACCAAATGGCAAAATTTTCCATTGAGTTGAGAGGAAGTCCTCTCTTTTATAGAATGGGAGAGAGGGTGGCCTAAATCAATGGGACCTCTCCTACATCAAAGGAGGTAACTCCTTAATAATAGGAACTCCACAATCATAGGCACCACCCCATGTGGGGGCCTTTGCATTACATCATCACCTGTGTCAGGCCTATGGCACTAAGTGTGCCTCTCCTACACACACACACACAACCATATGACTACTAGTGGGTGCACACATGCACCTAGAAATCCCTTGATCACACATATCCCAACATACCCCCCCTCAAGGGTTTGCCTCTTGCTATGTCAAGGATACATCTAATGACATAGTTTCACAAGCCATCTCATGGTGGTCAAGGATAAATCTATGGCTAGGATCTCATGCTAGCAAAGGTGCCCAAGGGTTAAGGTTTACAATAAATGGGATATACCCCCCCAAATGGTTATCTCTCTTGCATGTACAAGGATTAGTCTTAAGACTTTGTGTGGACCTAGTTTCTCATGTCTGCAAGAGGTACCATGGAGGCAAACACTTCACATGGCCTACATCATATGGTGACTAGAGGTGATTTACAAAATACAAAACACATAACATTATTTTTGGAGTACTATGGCTATACTGTTTATCTAGAAGACTTTTGAGTAAAACCTATGCACCAAATACCTTTTCAAGTTGCACCCAACCTCCAGGATGGTCAAACTGTGACCAAATTTTGACTGTTTTTCCCAAATTGATCAATCTGAAGCTAGAGGCCTATATTGGAGCTGAAAGAAGAAGCATTAAAGGGGATTTTTGCATGGAAATGAAGCTCTTACTATGGACTACTTCCAACAAAGAGGTATGGTGAAATAGCTTTGATACCGCATGTTGGAGAGTGGGAGTGAAGGAGGACATCATGGAAAAGAGTGTGGGAACCAAATGGCAAAATGTTCCATTGAGTTGAGAGGAAGTCTTCTCTTTCATAGAATGGGAGAGAGGGTGACCTAAATGAATGGCACCTCTCCTACATCAAAGAAGGTAACTCCTCAATCATAGGAACTCCACAATCATAGGCACCACCCCATGTGGGGGCCTTTGCATTACATCATCACCTGTGTCATGGCCTATGGCACTAAGTGTGCCTCTCCTACACATACACACACAACCATATGGATGCTAGTGGATGCACATATGCACCTAGCAAGCCCTCGATCACACATATCCCAAGATACCCCCCCTCAAGGGTTTGCCTCTTGCTATGTCAAGGATACATCTAGTCACATTGTTTCACAAGCCATCTGATGGTGGTCAAGGATAGATCTATGGCTAGGATCTCATGCTAGCAAAGGTACCCAAGGGTCAATCTTTACAAAACATGGGATAAACCCCTCCAAATGGTTATCGCTCTTGCATGTACAAGGATTAATCTTAGGCCTTTGTGTGGACCTAGTTTCTCATATCTGCAAGAGGTACCATGGAGGCAAACACATATCACATGGCTTACATCATATGGTGACCAAAGGGGATTTAAAAATACAAAACACATAACATTCTTTTTGGAGTACTATTCTAGGTAGAGAACCTCAAAAATGACCAAGTGATGATAAATAAAGCTAAAAAGACAAAGTGCTCAAAAGGCAAAGTCTTAATCTTGTAGCACAAAGTTTGATTCTTCATTTGTTGATGGAGTTCTCTCTTCCACTATATTTTCTTTGTTGTTGATGTAGCTCTTCTTCACAAGATATGCTTTACTTTCCTTGGAGTTGTAGTAGGAATCATTTTTCTCCTCTTCCAAAAGAGAAGCTTCAATATCCACCAAGTTGGATGTAAAAGTGTTTCTATACTCTTCATCTAGAAGAATTTTGAGTAAAACATGTGCACCAAATACCTTTTCAAGTTGCACCCAAGCTTCATGTGAAGTCTCATACCCATCAATGTGATGAATGTATGAGTCACTAAGTCCCAATGCTATGAGGTCCTTGTCATATTGGACAATCAATTGTACTTCCCTTTTTTCCATGATGGTGAACTTCTTGTTCTCCATAATCTTCTTCAAATGTCCAAGCTTTATCTTGGTACCACAACATATCATCTTGATTATATCACATCCAAGCTCATCACTTACAATTTTTTTAGACATCAAGGTCAGGGTAGAGCACCCAATCAAAAGTGATGATATTCTATATATGTCACTATGAACAAGTAAGTACCTTTGGGCAACACCTTCACCTTATGAAGACATGATATTGAGAGTAGGTCTTACCACTTGATATATTATTCAAGGACAATGTATATACTCTACAGCCAATATCTCTCAACACAAGTCACCAAACTCCAAAATGATGACTATCCCTTTTTAAATGGCACTCAAACATAGACAATGTAAGCATCATCACCATAAATGACAAGTACCATGACACTTATGGAGTCCATTTTGGAGTCAATACTTAGTCAAACATAGATCTTCTAGTGCATCCAGCTAAAAAAGATATAGAACAAAAATTTTGACTCGAAACCTCTAGGATGGTCAAACTTTGACCAGATATTGACTATTTTCCCCAAATTGAACAATCTAAAGCTAGAGGCCTAAATTGGAGCTGAGAGAAGAAGCATTCAAGGGGATTTGGGCATGGAAATGAAGCTCTTACTAAGGACTACTTCCAGCAAATAGGAATGGCAAAATTGCACGTTGTGTTACCATGGAGAGATGCACCTATTCTGATTGATCTTTGTGTGATTTCTCCACAATCAATGCACCATTTGAGCTCAAAGTTCTTCATAAAACTCCTTACAGCATTGCTCTACTGTGGCTTAAGGACATTGGCACAATTGTACTCCAACATGACGAATTTGTTGAAAGTTTATCAGATGAAGATTATGTTAGAACGTGCTGTAGAGGCAAGCATTTTGCAATTCCCCTAAGCCAAAGATTCACCTAAGTCATGATCTTAAGTGGATTATAATCATTTTGTGTTGTCATTTTAGAGGTGTACAGATGGAAGGGATGAGTGGAAGCTCGTCAAATGATGCGCCAATGCTTGAGAGCATGTAGTGGCTTACTGAGAGGTTGTATTGTCCTTGCACTCATTGCAAGCAATAAGTATGACATCAATGCCATATTATCATGTGCCACATGCAGCTACATTGGGAGGAGCCCATACCAGTACCGACCGTTGGTGGTGGTGATGGATCATCAGCACGATTGAGTTCGTGATCAATATTGCATGCGTACTTTACACAAAACCTTGAGATAGGATCTTATATTTACATGAAACCTTGAGACAGCAGGATGAGGAGGGTGGCAAGGGGGCATGTATACCTTCACATTTTGAGAAGGAGGGTAGTCTCTCGGATGTGCCAGATGATGACAAGGGTATGGTGGACATGATGGATTCTCTTTTTAGGGGCACTACATCACATGTACACATGATGTCTAAGTCTAAGGCTGTTGTGTGAGAGTTACAATCAACACGGTTATTTGAGAGTGCTGGGATGTCAAAACTACAGGCTGATCTCTCAATCTTGAATCTGCAATCAAAGTATGGTGGCCCGATACAAGTGTCTCAGCCTTAATGAGGTTAGCGCATACTTTATCTCAGTGATTTGAGAATCATCATAGTTTCTCATTATTGGGAGTATATGTATGTTTGAATTGCAATAGGTTGCTCCAAAAGATGTTGGCTGCACCAAATACCATGCCCACATCAAGAGATGAAGCGAAGAAGATGCTGACAACGATGGGTATGGATTATGATACCATCCATGCTTGTCATAATGATTGTATTCTCTTTCATCGTGAGCATGGATATTTGGTTAGTTGTCCAGAGTATGGGAAACAGTGATATAGAGATGACTTGCAGGGTGAGCAAATCCCAGTAAAGGTCTTGAGACACTTTTCCATCATACGGCACATGTTTGAATGCAAATGCATAGTGGAGTTGATGACCTGGCATGCTACACATCGGTCCACTGATGACACATTAAGGATTCCTATAGATTGTGCTGCTTGGAAGCACATAGGCAATTAGTTGGTCGAAGTTTATGAGGGAGCCACGCAACTAACATCTTGGGCTCGCCATGGATGGCATGAACCCTTTCGGGCTATGCTTGACATCTTGGTCGACATGGCCTATAGTCTTGGTGAATTACCATGGCTAAACAATAAAGAAGGGACACCTCATGCTTGCACTACTAATGTAAGGAAAGTACAAGGCCAAAAATATGGACATGTACATGGCACCTTTGATAGAGAAGTTACAGATCTTATGGAGAGGCATACGGGTATTTGATCAGAGCTCCTAGACATACCAATGACATTTTGATGTGGACCATGCATGACTACCTAAGATATGGAGAGTGTGCATGTATGTGGTTGTGTCTTTACATGTATAATGATACTTTTATAACTCTCTTTCTAGCGCATGTCTTATACTAACACATTCATGCATGCAGGACTTGCAATAAGTGGGTACTACCATGCTTGTCTTGTTTGTGGGAAGGTCATGCTCGATACCTTCTACTGGACCATCTTGTGCATGAAGGCAAGCTTGATCCACCACTACCATCTTTAAAGGCAAGTGAATGGATTCAGGATTGAAGGGAGAATGGAGAGGAGCCTCTTCTTTATATGAAGAGGCTATCCATTTTTCATGAGCTTCCTTATTGGGGTCAATTACAAATCAATCATCTCTTTGATCCCATGCATATCTTCAAGAATTTGGGGGCTACTATTTGGGCACACTTGGTTGGTGACAAATACTCGAGAGGAGTGCGAGAAGACTTGTAAGATATGGACAGGATGCCTCATTTGTGGCCCCAAGTGTGTGGTCATAAAGTTGTCCTCCCAAAAGCAACATGGATCCTCTCCAAGAGGGAGGAGGTAGTAGTCAAGGTGGACATTGCCTCTTTTCAAACACTGACAAGGTACATGCATTGCTTGAAAGGAGCATTTTCAAATGACAATAAGCCTAGTGGGCTCAAGTCCCATGATTGCTACCTCACTCCACAAAGCATCAAGTAGAAGGAATTTGTTGTGCAATAAAAGGTGCTTGGAATTAGAAGGCTCAGTGCAAGTCTCAGACCAAATGAAGCTCCACACCTCCACCAGGGGCAGCAGCATCTTCTCCACCTCCAAAAACCATCTCTTCTTCAAAATCCGACTATTTTTTCTTTAGTTTCTCCTCATTATCTTGACCATTTGCCCTCAAAATTCACCAAAAGGTAGCCCATAGGGTTGCCTAAGTGCATCTCAAACCGTTTTTGAAATGGTGGCTCCAACAAGCTGAATTGACATAAATGGCGTGAGATGAAGTGCTTGTACCCAACCTGTTCCATCCCAGGCCTATCACTGCTGCAAGACCGGTTGCAGGTCTTACACTAACCTTGCACTGTTCCAGACCAGTGCACAGTTCCATGAAGTGCTCTAGCCTGTATTGCACCTCCCAAAGCAGCCTATACAGTAGGCACATGCCCCATGCTCTATCCTACCGCTGCATTGCTCTCGACAAGGTCTTCAGTGGCTTAGGGAGGAGCCCCAAAATTCCTCTGCTGCTGCATTGCTCTTACGAGGTTTCAGGGGTTTAGGGAGGATCCCCAAAATGCCTTACTTCAGCACTCTATCTACTGCAGGTGTTAAGCATAGATGATATATGAGGGCCCCTAGGCCCCCTTGGGAGCTGGCTATCAAAAACCGACCAGTCAGCCCTAATGGCCGACTGGCTTGTTGGCTGACTTGGTTGGCTGGTCCTATTGCCCCCTGCAAGTGCCCTTTTGGCCTGCCATGTGCCAGCTCTGTTCCACCTCCTGTGCGCCTCTGTCAGGGGCCTGTTCCAGCCTGTACATTCATGCCATGTTGTGCCTCTGTCAGCCCACTGTCTCTATCTTGACAACTACCCACATGGCAGCCTATGTGCTACCCATGTGGTAGCCCCCTCTCCACCATGAGTCCCCTGCCCTCATGACAGCCAAGATGTTGTCCATGTGGCAGGCCATTCCACCTATGGTCCACCCCCCCAATGCACTCCTCATTTGGGGGCTCACAGATGGGGAGGTGACCATTCCAACACATTAATAGGGGCTTTTAAGTTTTCTAACACATCTGGAGCAGACTCCTAAAAAATGCAATATTTACCTTCATTTTCTAAAACTTTTGCTAAGAGAGGCCATCCATCCCATTTTATCCCAAATCTACTACCTCTTTTATCTAGATAATCAGAGATCATCAATGTTCTTCATCGACTATCACCATCAGATGCATGTCCAATAATTGGACCAACCGTGGTCTTTAGCTTCTCATTCCATAAGTTTAAAATAGCATCCCATTGGTTGCAGACAAAACTTGCATCAAATTGGCCGCAAGTGCAATGAAGTGCAAGAACTAAGCGTGGGAGTGCATCATGCAATGGATTGGCAAGAAAAACTCTTGCATGTCCACTAATGACAATTTTGAAATGCATCAATAATCTGATCATATCCTTTTTGTCCTTCTCCCACTTTGATCATGCATGTAGTCATGCACTCATGATCATCCACTTTATAGATTCCATCAAAACCCACAAGGATGTCATCCTTTGGATTCCACCTACAAGCAATAATAAGCACAAGTCTGTAAGATCATATGCAATCCTCTTGCATTCAAAAACAAGATTTTAGATTATGAAAATAATTTAGAGAAAAAGGAGGTTACCTTATCTGCTTCTTTATTGCAGTTTCATCTGCCACTATGATGAAGGGAATCCTTGACATGATTCCATGCTTTTCTTTTTCTTTTTCATAAATTTCAGTGATTGCATCAAAAAGATATCCATGTATACCAGGTACAAACTGAGTAGCAAGTCTTTGCCCTCACTTTGTCATTGATAAAGAAGGTCCATTGAGGTTGGAACTCAAGAAGTCATGTAACCTTGGACCTCCCCACATCCTTGCAACCTCAAATATTGCCTTTGTGTTCTCACTATATCTTTGTCCAGCACTTGACTTGATTATGTTTGTGGCAACATCTTGTAGAAAGTCCCATAAGGCAACTTTACCACCAAACTTTTCCAATCTATGGGCTTCGATTATATTGTTGCAAAATCGTTTCACATCCTTTCGATTGAGAGACTCTATGCTGGCTTCTCTTAAAGTGCGGACTCTTACTGAAAGAATGGCAACCTGATACTTTGTCCACCATAGTTGCTTAGAAAGTTCTCTTACTCGACTTTTAGCAAAAAGAGTTGCATTTCTAAGCTCACTCTTTGTAAGATAATCTAGCCTTCTTCCACAACTGTTACCCCTATCTCCTCTCTTATTCTCAACCTTCTCTTCTCTGTAGAATCTCATTCTAAAGTCAACAAGTTTAACTATCCCCTTGCAATGGTGGCATGTAAAGCCTTTAAATGGTTGCCCATCTTGTGAAATGCATATGCAACTTATGTGACGAAAGCATCCATCCACATGAATATCAGTACCTCCATTATTAAACGTCGCCTTAACATGATGCTCTATAAACCAATACTTCTTGCCACATTGATCATCTAAGAAAGGCTTTATCTTGACATCCTTGTTACCTACTTTGACCTCATGGCTCCAAAGGCCCCAACATAGCAAGTCAAAATTTACAAAAGAAGATTCATTTTCTCTATTAAAACTTGAATCAATAGAGAAAGCACTCGTACTTGGGCTTCTAGTTTTTGTTGAAACCAAAAAGTTGCTAAGAGATCTTTGCTTTGGATCATGCTCCTTATCCTTTCGAAGACGTCCTCGCAAGCCAGTGAGTACTACCTTTGTATTTTCATCTTTTCTCATGAGCGACTTGATATGAGAGTTTGACTTTGTGTGTTCATTGAGAACCGTGTACAAATCTGATCTTGGAGAACATAAACGCAACCATGCATCATCATATTTGCATCGCAACTTCACCAAGCTTTTGTCCTTAAAATCATGTATTGTAGCTTCAACAACCTCAAAATCCCAACCTATTGAAAAGATAGGAGATGAGTAAGAGACTTAATGTAAGAAGATGGCAAATACTAATTGAGGAATAAAGGAACAAATAATACCTTCATTTGTCGACATAAAAGATTTCATCTTCTCTATTGCATCTTCTATCTCTCTTTTGTCATCCTTTGTCGGTTGATGCACTACTTTGGGCATATCTTCTTTTTGTAGTCCTCGAGTAACCATATACTTGAGCTCATGCTTTTTACTTTCTAATATATGAAATCTCATGAAGTTAGAGAAGTAATTATATGCTGCATGCTTGCCTTCTATCAATCCTTGACCATAAAGTTCATTACACTCATGACACCAAATTTGCACATGGGGCACCCATTGAAGTCCTCAGAATGCAACCCAAACTTATCATCCCTTGACACTACCATTTCCTTTAGCTTTGATCTAACTCTATCAGATTCACATTGCCAAAGTTCAAGAATACTTGGGCTTAGTAATCTACTAGAAAGCAAAGACATGTGCACTTGGGCATCAAGATTTATGTCATCAGCTAGTTGAGTGCAATGTCTTTTAAATGGAGAGTACATGGATAAGGAGCTTCCTCTATGCGGCATAGACTTCTCTTAATGTGCACTAAGAGTTGATCATTGATTGTCCATCGTTCCTCTTGTCGTTTGGTTATTGTATATTCATCCTCAACAAACTCAAAGGGTTCCAATAGAAGCTCATCACCTTCAATTTGTTCATGAACATGAGAGAATGTGGGATGACCTGTGTCTCTTGTCACCCTAACAACACCTAATTCCTCCTTATTATCATAGTCAATCACTTGAATCCTGAAAAAAGATGCATGATAGGAGACCGATGTACCTCAAAATAAAATGAGAACCTTAATTATAACCTCCCCTCCACCTGTGTGTGCATGACCTACAAAATTTAGATTGCCAATTTGTGCATGACTGGTGAGAAAGATTTTGTACATAATGGAAAAAAGTTAGTCAATGTTCTTGACAAGCCTAAGCATCAATTGGCTATTGGCAATGTTTGGATCACCTTAAATCATGTCATTATTGTGTATGATGCTTTTTCTATCAACGAGCATATGCTAAGGGAGGGAGACATTAGGCGAGATGACTGCCAAAATTGGGTTGGAGCTCAAAGAATATGCAGTAGACAAGTGCAATGGTGCTTGGGAGAATTGGCAAACAATGGAATTCATAGAAAAGAGAGGAGCATGCTGTTGAGAATGGTGTGTGTAAATTGCACCATAAGGGTTATGGGACAAACCCTAACCCTAACCCTAAGGGGTCCATGTATATATTCCTATTTTCCTTGGAATACAGTTAGTGTACAGTTAGTATCTTGTGTGCACTCCTCTCTCTCTCCCTCTCTCTCATTTCCGTCAACATGGTATCAGAGCCTATGGTACTCCAAAGCCCTTGCATGTTGTCAAGGCATCAAGCCCTCCACATGTGAGGCATCCTCCATCTCCACTTTGAGAGTTTGAGAGATCTTTTTTGTGAGGGAGAGTTCTTCAGATTTCTGTCATTTAATCTTTAGACGTTGAGAGAGAGATTTCAGTCATTTTTGTAGAGACTTTAAGGTTCATTTCCGTGAGAAAGTGAGGTTCCATCTATGAGTGTGTGGAAGAAGACGAACTTCGGATGTCTCCTTAGGCATCTCCCACAAGCAAAGCAGCCCCAGCCAACTTCAGCAACCCTCGCAAAAGAAGAATCTTGGCTGACTACCTAGATTCTCCATAGCATAGGCGGCTACATCACCAAAAGAAGGCATCCTACGCCTTCTTTATCATCTCCAAAGAAGGCTGCTACACGAGCTGCTGCACGACGAGGTTGAGGGCAGCATAACCAAGTATACTCAGAGAAGAGCCCAGAAGTTCCTCTCGCATGCAGGCACGCAACGTGTGCATAGCGACCACAGCCTAAGCGCCATCCAAGAGCCCTCGATAAGCCTCTACAGACGCTGCAAGCCACCTACACGACGAGCAGCCACGACACAGAAGCAAAAAGCCAGCCGCACGGCTCACTGGCCTGCTCCAGCAAACAACGCGCTACCGGCCAGCCATCCCCGACGACTCTCCTCCTCGACCTTCCGTCAAACGTCCTCTACACCGCGAACCCAGCAACGCCTTCATACAGGAGGCTAAAGCCCGCACAGCAGCCTTTGCTTGCTAAGTCTCGCATAGTAGTTGCTATCACGATTGTCCACCCGCAGGTAATCATCCTCAGCACTCTCGACGGGCGACTCTCTACAGCCCCTGCAGCAACCAACGATCAAGCTTCTTCGCCATAGCCATAGCCAACGGGCTCCCAGTGCTACGGACGTTCTAACGTCGTCTCGACCGACTCCAACAGCAACGTTCAGAAGTTTCACAGGATCTCTGTCGTCTTCTCGCCGTCGACGTCAGAGACATAACTCCTCTCCCGCTCTCTACATTCTCTCACCTCACCGCTAGTTGACACGTGGCAGATAGCCTTTCACTTGGGTTAGCTTAAGATAACTAGAGGTTAGGTTATCCTCCCAGGGTTGGTTAGCCTTAACCACAGTTAACCCTTCACTACTGCCACCTCATGTGACACATGGCAGTGCCAGCCCACTGTGCCACCTCAGCAAGTGTGCTTCACAGGCACACTGTGTGCTCCAGTATATGCACACACAGGCCACATCATCAGTGCATTTTTTAGCACACTTGAGGTCATATTCTTCCGTGGGCTCTATCTTTCAATCCAGGTGGAATTTGGAGACGCTCCAAAAACCAAAATCGCTCGCCAGATCGTGCTCTACGCACTTGTTACATCAGCTCTGACTTCTGGGATTTTTCAGTTTGCAGTGTTTGCAGCAACCTCTCCATCGGCACCACTCCTGATCAGATTGCATCCTCTCCGAACCCAGCACAAACCTAATGAAGATAAAATCTATTTTGCTGCTTTTTCATCTCGTTCGACGTGTAGACTAGTTATAGGACTAGCTACCTTAGAGGAAATAATCCACAAAAGCCAATCTGAAGCCCTGCCCAAAAATTCCCGATTAGTTCCCGAACGGTGTCAGTCCCTACGGAACCTCTCATCGGCATTCATCTCACACATACCAACACTTATTTCATTCCTTGACAGAGGACAGATTCACTCTTGTTGAGTCACTTGGCAGTTTGGGTTCCTAATTCAGAACAGTTGCACCTTTGTACGCACTTGCCACATTGTAAAGTCACTAGTTGACTATTTTGGCATTTGGTTTTTGCACCACTTCTACAAACCTTGTAAAGCCTCTGGCTATCACCGGCACTTGGTTGCTATTTGTATACAAGATTTGTTTTTTGGTGCACTATGGCAAAAACACATGATGATGTCATATTCCTTGATCAAAGTAGCAAGCTTGATGATAACAACTATGGCAATTGGAAGTTCAAGATGCTGAACATTTTTCAGCTAAAGAACTTGTGGGACATAGTCATAGAAGATGAAAAGCGACCCGAACCGACCTCAACAACTCCTCTTACGGCAGATCAGCAACTAGAGCTCACCAAGACACAGAAAGAGTGGGATGCCAAGGCTCGACTTGCCTTGAATATCATCAACTTCAATGTAAAAGATATGATGATCCCTCTTCTTCGTGGGCAGACTTCAGTTGTACTTGCTTGGAAAGCTTTGGAAAGGAGGTACAATGCCAACAACATGTCACGTATTCTCTTGTTAGAGAATCAACTCAACAACACTCCAATGCTTCCAAATGAATCAGGTCCTGACTTCTTACTCAGATTGAAGGACCTCGGAGATCAGCTCACATCATTGGGACATGAGGTCAAAGAAGAAAGACTAGTCCAACTTGCCATCAATGGACTTGGATCAGATTATGGGCAGTTTGTGACCGCATTAGTCACTCGAGATGCACCTCCAACATTCCACCTCATGTCAGACATGCTCATGCAGGAGCAATTGAGACGTGGTCTCAAAACAGATTCAAAGAATCATGACACTGCATTCACAGCAAGAGGAGGTACAAGAGGGTCATACAGGGGAAAAGGCAAGAACTCTGGACGCTTTAGCAATCAAGGCAGAGGTCAGTACCAGGGCAGACAATCTCCATCTTCATCAACTCATAGCCATGGTCCGCCCGCTCAGAGGGGGACATGGAATCCCAGAGGTAGAGGTCACTCTGGAAGAGGAGGAAATCAAGGAAGTACTCCTAGACGTGAGGGAAATTGCAACTATTGTGGCATCCCAGGCCATTGGGAACCAGAATGCAGAAAGAAACAAAGGGACTTAGGCAATGCAGGCCAGTCAAACAGGTCTCACAACCCTCATCGAGGAAACCATCATCAACGGCAAACCGCCCACTATGCCTATGATGAAGACAACTCTCAGGACTATCAACACAAAGTTCTCATATCGCAGTCTACATCTCAGATTCAGAAGGATGAGGACACATGGTGGTTTGACTCTGGTGCAAGCAACCACATGACACCTATGACACCTGAGAAAGAATGGTTCTCTAATCTCCGTCCCAATCGGAATCCAAAAGAGAACGTCATGATGGGGGATGATACACCCCACAAAATCGAAGGGATCGGAAGCATACCCTTGCACAGCAATGCAGGCACCGCAGGGAGCATTGGAGATGCGTTCTATGTCCCCACAATGGCACAAAACCTTCTCTCTGTTGGACAGATGACTGAGAGTGACATGGAAGTCGTCTTCAACAAGTATGGATGTACCGTGAGAGAGCTCAAGAGTCCTGAATGCATCATTGCTCAAGGTGTTAAGATTGGAAGAATGTTCAAGCTATCTTCTGCCATTCCAATCCAGAGAGCCCTAGCAGCTCATCATCAGAATCAAGATGCCTATTTGAGTACATTATGGCACAAGAGGTATGGTCATCTCAACTTCAAAAGCCTTGTAGCCCTCAAAAGAACAAACATGGTACAGGGGCTTCCACAATTGTACTTTCAAAAAGATGTATGTGAGGCTTGTTGCATGGGTAAGCAACACAGACAGCCCTTTCCAACATCTTCGACTCGAAGTACCAATGTTCTTCAGATCATCCATTCAGATCTATGGGGTCCGGCTACTACACCGTCTCTTGGCAAGGCTTTGTACTTCATGACCTTCATCGATGATTACTCAAAGAAGACTTGGATCTACTTCTTGAAACAGAAGTCTGATGCATTCAACACCTTCAAAGACTTCAAAGCCTTGGTAGAAAAGCAGACCGGCAAGTACCTAAAGATTCTCCGTTGTGACAATGGAGGTGAATACAAGTCTGCAGAGTTCAATGCCTTTTGCAGACAGCATGGCATCACACGTCAGTTCACATGCAGATATACCCCTCAGCAAAATAAGGTTAGTGAACAAAAGAACAGGGTGATTGCAAAGTCATCTAGGTGCATGCTTGATGAGAAGAATGTTCCAAGACAATATTGGGCTGAGGCATGTGACACAGCTGTGTACTTGATGAACAGGAGTCCCACTGCTTCATTGCAAGATATAACACCAGAAGAGGCATTCACAGGAACTAAGCCCTCTATTGGTCACTTGAGAGTATTTGGCTCTCTTTCTTATGCTCATATTCCTGATGCACTTAGGACTAAACTTGATGTCAAATCAATCAAGTGTGTTTTTCTTGGATATGCTGCAGAGTCGAAGGGATACCGACTTTATGATCCAATAAAGCAGAAGTTGATTATATCCAGGGATGTTATCATTGACGAGGCATCATCATACTTTGATAGTCCGACTACAGTTCTTACTCCACCTCAGCCAGCAGTGCCAGTGATACATCAAATTTCTTTGCCTACAGAGTCGGATAGTATGCAGTCCACAGTCACCACTCAAAGTAAAGGCAAAGAAAAGGTTCTTGACATGATGGATACAGCAACGACCATGGTCATCACTGAGATTCCTGAAAGCTCCACTTCTAATCTCAGAAGATCTGCTCGTGATCGAAAGACACCTGAGAGGTGGACCTACAAGAGCAACTATGCATTCATGGCCAAAGTGATGGAGTTTGATGAGCCAACCTCCTTCAAAGATGCAGTGCAAGTCCCTGAGTGGAAACATGCAATGGATGAAGAGTACAATGCTCTTCTCAAGAATCAGACTTGGACCTTGACAGATCTTCCTACAGAGAAGAAGCCCATAGGATGCAAATGGGTTTACAAAGTCAAACTCAACTCAGTTGGTGCGGTTGACAGATACAAGGCCAGGTTGGTAGCCAAGGGATATGCCCAAGAGTATGGCACAGAGTATGAGGAGACCTTTGCACCAGTTGCAAAGATGACTACTGTCAGGACAGCCATAGCTCTTGCAGCTCACTTTGATTGGCCCATCCACCAGATGGATGTGAAGAATGCCTTCCTCAATGGTTTTTTAGATGAAGAAATCTACATGATACAACCTCCAGGTTATGCTATTACTGGGATGGAAAAGAAGGTCTGCAGGTTGCAGAAATCACTTTATGGTTTGAAACAAGCTCCTCGTGCATGGAATGCAAGGATTCATCGTCACTTTCTGACATCTGGTTTTCAGCCATCAAATTCAGATCCATCTCTTTACATCAAAAAAACTACAGAAGACATCCTTCTTGTAGTGCTCTATGTTGATGACTTGATAATCACCGGCTCCAATGGACATCTCATCTCAGAAACAAAGAGTCAGCTTACCTCAGAGTTTGACATGAAGGATATGGGAGAACTCCATGATTTTCTTGGTATAGAAATATGGAGAGATGACACAGGGATCACACTTTCTCAGGGAAAGTACACTCAAAAGGTACTTAAGCAGTTTCATCTACATGACTGCAAGCCACTCCCTACTCCTATGGAATGCAATATCAAGTTGTCACCACTTGACACTTCTCCAGCTTCAGATCCTCTACAGTACAGACAACTCATTGGCAGCTTGATCTATTTGACAATCACCAGGCCGGACATATCTTATGCAGTTGGTGTGCTTAGCCAGTTCATGCAGAATCCCAAGAAGACTCATCTCCTTGCAGCGAAGAGAGTACTCAGATACCTTCATGGTACATGGGATCATGGACTACATTATGCCAGGTCATCCGACTTACACTTCCATGGTTACACAGATGCTGACTGGGCAGGAAGTGTAAATGATAGAAGATCCACCAGTGGATACTGCTTTAGTCTTGGCTCTGCAGCCTTGTCATGGCAAAGCAAGAAGCAACCGACAGTGGCATTGTCTTCCACCGAAGCAGAGTATAGAGGATCCACTAATGCAACATGTGAAGCAATTTGGTTCAGAAGGCTTCTTTCAGAGATTGAGATACTTTCTGGAGACCCTACTGTGCTCTATTCGGACAATATAAGCAGCATTCAACTAGCAAAGAACCCAGTGTTTCATGCTAGAACAAAACACATTGAAGTGCATTATCACTTTGTTCGTGAGAAAGTTCTTAGTGAAGAAATCGACTTGATACATTGTCCCACACAAGAACAAGTCGCAGATATCTTCACCAAGCCACTTTCCCTTGATAAGTTTGCACACTTTCGACATCATCTTGGCCTTCGCCAATTGCAACTTAAGAGGGGGAAGTGAACTCTAAGTTGTACACCTTTGTACATACTTTTTCCACTATGCTCTTTCTTGCACTCTTGTGCATCTTTTCTGATCTTTATTTTTGTTGCCGTTATGCAACAGTCAGAAAATCCAAAAAATGTGTTTTGTAACTCACCCTCTTCTTATGCAGTGCAATTTAAGAGGGGGTGTTGAGAATGGTGTGTGTAAATTGCACCATAAGGGTTATGGGACAAACCCTAACCCTAACCCTAAGGGGTCCATGTATATATTCCTATTTTCCTTGGAATACAGTTAGTGTACAGTTAGTATCTTGTGTGCACTCCTCTCTCTCTCCCTCTCTCTCATTTCCGTCAACACATGCTAGGAACACAAGCTTATCTTGAAATTGCTGGAGACTACATCGACATCTTCTTATCTCCACATTTGAATCTTGTGGATTGAGTCTATCTTGCAGGCAAAGTCTCTTTTTTCTTTCAAATTTGGAGGTCTTGGATTGTTCATCATGCCAACTATACATTGAATAGAGACTTCATAACTAAGGAAGCTTTCTTAGATGTGCAACTCTCATGCCATTTTGTGGTCCTACTGATCAAGTACTTTAGAGAATTTTGTCCAGGCCTAAGGTGTCCTTTACATCTTATAGGTTCAGATGCAGTTGAAATTTTCGTCAGCAAGATTGGAAGCATGGTGGGAGAAGAATGTGCTTATGACTTGATGGATATGCTACATAGTGCAGGCAGTATGAATAGGCTTGCACACTTTGAATGCAAAGAGGATAGTCCTCTATTTACAAGGGCACATAAGAAGCAAGAACATGTCTGGAGAGAATTGAATCTCAAAGAGAACATGCAAGAAGCTAATCTAGGGGACTATGAGTGTGTGTCAACTGATGATAAAATCATCAAAGCATTGAAGAAGGGACTAAAAAGTGCTCAAGAAAGGTGTGAAAGTTTGCATATGAATCCAAAGGGTGAGAATATGAAGTGGTGGATGGAACCTTGGTCAAATGGATTTGCTAATGCATATTCACAAGAATCTGATTCTGAAGAAGAAGACCAATGTCAAGCAGATCATGTGTCAAAAATAGATGATGATGACAACGATGCTTCCATAAGTGAAATCAAACATGTGGTGGATTCTCTTCTAGATGAACAAGAATCAATGAGCCCAGTTGTTACCATTGATGGTAAAACTCTCTTCAAGTCCACATTGGTAAGCCAACTTAATGGAAATCCCACACTCTCTAAAGATAGACTTACAAGGGTTCGCCAAGGAGTACACTACTCAAAGGAAGATATAACTCTTGATACATCAAATGAGAACCTATTTGGAGTAGGTTCCGATTGTGCCGTATTCTTTCACGAAGAACACAAAACAAGGAAATGCAATCCAAGATCTTTGCAAAAAAAGAAAACACAAGCTATATGGTACCTTGGACGAGTTCAAAAAATGAGGAGAAAGGTTGGTGGGGGGTATGTGGAATATAAAAGAGGGTTCAACCTTTCAAATAGAACTTTTGGAGTAGAAGTCCAGTTTGGGTGGTATCAAAAGGCAAAAGGTTCAAGATGCTTCACATATGACCTTAAATTATTTTTTTGCAGGACCTTGAATCACAGAAGTGGATAATTTGCAAGGGCCTAGGTACTTTTGTTTATATGAATGCCATAAAGCAAGTTTGAAAATGCTATTTTGGCATCGGGTACAACAAGATGTTGTATGAATGTAGCCTCTATGGTTTTAATACCATGGTTTGATATGACTTAGTAAGGGTTTTCATGGGTGGAAAGGTCTCCTATAAATGTGACAAAGAAGAATGATATTTCCATATTTTGCTTCTCTAACATAGAAAAAGTGGCAAGGCCAATCATGAATGTGGCCAAAAGCATGGTGTTTTAGTTTTTCCTTCTCTACTCCTTCTCTAACAATAAAGACATGGAAGAAATTACTAAGTCTCAGATATACATTGTTTAAACAAGTTTCCAATCTTTCACATAAGAAAGCTCTAGATGTTTGTATTTGGCAAGAAATAAACATTATATATTGTCATTGAATGCTTTGTAAAATTGGCTAATCTATCATCCCTTCTCCTAGCTGAAACGCCCATACATATGGTTTTGTAAAAAATTAAAAGATATAAAGCATTTATAAAAGCTCCCAATCTTTCATGTAGTATTTTTATAAAGTTTGTTTCTTGAGCTCTTTACGTGTTTCAAGTGACTTTGCACAATTCTTTGCTCTTAGTGTACGGCACACATGATTTGTCTTGTTTGATATTTGTTCCTCTTAATTTTTGCACATATGTCTTTATTCTTTGTTTCTCTTGCCTTATGGCATCATCAAGACACAAACCCATCTTAAACTTATGCATTGCCCATTATTGCAGTCAGTACCTCAATTTTTTGTGTGTAGATTCAAATAATGCAGGTGATGTAGAGATCTTGCATTCGAAATATCTCATCCTACCTAAAGAGACTCCAAAAGTAGTAGTGTATGACTCACATAAGGACTTTTAAAATTCCTCTAGGAAAATAAATATACTTACAAAAGGGGATTTATAAATTTTCCCAAAATTTACAGAGGGGATACTAGGAAATACTAGAAATAGGTTACATAGGGATTTAAAAAAGAACCCTTGAATGCACGTGATATAGACATATTACACTAAGTGACCCCCCCCGAGTCCACTGGCAAATCGTCTATCAAAAATACTACTAGCCCAATCAGCATCAGTGTAAATATGCAATTGTATCTGAACCCTAGTCTCATAAAATAGTCCATACTACAATGTGGACTTCACATACCTCAGTATGCATCTAGCCGCACCCAAATGCGGTTTCCTTGGAGCTTGCATAAACTGACTTACCAACCCAACAGCATAGCTCAACTCTGGCCTAGTAATAGTCATATAGATCAAACTTCCTACTATGCGTATGTACATAGTAGGGTCTTTCAGAAGTTCACTTGCATCTGCACTCAACTTCACATTTTGCTCTAAAGGAACTAAAATAGGCTTACAGCCTGTCATCCCATATTTGGACAGCATGTCCAATCCATATTGCCTCTATAAGAGCCATATCCCACTTGTGGATCTTATCACCTCAATGACCAAGAAGTAACGCAGCTCTCCCAAATCCTTCATCTCAAACTTCTGCTTCAATAGCATTTTCACATGAAGGATATCTTCATCACTATCACCTGTGATGATCAAATCATCAACATAAATGACAAGCAGCATAATGCCTTTCTTTGTTTTTCTCACATAAAGTGAGAAATCTGCCTTGGAAATCTGAAAGCCAATAGTGACAAGATACTATCCTATCTTGTCAGACCATGCTCTAGGTGCTTGCTTCAAACCATACAAGGCTTTCTTCAAGCTGCAAATAAACTCAGGATGAACAGCATGAACATAACCTGGTGGCTGCTCCATATAGACCTCTTCTTGCAAATCACCATGCAAGAAAGCATTCTTTACATCCATCTGATGCAAAGACCATCCCTTTGATGTAGCCATAGCAATGACTGCCCTTACAGTTTCCATCCTTGCAACCGGATTGAATGTTTCTTCATAATCAATGCCATATGTCTGTGCATACCCCTTGACAATTAATCTTGCCTTGTATCTATTCACAGAACCATCTGCATTGTGCTTCACCTTATAAACCCACTTGCAGCCAATTGCATTCTTGTCTTTAGGCAAAGGCACCAATTCCCATGTAGCATTTGCTTCCAAGGCATGCATTTCTTCATCCATGGCTTTCTCCCATTTTTTTCCCCCATGGCTTGCTCAAAAGAAGTGGGTTCTAGTTCATGTATCACTTTGACCATATAGGCATAGCAAATGGCTGTAAATCCATCATATTTCAGCCTATCCACAGGATACCTAGGTCTGGTAGACTACACGAAATAGGCTCACTACCAGGTGCTCTCAAAACATCCCTTGTCTTCCTTACTCCAAGTGTAACAATAGATGGAATACCCAACCCATCATCAAGGCTCTATTTTGAGCCACTGGATTCACCATCCACATAAGAGTGACCTGCATTCACATTAACCATGGCCTGATCTCTTTCTCTTTTCCTTTTTGTGATACTTGCATACCACTATCTACATTGCTTTGAGGAGATCCTCCTGATCTCAATCTACATGTCTATGGCGAAGTATGAGAACCACTGCTAGAGAACACTACAGGTCCACTAATATTTTGTGATTGTTGCTGTGAATTCTATGCAACATTACCATTTTGTGCATCTACATCATCAATCACATTTATTGGTTTATACCAGCTACTCATCTCATCAAAAACAACGTCTCTGCTCACTGTAAACTTACGAGTAGAAGGGTTATAGCATCTATACCCTTTCTGCTATAGAGAATAACCAATAAAGATGCACTTCTCAGCTTCTGGATCCAACTTGGATCTCAACTCATCTGGCACATGGACATAGGCAATGGAACCAAAAACTTTCACATGAGAAATATCTGGTTTCCCCTCTGGCATCATGCCATGTATTGCTACAGTGGGAGTCCTGTTCATTATGTAGACTATTGTAGCAACTGCTTCAGCCTAATAATAATCTGGCAGGTCTTTTTCATTGAGCATGGCACGAGATACCTCTCCAATATGCTTATTTTTCCTTTCTACAAGTCCATTTTGATGTGGGGTATGACTGCATGAATATTGTTGCTTTATGCCATGATCCTGCAGGAAACTTGCAAACTCATTTGAGAGGTACTCTCCCCCTCCATCTGACCTTAGGCATTTTATTTGCAGGCCTGTTTCTTTTTCAACCATAGCTTTAAAAGCTTTGAAATGCCCAAACACTTCACTTTTCTTTTTCATAAAATACACCCCAACTTTTCTACTGTAGTCATTAATAAAAGTGACAAAATAATGACAACCTTCAATAGATGCAGCTTTAGTAGTCCACACATCAGAGTGGATGAATTCCAATGGCCTCTTACTCTCTTGAACATTTCTAGGAAATGGTTTCCTTGCGTGTTTTCCAAATTGACAGGCTACACGTACCTTATGCATTTTTGCAACCTTGAACTTAGGCAATCTTGCAACAATATTTTGGGCTTGCATTAATTTAAGTTGCTATACATTAACATGACCAATGCGTTTATGCCAGATATCAATATCTGCAACTACACCGGTCCCATGTGCAAACATTGCTGCACTCAATTCAGGCATATCTGCATCCAACGTAAACATCTTGCTCTTCTTCTTCCCTTTTGCTATCAAGTGACCTTTATTTTTCATATCCTCAACAAAGCATCCATGAGGATTAAATTAGACCTGTAAGCCATGCTCAACCATTTGACCAACAGAAACCAGGTTCTTGGTGATATTCGGGATATGAAATACATCAGACAGGTATTTCTTTTTCTCATCCTACATAGACAAAGGAATTTTACCAATCTGCACAATAGGATGTGCAGTATCATCACCAGTCTCCACAAATCCTTGTCTTTCCATTTTCCTTGCAGGATCCATTTTCCTTGCATCCTGCATCCATTCTGCATGACCTATCATGTGGTTTGATGCACCTGAGTCAACATACCACACATCATTGCTTTCTTCTGCACTTGTCACAGAATTGGTCATGTGCTACACCATAAGCAGATGCTCATTTCTGTCATCACCCTGTCTACTAGAGGATGCATAATTGCCTTGCTGCAATTTTCCAGTCATGATGTCATTTTGCTTTTTATAGCAGTCTTTAACCATATGACCCATTTTACCACAGTAGTAGCATTCAACATTGTTGTCTGCATTTTGGCCTCTCTGCCATCCACCACGACCTCTGGCTCCCCCTGCCTCTAAAGTTACCATGTCCTCCTCCATAGGACTAGTTTTGATTTCTGCCACAGCCTTCAAATTGGCCTGCTCTACCTCTGCCTCTACCTCTTCCAACATTTAAGTAGAAGACAGCTTCTTTTGAAGTTTCTCCTGAAGAAGATGCACCACCATTTCTATGCTCTTCAAAAATTATAAGAGCAATCAACTCCTCAAAATCAAGAAAATTCTCACAGACGGCAATGGATGTCCGGAATTGTGCATAATCCTTTCATAGACCATTCAAGGTCACAGAAACTAAATCATCATCTTCCACTAGCAACCCAATAGAAGCAAGTGCATTTGCAATCTTCTTCACCTTCATGTGGTAGTCATTGATGCTCATATTTTCTCTCTACACATTATGCAACTCCTACTTGAGCTGCATTTTCTTGGCTTGCGTATTTGTGCTATACATTTTTGTCAAAGTATCCCATGCCTCCTTTGGCGTGCTTGCATCCTGAATATGCACAATCATAGAATCTGAAATACTGATAGACAGCTAGTACATAACTTTTCTAGCTCTCTCATGCTAGCCTTTAAATGCCTGCAACTCCTATTGATTGGGAACATTAGGAATAACTGGTTCTTGTTTAGCTCCAGTAATGAACTCCCAATAGCCTTTTCCTTTAAGGAAATTTGTCATTCTAAAATTCCATGCTTGGAAGTTGTTCTTGTCAAGCTTTTCAGTGACAATCTGTGAAAGAGCATTGGACACCATTACAGAACACTGCAAAATATTCCGTCATTGCAAAAAAACAAAACTTCTACCTCACAAGGGCAAATCTGCAAAACTGACGAAAGTGGTATTCCACACAGTCACTTCTTAGTGACGATTATGCATCAACAGCAATAAGAATGATTCTGTCACTCCCAATATCTCTGTGCACAGGCATCCCAATATCTCTGCGCACAGGCATACGATGTAATTTCTGTGACAAATTTTTGCCAACCTGTAGAACAATGGTCGCACAGCAAAATCAGGGCACTTTTCTTAGTGCTTGCGAAAAACTTCCACCACCAAAACGGGCCCCTAAATGACCTCGAATCCAAAAAATAATTTCACCAAGGGCTTCATCCTTTCTTGTAGCATGTACTACCCTCTTACCACATTGCAAAGGGCATCCCAATCTGAGTGCACTCTTGCACTTTTTGGCTGTGCTACCTGCAGAGATTTGCTCCCAAACTTGAAAAAAAAGGAAAGCAACACTGATCCTCTTACTAGGACACCGCGAACTTGGTTTGCTTTCTTGAGCTCCTTACCACGAACCGAGCTCTGATATCATGTGAAGAGAGTGGGAGAGAATGAAGGAGTCTCACTTGTGGCTTTCTCACATACACAATGGGGGAATATACACAAAGGTGGAGGCTAAAAACAGTTTTCCTCTTCTTAGTTTTGAAAACGGTTTTCCTCCACACAGTCACTTCTTAGTGATGATTATGCATCAACAGCAATAAGAATGATTCTGTCACTCCCAATATCTCTGCGCACAGGCATACGATGTAATTTCTACGACAAATTTTTGCCAACCTGCAGAACAATGGTCGCACAGCAAAAACAGGGCACTTTTCTTAGTGCTTGCGAAAAACTTCCACCACCAAAACGGGCCCCTAAATGACCTTGAATCAAAAAAATAATTTCACCAAGGGCTTCACCCTTTCTTGTAGCATGTATTGCCCTCTTGCCACATCGCGAAGGGTGTCCCAATCTAAGACAATGCACTCTTGCACTTTCTGGCTATGCTACCTGTAGAGATTTGCTCCCAAGCTCGAAAAAAAAGGAAAGCAACACTAATCCTCTTACTAGGACACCACAAACTTGGCTTGCTTTCTTAAGCTCCTTACCATGAACCGAGCTCTGATACCATGTGAAGTGAGTGGGAGAGAAGGAAGGAGTCTCACTTGCGGCTTTCTCACATATACAATGGGGGAATATACACAAAGGTGGAGACTGAAAACAGTTTTCCTCTTCTTAGTTGTAAAAGCCAAAAGAACTAAGAAGAGGAAAATAGTTTTCTTCTTAGTTCTGAAAGCCGCTATACTAAGAACTGTGTTCAGCTAACTAAGGTGGCATACTAACTGAGCCACTAACTAGAGTACATAAAGATAGCTGTCATCTAGCTATTATTCATGGGTGGTGTACCAACTGCATCTACAGCTACTGGGTGGTGACATAAATGCACAACGATCACCCTGACATATCACAAGTGGAGCTCAATATCTCAACAGAAAGTGATACTTTTGTTCTTCCCGAGCAGTGTGAGTAGGTGCATACTAATGATTTAATTAATCGAAGATTTCGTTTTTAAAGATCCATTGATACATGTACTTAAGCATAATTTCATATATATCATTGATGGCATTTGGCACCCATCTACAATAAAGGTGGTTTTTCATCCGGATTGTTCTGATCCAAGATAGTGGTACGTGATCCTAGTTGCACCACGAAGTAAGGAAATTTTTGAAGATAGAGATGTGGATATGGAGATGCCACTACCAATGCCGGATCCAATTGATCCAGATGAATATAGCGAAGAAGATGAAGATCACAATATGAGCCAAGAGAAAGATGCGCATAATGACATCGTACGGGAGGAAGATGGAGATCACGATATTGAGGAAGAAGACGACGATCATCAAGAATCACCACACTTTATTGAAGAAGATGATCAAGTACTCTTAGGTGAACGTACGATTCTAGAGTACGATGATGATATAGGAGATCAACTAGGTATAGAGTTAGAGATAGACTTGTTTGGTGCGTTAAACTTGGCTCAGGATGAAATCGTTGATGTAAATACTCTTCATTGATTTTTTTAATCTCAAACTTGGACATGAATATATGAGCTTCAAAGGCTTGATGTACATGCTCTAGTACTTTTATTCTCTCAAAAGGTCAAACATGTATGAAAATTTTAAAAAAATTATCATTGGAAAAAACTATCTTTTAAGGTCGGTATGGGAAAAAATACTCTCTGTAAAACATCGCTATAGAAAACTATCTCAATGTCACTATATAATGACCATTACCAATCTGATAAAAGTCGCTATATAGCGACCCTTAACGAACCCCACTTCTAATACTGATGATTAGCGCCCCGCACACGCTAAACATCGGTACTTAAGCGTCGCAATAGGATCTGTGTGTAGTAGTGCACAAGAGATCGAAGGAACTTAATAAAGAGAACCTAGAACTCCCACAAACAAAGAAACAAAGACCAAAACCCAAAACCTCACAAGAGATCTTAGGAACTTAAAATGAGATCCTAAAACTCCCTAACAAAAAATCCATCTTATTTTGGACCTTCTAGATTGCTTTCACAACCTTGAGGACCTTTCTTCTTCTTTTCCTTGTTTGATCTCTTATGCTCGACTGGGGAACCAAGCGCGAGATAAGAGACATTGGCAAACAGTGACTTATATGTAGAAATGTAGCCACATATCCATCCTAATACATGTTTATTTGTACAAATACTTTATTCGTATGAATAAAATTTATTCGTATGAATATATAGGGATGACATGTCAATTTATGTTAAAAAAAGTGACATGTCACCGCTTTTTTACCCGAATTTTTTTTTCATTCGAATAATTCGAGCGATTTTCTCGCATTTTCGAATCAGGAATTTGAATTTTTCTACTTAGGTTGATACAAAGGCAAACACAATTGATTTTGAGGAAGAGATCAAGGAACACGAAGCTAGATATGATAATGCACTGAAGCTCAGAGTGGGACGACTCCCGGAATGCTGGTATAAAGAGGAGGATTCTTTTAGTAAAACTTCAGCATAGATCAAAGCAGCAATGCCTAGCATTGAATGGATGGTTGATGAGGATGATGAGGAAGCAAGTGATATACAATACTCTAAAGGACATGCTATTATTATGATCAAGTCACGAGATCTACGAGTAAAGATTCTCCACCAACCTTACAAGTTGAAAGGGACTAAGATATGGATAGCCAAGGAACTTACACGAACTTAGTTGAAGAATAAGGCAGTAGAACTAGCCAAAGTCAAGGTTGCTACTCTCTCTCTCTCTCCCCCTCTCTCTCTCCCTGCCTCTCTTTGTCTCTCCTATACCAGATAAGAAACAAATTTTGAAATAATCTTATGGCTCTAATATCATCCACCTCTATCTCGTCCACCTCTATACCTTTTGCAACAAACATATAGACAAACTCTAAGACAAAAACGTAATAAAGAGACAACTTTCAAAGCAAAATCATTTCATTATCTTGAAACTATGTGTTTGTTTTTTTGAAGTTGATTCTCTACACTCCACTAAGGCAGAGAAAGAGGCAAAATTGATAGAGCACCCTTTTTTCATACTCCTTCCAAGAAGAATTAGGTCACATCTTTGGTTTCTAAGAAGAGAATAGCAATGTATAAATGAATGGAAGTGATAATAAAATGGGAGAGAAGAGGGGCGAATAGAGATTGGATGGAAGCTTTCTCTGAGAGATTTTTGTAGGTGTTAAAAACATGAACAAAGAGGAGGGAAAATGACTAATTAAGAGTAAAATAGATAAAGTTTGAAATAAGGTGCTAGAAGATGGCGGGAATGCATTTTCAGAGTGCATGGAGGAGGTGAAACGTTTTGGAAGAGAGAGAATAATGAGAGAGTTTATTTGAAAGTCAAACTTTCGTTGAACTAGAAAGAAAACGTGAGCATAGTTTTAGTTGGGGGCTAGTTTGGATGGGAGGAAAACAAGGAGGCCTAACACGGCAGGGAATATGGAATCCATCAGAGGAGAAAACAAGGAGGCCCCTTTTTGAGTCCAAATTTTTTGTAATGAGAGGACTTCCTTCTTTTCAAGTAGTGTTGTCTATGTTTTTCATGCTCTTGCCTTTGTGAATGCCTCTCACCCCCTTCTCTTTCCATGCATTCCCTTCCCCTCTCCCTCACCCCTTCTCTTTGAAGTGACACTATGGTAAATGAATCATAGCAATAACTATCAAACTGACCAATAAATGTTGCCAAACTTATTGATAAACCAACATACCAATATCTCTTCAATTAAAGAAACCATAAGGCATTGTCAAAAATGGATGATCACTAATTAGACCACCATTCATATTAGGATACTAATTAGACCACCATTCATATTAGGATAGTTCAATGTAGACATCTTAAGAAAAGATAGAAATACAAAACTTGTTGAGATATCGAGCTCCACTCGTGATATGCCAGGGTGACCGTTGTGCATTTATGTCACCGACTTGTTAGCTGCAGATGCAGTTGGCACACCACCCATGAATAATAGCTGGATGACAGCTATCCTTATGTACTCTAGTTCGTGGCTCAGTTAGTATGCCACCTTAGTTAGCTAAGTTTGGTTTGAGACCCACATATAGGGTTCTTCTATTTCTTTGTACTAAGAACTGTTTTCAGCCTCCACCTTTGTGTGTATTCCCCCATTGTGTATGTGAGAAAGCCACAAATGAGACTCCTTCCTTCTCTCCCATTATCTTCACAAAACTATCACAATCATTTATGCAAAATCATAACGTTCTACCAACACACAATTGATTGCCAATCACAAGTATATCAAATATATGCTGCTCCACCTAATACCCTATCACATACATATTGAACATATGAGACCGATCACTCTACATTTTATCAAAACATAACAACCACTATAACATACCACATTATAAAAACTCTAACAAAAACTAAAAGTAGCACTAACTTGTAATGTGTTAAAAAAGGCTACTCATCAAGTTTTCCATGTTACTAATGAAAAAAATAAATAAAGAAGTGTAGTCCTTTTACCGAGTACTTACCACATAATATATAGATGATTATAGGGAAGTAGCAAGCTAAGGGTGTCCACTTTTTGTTCACTCCCCAATCCTTAGGAGATGGAAAAACAAGCTTTTTAGCACACAAAAATGCAAATCTCACCTACTTCCCTATGGATCTAGTCTTTGAAGTCTTCAGACACAACATCACACTTGCTATTGTGCACACAATCATATAGTCTGATTGAAAATTCGATGCACACACAAAAAATTTCTTTGTGTCACACGGCATGGTTCCAGGGTGGTCACACCTTTGTCACGAACAGAGAGTGTCATATTAAATTCTAAATTTCTCACTCATTTTATAGTAAATGTTATTGAAACTTTGTAAGTGGTCTCTTTACATTATGTAGAGCTTAACTTGATTTATTGGTAATTTTTTGAATGATTTATGTAATTATAAATAATTATTTATATTAAATAAAGTCATAAAATACATGCATTTTAGTAGCACACCACATTTTTTTAGTATTTTGAATAATTAAGCAAATCCAATTCAGTGGAAGGTTAGTAGGCACATAAGGGTGTGTGGTTGAATCATCAAATCCCAAATCCAATGGTTAGATTTAGGAAGATTGAAGTTTAATTTTTACTTTTACTCCTCTGAGGATCAACAAAAAATATTAAAAATAAATCTAGTAATTCTCAAACATGACCAAACATTTCAAAAATGTCAATATTTTTAGTCCTCCGCATGATGAATAAGAGGAAAAAGTTTTGGTTAAATTCGAGTAAGGGAAACGTACGATATGGCCTCCAAGAGTGAAATCTCCCTTTTGTGGGGGAAAAAGGGCCACACAAGCCTAATACCAAGACAAGGTAGGCTTGGTATTAGGCTTGGTGAGGTAGGCTAGGAGCATCACTGACCCTAGTGGCAATCCTTTGGAGTGTTCATGCTGCCCATGTGGAAGGCTGAGTCATCTAGTTTTGCCTTGCAACCATGCCACGTTGTTAGACCGTGTGGTGCCATGTCATCAAGGAGATGTGACATCACTCCTTGCCATGTCACCTTACATTGCCACACGTGCTACCACATCAGCCACATGTGCCACCTCATCATTCCACATCATAGGAACTCTTGGAGCCATGTCATCACATCTTGCCACCTTGGCATACCTCGTCAACCTTGCCACATCACCAATCCCTCCACCTCAATTTGCCATGTCAATCTACCACCTCATGAATGCCAACTTGTCCTGCCACACCACATTTCCACATCATGGAAGAGACTCGTATATTCCACACCATATTGCCACATCATGACCATGCATGGTGCCACATCAGCCACATGTATACACCACGATGTGCACAAGGCATAGAATACCTCGATCGAGGTTTATGACCGCAATGTGCGAGGCATAGAATACCTCGATCGAGGTATATGACCGTGGGTATGTACCTCGATCGAGGTTTATACCTGCGTGAGGCATTGAATACCTCGATCGAGGTATATGACCTAGGCATATCATACCTCGATCGAGGTATTTGTAGGACAAAACTGGAATAAAATCAAACGATGCAAATATTCGAAATTAACGTTGGATTCCAACCAATTAGTTTCAATCTTAGCACCTTCTCCACCAATAATAATGAAGAGCAATCTAAGAGCAATCTAGTGGATGAGGTTAGGCTCTCTATAAGACACCACGTTTTGGTTCATTTCACCCATTCTTAGCCATTCTTGCCTCCTCATCACTTTGTCACACCTTCCATCCTACTTTCATTGAGAATGGGTTCTCAAAGCCGTAGAGCTAGTAGATGTGAAAGATGTAGGAACCCCCCCCCAAATCTCATTGATGAGGAGCGCAAGCAGAAGGCTCGTGAGCACAAGAGAGCCTCTAGAGCTAGAGCTCGTGCTGCCACCACTGATCCACCTCCACCTCTACATCCCACCTCCACCTCCACCTCCACCTCCACCCCGACCCCCACCCCCACCTCCATTGTCCCCCCATCCTCATTCGCTCCCCTACCTCTAGCCTCTACCCTTCCCCTACCTCTTCCCCCTCCCCCCGTTCCCCTTGGCGCCTCCACCTCTACCTCTTCCCCCTCCACCCTCCCCCCTCCCCCTCCCCCTCCCCCTCCCCCCGTTCCCCTTGGCGCCTCCCTTCCCCCCTCCACCCTACCATCTCCCATTGATCCCCTTGCCCCACCTTGCAGCACGACGTGACTTGCCGAAGTCCATTATCCATCGTCATACTAGCAAGATTGTGCAATCTTTTTTTTGTGACCTCACGCCAGCTTCGCAGTCTTCTCTTCTCACGTCCCTGATTGATCACCCTGACTTGGTAGAGTGTAGGAGGCTTGTTGGTCTTGGTGCACGTAGAGATAGGGTTGTATGTAGCGAGGTCCTTAGTAGTGTTCGACGTTCCTATGCTTCTATTAAGCATAGGAACTCCAGTGATGCCTTGGCAGCACGTCGTGCTATTGTGACTGCCATTAGTAGACCTCATATGACAGGCCATGTGTGTACCGCTTCACGTCTTCTTCAGATTGCACCGCGCACATTGCGAGCAGGCATCATTAGGAGGCAGAGTCTAGAGGATAGTGAGACTGATGGTCTTTGGGCTTCGAGTGGTCGTGCACCTCGCAGCGATCGATTGTTGGATGATTCCACTAGGTCCTTCATACAATAGTTTTGGGAGGAGCATTGTAGAGCATCCCCGGTGTTCAAGAAGGCATTGCGGAAGAGGGTGTCGTGCGGTGTGTACGTTGAGCATGGTGCATGTTTTTTGGAGTGTACCCAGACTGAGTTGTACACTCAGTTTGTAGAGGCGCACCCGGAGTTCAGGATTGGGCAGAGGTCATTTGAGCGATGCAGGCCATGGTTTGTGCGATGCTCTCAGGAGCATGACACATGCTGTTGTCGCTACCATGTGGATTTTGGATTGATGTATGACGTATTCTGTTCCCTTGATGGTCATAGGGGAGTGGTTCCTACTAGCCCTCGCGACTTCATTCATTCCATATTGTGTACACGAGATGGTGATGCTTTATTCCACTCCCTTGATTGTGTGGAAGGCACGTGTACTTTGTGTGGTGACTTTGCTAGAGTGCCACGAGTTGCACTAGATACTTGTGATGTGCAGATGGTTCGTTGGCAGCAGTATGAGTACTGTACCTTGACATTAGATGGTGGTGCACAGTCGAGGAGGTTGCAGCTTGTGGGGAAGGAGACACCACGTGTTGTATTCATTGACAGTTTTCGAGGGAAGCTGTACCGCTACATACGCCACTCACACACTGCAAAATGGGAGGATCGTCAGCTCCGTGCATGTTTGAGGACATTTCCTACAGGGGTGGTTGTCTCAGTGGTGGACTTTGCAGAGAATTACACCTTTGCACCACAGCATGAGATCCAATCGGAGTACTATTTCTCCGAACAGGTGACGTGTGATTGAGTATTGATTTTTTTATGGCCTCATTATATTGAATTATTTCAATAGTCATATTTTTTTTCAATGCCATATTGTAGGTTGCTATATTTGTGCACATTAGCTATCGTCATGCACAGGCTCATGTGGATGGCATTGATAGCACCATGGACTCACGCATCATCGTGCGAGAGTATCACTTCTACATTAGTGATGATCGATTGCATGATGCCCATTTTGTGCAGCATTGCTTCACTTTGCATGATAGTTTCTTGAGGGATCATGGTGTCACATGGCAGCGACGCTGGATCTGGTCAGACGGCTGTGGTGGTCAGTTCAAATCCGCTAGACAGTTTTATTGGTTCTGCAGATGGCACCGTGAGATAGGCATTCCGATCACATGGAGCTACTTTGAGACAGGGCACGGTAAGGGAGAGCACGATGGTGCAGGTGCTTGCGTGAAGCATGCTTTGCGTCGATACCAGTTGCATCACACTGCCGATCGCTTCAAGGATGCACATGATGTGGTGCGGTGGTGCAGCCAGCACTTATCCACTAGTGCTATCTCCTCGTTTCAGTCGCGTGACGATAGGGTGGTGAGCCGGTATTTTTGGTGCAAGGACATTGGGAGTCTTGATCGGTCTAGGCCTTTTGATTGTCGTTCAGTGTCTGGCACTCTTGATTTCCATTCCATCAGGAGCATAGGTGAGTCTCACCCCGCGATCTTTTCTCGACGGTTTGCATGTTTTTGCTCTGCATGCATTGATGATGATTGGGGAGGGTACTCCATGATACCATGGGTACGACGAGTGCTTTCTCCCTTCCAGCCTTGGGAGGAGGTACATGATGATCAAGATGCGGGATTCAGTTCCTCTAGAGATTATGACCATCTTACAAATATGTTGCGTATTGGTGATATCTTCGCGGTTATTGCTTCGGAGGGCAATGAGGAGGGTGTGGATTATTACTTGTTGCGATGCTCTATGCTGAAGAGTGTGCTGAATGAGGATACAATGGATGGGCATGGGATGCACTTCAATGCTCATAGCATGATCGTAGGTGGCCACTATTTTCAGCAGATACAGAGGCGTGGTCGCTATATTGACTTCCAGGAGTACATGGCAGATCAGGAGGCATACATGTATTCTCATCTTGTTGTTGCGATCAAGATTACTTTGAGTCGTGTTCGCACTCGCAAGGCGACGTCCACTCCACGATGGCGCCTTGCAGTGGTGAATCACGAGAGCATACTTGCAACTATTGGCATGAGAGCTGATCCTAAGGAGTAGCACATTACATATCATATTTTTTGGGATCATCAGTTGATCAGATTGATTTTTATTGGGTATCACTAGTTGATTACACATTTTTGTATTCGATATGTGTAGGCTCACTGTGTGACCATACCATTGTAATTTTCATGTACTCATATTTTGTATTTCACTATGATGGTTGTATACACATTCATACACATCATTGTATTAGATTCTATTTTATACATAATGTCCGATGTCTTCTCAATGGGATTTGTTGTGTTTGTAAAACAAAAAATTGTTTATTAGTAGTAATGTTGTCATTGTGTTTTGTGCTTTAGGACATTTTAAAAACGTGACTAAGAAAATTCACGCATGTACTAATGAAATACGCGTGTGGACTTATCTATTGGTCCCTACTAGCACGATTACGTATGAAAAATGGTGCACGTACTAACGAAATATGCATGTGGACATTTCTGTTGGGGATGTAACTTTGCACGAGACTTAGGCCACCCTAGACATACATCCACGCAAGATTTGGTCTCCAACTAATTTGGTATGCACCACGTGGAAGGTATAATGCGTACATTTTTACAATCCCTACTAGCACGACTGCGGCAAAGCTATGGCGCACGTACTAACGAAATATGCAGATGGACTTATTTGTTGGGGATGAAACTTCGCACGGCTGTTAGGCCACCCTAGACATACATCCACGCAAGATTTGGTCTCCAACTGATTTGGTATGCGCCACGTGGAAGGTATAATGCGTACATTTTTACAATCCCTACTATAGCACTAATTTAAAAAATAACTTCAATCTCTTTTTTTAAAAAGATGATTTACAAAACAAAATATTTACATTTTCACATTTTAAATAAAAAATTACGTAATTCCAAAAAAAAATTAAAAAACTTTAAAATGCATTGAAATTTATAAATATTTTATAATTATTCCTATAAACTAAATTTTAAATAAATTTTTGCAAAAAAAAAAGCTACATAAAAAAAACCTTACTTGGACTCTCTCGCTCTGTCCATCTCCGTTGTTGTCTGTCGGTTGCTCTCCGTCGCTGGCGCAATTCCGTCGAGCTCCCACAAATCCGTCGATTTCGATGAGGAGGAGCTCGATCGAGGTATGAAGAATGAGGGGGGGTCCCTCTCTTTATATACGAAAATTTAGGGTTTCCCTACCTCGATCTAGGTATATCACATGCAACATACATAGCGATCCATATACCTCGATCGAGGTATAGACATGCCACGATACCTCGATCGAGGTATTTTACATGCCACATATACATCACTCCGTCATACCTCTATACCTCGATCGAGGTATTGGACATGCCACATACACATCGGTCCATCTACCTCGATCGAGGTATGTCAGCAGCCAGCCGGATGCCACATACCTCGATCGACGTATTGGACATGCGGCCAAGTCATCGGTCCAGCATACCTCGATCGAGGTATATCAACTGCCCTGTCGGATGGCATTTACCTTGATCGAGGTATATGACACGATCGAGATCAAGGTACGTGGACTTACCAATACCTCGATCGAGGTATAGCTGGATTGCCACGATACCTCGAACAAGGTATAGGTGGCTTGTATAGGTGGCATGCCATGAGACCTCGATCGAGGTATAGGCTCGGTTCGGTGAAAAAAGTCCAGGACCTCGATCGAGGTATTGGCTTGGCTCGGTTGTCCTCGTGTGTGATTTTCATTGGAGATAATACCTCGATCGAGGTATCGCAGACCAAAGCAAAACCTTTGTATTTTCACTAGAGCGGGTGCCACACTCACCCAAAAGTGGTCCGGAAGTGGACACCCTTAGCTTGCTACCTCCCTATACTATGAGCTTCCAATGAGAAACTTGGAAATAACTAACTACCATAATATTTTCTTACTATCTAGAATGTATGCATCTCAATAATGATTAAAATACTATACAAAGATAATATGGTTTGTGGAAGTGGCTATACCGTCCTCCACAGGATGTGGCTAGCCAATCAAGAGTCCAAGATTGTTATGAAGCTTAACTAAAGTGATTGAACTACGTAGCATTTATTGGTCTACCTATAGTCCAACCTCTAACTTGGAATGATTGACATTTGAGCATCAACTCCTTAGTTGAACTCTTTCAATAGAGGAGTTTTGCATTAGAACAAAAGATTTGATAACATCGAGCGTTGACAACCCATCTTAGAAGAGTTTAAGAAATATTATTAAAAATAAGGTCATTTGTGTTGCTTAATTACATCGTCACACCAAACTAGCATGTGGAGAGCATGCTTTATAGAATCTTGCCATCAAGATGTTGACATCATTCAAATTACCTTGTCATCTTGAAGTTGACCAATGAGTTCTAACCTAGTATAGTTTACATCATTTCAAAGTTTTGTGCAACTTTTACTAGTATTAATGTAACTATCTTTTATAAGTTCAAGAGTATATTTCCTCTCATTTTAAACAAAAAAAAAGGGCCTATTTGATTCCCTTTCCAACTCTTTTCTTGTCTCCTCTCTCTCATTAACTGTTTTGAAGAAAGCAAAGGACACTCCTCTTGTCACCTTGTGCAACCTTCTAGTACTTAGTATAACATGAACGTTCAAAGGAAACAAAAAAAACCACTACTCAATGCAAGCAACACTATTTGTCATTGCAAGACCATTGTAAAATACTTTACTAGGAGAAATAGGAACTACAAAGGAAGAAGGCAAGTGGCATAGAGGTTATTACTACATAAAAAACCCGAATCCGTACCTGCATTAAGGTCTTGCATTAAGGTCTCCAAAGTATAATGCATATCCTAGTGAGTGCTTTACAAAAGGCTTGCTTGGGCGGTGGTTATCACTCCTCATCAAAGGTGCCTATAGATAGTTAGAGTTAAAAACGCGAAATGATTTATAAACTTCAAACAGCGCACCTTCTCTTATCTTTACACGTGTCACTCATCAAGATGGTCTATGGCATTGATGGTGGGCTTTAAAAAAAGAGTATCCCTTGTGTAAAGGAGTAGTAAATACTGTTAGGGTCTCTATTTTAAACTATGCTCACAAGTACGCGCACATTGGTATACGTTAGTTAATTGGTATGTAGGAGGTGGATTGTATCTGCAGATACGTGAACCTTTTCGTTATACGATAGTTAATGGGTATGTAAAAGGTGGATTGACTGTGCGGATACGTGCACCTTTGGGTTATACCGTCTATATTCGTTTGTAGAGCCACTGGGGAGCAAGAATCGAAATCATTCCTTGGCCTTGGAAACCGCGACCAGAGAGGAGTAAAGGGGGGCGCTCATGATTTGTACCTGGGAGCGCAATCGACATGCCCAATATCGGGTCACAATTGAGCGAATGAAGGCGCCGGCAATGTGAGCAGGAAAGAAATAAAGCTTTCCCTGCGGTGGTTCGGGAAGGAAAGCGAGGGGGGCGAGGGTGGGCCCTGGGGGCAAAGCGTCGAGGAGGAATGGAAGCAGAGAAAAAGAGAGAGAAGCTTTCTACGTCATGACTCATAGCACAGACCCAACGATCCAGACTCCTTTAGAGGATCATAGGAAAGGATGGAAGTTGGAACTCACACGCACGACATAAAGCAGAGAGAGAGGGACAGAGACAGAGACAGAGAGAGAGAGAGAGAGAGAGAGAGAGGATGGGGGAGCGCAGCAGGGAATTAGTGCCTGGATTATTATTAATAGGCTGCGCAAGAAACAGAGCAGAATGCCGCCTTTAGCTGGCTCGAGAAAGAACGACGTGAGGAGAGGGGGGGGGGGGCACAAACGGCGAGGAGGAAGGAAAAAGGGCATCTAGTGCAGACTAGTGGGAATGTGGAGGAAAAGGAATGAGAAGTGGACTGATGAGTGTGGTGGAGAAGCAAAGAAAACCATGAGGGAGGCCGGAGGCAGGGGGCTGAGATCCTGAGGAGGACAAAGGTGAAGAAGAGGTATATACTAGACCGTATTATGATGAAGATGATGATGGTGTTGGCAAGGAGCCAAGGACTGGCAGGCGCTGGCAGATCACATGGGCGGAAGTGGAAGTGTACAAGGGCGCTGTTGCTGAACCCTGAAGCCCAGACGAATCTATGACCTGATTTCGACGTAGATTTGACAAGCTTGAGGCGACACTTTGGGCCTCTCCCCCCCTATAAATACATATGCGCATCGCCTTCTTCTTTATAGCATATTATCAACCTTCATCGCCTTCTTTAGCTTCTTCCCCCTCACCTTCATCACTTCCCCTCCTCCCTTCTTCTCTCTTCCATCCGCTTCCCTAGTCCCTCTCGTGGTCTGCACCTTGTATCCTAACATCGTCTTCCATCTTCTTCTGCCCATCGCTTCATATGATGCCCAGTTTCCCACTTTCAAGTAGCTTCGACTTCTTCTACCCTCATTTTATTTCATGCCCACTTTCCCTTTAAACACCTCCCTCACTTAGTGCTTACTCTCATCCTTCGGTTGCTTTTGATGATGCTCCCTTACTTAGTGCTCACTCTCATCCAATCCTGCCTGTTCCGGCCCAAATGTCCACGCCAAACATTTACTGTGCTCGGAGACCTTTTAGCTACACTTCCACTATTCCATATCCCTAAGGAGGCTTGCTTTACCCTGTGCATACTTACAACATACCCTGCAGACTGCAGGATGTAGGCATGCCTCCAGCTTGTCTCTAGTGAAACCTCTTTACCAATTACCTAGCAATGATCTGAGTGCAACCAGTCTCCATAGCCTTATTTTAAGAACTATTGTTTGCAGCGAGCACTGCTTACAGCATCTACCCCTTGAACGCCTTTCTCTTAAACAGCCATCCAAACATGTCGGAGCTGGCTTCTGTCCAATCTTTAGCCAGCCGGGCTTTGTAATTGCAATCGTGGATGTTCTTGTAGAGCTAGATTCATGTGCTCCACGACTGTGCCAACCACTTTTTTCTTAGTCACGCCTGAACTCGGCTTCAGCAGAAGGAATGGTGACATCCAGCGGCAAGTCCATTTAAAGAGGCTCGTAGGAGCTCCTTTCGGTCCAACCCAGGGAGCCGAAGAAAAGGTGCCGCTGCTGGCTCATTCGTTCGTCTGGCCTGTTGAGTTACTTGTTGCTCGGCACTCAGGCGTGTGAATGGTGCAGGAGCCACCCCTTCTCCTCTTCCACCCGCCTTGGACTGAAGGGAGCTCCTTCTCTTTCTCCTAGTCTCTATTTGCTTTTTTTGATGATGTCCCGCCCGCAAGGCGTGGATTCTCCATTTTTCGCTTGTTCAGTTGTTTTCTTGTCTTGTGCTAGCATTTCTCATTCATGTTGCCAGTGGATCTATGACAGGATTCACACGTGACGTATTAGGGTTTCGCCCGATCTGATCGTGCTTTCACAATTAAAGCCGTGCATGAGGGCTCGACAAGAAGAGTTCACACGACACCAGCTATGTACTTGCTGCTGAAGAATCAACATCTTCTCACGACACGATTTAACGTTTTCAAGCTCCGGATTTCGTAAGCCGAAACAGATAGTCGGTAATATAAAGCCCTAAGGAGTTTGAGTGTCTCATCACTGTCAGAAGTAAAATCGATATTATTTTTCGATGCGTTGAGTTATGCTGACGAAATTTCGGACGATGTGGCTGTGTCACAAATGTCATTTGCTAATATTTCAAATGCGGTTCATTTCAACCTTGTTTTACTTTGTATGTCCTTGGTCATTTGTCCCGTCTAGATCTATGTTACATCATTTTACTTGTTTTCTAATGACATTAGAGTGATTGCTAACCTAAAAGTGAATGTTAAAACCATCTCAACTCTTGCTATCAATATAGTTTGGTTCCTTTCTAAACTCTGCTCTTTCAAAAGCTCAATGATCATGTTGAGTTAGCCTCCACAATATCAAACCCTTATCAAAGGTTGACATCATGTCAATTGATAGCAACACATGGGATCAATAGAATGTACTTCCATTTGAAGCACATTTATATTTTTTTAACATATTGTAAACTTGAATGTACTTCATTTGAAACACACATTTATATTTTTAACATATGCCTTGAAAACTTACACTCTACACTTACAATTGGGAGCATACACTCTCAATTCTCCAAAGATGTAATATTTCCTTTGACATGATTTAACGGAGGTTTGCTCAATCCTCTTCATGGGTATATTTCGTTACGAGTAAACTTGAGATCCAGAGTATGGGTTAACTTATATCTTAACACAGTTAATCATTTTTGTTGGACATCCTTTTGTGTAGTGTTGTAATTAAGCTTTTCTTCTTTAAGATTAGGTTCTCTAGTTGTTTATTATTTATGGGTCTAAAGTTGAATATACATTTCTATTTATTTGATAATCTTAATGCACATTTAGCCATCTTGAAACATGATAACTACTACCATGTGCATCATTTGTATGAGCTATTTTTTGAAAAGTACAAAGAAATTCTTTAAAAGCAAAAGAAAAGGCACATGTTATAATTATTGTCACTTGGTACTAAGGGACCATGGAGATGATATTAATAAATGATCTCTCAATGGTTGTGGACATTGACATTGATAAATTTGAGGACATTAGGGACCATTGAGATGATATCTATAAATGATCTCTCAATGGTTATGTGGACATTGACATTGAAAAATTTGAGGATATTTTTGACACATTATCAAGGTGTAGGGCAACTTTTGACACTAGTATTGGAATTTTTGTAAGGAAATATTTTTGTGTTAAAGCGGTGATATATCATGCCTATATATCCATTAGTGCCACTTGACATTGAGATGATATCGATAAATGATCTCTCAATGGTTATGTGGACATTGATATTGAAAAATGAGGACATTTTTGACACATTACCAAGGTGTAGGGCAACTTTTGACACTAGTATTGGAATTTTTGTAAGGAAATATTTTTGTGTTGAAGCGGTGATATATCATGCCTATATATCCATTAGTGCCACTTGACATTGAGATGATATCGATAAATGATCTCTCAATGGTTATGTGGACATTGACATTGAAAAATGAGGACATTTTTGACACATTACCAAGGTGTAGGGCAACTTTTGACACTAGTATTGAAATGTTTTGTGAGAAAATATTTTTGTGTTGAAGTGGTGATATATTGTGCCTATATATCCATTAGTGTAAGACCATCTACATATACGTTGAGAGCATCGATGTAAGTTATGTAAAAAATAGCATTGGTTTATGCATCCAATACCGATGTTATTAAATGTGGTATTTTTTTCTTTTGTAGTAAAATGAAAATTTCGTATTTTTATTCTTTTCACCACATCACTTAATACACAATGAGACAAAGCATCCATAGACGTGCACACAGATGCGTTTTTTGAACTTAAAAAAAAAAACACAAGACAGCATTCATAGATGTGTACACAGATGTGTTTTTTGAACTAAATAAAAAACTTATAGGCGTGTCTTTGCGCGTCTTTTTGCATTTGGAGATTCGTGTTTATCAGTGCATCTATATAGTAAACACGCACGTATAGATGTGCATTTAGATGCTTCAATAGACGCTCTTATAAACATGTTTATAGATGCAAAAATAGATGCTTGTCGAACAGACAGATGCATATATAGACGTTTATAGACGCATTGAGATGTGCTTTATAATATTTTTTTTTTAATTTACAGAATGTTGTATATGTTGTATGCTATATAGTTACAAGAATTCCATTTCTATATTATGTAATTCAATTCTTACAGCCAATCGTATTTTAATTACAATTTCAAGTAAAACATTACAACTCCAAAATGCAATAAAATTGAAAGCTCAAAAAGTACTTGTATGTACATATAGCACGAAGCTAAGCCACGTCATGTGGCTTCAGGTACAAAAAATAAGAGGAGTGTATATACAAGAGGCACGAAGCCAAGCCAGTGGCTTTAAGTACAAAAAAGAGTAGCTAGCACTACTTCTACGACTAATCCTCGTTGTCTTTTACACTTTCTTTTGCGCTCCCTTTCTCGTCTTCCTCGTCGTCTTATGCATGGGCTTGTAAACAAGGGACCATATATCAATATCAATGTATGAAAAATTAAATCTTTACTTATAATTTTGACATCATTTAATTACTTTCAAATACCTCAAAAAAATCAAATCTTTACTTATAATTTCGACATTTAATTACTTTTAAATACCTTAGGGGTCGCTCTAGTAGCTCGGGTATACTACTCAGTAATCAATCCGTCATCATAGAAGTGTCTCCATGTATCTCCTCTGCGATGGTGGTAGTGGTAGGCTGTCTCCACAGGAGTAGGGTACCTATCCACGATCTCAAGATGCAAGACAACACAATTTGCAAAGGGATTAGTACAAAGAAACAACCTCTTAATAAACTACATAAGTAATATAATTTAAGATCGATACTTACAAATTGGGCCTCCCATGATTCAACACCTCTTGCTCTTAAATGCGCGCTTTCATATTCCTCCATTTGGATCCTTCGTGCCTCCACGTGCTGCAGACTGGGGTCCTCTCTTGTTGACTTCATTGCTTTCTTTCACTCACGCTTATGAGTGGTGTGGGACGGGCCTCTTGGTGGTTGATCTTCCTCGAGCTTGGCAAGCTTCGCTAGTGCCTGCCTCTTAAGCGAAGATCTTTTATTACCAAGTATCATAACAATCTTTGACTTGGTCCATTTATCTGTGAACTGGCGATTGGGGGGTTAGGATACCTAGAGCGAACAGTAGTGACAGTCTCATCAACCAACCTCTTTGGCTAGTCTTTGAAGTGGATAAAGCAATCTCTGTAATTGTTAGCAATTATAGAGCGCATGAAGGTCATGATGTCCTTCCCCTGCACATCCATCAAGATGCCTCCTGTCTGAGTGATGTCATAGCACTTCTAATTATGAATAGGCAAAGGATGTGGCACCCTAAACCCAACCTTCAACTCTTAATTGCGTCTATTGTTCAGGTCTCACGACATCGGGTTACCATGCATGTCCTGTTTGTGGTCCTTCGCTAGTTGCCTCACAGGCAGACGCATTGAATAAGGTCATCTATGAGAATCACCATCGATTTCTCCCACCTGATCATCCTAGATATGTTGCCCCTTGGAATGAAGTCCTTCCACAATCACTCACCGCGGGAGATTGGATGAGAATTTGGAACGGTTCCACGACTCCACTGCTTGGCATGAGCCGGTAAGGATTTGTAACTATTGTGTGCTATATTGGCTGGAAGTAAAGATTGTCCGCTAACACCAAATTTTGTTTAGATACTCCATCTTTTATCGTTTATCATATTGGTCCCACCTCAAGATCAATCACTTGCTTGATCCCATGCATATCTTCAAGAATGTGGCATCTGCCATTTGGAAGCATTTGAATGGGACACGAGATTCCACAGGCATAAGGGAGGATCTACGTACCAGAGGGAGGATGCGTGAAGCTTGGCCACAAGAGAGACCAAATGGGCGTGTTTTTTAACCTCGTGCACCGTGGATGTTATCAAAGCTAGAGATGGCGATTGTGAAGCGCGCTATTACTGCAATTCGTACTCCCACTGGATGCATGAGGTGTTTGAAGGAAGCCTTTACAAAGAGCAAGAAAAGAGGTGTAGAGCAATTATATGGCTTGAAATCTCATGATTGGCACAAGATGCTCCAAGTAAGTATTTTATGTGCATAATATCTTTTTCCTTTCAAATTTGTGAGTGAATAATTATAAGTAACTAATCAACCACCTCCTCATGGGTTCAGTTCATATTACCTACTAGTATTTCACGTAGTGCATCGAAGGATGTGAAAGATTGCATTTACAAGATGGACGAGCTTGTGAGGTACTTTACATGATACAAAATATGATGCATATCAATGCTCCATGCAAGTTTGAATGCGTATTGCTAATATCCTATACTTTTTCATTTCTAGGTATGTGAGCTCAAAGGAAATAGATTCCACCATGCTTGAGAATGCTCGAGTTATGTTAGTGGAGGTGGTTTGTTTAGTGGAGGAGACATTTCCATGTTCTATTCTCACAAGCCAACTACATCTTATAGTGCATTTGGTGGATGAGATTGCTATATGCGGTACTATACATGCACGATGGTTGTTCTTCCTCAAGTGCTTCATGAAGACCTTGAAGGGTTTCGTGAGACAAAATGCAAGACCCGAAAGTAGCATGGCCAAGGGTTGGTTGGTACAAGAGTCACTTAAATATATTTCTGAGTTTCTTGTTGATGTGGATAGCTCTCTCCCACGACTATGGAGAGATGATGAAGACCTAAGGATGACCTCTATTGTGCCTCAAGGGAAAGGATGCAACAAAGTAATAGACACGGAGTTGCATAATAGTATCAACCTCTTTTGCATGCTTAATAGTGATGTGATGAAAAGATGGGTGACAAGATACAAGGATGTAAAGGCAAGAAGACAAGAAGAAAGGGCCCTCTTTCGTACACACCACGGATCTCGTGTGCCATACCCTCAGTATCTAAGAGCACTTCCAAAGGATATTCATGTGAATTGACTACTTGATGAAATGGAGAAAGCATAGAAAGACGAGGGGATGCATATCACAATGGAAGAATGGGAGTATGCTAGGGGATGCATGAGCAAGGTCAGTATATAGAATCTTATGCATAAGTTAGGAGCTTTCAATAATTTAGATTGCTTATTTAATTGATTTTTTCTTGGTGTAGTGCACTACGTTCAATGCTATATGGTGTGAGGGCAAGCATTTTCGAACACAACGGATTGATGATAAGAGAAACACACAAGATTGTGGCGTCATTGCTAGCTTTGAGGAAGCCAATGGAGCCATGGATGATTATTGTGGCATAATCTAAGATATTATTATGCTTGACTTTCGACGCTTCTTTGTGTATGTTTTGGATGTAAAGTGGTTTAAGGATGTGGTGGAAAGAGGCCCTAATGCAACAATCAAACGCCATGCAAGTGGCTTTGTAACTATTGACTCCACAAAGTTTTGGCAAAGTAGGAAGGACACACTAGTACTACCGCAATAATGTGAACAAGTACTGTGCACAAATATAAAAATACTCGCTTTTAAATATTTGATGCAAGAAAAATAACATGATTGTATTTGTGTTTGAATTAGGTTGTCTATTAACCAATGGTGGATAATAATAGATGGTGGCATGTCATACCTATTATGCCATGTTCCAAAGTGATGTATAGTACATTTACTAATATGGAGCGTATGGAGGATGATCATGGCCATGGACGTGATGATGACCGTGATATGAGAGGAGGATGATCATGAGATAGGAGATACAGATATTGAGGCCATTACCCATGAGGACGAGCCTACCATTGGTGATGCTGATTTCGATGAGCACATGAGTAGCACAAGTAGTAGTGGGTTGAATGTATTTGTAGATCTAAACACTTGTTTGGATTTTGAAGTAGATAGTTTGGCAAGGGTTGATCTCATTGAGGATGAGATTGAACCGTAGCCCCATCATTGATATTGGTAAAACTATTTTACATATTGTCTCATTCTCCTCACCTCACTTAATTCTTGTATATGTGGGCTTGCAAAAAAGCATTGATGTTTTTGTTAAAATTATGTGCTTTGATAATCATGGGCAATGTTTGGAAAGTAATGATGTACACCAAAATCTCACTTTTTGTATTCTCTGGTTTGCATCTATCCACGCGTCCAAATGCGCATCTAATTCTCAGTGTAAACGTGTAAATAAACATGCTAATACACGTGCAAATAGACGCGTTGATAAACGTGATGTTAGACGGGCCTGTATTTTCTCAGTTTAGATGTGCAAATGGATGTGTTAATACACGTGCAAATAGACAAGTTGTTAGACATGCTTTTAGATGTGCTCGTAATTCCTCTACTAAAGCAACGCCTATAGACACGCCCACTATTTTGTGCATCTACTAAGCGCGTCTATAATTGCTTTGTGTTGTTGTGACATAAAAGAGATGAATTGGACACAAAATGAACCATCAAACGGCAACAATATATGTGTTTGTGTACACACACGATCTTTGTTTTGATGATTAAGTATCGATGTTTAGCATGTGTGGTGCTAATCATCGGTACATATGGTGGGATTAATAAGGTCGGTATATACCAACTGTATGGTCGGTATATATCAATTACTAATGACAGGGTATTAATGGTCGGTATATACCGACTCTGTGAAGCTTTTCTATATCGACCTTTAACAGAGTGTTTATCCATGACAAAAAAAAATTCTTTTCATGCATGCTTGATCCTTTGAAAGAATAAAAATACAAGAGCATGTACATCAAGTTTGAGATTAAAAAGCTCACATGTCCAAGTTTGAGATAAAAAAAATCAATTAAGAGAACTTACATGAATGAGTTTGTCCTAAGTCAAGTCCTCTGTGTCAAACAAGTTTATCTCCAACTCTATACCTAGTTGATCTTTTATATCATCATCGTACTTTGGCACTGTATGTTCACCTAAGACTTGATCTTGTAATTCCTCTTCTTCAATAAAGTCGGGTGATTCTTGATCATCATCTTCTTCCACAATATCATGATCTTCATCTTCCTCTTGTACGATGTCATTATGTGCATCTTCATCTTGGCTTATATTGTGATCTTCATCTTCTTCGCTAGATCCATTTGGATCAATTAGATCAAGCATTGGTAGTGACATCTCCATATCCACATCTCTATCTTCAAAAATCTATTTACTTCGTGGTGCAACTTGGATCACTTACCACCATCTTGGATCAGAATGATCCGGATGAAAAACCACCTATATTAAATATGGGTGTCAAGTGCCATCAATTAAGTTGATACGAACATGTACCAATTGATCTTTAAAAATGAAAGCATTCGATAAATTAAATCATTAGTACACATTTGCTCACAATGCTTGAGAAGAACAAAAGCATCACTTTCATCGGTCTATCGCAAAGAAACCACAACTGTCTTTCCTCACTGTAGCATGGGGATTGTTGTAAATAGTTCTAAACACTTTTACATTAAGAATGAAAATACTAAATTGTCTAATCCAACTGCGAGGAGAGAAGATTGGTATCCGAAGCACTTGCTCAGCTATCTTCTGTGAAGTTAGCCATGACTCCACAATAATACATGAGTCTCTTTGAATCAATGCGTTCCACGCAAAAATGTCATCCATATGACCATAATGCATTGTACTTTTTCTATTGCAAAAGAGCATCATTAAAATAATGAGGATGCATATATTTTCTAGCGTATATTGCCACAAATAACTTACATGCATCATACATCTAAATAGCTTAATTATGTCAAGAGGTAAGAAACTTACATGCATCATACATCCGAATGAAAACTCTTGCTCGCGCTCATTTATTGTCTCCATTGTGTTTGGCTTTACGTAAAGCCAGTTGTTGCCAATCAAGTGACATGTCTTTGGGGAGAAGGGTGAGATCCCATGGATATGGTTGCACTCGCTTGTGCATGACTTTGAATCTCATCCTTGCATTTATTCTTTTTGCTTTGGCCGCTTCATATCTCTCAATCCACTTTTGCATCTCCTTGCTATTAAGGATACAAAACTTATTGAATTTCTCCATTTGCTCTTCGCTCACCTATTTCACATGCCTAAGTACGATTCATAATTATTCTATAGATTATTCAACTTAAATTGAAAAAAATGTAATCAATATGAGTTGATAGTACGCATATCTCACAATGCCACTGATCTTAAATATAGCATTTCTAACATCTTCTTGTAAGCATCCTTTCACTGTAATTGGGAGGATGAACTATCTAAGCAACGAAGGATTCATGTCAATAATATAACATAACCATAATTACACTAACGCATCACGGTTATCAGTATACTAATACTATAGCTTAGAATATATGTAAGACCTTGTGCCAATCATGGGACTTGAGCCTACTAAGCTTATTGTCCTTTGAAACTACTTCTTTCAAGCAATGCATGTACCCTATCGGTGTTCAAAAAGAGGCAATGTCAGCCTTAACCACTGCCTCCTCTCTCTTGGAGAGGATCCATGTTGCTTTTGGGAGGAAAACTTTATGGCCACGCACTTAGGACCACAAATTAGGCATCCTATCCATAGCTTGCAAGTCTTCTTGCACTTCTCTTGAGTCTTTGTCACCAACCAAGTGTGCCCAAATAGTAGCCTCCACATTCTTGAAGATATGCATGGGATCCAAGAGATGATTGATTTGTAACTGAACCCAATAAGGAAGCTCGTGAAAGATGGATATCCTCTTCATACCAAGAGGAGGTTTCTCTCCATTCTCCCTACTAGCTTGAATCTAGTCACTTGCCTTCAAAAATGGTGGTGGTGGATCAAGATGGCCTTCACATGCAAGATGGTCCAACGAAAGGTATCGAGCATGAGCTTCATAAACTATTTTCCTCACCTGTTTGGAGTGTTGTCCAAGTGCACTCAAATCCTTCCCACAAATAGGAAAGCATGTTACCCACTTATTGGCAACTTTTGCATGCATGCATGAATGTGTTGGTATAAGACATGTGCTAGAAAGAGAGTCATAAAAGTATCATTATACATGTAAAGACACAACCACGTACTTGCACACTCTCCATATCCTGGGTAGTCATGCATGGTCTACATCAAGATTCCCCTGACAAAAATGTCATTGGTATGTCTAGGAGCTCTGGAAATATCAAAGACCTGTATGCCTCTTCATAAGATCTGTAACTCCTCTATCAAAGGTGCCATGTACACGTCCATATTTTTGGCCTTGTACTTTCTTGACACAATTAGTGCAAGGATGAGCTTTCTTGGCACTTGCCTTCAAAAATGGTGGTGGTGGATCAAGCTGGCCTTCACGTGCAAGATGGTCTAGCGGAAGATATCGAGCATGACCTTCATAAACCATTTTCCTCATCTGTTTGGAGTGTCATGCAAGCGCACTCAGACCCTTCTCACAAACAAGACAAGCATGGTATCCACTTATTGCAAGTCCTGCATGCATGCATGCATGAATGTGTTAGTATAAGACATGCGCTAGAAAGAGAGTCATAAAAGTATCATTATACATGTAAAGACACAACCACATACCTGCACACTCTCCATATCCTGGATAGTCATGCATGGTCCACATCAAGATTTCCTTGACCAAAATGTCATTGGTATGTCTAGGAGCTCTGGAAATATCAAAGAACCATATGCCTCTCCATAAGATGTGTAACTCCTCTATCAAAGGTGCCTTGTACACGTCCATATTTTTGGCCTTGTACTTTCCTTGCACAATCAGTGCAAGCATGAGCTTTCCTGGCACTTGCCTTCAAAAATGATGGTGGTGGATCAAGATGGCCTTCAGGCGCAAGATGGTCCAGCGGAAGGTATCGAGCATGACCTTCATAAACCATTTTCCTCATCTGTTTGGAGTGTTGTGCAAGCACACTCAAACCCTTCTCACAAACAAGACAAGCATGGTACCCACTTATTGCAAGTCCTGCATGCATGCATGAATGTGTTAGTATAATACATGCACTAGAAAGAGAGTCATAAAAGTATCATTATACATGTAAAGACACAACCACGTACTTGCACACTCTCCATATCCTGGGTAGTCATGCATGGTCCACATCAAGATTCCCCTAACCAAAATGTCACTAGCATGTCTAGGAGCTCTGGAAATATCAAAGACCCGTATGCCTCTCCATAAGACCTGTAATGCCTCTATCAAAGGTGCCATGTACACGTCCATATTTTTGGCCTTGTACTTCCCTGGCACAAGTAGTGCAAGCATGAGGTGTTCCTTCTTCATTATTTAGCCATGGTGGGATATTGTTATTCACCAAGACTATAGGCCATGTCGACCAAGATGTTGAGCATAACCCGAAAGGGTTCATGCCATCCATGGCGAGTCTAAGATGTAAGTTGCGTGGCTCCCTTGCAAAAATCGACCACTGATTGTCTATCTGCTTCCAAGCAGAACAATTTGCAAGAATCCTCAATGTGTCATCAGTGGACCGATGTGTAGCATGCCAAGTCATCAACTCCGCTAAGGATTTGCATCGAAACATGTGCTGTATTCTAGCAATGATGGGAAAGTGTCTCAAGAACTTTACTAGGATCTGCTCACCCTACAAGTCATCTCTATATTGTTGTTCCCCACACTACGGACAACTAACCAAATCTCCATGCTCACGATGAAAGAGAATACAATCATTATGACAAGTATGGATGGTATCATAATCCATACCCACCGTTGTCAACATCTTCTTCGCTTCATCTCTTGGTATTTGGTGGAGGCAACATCTTCTTGGGCAACCTATTGCAATTCAAACATACATATGCTTCCAATGATAAGAAACTATGATGATTCTCAAAATAGTCTAGATCCAAATTGAGATAAATTATGCGGCGCTAACCTCATAAATGCCGAGACACTTGTCTTGGACCACCCATACTTTGCTTGAAGATTCAAGATTGAGAGACAAGCCTATAGTTTTAACATCCCAGCACCCTCATACAACCGTGTTGATTGGAACGCTCGCACCATGGCCTCAGACTCGAACATCACGTGCACATGTGGTGTAGTGCCCCTAAAAATAGAATCCATGATGCCCACCATACCACCCTTGTCAACATCTCGCACATCTGGGAGACTATCCTCCTAATCAAAGTGTGAAGGTATACGCACCCCCTTGCCACTCTTCTCATCGTGTCTCAAGGTTTTGTGTAAAGTACGCATGCAATATTAATCATGAACTCAAATAGCATTGACTTACTGATGATCCATCACCACCACCAATAGTCAGTACTGGTGCGGGCTCCTCCCATACACCTGCAAGAGACGCATGACAATACGATGTTGATGTCATACTTCTCACTTGCAATGAGTGGAATGACAATACAACCTCTCGGTAAGCCGCTCCGTGCTCCCGAGCATTGGTGCATCATCTGACAAGCTTCCACTCGCCCTTCCATCTACACACCTCCAAAATCAAAACACAAAATAATTACAATCCACTCAAGATCCAAAAAGTAGCTTATTGTTAGTTTTTATGTTCTGTTCATTGGTATATACAAACTTTTAGGGATACATAGAGTCAGTATACCGACTGTTTGGAAACAATACGTCATCAACATATACCGACACTCTAGCGCTAAAATGTCAAGACCCACGTTGCCACCTCTCACAAATCCATCGCGAAAAGACCCAAAGCCTCTCCTCCTTCCTCACCTTCGGCAACCTCACCTTCCTCCAACCTCTTCCCCATGCTTCTCACCCCTACCTAGCCCCTCTCCCAACACTTGTGCTCCCTCTCCACACCATGTCCTCTTCATGTAGATCCTCTTCATCTTCATAGAGTTCCTTCCCTTCCAAGGCATCCAAACCATTCATGAGTTGTGAGGACTTTGTGAATTCGATGAGCGCAGTTGACCTTGAGACATTTTGAGGTCTCATCAAGTCTCGGATAGCCTCCTATTATCCCTCTCCTCTAGGAGGGGCATCGAATCCCCCCTACGGAAGAGGAGCATCTGGGTTCATGACCACACAAGTGGCACCTGTGTACTCCTCTCCTGATCATCGATAGAGGCGTTCCAAGAAGGGTGACAGGGGATCCTGTTTGGTACTGGGCTGAGTCCACCCACTCTGATCCCTACCCTTCACATAGGGAACAATGGCGGCCTCCTAAGAAGAGCATGAAAGGCTCTAGCTCTTGTTGTGGTCTGGGTTGACATACATGAGATGCACATGAGCCCATGGAGGTCGTTCATGACCTTCCCCACTACGATGAGGTACGGATCGCCACTGGTCTATGGACAATGCCCATCACTTCACACACCACCGACACCACCGCTTCCATCCCTGCCTCCACCCTATCTGCTACTCCCATGCCTAGCCTTAGGGAAGGATCAGATCATCCCCCGTCGGGGGACCTTTACTATGAGGTCATTATGAGTTGAGAGATCATTGAAAATTAAAAGGGGATGCAAGTGATTACCGCCATGAGGTGGTTAATGAGCCACCATTTCAAGAAGTGCATACTCCTTGACTGGCGGCACTAGGATAACAACAAGAAGGAGGCAATCTTGCAGGAATTGAAAAGTAAATTCCCTAAACCCCTCAAGTACGAGGTTCGATGAGCACTACATGTTCACGCACATGTGTGGTGTCTTAAAGCGCATTGCAGGTGTCATAGCTGCGAGATGCCATCGTGGCGAGGAAGCCTAAACCCATATTGGCGGATAAAGGTGACTGGAAGTAGGAAAAAAGGAGATGAGGGACAGACCCACAAAGTTTAACAATTAGAAGAAGGCTCCAAGGAGACAACTGGACACCATAGGTGCTTTGCAACTCGACAGTGGGGTGGACGGGCCGGGGGCTTGAGGCATTGGCGGTAAGTCTACTTCTCATTTAAATTATTGTTCTATTTGTTTTATTACACATGTAGTTTATCTAACTCTTGTAATCTGGGTCCACAAGCATCTGTGATTGGTCACCTTCCCACAGATGAAGAGCACAAAAGTGCATTCCACATAGGAGCAAGGATGTGGTTCTCTGAGATGGAGGCACAGGGAGTGACAGGGATGTTGAGAGTTGTGGTGCCATGAGCACATGTAGAGCAAAGGTATGAGCAAAGGACAAGCTGCCACATGGCATGGAGGAGATATCCCACATGTGAGCAAGCAAATGGATGTAAGTACCCTCACCTATAACAGGGAGGTTCATTTGAAGTAATATCAATCAAGCACTTTGCACTATCTCAAGATTCTCTTTATGAGTCCAAGCTAATCTATCTTGGAACCTAATTGACTTGAGATACATGTCATGAGCACTCTCTTCATCATGTTTCCACAGAGGTTTCATCCACCTTAGAGCACTCCATAGATCCTGAGGCACACATGTTTTGTCATGGTATCAGAGCATAGGTTTAGCTCTCCTAGTTTAGCTCATTAGTAGTTCACTAGGATTGCTCCCATTCCTAGATTAGTTGTAGGCATGCCTTAGGAACTCATGAGTTCTCCTAGGTTAGTTTTAGTTTTAGATTGAAGACAAATTTCCGTCCCTAGAGAGAGAAAAGTTCCGTCCATTGATTCCTTCCAGTGCATTTGAAGATTTCCGTTCAATTGAGTTTGTGAGAGAGAGATTGAGTTCTTCTGTGAGAGAAAGAGATAATGATCGTTCCTCATGATCTACTGCTACTACACAACCAGAGCCATAACCTCTAGCCTCACAGGACTAGAAGCACGATGCCCACGTTCCAAGCCTCCAACCACACCTACAACGACTAAACGAATGCCCAAAGCTCCATATGCCTTGCAACAAATGCTTCTGCCAGCAGCGCGGCCTCTCTCTATCTGGCTTCTACACAGTGTTGGTCGACCAACGACCTCCACCGGCGAAACCTCTGCATCAACCTCTCCTAGCTCCAATAGCCTTGCAGTACCAAGTCTCTAGAGCATACGGTTGCGCCAGCTCTACACAGCATGAACGCCATACGGGCCTCCTTCTCCAACACTCACAGCAAATCAACGCATGTGCCTCCAGTCCGTCAACATCCTCTACACCGCGAACCCATCTGCAGGTAATCGCGTCGGACTCCACTATGAGCAATCGATCACGTACCACGACAAGTGACGAACCGCCACAATAATAGCAACTTTGACAGAGATGGAGGATCAACAAAGAGGAGAGTTTTGCGAGATAAGCAAGCTCAGTATCATCCTCAAACGGCCAACGCGCAACGTGCTTCAACCTTCTGCAGAGGCTTCAATGTGCACACGCTTCAGCAGATGCTACGATTGTAGCAAAGCCTCCTTCAGCGAGACTAGCGCCTCCCAAAGCCTTCTACGAGGCCCTTCTCTGCTAGCCCGCAGCTCCAAATGGCTCAGAGCCTTTTGCAACACCATTGCCAGCCAGCCCACCGAAGGACTCTCTGTAAACTCCGAACTCCAGCCAACAGCTCTGGCTCCAAGACGACCGACAACCTACAGCGCCAACGCCAAACGGCTTCTTCAAACGGCAGATCTTCAACAACAACGGGTAGCAACGATCTCCAACACACAGGCTGATCTTCCACGAAACTACGAGCAGCTCCTGGCATCTTCATGAGCTTCACATCTGCAACAACGCGCCTCTATTCTTCCATGCCGTCGTTGCCCAAGATCTCTGCAGCTTCAAAGGTTTCTTTGTAAGGTGCTAGAAAAATGCCACGTGGCATAGGATAAGATGTAACTATGGTTGGGTCTCTAGTCACTAAGGTTAGTTCAACCTTGGTCAATGGTCAAGTAACCCAAAAGAAACCATGGTCAAGTAACTCACACTAAGCCATGGTTAGTCTTAGGTTCAGGATTAGTTAAGTGCCACCTAAGCACACAGCCCCTGCCAAGCACAGTTTGAAATTTAGCATGTGAATCCTTGTGCCACATCATCAAGGCTTCCACTTCTTCACAAATGCTTCAACAAGCCATAACTTGCAATCCAGAAAGAATTTGCACACGCTCCAAAAAAGGAAAAGTGATCGTCTTTTCAAGCTCTACACGCCTGTCAGATCAGAATCATTGTATGCAATTAGACACTGCCAATATTGAAAGAAATCAATTGGTAAGACCTTTGCAACAAATGGAAAATCAAAGCATGAATGCACACATCATTGTCATAAGCATGCCAAAAGCACAAGTGCATGAGATGACCATAGCCCGAAACATGGCATCCACACACATAAAGCATCAAGGCACATGGAAGAACAAAGCATCATGCATAAAGCTACGTCAAGCCAAGAAGCGAACAGCATCGTCATCAAGCCATGAGCCAAAAGGTGACATCAATGGAATGTATTGAAAAGCAAAAACCTTGCCAACCTTGCCTATATGTTTGTAAATCAAGCCTGACCACCTGAGAGTAGCTATGAAAGCACCCAGGGGAGGTATTGACATGTAAACCACACTTTACCACCTTAAGTAGCAATGCAAGCACTAAGGGGAGGTGATGGAATGTAACTCACATCTGACCACCTTGTAGTAGCCAAAGGATCATGGCACCAAGGGGAGGTGTTGAGAGTTGTGGTGCCATGAGCACATGTAGAGCAAAGGTATGAGCAAAGGACAAGCTGCCACATGGCATGGAGGAGATATCCCACATGCGAGCAAGCAAATGGATGTAAGTACCCTCACCTATAAAAGGGAGGTTCATTTGAAGTAATATCAATCAAGCACTTTGCACTATCTCAAGATTCTCTTTATGAGTCCAAGCTAATCTATCTTGGAACCTAATTGACTTGAGATACATGTCATGAGCACTCTCTTCATCATGTTTCCACACAGGTTTCATCCACCTTAGAGCACTCCATAGATCCTGAGGCACACATGTTTTGTCAAGGGAGTGACAGTCGATTGGGATGTGGTGGCTGCTCGTGGGGTATAAGTTTACTCCAACTTGTAGTCTCACTTTTTAAATTAATTTATTCTTTAAGTTTCAATCTTATTTCAAATTAAAATGGTTTCACTCTTAGGGTGCATTATCGAACGTCCCATAAGCAAAGGCGAGCGGTGATAAGGAGGTAGTTCTCAAGGGATTTGGCATATACATCGATGAGGGACAGGGAACAAGTGGAGGTCATTAGGGCCACAGATCAGGTGGAGGCCACAAGGGCGAGGGATCAGAGACACCTGTATATAGGGAGGGTGAGGAAGAAGATGATGAGACTGTTGAGATATCGAGCTCCACTCACGATATGCCAGGGTGACTGTTGTGCATTTATGTCACCGACTTGTTAGCTGGAGATGCAGTTGGTACACCGCCCATGAATAATAGCTGGATGACAGCTATCCTTATCTACTCTAGTGTGTGGCTCAGTTAGTATGCCACCTTAGTTAGTTGAGTTTGGTTTGAGACCCACATATAGGGTTCTTCTATTTCTTTGTACTAGAGTTCTTTTGGCTTTCACAACTAAGAAGAGGAAAAACTGTTTTCAGCCTCCACCTTTGTGTGTATTCCCCCATTGTGCATGTGAGAAAGCTGCAAGTGAGACTCCTTCCCTCTCTCCCACTATCTTCACAGAGACGAGGAGGAGGAGGATGACAAACTGCGGATCATACTTAGCCTAATCTATCACTCAATGAGCATAAAGATCATGGAGGATCAAACCATAGAAGAAACTCCATGAGAGAGAAGACACAATCTGTAAGCAACACTAAATCTATTCCAAATGTGTGTGTGCACTCAACAATACATGATAGACCTCTTATATAGAGAGTGCCCTTTGAATAGTCAACCATGTGGGATCCTCTCATCCACGTCTCTCCTTGTGGATATGCTTGATGCACGTCTTCACATCATGTAGTCCACATCCTAGGGTGGCTACTTTAATACATTCCTTAACACATACCTTAGCCTTTAATCTATGTGCTCATGGCACCATATCTCAACACCTCCCCACTATGGTACAATCGACGTTTCTTGTGCATCAGAGATAGTAGGCTCCTTATCTCTCTCTTTCTCACTTGAAGAGGATAAGAAATTCTCTCTGAGAATCACTCTCAAACTCTCCCTATCTTTCTCTCAAAGCATCACTCTCACAATCTCTCAATAATGGAATATAAACTCTCAATCAGAATTCTCTCAAGAAATGGAGCATATCTCTCTCTCTCACATGGACAGAATTGTTTGACGGAAATTTTCTCTCAATGCAATGAACGGAAACTTTTCTCTACAGAAGTGAACTTTCTTGAGAAGCTCTCAATCTCTTGATCTCTCTCACGCTCTCAAGACTCGCAATGCCTCAGCGGAAGGTAAGGGAGCTTTGATACCATGACAAAGTGTGGATCATACTTAGCCTAATTTATCACGCATCTCCTTTAAAGAACTAAGGTTTAGATGACCAAACCTCTCATGCCACAGCTTAGTGTCTTCACATCAGCTCGAGCACTGAAAGCTGAGAGTTCATAGATGCAATGACCTTCCCTTGAAGATCCAAAATCTGTGCACCATTCTTATCGAATTGAACTTTGAGGTCCCGACCTGTGATCGCAGAAATGGACAAGTTCCTCTTGATATCTGGCACATAAAGAACATCAAACAACTATTTTACAACTCCATCTGACTTGAGAGCAATCGTACCTTTTCCTTTTGCTGGACATTTTGCATCATTGCTGACCAGATGTAGAGAGGTATACCAATCCTTCCGACTGGTCATGTGCCACGATGCACCACTGTTAATAATCCAAGGTTCATCTGGAGGTACATGAATTGCCTCTATGCAAATCTCCTCAATTGCTATGAACAGCTCTACTAGTACTGTTTGCACGCTGTTGCTGGACTCTTTCTTTACTTCGTTCTTCTCATCTGCAATCTTCTTCCGGCACTCATTCTGCTTGTGCCCTTTCTTTGATCCAGCATAGAAAGCTGAATCTTCTCTAGTCCTCATCTTTTGATGCATCTCCTCCTCTAGAAGCATTGTGCTGAAATCCTCAAAGTTGAGGGGCAGATTTCTGTTCTACGTATTCAGTGCCGTAACAAGACCATCGTACTTTGGTGGGAGAATTCGTATGCACATTCATGCTAGATTCTCACTGGTGATGGTGATGCCAATTGCAGTCATCTGATCGCATAGATTCTTCACCCTAGTGATGAACTTCTCTGCCATTTCAGACTCAGACAGTTTCTCATTCACGAGTTGAGTCTCCAGATTCTGAATCCGTGTTTGATTTGTGGTCTCGTACTAATTTTTCAAGACCGTCCATGCCTCCTCCGTTGTGGTAACATGTTGAATTAACGCCATGACAGAATCACTTACACTGCAGACAATAGTACACAATGCATCTGCATTTCTTCTTGTCCACGTGAGAATCTCATCCATAGTTGGTACTATCTATTGTGCTGCATTGACTAGATTTGGTCTCGCAACTGGCTTCAGGTCCACCCCATTAGCAGTATTCGAAAGCTCGTATGCGCTTAGGATGGTCTTCATCTTGAACTTCCAGAGTGGATAGTTAGTTCCGTCCAACTTTCTACTTTCGTCGAACGGTGGGATTCGCAGTCTTGCGGGCTAGGCCACTCTCACAATCTGCTCGCAAACAGAAACACACTACCAAATCTTCTTGCTAGAGTCCAAGCTCTAATACCATGTAAGAAAACAATCTAACATCTGTGCTCAACAGATAACAGGATCTTGTATGCAAGAGAGAAAAGTAGATAGTATGGAGAATCAAAATTTTGATTACTGTAGAACTGATACAATAGATGGCGCTGCCTCCCAACCGTGCGCTCCTATGAGAAAAGCTTCGATGGCAATCTGGAAACAGTAGAGGACGGAGGCTAGATGCTCAAGAATCACGGTTGCTATAGCCAATGATGAATATGGGCTTCACGGGCTTGCTCTTATATAGCCACCAGTCGTAGTCACTTAGACTCAATTGGGAGACCCGTCCGCCCAAACCGGCCGACTGGAGGTCGATCCTGAAATAAGCCACCAACCACACGATAGAACTGTGGTGTAGAATAGAGCAACTAACCTACGGTTACCGTTTGGCATCCCAGATCATCTGGGGCTTCAAACGGGCCCCATAGCCCGAGATTGGGCTGCCCCAGGAAATGCTCCATCTACCCTCAGTGCGGTCAGTCATGGGATGCCTTCCCACACTTGCATGTAGCCTAGTTGGCAGTATGCCAACTCTATCTGAAGCCATCCAGCCATCAGACCACACATGGCCCCCATCTGGTGTCCAAACCAGGACCTACCGGATAACCGAGCTACTCAAATGCCTTCTCCTCATATGGGGGGCTTACAAGTAGAGTTAGCTGGTTCCCACGTAGTTACACGAGAGTAGAGCATTGATATCTAATAGGATCCTCTCATCCACATCTCTCCTTGTGGATATCTTTGATCCATGTCTTCACATCATGTAGTCCACATCCTAGGGTGGCTACTTTAATACATTCCTTAACACATACCTCAGCCTTTAATCTATGTATTCATGGCACCATATCTCAACAGAGGAGTCAGATATTGAGCAGTAGTAGTAGTAGTAGTTTGTATATACTTCGACATGTATATGATTTTTTCTGTTGGCTTGTTTGAGTGATTTTGTATCACCCTTTTTGAAAGGGAAGTTTTGTAACAAACAATGTTTGAGAGTTTTATCTCGTATGGTTGGTTGTAAACATTCTTTTGTAATTTAAAAAAAAAACATTAGTGGGGTAAAATGGGACTACAGCAAGCCCTGTTTTGCCCCACATAATTCTTTTTGTGTTTTGTTAATGGTCAGTATATAGTGACTATTATTCTCTTATAGAGTCAGTATATGTTGACCTTTACTGACACTACCAGATTCGGTACATACCGACCAATTTATACGGACACATATTTTTTGATACTAATCCCGACATAATTACAGACTTTGTTACCCTTTAATTAAAAAAATTTTAATGTAAAAAAGGTTGGTATTTGTGTCAAAAAATGGCCTATACCTTGTAGTGACACACACACACACATGTATGTATTTATGTGTGTTCATATACATATACATATGCATATACATATACATATACATATACACATATATACATATACATACACACACAAACACAATGTACGTGTGTGTATGTGTGTGTGTGCGCACGCACTGCAAAATGTATTACAAAAAGAACCCGTGAATGGGGATGAATATATATCCTCGAGTATATATCAAACTATATTACAAGAATTCCCTCAAAAGGGCATGAACATATATTATACTAGAAGATCAATTACAAGAAATCCCAAAAAGAAATCTACATGAATATATATAAGGCCCTAAGATAAATTAAAACAAGTTTCAAAAAGGGTATTCAAACTGATAATATCTACAAAAAGAGATATCACTAGCTACGATCTGCAACACTCATTGATCTCCTAAGTTTGCATCATCTTGGGAGGAATATATATCATCGTCACCTCCTTCTTTGCTTCCACCTCCATGTCCATTAGCTCCATAACTCTTACCCTCTCTAGAGCTACTACATGGTTTAGATTGCATGCAAGATGAAGGGAAAAGTTTATTAAGTACATCAAGATTATATAGCCTAAAAGAAGATAGTTATGTTACAATGCAAGACACTCTGTTGCAACTACAGCATAATTGAGCTATACTCTTGTGGTCTCAAGCTTATAAAAAAGAGTCTGATTATTATGCATATAAGCATAGTTATGCTCATCTTTCATTGGTATATGGCCAACCACACAAAAATGTACAATAAAAGGATTTGTACATAAGGAAAGAGAAGGGAAAGAATAGCTATATAAAAGATCATACATGAAATGAGATGCATTAATTCTCCATTAACTTATAAGATAGTAAGTAATAAATATAAATCTGTTGTGAAGTGGTCCTTACCACCACTCTCCATGTGAGCTTTCTTGGTGGTGCATGCACCACCTATTATTGTTGGCTATAATTTTTGGGGTCTCTCCTATGATCATCCTTGGCCTAGCAACAATACTTTTGAGATATGTGGGAGTGCTAGTCCATTTTTCATTGCATCTTGAATGTCTGAATTGCAGTGGGTCATCACTACTTGTATGCAACCTAACATCCACTTCCCATCAAACTCTATGTGTTTGGGCTTAGAGAACTGTCTATGGAGTGCATCTTTGACATAATCCTTCTTATCAATCTTTAAAGATGGCCTTATCAAACAACCATCATTGGGACTATAGTTGGTGTAGTGGAAGCTCTAGGGTCACTCCTGTGGTCATGGTGCATGATGGTCCTAAGGGGCCAAGAAGGTGAGGGTATGTGGCACGCTCAATAGTGGCATGGTCGCCCCACTAATTGGCTTCATATTGTGGTGATTGATGCACATGGGCTGAACAAGCTCAGTAATGTCTTCATAATATGTGCCCTCTCTATGGTCTTAGTCATCCTCTTTTCCTCATTATTCTATGATGTAGAGAACCTTTGATGATGTCTCAATAGGACGTGTTTGCCTTGATTGATGTTGATGACTTATTGGGTGGCACTCATCTCTCTCTAATGAGAGTTGTGTGTGGCACTCTGAGTTTGTGTTTCTAGGATTGCTTCAAGTCTCAAGTTGGCACTCAGCTCTCTATTGAGAGTTGTAATATGTAGCTTGGGTCTGCACAAATGCTTAGTCTAGCACTCATGCACAAATAATACACATTACATTAATTTTGGACTATGCACTGTCTAAAACCATTTTTGTAAGTTTCTTGCAAAAAAAAATTTATTTTTGTAAGTACTTTTGGAAAGTGTACTCTTCAAAATCATTTGTATACATATTTTGGAGTACTATAAAATGTTTTTTAAAAAAACCACTCTTAAAGAAACAAAAAAAAAAGAAAATTTTGTTAATTTTTTAAAGTGCCAAAAACTAAAATTGTAAAATTTAATGTCACATGTTATAGACACTGAGACCTAACTTTTTCTTAACTTATTATCAATTTAAATTAATAAAAATAATTTAAATGACCATACATACATACACACACACACACACACACACACACACATATATATATGTATGTATGTATATGTATATATATACATGTATAAATATATATATGTATATGTATATATGTGTATAAATAAATAAATAAATTATATATATATATATATGTGTGTATATATATATGTGTGTGTGTGTGTGTGTATAAATATAAATATGAATATAAATATATACATATACATATACATATACATACATACATACATACATGCATGCATGCATGCATACATACATACATACATACATACATACATACATGCGTACATACATACGTACAGAAATTTAAAAATAAATAAAAAATATATATATATATGTATGTATTTTTGTATGTATGTATGTGCGTACGTATGTATGTATGTATGTATGTACGTATGCATGTTTGTATGTATGTATGTACATATGTATGTATTTATTTATTTATTTGTGTATGCATGTATGTATGTATGCATGCTGCATGCATGCATGCATGTATGTATGTATGTATTTATGAATGCATGATATTAATTTACTATAAGAGTCCTCTAAAATCTTCAAGATATCATCACAATATCCATACACACCTTTTGAGAGTTTCAAAGCTTTAAAATCTAGAAGATATGGTGTCATAGGACGTTGCACATGCATATATGGCACAAAAATGCCTTTGGTTCATTGATGGAAGGCCATAATTGGTACATATGAGGGGATAGGTGCACTGCCCTTACCCACATGGCATATCTATGGAAGGCCGTTGGTACATCTGGCGGGACAAGTGCACTGCACTTGCCCACATGGCATGGACATGCCTGTGGTGCCTTTTGTTCATTCATGTCAGTGTGGCATTCGCATTGCGGCAATCGATGGAGGTGAGGGAGGGGGAAAGAGAGAGAAAGTGAGCAGGTAAGAGACAGATAGGGAAAGGAAGTGGAAAGGGAAGGGGATGGGGAAGAGGAAGGAAAGGAAGGGGGAAGGGCAGGGGAGAGAGAGAGAGAGGGAAAGGAAGGGGGGAAAGAAGGAGAGGGGAGCGAGAAGAGTGAAAAGAAGGGGAGGGGAGGGGGTAGTGAAGGAAGGGGGGAGAGAAGGGAAGGGGAGGGCAATGAAGGGGGAATGGGAGAGGAGGGGGAGGGGAGGGGAGGAGAGGGGTGAGGAAGAGAGGGGAAGGGGGGATGGGGAGGAGAGGGTAAGGGGGAGGTGAGGAAGGAAGAGGGGAGGGGCGGGAAGGGGGAAGGGGGAGGGGTGCAGCCATGGCCGTAGCCAAAAGAGGGGAGAGGAGGGGGGAGGAAAAGAGGGGGGGAGAGAGAGAGAGAGAGAGAGAGAGAGAGAGAAGGGGGGGAGGGGGGCATAGCCACACCCCCCCTTCCCCTTCCTAAAATGCCTTCTCGCAGCGCGGCCATGGTCGTGCCCAAAAAAAAGGCATGTGTGGATGTACGATTTTGTGTTTTGGAGGGGAAGGGGGAGAAAAAGAGGAAAATTAAGGGAAGCAGAAGAAGAGTGAGAAGGGAGGGAGAAGAGAGAATAAGAGAGGGAGAGGGGAGAGGAAGAAGCTCAGGGGGTGTACTACTAAGAAACCTCGTGTATCACATACATTCAAGGGGTATTAAAAAAACCGCTCTAAAATTTTCTTCCCAATAAAAACGCCCCCTCATTACTTTGAGCTAAGGTATTTTTTTTCTAAAGTTGAATAAAAAACCCCCTCCTGCTAGTATAATTCTATTAAATTCTTCCAAAAAATTGAATGAAAATATCCCTCCTTTTGTATGCTCATGGTACACTAAAATTTTGTGAGGTGAACCCCTCGAGGGAAGAAGAGGCAATAGAGAGGGAGAGGGAAGATGAAGAAGAGGGAAGAGCGAGGGAGAGGGGAGATGAAGAAGAGGGAAGAGAGAAGGAAATGGAAGAGGAAGTAGAAAGTGAAGAGAGGGAGAGGGGAGGGAAGAAGGAGGGGAAGGAGAATAGCCTCCTTTGGGTTATGGAAGGTCAATATATAAGCCATGAAACCCTTTAAAAATTCAAATTTCCTCCTCTCTCCCTCCCTCCTCCCTCCTTTCTAGAATTCAAATCTCCTCTTCCTTCCCTTTCCTAGAATTCAAACTTCCCACTTCCCTCCCCTCCCCTCTCTCCCTCTCCCCTCTGCCACTTCCTCCCCGCCCATACCCCATCCCGTCTCCTCCCCTCCCCCTCTCCCCCTCCCTCTCCCCCTCCCCCCCTACCCTCTCCCCTCCCCTCCCCTCTCCCCCTCCCTCTCCCTCTCCCTCTCCCCCTCCCCGCCTTCCACTCTCCCCTCCCCCCTCCCCCTCCCCCTTAATCCCCGTCCCCCTCCACCTCCCCCTCTCATCTCTCTCATCCCTTACCTTTCCCCTTCGCTGCCCCCCCCCCCCCTTCCATCCATTCCCTTTTTCCCCTACCTTCCCACAACCATTGTGGCTTAATTTATTTTCCTCCTCCCTTTTAAAAATAAATAAATAAATAAACAAAACCCTTTGCATATTTTGATTATAGTCAATATTTTTTTTGGATGGCTTCTCATCCACAATCGTCAAAAGGCATGCTCTGAGGTGTGTTATTCAAATGCGCACATATCCTATGGGAATGATAATTTGAACACACATCAATATAAACTATTTTGATGTATGTGAAAAATATCATGCCCATCAGACATGGTTTGCATGGTCCAAGTCACATTAAAGCGTGTTTTTCACTGTGTCATACACAACCATAAAAAAATATGGTCTCAGGTGTATTATTCAAATGCGCAGATCTCTAATAGACATACTACTTTGCATGTACATCAATACCTATGTTGAGTCACATGCAAAGTGATGTGCCCATTGGATATGGTTTGGATGGTCGAAGGCGAATTAAATCCTATTTTTCACCAAGTCTCATTTTGCAATTGTAGAACAACACACTCTGAGGAGTGCCATTCGGATGCAATCAAAGTGTCTCAATCCCACCTACTTTAAAGTGTGGTCAAAGTATCTTCCTATCGAATATGCTTTTGATGGTTGAAGTCACCATAAATCCCATTTTTTTCCAAGTCTTATGCAAACCATAAAAAAACACACTCTAAAGTGTGTCATTAAAACTCGCACATACTCAATGGGCATGCTACTTTGTACGTGCATCAATTCCAACTATGTTGAGGTTCATGTAAATTATTGTGCCCATAGTATATGCTTTGGATGGTTGACTTCACCATGAACCCCAATTTTCTACAAGTGTTATGCACACTCGTTTAAAAACACGATCTCGGGTGTGTTATTTGAAAGCACACATGCCGATGGGCATGAAACTTTTCACTGACATCAAATAACCTATGTTGAGGTGCTAGAAAAGTATCATGACCATCTTGTATGCTTTGGATGGTTGAAGTCACCATAAACACCATTTTGCATCAAGTGTTATGCTCACACGTCGTAAAATGCACTCTTAGGTGTGTTATTCCAAAGAACGCATACCCAATAGGCATGATATTTATGTGTTTATCATGTCCACACATAAATATTATCTATGTTGATGTGTGTACAAAGTATCTTGCCTATTGGATATGATTTGGATGGTTGAAGTTGCCATAAATCTTGTTTTTCACCAAGTGTTATGCACACTGTTAAAAAACATCGCTTTGAGGTGTGTTATACACTATAGGCACAATAATATGCACACATGCCAATATTATATATGTTGAGCTGCATGCAAAGTATCATGCCCATTGAATATCCTGTGGAATGTCGAAGTCGCCAAGCGTTATGCAAAAACATGAAAAAACACGCTCTGATGTGTATTAGTCAAACTCGCACACACCTGATGGATACGATACTTTGCAAGTACATCAATACTACCTATGGTGATATTCATGCAAAGTATCGTGCCCATTGGATATGCTTTGGATGGTTGAAGTCACCATAAACCCCGTTTCTTCAACATAGGTAAGATTGACATGTGTCCATAGTCTCGTGCCCATCAGGGATGTGTTATTTCAAAATCAAAGCGTGTTTTTTGACAGTTGTGCAAAACAGAGTTGACCATCCAAAGCATATTCAATGGGCATGAAACTTTGCCTGCGTATCAATGTAGTTGGGATAGATGCATGTGCAACAGAAGGAAGAACCATGCTCTGATACCATGAAAAAATATAAGAGGGGAGAGGAGAAGAGTGGATATGAGGAGAGAGGGCACATCTAGAGAGCACACCACAAATGACTAGCTGTACACTAGATTTACAAACTTTTTTAGGGTTAGGGTTAGGGTAGGATTAGGGTATCTAACCCTTTCCTTTATAGCACTCTATGTGTTAATGCTATGTACAATATTAAACACATGATATTGAGATGGTTTCTCAACATGTATTGCTATAGCCTGATATGGATTATAGAATGTTGGACTACAAATAAGAATTTCCTAGTGTAGCTGGCCAGTTCAGAAGTGGGGACCAAAAACGGATCGCACCACTACTTTGATCAAAGTGATCTAAATACTAATTGAATTTTTTATGGAAGAAAATTTGGGGAGGATCACTGGATTTGTAAAACTATTCTGCTGCACCAACATCCATCAAATTTCCTTCTCTTGCCCTCCCATAACTGGGCTTAATGCTACCTCCATTTGGCTCCAAACAGTTTTGTTGCCTATTGGTAATTTGGAAATAAGGGACATGCCTTGTTCCCTTTATGTCTACGCATACCTCCTCTTCTATGGATTCAAATCGCCATTATTTTTGGAACATGGGCTAGTTGTGACATTCTTCAAGTGGGTTCTTTCAAACCTTTTCAAGGCATTGTGCTTCATAATGGTTTATGTGTAGAGACCCTTTCTTCAAATCTAGGGGAAGCACTCAATTAGGTCTACCTAATTGTGTTTGCATCTTCAATGATGCTTGTTTTTATCCAAAACCATTGGATATGTGCAACAATATTTTGATAAGGTTCTAAAACGAACTAAATATCTTTTGCTTTAGTCCATTAGTAGGTTTCCCTGAAACCCCACAATTCCCACTAGACCCCTCACAACAATGAAGTGCTATTGGAAGCACATACTACTACAGTTACAATGATGAATATATGTGCAATGCATATTCTTTAGACTTGATTATGGCATAAAAATATGGACTGCGCCAAATAGATTATAATTACCTATAAACATCTTGAGCCAATCATCTTGTGACTTTAGACCACTTTGTTTCCATCAATAAGAGCACTCTTAAAAAATTTATGTACCTTGTTGGGGTTGTCAGTGTTACTCTCCTACATTTTGGAAACTCAATGACATTTGCAAATAAATAAGTTTAAATTTTAATTCATGAAAATTTATTATAAAATATGGAAAAATTATTCTATCATTAAAAATATAGTTTTTATTTAACAATGTCAAAACAAAGACCCTAAATGTTAGTATAGCTGGATAAAAGACCTAAAAGTTGATATAAACATGAATACATGGTAATTGCTACAATAAATATTGATAGTAAAAAAGAGTTTAAAAAATTATCCATAAAAACATTAAAATTTTTAAGAATTGATAGTCTTTTTGATGCTTTTTACTATAGGACCCTTTGTTCAGAAGTCCACTAACTTTACTTGAGCCTATGTTTTTGTGTTAAATCATAGTAGTGCATGCTATTTACTATTTTCAAGTCCTTAGTCACATGGGACTTTATAACCACCTTGGTTTGATCATTTATACTTACTATGCATTGTTAGGTGTGGTTTTGACCACAAGGACCTTTTTATTTCTATAATTCAACATTGAGATACATTTGGATAACAAATTGAGCTAGATCACTCTGTTATTTTCTACAATAAAAATACATGCAAGGATAAAGGAGAATTTAGGATAATCCATTTGTCATTTGTCACTTGCATTTAGGCACAATGACGATGGGTGAAACCCAATCAGTGTGCTCTATCTCGTAGATGAATCTGGCATCTAGGATTTTTTCTAGCTCGTCATGTGCAGTAAGGTCCACATACCTTAGGGTGAGCACCTTTCCTTATAGGTATTGTGTGTACTACCATGTCTGGTGAAATCATTTCATCTCTTTGTATTACCATGCTAGGCAGTCACGGTATTCCATTAGAAGTGCTTTGAGTTTGGTTTCATCTTCTTGTCGAAGCTGTTTCCCAATGAAAACTAGTTTTTCTTCCTCCCCTTCAAGGGCGAGGTTTATTGTGCGTGTTTTTTTCGGCCCCTCATAGATTGGAGTTTCTCCAATGCTATCAGTTTCTTGAACTTCAAATTCTCTTAGTGGTCTTGGCATTGCTATTGGCGCACTACCACTTGTGTAATTCTTGAAGTATTCTAGCACTTCTCAAAGATCGGCCTCTAATGGTGTTGAACTAGCCTGACATGTGCCATGTGTACCGAGTGGCATAGTTGCATTTACCAATTTGGTAGGCTCTTTTTTACTTTCTTTTTTTGAAGTCTCTTGATCGAGCTTCATTCGCACTTGTGGATTATATTTTTGAAACTTCTTACGTTGGGAACTGTGGGGTAATTTTTCCACTGGTAAGGTGTTTCCAAGTAAGGGTTCATTTGTTGCACATACTCCTTCTAGTCCCTCAGGGGACCATTCAAGAGGTGGTGGTTCTAATTTTGAGGGAGCTGGCTTTGCAAGGTACAATTCGATGATCCTTGTTTGGACATTTGAATTCATTGAAGTGTTCGGCCTTGGCTTTTCTGTGATTTCCTCCTTCAGTTTTCTTGTGGGATCTTCTGCTGTTATTCAACTTTGGAGGTTCGACTTTTGGGAGCTCGACTACCATTAGGGCATGCAGAATGTCTAAGCCATTATCAAAGATTTGATCTTCAATTTCAGCATTCTCAGCCTCTATTTCAAGGTCCCAGGGAAAATATGAGTCATCATTGGTATGGGTACCTTCTTCATGTTCATTATCCCACTCGAGGTTAGCCATAAAGATTGGCATCTCTAGATCGATTGGTTCTTCATGTGTGAGTGGAGGATCTACCTACAGCGCCTTAGCATCTATCTGTGAGAAGATGGGGTCTAATGAATGGCAGTTATTGATGGTTGGCAATGTTTGTATCCAGTTATTGACATTACTTTATGAATTGCCCACTATGGCATGTTGTTGCAAGGGAGCTGATTTGCTCGAGATTGTCATTGAAGATGTGTCATCCAATGCTCTAGGCATAATTGGTTTTATAGCTCCTATCCCCACATTCACCCTGACTACGGTGTTGCGATTCTGGATTGTCAGTCTACCAGTTCCCCAGTCATGGAGGACTGATGCTTCTCGTAACCAAGGATGTCCCAGTAAGATTTGATAGGATTTTTTGGGGAGATCCAAGCTTGTGAATTGAAGGGAAAAGTGGACTCTTGTGATCTTTGTGGGACATGCCATTTACTATTCCCAAGGGTTTAGCCCGTGAATCATCGGCAAAGCATATGTTAAAATTAGCCTTTTGCATTGGTGGGAGACCCCATTCTTTGTAGAGCTCCTTTGATAGGACATTTACACCTGCTCCACCATCCACTCTGGCTTGGACTTCATTATATGCCTTGTGGATCAAAGGCATAGTAATGTTGCATATGTCATCTCTCTCATCCATCCGCATAGGAATATCTTCAATGTTGTTCATAGGTGGAGGGGGATTGGCGAGTTAAATCCATCCTTTGAAACTCTCCCAAAGATTGGGACAATCCCATAGGAGGATTCCAATGGGAATTGATACAAGGCAACTCAGGATGCTAGAGAGTGTGGCTCCTTCAAGCTGACGTGGTGGTACATTATGTTGTGGAGTTTGTTGTTGGAATAGAGGCTCAAATACATTATCAATACTTTGTGGGGCCAAGTCATATTCAAAAGGAGGGGTATTTTAATGCCAAATTTGGGAAAAAATTAATACGATTACAATAGCAAGAGGAGTTTTTTAATTAGATTTTAGAAAAAACTCTGTTAGTTCATAAGTAAAGAGGGGTAGTTTTATTGAGAAAAAATAATTAGTTAAGGGTTTTTTTTAATACCCCCTGAACACGTGATACCTAGAATTTCTTAGTAGTGCACCCCACGAGGCTCCAACATGACTAGATCTCAAGTCATTCATAGCTTGATAGGCCACGTCAAAGTTATTTGTGTTTTGCAACAATAAACATTCTTGTCTTTGAGTTTCCTTACATATCAGGGCTTACAATGGTTAAAGTTCCTCTATCCAATTGAAATGTCAAGATTCTAATCCATAAACTTAACATAAAGCTGTGTCTACTACTAACCAAACATGTGGGAACAATAGTATAATGAGCCCCCTTTTAAATGGAACAAGAGTATAGTGAACCCCCTTTTTGCACTACTATGAGGAAAACAATACACAACACAATATGTGAAAAAACATGGCCTAATTAAAATAATCAGCCTATGGGAAAACAAAACAATTTCAACTCCCAGGATGGTTTAATGTAGTCACATATAATGAATCTAAGAATTTAACTAATCAAGCTACTAGCAAAACAAAACAATTTCAACCACCGTGCTGGTTTAGGACAATCATAATTTCAACTATTAAGTTGGTTTAGGATAGTCACAATTTCAACCACCGGGCTAGTTTAGGACACGGTCAAAATTTTGACCATTGGGTTGGGGGTCATTGTTTGCTTGGGTGTAGCCAGCTTTGGTGAGGTTTAGTGAATTTTCTGTATATAGGTATCTTGCATGACCCATAACTTATGTATTGCTCAAAGGAATTCGACAAACTTTGTCTTCAAGTTGTAGTACACATTACAAACTTAAACATGAGACCAGAAACATATGGAATAAGGATTTGTAATGAGACCATTAAGGCATTACAAGTGCTATGTTGCATGTGAATCATGCATACTTAAGACTATATGATATAGGAATTTATTCAAAAACATCAAAATTTTGTTCTATACATACATGCAACCAAGTAGTCATTGAAAAGTACACTACATGAGCTTCTACCAAACCCAAGAACACACCTACATGAGAACATTAGGCATGGATTAATGAGCCTCCAATGTTGTGCTAAAGTGATGCATACCCATTTGAGGGCACGCTCCATACCTTTTTTTGATTTGTTAAAAACCAAAACGGATTAAAAATTTGGAATCCAAACTAGTAGGACTACTCCATGGTGGTCTAAAACATTGATAGTTATTGATATTGGTATCTAGATTCACTCTAATAAAATGGAAGAAGTTGAAAATGTGCAATTTGTGCATGTGCAAAGACCTTTAATAAATCCAACACTATTTACAATTTTGAATTGTTACTTTTCCCATGCACTTGCTTGCTATATGGCTCATAAGCATGCAAAAGGTCATTGCATTTCATAATGCATGGCATCAACCCCGATAGTGTGCCCTTTGGACTATTTGTAGTTTGAATCAAATTTTCACACCTCCCTCCCATCAGATTTTGGAATATTAAGTACTTGAAACTTGCCCACACCCTACAAATTCCTTGCAACCTTGATGTGACCTTGCACAAACTTTGGTTTGGCATTGTCTTATTTTGGGTAAGTTGTCTTCTATTCTTTGCTTGCCTCACAAGCTAGCTTCTTTGGGTCTATTTTGGACTGATCATGGCCATGGCATCAATGGCAATATGCAGCTCACCATGGCTTGCAAAAGAAGCAGACAGAGGCTATAAGACTGAAAAGCTAAAAAGCTTGGTCAAGGCATAAGGAACAGATTGTGGGTTGAGGAAAGCAATGGCACGGTATCGAAATGGAAACAAAAGATTTTTTTACAACATTTGCAAAGGGAGAAACAATGAGAAGAAAGAAGAATCCTTGGAGAGCAGCAATGGGAAGTAGTTGTAGATGCACACATTTGATCATTGCCATCGGAGTGAAGAACTCAAGCTATGGTGTCACAATTGGTGGGAGCATTCGAGGCACAAACATCAGGCTTTCTATGTAATAAGTCTCGAGTCTTCATAAGCTTTAGCCTACACCCTAAAGTTCGTAGAGTAGCAATCGTACCAACAACTCGGGAGATGCACACCCAAGAGGCGATGCTCTCTAACCTGATAAATGGCCTACAAAAAGTGAAAGGGGTGCATAGCTTAGGTCAACTCGCTAAAAAGTGGGTGACATTAGCTATGTTGGTGTCACCTAAAATTAGTTGAATATAATTTCCTACTATTCGGGTCATTTAACACTTAATTTCTAGACCGGGATGGCTTGGACTTAATGAGATTGTCCTAAACCAGCCCGGTGCTAGTTTAAGACATACAACAGTTACTAGATTGAAATTGTGAAATTAAAAAATGAACAGCAATATATTGTTATTTTCTAATTGTGAAATGTTATTTTGTAATTGAGAAATTGAGAAATGAAAAGCAATATATGTATTTTTATCTAATATGTGAACATGGATGTTTTTATCGAAGCTATGCTTACATATTAATATAAAACTTGGTTAAAGTTTTCAAGCTCATTTTTTTAGTTTCACAATCATGGTAGAATGTAGTACTTGTTTATATATTTTCTTTTGAATTTTGAAGAAAAAAATGTAAATCCTGGTGAGACTTTAAATGTTTTTGCATAAAAGTTTCAAACATTTATTTTTATTATGGCATACAAACTTTCGACACCAATATAAAATTTTAGCTTGTTAACGAAACTAACTTGAAATCTATCTAATGACACTATTGTCTCTATCATGGATTTCTTTGAAATTACTCATTTCAAGAACACAATGAGATACAAAGTGCTAACTGGTACAACAAGCAGATAGCAATTCTTGTCCATATCACATATAGTCATTTGCTTGATTCTTCTAAGACTGATGCCAATCTACTTGGCTGACTCATAGGAGTCCAGGTCAGTGCAACGCACATACCATTTCTACATTTTAGATGATAGGCAACATGACTCCTTATTTGTGCAGCATGCTTTTCTACTTCCTTGAGGATGGTTGAAAAAGGAAAATCCCCATGCAAAAAATATAAAACAACATTGGATGTGGTCATATGGTACTACCTTTTAATTTAAATCAACCCGTGGATTCTACTTGTCTGAAGGTTCAAATCCCTTATTGGTCTAGACATGATGTGGAATTCTTTAGGTCTAACCATGGCAAGGGTGAATATGATGGATAAGGTGCTGTAATTAAGGAAGCTTTATCTAAACACCAATTGTTAACATGCTCTTAAGGAAATCTCAATGATGCCCATGATGCTATAACATGGCTTACAACTGATCTCTCTATAGGCCTACATTCAACATATAGTAAACAAAGCCTTAAGAATAGTGTAGTATGCAAAGTGTTCCATGAAGTGAAAGTAGATGAAGTGCAAAGAAGAAGCTGGCACAATTGCGAGAAAATTATAGTTCATGGTTTGCATAGCATATGGGGCTTTTCAAACAACCACCTGATTAAAACAAGAAAACTTTCTTGTTTTTATAGTGTGTCCATCATAGGGTATCATGACAATTGTGAGAACATTGCAACTGTGAAGACATGGGAGTGAGTTCAAGTTTTCCCTCTACATTCAGATGGAGTGACAAACAATGGAGAGAGAAATAACAAGTCGACCTGACTGATTGTTTGGAAGAGGGGGATAACTTTGCAGTTGTCATTTCCTATGGGAAGAATGAGGAAGATGACCCTTGCTTTATGTGGCAGTGTACAAAACCTAAGCACAAGGTTGAGGAGGCATTTAAGGATAATTGGGGAACAACCTATGAGAAGTGGGATGTAGCCTGGGGCACCAACTCCCTTTAGAAACAAAACCTCTCAAAATCTTGAGTATGAGATGAATTTAACAATATGCCATGAGTAGAAATTAGTCAAACTAACATGGTTGTGTTCTACACTAAAAGAGCTTCAAATATGTCTTTACACCTTGAAATTTAGGTAGCAAAAGAAAAAGTTACATCAATTTGAAAGGAGATGGGTTTTCATATTTTAGTGTAGTTTTTGTTTTACCCCCCCCCATCCAAAAGACCCCCCACCTTGGGCCTCACATATTATGAAAAATATGTACAAATCTTAAAAACTTGCATATTTTTTAAGGTATATGCCTTATATTTTGTGGGAGGGGGGACATGAGATTTTCATATTTTTCATTTGCATATTTGAAATCTTTTTAGGAAATCCATGCATATTCTATATGGACCTTGTCCCCCCATACCCTAGATTTTGGATGAGGGTAGTAACATAATACATATTAAGTTGGCACCCCAGGGGATGTAGTAGATGGTGCTTTTTGGTACAAAAAAACATCCAAGAGAGGCCACAATTATGAACTGCTACATAAGAGTCCACAAACGTTTGTGTACTCTCATCTAGTAAGAGCTATTAATATGTAGATGCAGCCTATGCCACAATGAAAGAATTGCAAGAGTGTCTTCAAACTAGATTTACACATGCATGAGCACATGTTTGGGTGTCTTGGATCGGTTGATGAGGACGACTAAGATAGTACTAAGAAAATATAGTCTCATTGCAAGGAAAAATATTCCACTTATCTTGGAGAATGGAAAATTGTATTTGAGATGGCTTCTTTTAGTAAATCCCAAACTAACCACCACGATTGTTTTTGTAAATCCCAAATGATAAATCCCATGCTTGTTTTTAGTATATCCCAAAAAACTAGCATGCTCATTTTATTAAATCCCATTAAAAATACACAAATCCATAACTCCTAAACGCAATGTTTGCTTGGGTGTAGCCAATTGTAGAACTATTTTTCAGGGCCATTTTGGGACCGTGATGCGATGCGCTCCTAGGGAATATTTGAATTTTGTGCGGACCAGCTCTCTGACCGAAAATTTTCCCGACATCATGAAGGCGCACTAGCATAATAATGAGACACAATCTATTTGTTAAAAACACCTCATAGCTCAACACATGGCATCTCTACACTACTTTGCATAGTGCAGTCTCTACAACCTTGTGACATGTGGCATGCCCATCAGGTGATGCATTACCAAATCATCATGGCATCTCTATCTGCCACATCAGTCAACCAATACATAGTGATATGTTATCATCTTATTTGCCACATGGTAGTCTCTTGCCATGTTAGCATACATGTCACTATCATCAGCCATGTCAACTTTGCCACCTCAACACTAACACATGGCATAGTCCCCTGGCAAGCATAGCTACCTCTTGAGGCACACTGTGCACATTGCATGTGCACATAGTTTAAACCTAAGCACAGTGCTCCATAGGCATAGCCCTTCACAAGCAGAGTTTGCATGTGACCCCTCTTGCCACATCATCATTTGTACCCTTTTTTGCCCCTCCACCTTGATCAAGTAATATCTCTTGATCAAGTGATATCTCTTGATCCAAGAAGAATTTAAGGGTGCTCCAAAACGAAAAAAATGTTCAATTTTCATGCTCTATGCACTCATCACATCATGTGCACATTTTGGCACAAGTATCACACACTTTCTAGCCTCAGTATCAAATTCACCTCTTGCATGCACACAAGCCTCTACATTGATGCATTTGACCCAGCACAAAAGAAAATGAATTATTTGCTATTCTTCATTGCTCAACAGTTGGTGTAGATCTGTTAGAGTTAGCTCAAATGTCCACCTCTCATGTAACCCACCAATATTCTGTGTACCCAATGTTGTAAGGCCCCCATATGAGGAGAAGCCATGATGGGTATCGGATATTGGGAGGGATCCCCAGTTTAGACACTGGAAGGGGTCTTAGAGTAGACCAGATGGTTATGAGACGGCTTAGGAGCCAAGAGTAGATACCCGTCTGCACAAAGGGGGGGTTCGGGGGGGCGATAGCCCCCCCGATAGCAGGGGGTCCGGGGGGCGCAGGCCCCCGGTGGGGGTCTGGGGGCAAAGCCCCCAGCGGCAGGGTCCGGGGGCTGCCGGTAGCCCCAGGCCCGACGGTATGACCTATGCGCGATCCTTCATCTGCCCGACGGCATGTTTTCTGAAGGGTCGGTTGGTCTTTCAGGCCGACTGTCTATTAGGCCGACTACCTATTACAAGGCCGACCGTCAACCACTTACACTATATAAGTGGCCACCCCCTATCATCATATCACCAGTTCTTCACGCTCATAGTCCTCCGTCCAGCATCTGTCTAGATCACCATCGAAGCTCTGTCTGTAGAGCGCACAGGTGGACAGCCAACCATCAGTTGTATCAGCAGTTTGGTATATCAGAATTTTTGTATTCTCTCCAGCTTTCCATCGTGTACTTGCGTTTTGTTGTTATCTTCCGCTGCGTACTATTTTCTTACAAGATCTAGATCAGAGTAGATTAGATCATCATTAGGGGAGAGAACTCCAAAGCAGCCAATCAAAGTCATGCCCAAAAATTCCCAAATATTTCCTACGTGGAGTCAGTCCCTACACTCACATGTGGTTTCACATCACCACATTTCTTGAAACCCAACCACCATTAGTTTAGTGAGAAAACTTCAAAGTTTTTCAGAGGCATTGGCCACTTGATCAGAGAGCAGATTGCACATGATTTGATTTGCACTCACATGCCACCATTTTTAAGCCCTCATTGGCTATATTATTGCATTGTGTATTTTATTCAAGCCTTGTAAATCCTCTTGGCTATTCCCAGCATCATTTACCACCACAAGCCTTGTAATAGTTTGGATTATATATTCCAGAGTCTATCTCCCCACTGACAGTTCAGATTGCAGTTGATTTAGACAGTGATTTTCATTGACACTTTGAGTATATTTGCACCATGTCTACCACTAGCAACCTCAATTTGGAGGCATCCACTAGGTTAGACAACTCAAATTATGGCTCACTGATATACTGAATGGAGACTATTCTTGTACTTTAGGACAAATGGGAGTATGTTGATGGGTCTACACCTAGACGATTTGATGTTGTAGCGGCAGCTCCCACCATTGTTAGAGCACAAGCAGCAAGATCTACACCTACACCAATAGTGTCCACACCTACATTAGATCTTGCCATTGCCCAATCACAGGTAGAATGGGACAAGACAGATAAATATGCATATCATTTGATCAAGCAGAATGTGCAAGATGTCAACACAGTGAAGACATCAAAAGAGGCAAGAGATATGTTCGCAGCTCTTTATGAGTCTAAGAACATATCCAGGATTCTCACACTAAGAAACCAAATCAATCAAAGTTTCTACAATAGCAATGAAACTAGTCATGCTTACGTACTCAAAATCAAGGATTACAACAATCAACTTGCAGCAGTAGGAGAGACCATGAATCTTGCAAAAATGGTTCAAGTCATCCTGAATGGACTAGGAGAGGGATATAATAATCTAATCCAAAGTATTGCCATTCAATGACAAATTCCAACACTGGAAGAATTATAGTCAGTGTTACTTGGTAAATATTTTAGAACTCAGGCCCTTCAAGCACACAAAGGTCATTCCAATGATCAAGCATTCATAGTTTCAGATTGTGAAGCAGAGGCAAAGGCACAGCATCTCAGCGAATTGGTCATCAACATTAAAGTTAGTAGTAGCATTAGCATCAGTATCCAAGAGGAAATCATTCCAATAGAGGAAGATTTCTAGGAAGAGGTAATGCATCCACCAACATGTTAAATATTTAGTACAACTATTGTCATAAGTTTGTGTTAGAAGACAAGCTCGGGTATGCTATCCCATAGATATGTTACGGATAGCTAGATATGCCTATCAACACTATGGTTGGTGTGTTAGTAGTTAGTAGTAGTCAGTGGTTCACACCCATGGTTAGTTCTTATCAGTCCAGTTAGGTCTTATCTTGTGGTTTTAGTTCTTTTTAGTGTGTTCACTTGGTGGATGTACTGTCTTTTTTCCTTCTAGTATGGAATAGACTGTGTGTTGGAGGCTGCTTGCCCTCCTGGTGTTCTTCCTCATACCTGGGTGTTCTCGCTTCTGCTATGCTATCTTCTTTAACATGGTATCAGAGCACTTGAATGCTTATGGGTGAGCTGGTATGGTAGAGTGGTGTGTTGAGGCAGAACCTTGGTCATTTTTGAGGATAAGAGAGACATGCTAAGCCTGTGTTGAAGAATTCCTAGCTTGTCCTCCCTTCTACAGGCAACTTTTGGTCACAACATCGAAATTTTACAAATGAATACTCTACATTACTCAATTTCATCACTTTGAGTAATTTCAGGTCCATTGGACCTGGGTATGCTATTTTTTGGCCGAATTCGATCATTTACATCCCCAAATTGCCGTTTTAAAATTCCTATGGGAAGAAATCTGGCATATTGAAGCTATGGAAGTTGCATCTGCTCAAGTTTGTTGAAGACTATCTATCAAAACTTGGAGGCTGAGGGAAGAAGACCTCTTGAAGGTTCTCATGAGATTTATTGCCACTTATAATTGAAAGAGAAATACATGTGCCTTGTTTCTCTACACTACACTCATTTTTCTGATTCATTTTACTGCAAGGATTGGCATAGCCCACCGCTATAGGGGTGGTAGACTTGTGCCTAGGGATAGGTTTTCTTGTAGGAACATACACTTATAGAGACAGTGGCTAACACTGGTTGATGCCTTACTATGCATGAGGTTATGCTTATCTGTTGTCATATTGCCGAGTGATCCTATGCTAGTGACATACTTCTGGTGGATGCATCTTGGGGCCTGATATGGTCCATGCTTGATGCATGATTTTGTAGTGATATTTAAATATTTGCAATGGATCATATGCCTTTGATCTTGTTGTGATACAGTGGTTGGTTTGAGGATCTTGATTCCTAGCAAGCGGTTGTACTTTTTATGCCTGATTCTGGCTACATATTGATTGTTGTTTGCTCATGCTATGAGCTGCTAGTGATTGACTCTTGGAATATTGTGAGGCATTATTGGACACCTTGATTGCCATTATTGGTTGGTGTATTGCTTTGCCTTGCCACTGAAAGGAGCAAAGTGCCATTTTGGATCAATTGTGCAGTGGTAACTGGAAGTTCTTAGACTGCAGTCAAAAGTGTGGAGGTGGCTGTATTCAGCAGCAGATATCAAGAAATCCTTAAGGAATTTGGATCTGCACTGAACTGGAAGTTTGTAGAGCCATGCACTAGCTACATTTTTTCTTTTGACAGTATTTACATCCAAGCTAAGGTGTGAAAGATATTGATAGTTCAAAACAATAAAAAGTTATAGGATTCCGTTTTTTTGTAATTATGGCAAATGCAAGTGGGTCTGATAATATCATCCAGATTGTTGGTGAGAAATTAGATTACCATAACTATCCCATTTGGAAATTTAGAATGGAGAGCTTTCTGATCGGAAAAGGCTATTGGGATTTGGTTATAGGTGATGAGAAAGAGTCTAATTTGCCAGAAAGAAATGCTACAAAGTATCGTTCCCATCCGATATGATTTAGATGGTCAAAGTCCCCACATAAATTCCATTTTTCACCAAGTGTTATGCACACCCATCATGACACTTTGCACGCACCTCAATATATGTGGGATTGAGGTGGGTGAAAAGTGTTATTCCCATCGGGTATGTGCATGTTCGAATAACACACTCACAACATGTTTTTGATGGTTGTGCATAATACTTGGTGCAAAACGAAGTTTATGCAAACTTTGATCATCCAAAGCATATCCTATGGGCATGACACTTAGCACGTACCTCAACATATGTGGGATTTATGTGCATGCAAAGTATCGTTCCCATTGGGTATGTGCCTGCTCAAAGAACACACCTCATAGCGTTTTTTGGATGGTTGTGCATAATACTTGGTTAAAAATGGGGTTTATGTGGGCTTTGATCATCCAAAGCATATATGATGGTCACAACACTTAGTATGCACCTCAACATATGTGGGATTCACATGCATGCAAAGTATCATTCTCGTTGGGCATGTGCACATTTGAATAACACACCTCAAAGCATGTTTTCTATTGGTTGTGCATAACACTTGGTAAAAAATGGGGTTTATGCAAACTTCAATTATCCAAAGAATATATGATGGGCATGACACTTAGTATGCACCTCGACATATGTGGGATCCACATGCATGCCAAGTGTTATTACTGTTGGGCATGTGCACATGTGAATAACACACCTCAAAGCATGTTTTTTTATGGTTGTTCATAACACTTGGTGAAAAATAGGATTTGTGGTGACTTTGGTGGCCATCTAAAGCATATCCAATGGGCACGATACTTTGCACGCACCTCAAAATAGGTAACATTGATGTGTGTGAAATATATCATGGCCATCGCATATGTGTTTTTGAATAGCACACCTCAAAGTGTATTTTTTGATGGTTGTGCATAATACTTGGTGAAAAATAGGGTTTACAGAGACTTCGAACATCCAAAGATATACAATGGGCATGATACTTTGCATTAGAGCCTATTTTTCTATGATTGTGCATAAAACTTGGTGGAAAATAGGATTTAAGAGAACTTCAACCATCTAAAGCATATCCAATGGACACAATACTTTGAATGCACATCAACATAGGTAAGCAAATGTGTGTTCAAAGTATTCTGTCCATCAGGTATGTGCACATTGAAATAACAGACCTCAGAGCATGTTTTTTTATGTTTGTGCATGACACTTGTTGAAAAATGGGGGTTATAGAAACTTTGACCATCCAAACCATATGTGATGGTCACTATACTTTTCTTGTGCCTCAAAATATGTGGTATTAGTGTGTGTTCAAATTATCTTGCCCATTGGGTATGTGCACATTAGAATAACACACCTCAGAGCATGTTTCTTGATGGTATTATTCATAACACTTGGTATTAAGAATCATAAAGCTTGGCTAGAAAGAGCACGGAGGGTGCTTCACTAGTTTTCAATATGGTTATGCAAATTCTAAACTACAAGTCTCCCAAGAATTCATGGGATATCTTGACAAGATATTATGGCACAACTACAAGTGCCAAGAAAATTCAGCTGAAGCAAAAGTTCAACAATATGTCAAGATGGGGTAGAACAATACATGAGTACATGACTGAAATCGAAACCATAGCTGATCAATTAGCTCCTATTGATGCTTTTGTGGATAATGATGACATGGTTGCAGTCACTTTGGATGGACTTGGTCCTGAATATAAGTCTTTTGACACTTCCATTTCGGTGAGGCCAGATATGCCGGATTTCAATGAATTGGTTACTCTTTTGATACATGAAGAAGTGAAGCTTGGGCTAAATACTGGTGCTAGTAGCTCCAGAAATAGAGATGTTGTTTTTTACTCTAATCAGAGAGGTAGAGGTGGTAGAGACAAGAGTGCTTCTCATGGTAGAGGTGATGTCAGATATACATCACAGGCTCAAGCCCATAATTGGAGCAATAAAAATTAGCCTCATAGAGGAGGAGGATCTCTCTGAGGCAGGGGGAGATCTGGATCACGAGGTAGAGGGGCTTGACAGCCACCTCACCATGTTTATCAGCCCAATAAAGATAAGGTATGCCATTACTATGGGAAGATTGGCCATATTGCCAAGGATTGCTTCAAGAAGCAAGCGAATAGAGAGGAAGGGAAAATCAGCAAGGTCATTTTTCTTCTTCAAGTCATACACATGACACACCCGTAGACCAGTTGTTTACTATGATGTATGTACAAGATCACACTGATGTCTTGGGTCCAGCTCAGACTACCTCCATGGGAGGTTCATCATATTATGTCACATTTATTGATGATTTCAGCTAGTATACATGGCTATATTTTTTGAAACATAAGGATGAAGTCCTAACTACCTTCAAGCATTTCAAGCAACATGTTGAAAAGGAGTTTGGGTCATATATCACATGCTTGAGATCAGATAATGGAGGTGAATATCTGTCAAATGAATTTGACGACTTCTTGGCCTATCATGGGATTAGACAGGAGCTTACATGCCCATATACACCACAACAGAATGGACTGGCTGAATGTAAGAATGGGGTGATTGGTTCATCTGGTAGAGCCATGTTGAATGAAAAGAACTTACCTGATTATTATTGGGCAAAAGCACTCGCAACTACAGTGTATGTGTTCTCCTACTGCTGGCATTCATATGCTCACACCATATGAGAAATTGTATCGACAGAAGCCTGATGTCAGTCATTTAAAAGTTTGGCAGCTTGGCATATGTGCATATACTAGATGAGGAGAGGAGAAAATTCGATCTGAAGGCTGAAAAATGTGTGTTTATAGGCTATGCTCAAGACCAGAAAGGCTATAAGTGTTACAATCCCTCTACTAGGAAGACTTTGATCACAGTCATGATGTTATTTTTGACGAGATGGGATCTTGGTATGGCAAACCTAATATAGTGGTTCCACATCAAGCATCGGATGCTCAGTTGAATGATAAAAATCTAGATTCAATGTGGGACATAGTATGCTCAGTTCATGGCATAAGTTGTGGGACATACAGAGTCATCTAGATTCAATGATGATGTGCATGATGAGCAATGGCGGATAGCCATGGATGAAGAAATGGATGCCCTTGCCTTGAATCAGACTTGGGATTTGGTTGAGCTCCCTGCAAGAAAGACACCCATTGGATGTACATGGGTATAGAAAGTGAAATGCAAGTCTGATGGATCACTAGAAAGGTATAAGGCAAGGCTGGTCGCAAAGGGTTATGCACAGAAGTATGGTTTGGATTATGAGGAAACCTTTAGCCCAGTTGCAAAGATGGCTACTGTGAGGACGGTAATTGCTTTAGCTACTACAAAAGGATGGAAATTACAGCAAATGGATGTTAAGAATGCCTTTCTCAATGGTGATTTGCAAGAAGAGGTATACATGTCAAAGCCAGAAGGATATGTCCATCCTGATTTTTCCCAACATGTTTGCAGATTGAAGAAAGCCTTGTATGGGCTAAGCAAGCTCCATGAGCCTAGAATGAGAGGATCAATTAGTACTTGCAAAGTCTTGGTTTTATGGTTGGCAGGGCTGATCACTCATTGTTTGTGAAGAAGACAAATGCCAGTTATGTTGTGATTGTTATATATGTTGATGATTTGATTCTGACTGGCAGTGATGATGATGGGATTGTTGGAATTAAGAGCATGCTGAAAATGGAGTTTGACATGAAGAATTTGGGAGATTTGAAGTTTTTTCTTGGCATAGAGGTGTTGAGAACACTTGATGGCATTTGGCTTATGCAGAGGCAGAATGCCTTGAATATGTTGGAGAGGCTTGGCATGAAGGAATGCAAACCTATGGATACACCTTTGGAGCAAAACTTGAAGATCATGGCTAATTCTGGAGCTGAGATTAAGGACATTACCATGTACAGGCAGATGGTTGGCAGCTTGATATATTTGACTATCACTAGGCCTGATTCGGCATATGATGTGGGACTCATTAGTCAATTTATGCAGAAGCCATGGAAGCCTCACTTGGATGCAGTGAGGAGGATTATGCGGTATGTCAAGGCTACATATGAACATGGGCTCTTTTATGCATATGGCAAGGAAATAGAGCTAGCTGGATACACAAATACAGATTGGGCAGGATGTGCATATGATAGGAGATCCACTAGTGGCTATGCATTCAGCCTTGGAAGTGCTATGGTTAGTTGGAGTAGCAAAAAGCAACCCACAGTGGCATTGTCTAGTACAAAAGCTGAGTATAGAGGTGCAGCATTGGTTGCATGTGAGATTGCTTGGCTTTAGAAGTTGTTGCAGTATTTGGGATTGCATATGGATAAGCCAGTCAAACTTTACTGTGATAACATGAGTAGTGTCTAGTTGGCAAGTAATCCCGTATATCATGCTAGAACAAAGCATATTGAGGTACACTACCATTTCATCAGAGAGATGGTGTTGATGAGGCAAGTTGACCTCATTCATGTTTGGACTGAAGATCAGGTTGCAGATATCTTTACCAAGTCCTTGGGTAAAGATAAGTTCACATGCTTTCGAGAGCTTCTTGGCATCTTACTCCCTACTTGAGCTTGAGGGGGAGTGTTGGAAGACAAGCTCGGGTATGCTATCCCACAAATATGTTACAGATAGCTAGATATGCCTATCGACACTATGATTGGTGTGTTAGTAGTTAGTAGTAGTCAGACCATGGTTCATACCCATGGTTAGTTCTTATCAGTCCAGTTAGGTCTTATCTTGTGGTTTTAGTTCTTTTTAGTGTGTTCACTTGGTGGATGTACTATCTTTTTTCCTTCTAGTATGGAATAGACTGTGTGTTGGAGGCTACTTGCCCTCCTAGTGTTCTTCCTCCTACCTGGGTGTTCTCGCTTCCACTACACTATCTTCTTTGACAGTTTGTACACTATGAAAGAGATTGCCACAAGAAGTAGTATGACCAAGGAGGTCAATCAAGTAGCAATCAAGGGAATTTTCGTGGAAGAGGAAATCATCGCAATGGACATTCAAGTCACAGTTGTTATGCCAATGAACCTCAAACTATGTTCTTGCAAGTGAGGATATGCAAAATACTGATACAGTGTATCTTGACATTGATTGTAATTCCAAAGGGAAATGTAGTTATCAAGTTGACCAAGCAGATCAAGATCCTTGGTACATCAACAATGGTGCATCATCTCACATGACAAAGCATCAGGAATGGTTACAGAGATGAAACCATTAAAAGGACAGAAAAATGTTATCGACACTATAGATAACACACCAAATCCAGCTCAAGGGAAAGGCATTGTCCCTATGAACAATTTTGCTGGCACGAAAGGATTAATGTACTCTATGTTTTAAAGCTCGAGGGTAGCCTCGTGGAGTGTGCAACTAATTAGGGCAGCATGGTCCTCTATGAGTGGTATGTGATCGATGTAGGTTAGGAGTCTGTTTAGGTGTCCAGAGTAGGCTGGTGAGAGGCTGTGATCAAAGTGTATGTCGTGGTAGTGTCGTGCTTCCTATGTGATGACTCCCCCTCTGGTGAACAACATGCAAGTGGTGGGGCGAGTTGTGTGTATGAGATCTGGAGTGGGCTAGTGTGGGACATCTTAAAGATGGTGTGCATACATGTGCCAGACTCTCGTGTCAGTGAGGGGTGATGGAGACCTACGCTCAAGGAATCTCTACAAAAAATCCTTAGAGTTGTTGCTATACAAGATGTGCAATAGCTCCTCCCCATTTCGACGAAGAAATGCTTGCTTCTTCCGACGTACGAGACGTCGGTACTTGCGTACTATGTCTGGTGTGTTTGGGAGGTGACATTTGGTTTCAAGTCAAAGCTATCGATGATAAGCCTTACACTCCACATCATACCAATTGTTGCAAGGTACAGAAACAAGAGGTGGTGGTCTAGTGGAACGTGTGGTGTGGGGAAAGCTCAACAAAAACCTCTTATCAATTGGACAAATGACAAAAAACAACTATCGAGTCATCTTCAACGGGATGAATGCATGATTAGAGATGAATTTAGAGGATATCAGCTAGTAGGAAAAGTAGTCAAAGAAGGATGCTTGTTTAGAATGCTAGCATCAATACCAGATTTGCATGCCATGTGAGCTCAGTAGCAACCGATGCCACTTTTTGCAATACGCTACAAGAGATATGTGTTGGGGTTAAAGTCTCATGTTCCTGTAACCCTATGTACATATGTATACACCTATACTGTACCATTCACATATCATACATGATTAGGAGAGATTAGGGTGTTCTAGCACACAAAATTCTCTCTCTCTCTCTCTCTCTCTCTCTCTCTCTCTCTTCCAGGTTCCACAATCATGCTGTGCTTAGAACTGGTATCAGAGTCCTAAGGCCCAAGCCTGTGCCTCCTCTTGTAGTTCTTCATTCAAGAATGTAGGCTTCACATCCATTTAATGCAAGTGTAACTCCATGATTCATGCCAAACTTGAAAAAGATAGCTTTGAGTATGTTAAGATGTGTGATCTTGTTAGTGAGTAGGCAAATTGTGAACTAGAATTGGCCATAGATTCCCATTCCAACACTTTTGAGAAATGGGATACTAATTTCATCGCCTATTCTCCTCCTTTAAGAAGCGGTATATTTCGGTTGTGAAACTACTATACTAAATGGTCAAAAGCAATGGTGACTACAAAGAATGTCCTTACTAAGTGGTTTTGAGACTAATTGCTTTACACTAAGAGGTCAAATTTAGCGAAAAATGATCTTCCTATGGCAGCTAAATTCTTTGTAGATTGAATAGCATGCTATTTTGGGTCACCACAAAATGCCATGATAGATCGAGGAACTCACTTCATGAATGAATTAGTGGAAGCGACTTACTATGCATCAAGAAGTTGGATAGCTATTGTCTTTTGAACTAAATCATGTAGATATGCTTATTCTCAATGCTCATCGAGGGACAAAACCTAAGAGATCCTTTGCTCGATCACTTGTTGAAGTTCCCCCAAATTATGCTCCAAAGAGATTCTTAGTGCAAGGTTATTGGGGGAACTCGAAGCATTTGGGTGAAATCTCTATAAGCATCATCCCTTAATGAGCATTGAGAATGAGCATATCTAAATGCTTTAACTCAAAAGTTAATATAGCAATACCATGATGAGAAAGTAATACATTACAAGTATGATGACTTAGTGCTATTTTTTCACTCATAGCATGAAATCTTCCCTAGCAAGTTCTAGTGTGTATGGTAAGGGCCAATGAAAACATTCAAAGGTAGTTAAATAACATAGTCTAGCTAGTAGAGCTCTCAAGGAGGATGCCTTCCATGACTGTTGATAAGATTTAGCCTTACTACTGTTGATCTAGAGGGGTGTAGAGTTGATAATATTAAGTAAGCATTACTACTCTTGATCTAGCCTTGATCTAAGGGTGTAGAGTTGAAGCAAAGTAGTTGAATACTGAATTCAATTAACTACATTGATTTTTTTTCAATTTTGTGCAGTTTCTTTGTATCTAGCTTTTGCATGAATAAAATCATGTGTCTATGTGATCCACGATTGTAGTTGTATGGAAATGCTAAAGGATTCAAAAGAATAAAGCATTTTGTAATGATTCCCTTAGTATTAATGCAATATGAGGCTTATTTTCTTTTGATGGACATGTAGGTGATCAAAGAGAGAAGGAGCAATAGGGGTAGTCCTTTTAATTGGTCAAGGGAATATAACAGTGGGGGCCTATTTGAATTTCTAGTATACAAATGGCATACGTGAATGGCAAGCTATGATTGAAGGACTTAGGTTAGTGGTTTGGGGCGTTAGAACTCAAATTGATATCATTAGAGACTCTATTCTAGTGGTTCAATAACTTAGGGGTGAGTATCCTATTGGGAATATCAAGGAACTGCCTCTTTATATGAGCACTAGAGTGCTAGTTTTGTAGTGGTTTACGTGTGAGCTGCCATGTGGCACTCTTTCTATTATCCCATATAGTTGGGTGACATTGTATCACTTGTACTTCACTTCTATATAAGTGAGGTCTCTATCATGAATGTATCATCCAGCAAGCTCTCAAGTCATTTCATGAACACAAGTCTCAATCTTGTGGCCTAACTGAACTTGAGTCTATGTCTGAGTAGTTAGCTTCTTCATCATGTTTGTCTTTGTGTTCTTTCCGCCTTAGCTTAGCCTTGCTCAGTTCTTCCTACTTTTTGTCTAGCCTCCTAGCTTAGCAATAGTTTCCATGTTCCTCCAACATGGGATCAGAGCCCTTTGATCCCCCTTGCGCCCATTTCTGCCACATCATCTTCTTCTTCTTCATCTTCTTCTTCCCCATTTTCCTCCTTCTTCCCAAAATCTTTGAGAGCTTGGTTCTCTACCTACAAATGACCATTACCCAAACCCTCTGAGCTGTAAACTCCTCTAGTATGGGCAAACTTCCACCTGCAAGCAATTGAAAAAAAAACGTCTCTGTTGGCTGCCATTCTCCAAAGAGTGCATTTTTTTGCCATTCTTCTATTGCTCAATACTCCCTGCCTATTGCGCCATTGCTTGAGCCCTCTTAGGAGTAGATGGGCGACCTCAAGACAAAGATTTTGAGTCATTTTTCAGCTCATTTGGTTCAGTAACAAAGGAGAAATCGTCAAAACTCAGGTTCAGACTGTAGCAACTCCCCCAGGCAATAGCGCGCGCCATTTCATCCAACCTCTGTGCTAGATCCTCTCTGGTATATGAGCTTTCTTTTGCTTCAAAAGGCCCTCTTTTCCTTGCTTTAAAGAGTGAGCTACAAGCCCTCCAAGTTCAGTCCTTTGGTTTTGATAGTTTTGACAAGTTTTTGAAGATGATGCTACATAAAATGCTACTCTAGCACTTCTAAGTTTTTGAAGTTTTCAATAGCCTCAGTACAAGTGTGGCTTCAGTTTTTCTTTGAATTGCTAGACCTGGTTTTGATTGGAAAGTATTCATTTTAGCCACTTCTATGAAGCATGTAAGAAGAAGCATCATTGATTGAATATTGGTCACTAGTCTTTGCTACATCAAGTGCTTATATTTTGGAAGCCTTTCAATTATTTTTTGCCTTGTAAGAGAGAAAGACACTGCCCAATATTTGGGTTAGACCCTCTCATGGCTACCCTATTGAATCTAGAGAAGTTCAATGGAAAGGGCTTCCACACATGGCAGATGAAGGTGAAATTTGCATTGATGAGGGAGAACCTTTGGGGACTTGTCAAACCGACTCCAACTGCTTCTTCTACAGCCTCCAATGCTGGAGAATCCTCAACTCCGACATGCTCGGCAAGGGATCCCACTAGAGAGGAGAAAGCATATGGTATCATTGTTCTTGCTTTAGGAGATGATTATATTCACCACATCTCTGACTTAGAGTCTCCTTCAAAAGCTTGGCAGAAGCTTGACATGATTTTTGGTTCTAGCTCTCACATCTCTAAATTATCACTTAAAATCTCTTTCTTTGAATTGAAGATGGTTAGTGGCACTACTTTGGCAGCTCATGTCAACTATATGCGGAGTCTTATGACTCAATTAGCTTCTATCAACTCTCCTATTACTCCAGATGATGCTATGGCAGTGTCACTTAAGAGTATGCCTGAAGATTATGATCACATAGTTACCACTTTGAAAAATCTTCCTAATCCTAATCTTGAAGGTATTATCTCTGCTCTCCAAGAAAAAGAAAGGAATATGGAGCTCAAGAAAGGCAATGACACTGTTTATGCTGTAAAAATCCAGAAGGGCAAGTATACCCCTTGCAATCACTGTGGAAAGACAAATCACCTTTCAAAGGACTGCTTCAAAATTAACCCATGCAAACACTATGGCAAGAACAACCATCATGAGAAGTTTTGCAGAGCCAAAGCAAAGACTGAAAATGCAAATCTACTTTCAATTGATGAGCCTCCACAAGATGAGGCATCCTTTGAAGATTATGCATTTTAAATCATCTCTATATATGCTCCAGATCTCTCTTTTTATGTCAAGGTACTCAGCTCGGATAGTCCTCCAAAATGAATGAAATAAACTATTGTGTTTTGTGTGTTTTGTAAACACCTCTGGTCACCTTATGATGTAGGCCACGTGTATGTTTTGCTCCATGGTACCTCCTACAGACATTGTGTGCATGTACATGCAGGGGAGATAACCATTGGAAGGTCTTTTTGTATCCCTTTTGTTTACCTTACACCCATGGGAACCCTTGCTAGCATGAGAACCTAGCCATAGATTTATCCTTGACCACCATGAGATGGCATGAGGAACTATGAGACTAGATGTATCCTTGACATAGCCTAAGGCATTCCCTTGAGGGGGAGTATGTTGGGATATCTCAAGGTGTATGCCTCAGGCACACCTTGGTTTCTATGTGTGAGTGCTAGAGGCACAGTTAGGTGCCCACAAGCACAGTTAGGTGGTGGAGAGCCACATAGGATGATTGAGAGAATCTAGGAGCAGATTGAGGAGATGATTGTGGAGCTCTGAAGTCATCAGTGATGTCAGTGAGCATGTATGAGGTGCCTACTTAAGGACCTCACTCTTCTTCATTCCATAATGCAAGTATTCTGAGTTTGTGTCCACTCTTTGCTTTCCTTTCAATTTACCAACATATCCGTTATCCAGCAAGTCTCTTCCAAGAGCCTTGGTGAAGATGTCCGCAGCATTCTCTATAGTTGGACAGTACACCAAGTCGACCTCTCCATCCATGATGAGCTCGCATACAAAGTGATATTGAATCTCAATGTGTTTTGTGTGAGCATGGAACACAGGGTTCTTTGCAATTGCCATGCAACTCTGATTGTCACATGATAACTGCATAGGCTTGTTCTGCATTGCACCCATGTCCCCTAAAATCCTCCTCAACCACACTACCTCATAAGAATCAAAACATGCTGATTTGTACTTAGCCTCCGTAGAAGAAAGAGCAACTGTGGGTTGCTTCTTGCTGACCCATGACACAGCTCCAGATCCAAGTGAGAAACAATAACCTATCACTGATCTCCTACTGTCCATGTCTCCTGCCCAATCCGAGTCACAGAATCCGGTCAAGATGTTGCCCTTGGTATAGGTGATGCCATAATCAAGTGTGCCTTTGATGTATTTCAGTACTTGCATCCCTGCCCTCCAATGGTTCTCCCGGGGCTTATTAGAAAACTTGCTTAGTACACCAGTCACAAAATTGATGTCCGACCGCGTCTTGCATAAGTAAATCAAACTTCCCACAAGCCTTCTATACTTCGCTTCATCCACCAGTGGTGATGAATCCTCATTTGAGAGCTTCACGTCAACCTCCATAGGGGTGCCAACTATCTTGCACTCAGCCATGCCAAATGCCTTCAGTATCTCTCCAGCATACTTTAGCTGTGAGATGAAGATCTGTTTTGGCTCTTGCCAAATTTCAATCCCCAAATAGAAATGCATCTTAGGTCTGTCATTTCAAACTCTCTTCCTAGCAAATGCTTTATCTACGAGATCTTCTCTTCATGGTTACTTGTTATGACAAGGTCGTCCACATAAAGGACCATGATCATACACCTGCCTCCTTCTCTAAAGATATACAAATTTGCATCAGATGGGCTTCTTCTGAACCCATTTTATAGAAAGTAGGCATCAATCCACTGGTATCATGCTCGTGGGGCCTATTTCAGCCCGTCAAGTGCCTTGTTCAATTTACAAACTTTACCTTCTGAACTGGGGATCATAAAACCTGGTGGTTCTTCCACGTATACCTCCTCCTTGAGATCTCCATTCAAAAAGGTGGATTTTACATCCATCTGAAACACAGGCCAATCAAAACCATGTACCTGTGCAAATCCTTTTGCCATGAGCCAAGCCTTGTACTTATCCAACGTGCCGTTGGACTTTGTACTTGGTCTTGTACAACCACTTTGTGCCGATTACCTTGCATTTTGGTGGTCGATCCACAAGGTCCCAAGTGTTGTTCTTCATTATGGAGCCATACTCTGACTGCATAGCCTCCATCCACCTATCATCACCCTGTGCCTCTTCAAGACACTTGGGTTCTTCAGCATGGATCACCTCTGTCATCAAAGCATAGTGTACCAAGTGTTCCTATGCCCTTCTTTGCTCCTCTAATCTCTTGGACCGACAGTGTTCGAATGGTTTCTCCTCAATGGCTGGAGGTCCTCTTCCATCCAAAAGCTGCTTTACCCACTTCGGGAATGGCCGTTGCCGTTGTGGTTCCACAGGCTCTTCTTCCCCTTCTTTATCTTAAATCCTCCCAAGCACCATTGGGGGAGTTCAGTTTGCTGTTGGTGGTTGTACTAGATGGATATCCTAGTCCTGGTTGTCTAGAAGGAAGCATCCTCCTCCAATTGATGTGGTTGTTCTGAGAAGACCACATCGCGACTTACTATTACCTTCTTGGTAATAGGATTATAGAGACGGTAACCCTTTGCCTCTTCACTATAGCCCAAGAAAATACACTTCCAGCACTTCGAATCCCATTTGATCCTGTTACCATCAGGGACATGCACAAAACAGTCACATCCAAAAACTCTGAAATGTGCAGCTGAAGGTTTCTTACCAGAAAAGGCCTGTAGTGGATTCATCCCATTCACAGCCTTTGTGTAGCTACGATTCAGAATGTAAACTGCTGTGTTACATGCTTCAGCCTAGAAAGTCTTTGGCAAATCTTTCCCTTTCATCATACTCCTGCCCATTTCGCAGATGACACGCATCTTGCGCTCTGCTACTCCATTTTGTTGTGATGTATGTGGCAGGGCTTTCTGCCTCTTGATCTCGTGACTTTTGTAGTAACTTTCGAATTCACTTGATGTGAACTCACCACCTCTGTCTGATCTCAACTTCTTTATCTTCCTCCCCGTTTCTTTCTCAACCATTACATGCCATTCTTTGAACTTACTAAAAGCCTCATCTTTAGTCTTCATGAAGTATATCAATATCCTTCTACTGTAGTCATCAATCAGTATCATGAAGTAGTAGGAACCACCCAAAGCTTCCATCTCCATCTTTTCGTAGAGGTCCATGTGAACGAGCTCTAGAGGAGCCTTTGCCTTGTCGGCCTCTTTAGGAAAGGGCTATCGATGCTGCTTGCCCATCATGCAAGCTTCACATACATCGGGAAGATCTATAATTTCTAGTAGGTCTGCAATCATTCCACTTCTATGCATCTCCTTTAAAGAACTAAGGTTTAGATGACCAAACCTCTCATGCCACAACTTAGTGTTCTTCACATCGGCTCGAGCACTGTAAGCTGAGAGTTTGTAGATGTTGTTGCACCATGTACCTTTACCAACGACCTTCCCTTGAAGATCCAAAATCTGTGCACCATTCTTATCCAATTGAACTTTGAGGTCCCGCCGATCCATGATCGCAGAAATGGACAACAAGTTCCTCTTGATATATGGCACATAAAGAACATCAGACAACTATTTTACAACTCCATCTGACTTGAGAGCAATCGTACCTTTTCCTTTTGCTGGACATTTTGCATCATTGCTGACCACTACCAGGATGTCATTCCCTACCGAATGTAGAGGTATACCAATCCTTCCGACTGGTCATGTGGCGCGATGCACCACTGTCAATAATCCAAGGTTCATCTGTAGGTCCATGAACTGCCTCCGTGCAAATCTCCTCAATTGCTACGAACAGCTCTACTAGTACTGCCTGTGCACTGTTGCTGGACTCTTTCTTTACTCCGTTCTTCTCATCTGCAATCTTCTTTCAACACTCATTCTGCTTCTGCCCTGCCTTGTTGCAATAGAAGCACTTGATCTTCTTCTTTCTCTTTTTATCATCAGAAGAAGATGGGTTACCAGAGTCCTTACCCTTACCTTTCTTTGATGCAACTGAGAAAGCCGAATCTTCTCTAGTCCTCATCTTTTGACGCATCTCCTCCTCCAGAAGCATTGTGCTAAAATCCTCAAAGTTGAGGGGCGGATTTTTGTTCTGCGTATTCAGCGCCGTAACAAGACTGTCGTACTTTGGTAGGAGAATCCGTATGCACCTTCGTGCTAGATTCGCACTGGTGACGGTGATGCCAATCGCAGTCATTTGATCGCGCAGATTCTTCACCCTGGTGATGAACTTCTCTGCCATTTAAGACTCAGATAGTTTCTCGTTTGCGAGTTCAATCTCCAGATTCTGAATCCGCGTCTGATTCGTGGTTTCGTACTGATTTTTCAAGACCGTCCATGCCTCCTCTACTGTGGTGACATGTTGAATTAATGCCATGACAGAATCACTTACACTGCAGACAATAGAACACAGTGCATCTGCATTTCTTCTTGTCCATGCGAGAATCTCATCTGCAGTTGGTACTATCTGTTGTGCTGCATTGGCTGGATTCGGTCTTGCAACCGGCTTCAGGTCCACCCCAGTAGCAGTATCCCAAAGCTCGTATGCACTTAGGATGGTCTTCATCTTGAACTTCTAGAGTGGATAGTTGGTGCCGTCCAACTTTTCGCTTTCGCCGAACGGTGGGATTCGCAGTCTTGCGGGTTGGGCCATCTCTCACAATCTACTCACAAACAAAAACACACTACCAAATCATCTTGCTAGAGCCCAAGCTCTGATACCATGTAAGAAAATAATACAGCGTCTGTGCTCAGCAGATAACAGGATCTCGTATGCACGAGAGAAAAGCAGATAGTATGGAGAATCAAAATTTTGATTACTGTAAAACTGATACAATAGATGGTGCTGCCTCCTAGCCGTGCGCTCCTGTGTGAGAAGCTTCAATGGCATGATGGAAACAGTAGAGGACGGAGGTTGGATGCTAAGGAATCAGGGTTGTTGTAGCCAATGATGATAATGGGCTTCACGGGCTTGCTCTTATATAGCCACCACTCGTAGTCGATTAGACCCAATTGGGTGATCGACCCAGTCCGCTCAAAACGGTCAACTGGGGGTCGGAAATAGGCCACCGACCACACGATAGAACCGTGGTGCAAAATAGAGTAACTGACCTTTACGGAGGCCGTTCGGCCATCCGGGATCATCTGGGGCTCCAAACGGGCCCCACAACTTGAGAGTGGGCTGCCCCAGGAAATGCTCTGTCTACCCTCAGTGCGGTCAGTCATGGGATGCCTTTGGGCACTTGCATGTAGCCTAGTTGGCAGTGTGTCAACTCTATCTAAAGCCGTCTAGCCATCAGGCCACAGATGGCCCCCATCTGGTGTCCAAACCAGGACCTACCGGATAACCGAGCTACTCAAATGCCTTCTCCTCATATGGGGGGCTTACAAGTAGAGTTAGCTAGTTCCCACGTAGTTACACGAGAGTGGAGCATTGATATCTAATAATTGCTGCAAGGAAGTCTTTTTATCATTAGTTGGTCTCATGACTCTTCAACTCAAAAATGGGTGATGTGCATTGTTTGGGATAACCATGATATTCCAGACTTCAATAGAGGGATGAGTTGTCACTCATGACTTGATAAAAATAAATAAAAGATAAAATAACTTTGTAGTTGAGAGATGCACTCACAATGCACCTACCACCTCTTTGAGTCATAGTTCTAGTGACACTCACTATAGCTAGAACATTTGATAAGAGAATAGAAACAATTGCATGATGTTGACCATTTCATCTTTCTTGTATGTATTTTCTATGAGACTTGCCTATAGGATGCATTTTCTTTGATACTAACCATATGATACTATAGATACAAAAATTGAAGGCCATGCAAGCTATAGAGGCAAGCTCATATATCCTTTTGGTGGCCATGAGTGGGTAGGAGAAGACCATTTACAGATTTTTCAAGCACTCCATCACCCTAGCATTCAAAGATCAAGATGAGCTTGGCCATACAAGACTTTCAAATGTTGAAAATGTCCCACCTAAATGAAGCATGACTTTTCAAGCTAATCCTAAGCAAGGATAATGCTTATTCAATAACTATCTACTGAGCTCAGTCCCAGTTTGTAGTGACATGTGTAAAGAATATGTCGTTTGAGTGCCATAGAACAGCTTGAGTGATGAACCCAATTCAATAACAATAGCATAATTTTAGGGATGCAGTCAATGACTATAGAAGGTAACTTTAGCTTGAGTGACATATAGGATTGATCGGCTCATATAGATTAAATTTAAAAATCATGTGCATTCAACATAAAGATTTATTTAAATCATGTTTTTTCCAAAAATATATTTATAGAGGGGTATCATTTTGTTTGGAGGGAAAATCATCATTGTGGTTTGGAAGGCCAGTAAGATCTTCCTCATCCTCCTCTTCCTCATCGTCCTCATTAGTAATGTCACTTTCTACATCTTGCTCCTCCTCGCTTGTTTGAATTATTTTGACAGTTTCAATGATGAAGGGAACCTCTTCATAAGCATGGAATTTGGAAGGATATCATACATCTATTTTGGATCTAGTCCTCCTTGTTGGGATAAATATGATCAAGGTCTTGCTCTAAGGTGCATGTGTGCATCTAGGGGAGTCACATTTGTGTGTGTGTGTGTGTGTGTGTAGTAGAAGCACACCTAGTGCTATGAGGTGTCTAGACCATGACATAAGTGATGATGTAAGTACAAAGGCCCCCACATGGGAGGTTCCTTTGATTTAGCCAATTCTATGATGTAGGGGCTGATTGCCACTGATGTAGGGAAGGTGCCTTTGATCTAGGCCACCCTCTCCCCATTTCTATAAGAGAGAGTCACCTCTCTCACAATCAATGGAACACACTTCTGGTTTGCATCTTGTGTTCTCACTTCTCTTCCAAGATGCATCTCTTCTATCCCACTCACCTCTTCATTTGGTATTAGAGCCTTAGGTTCTAGATCTTGCCTAGCCTAGCATTAGATGCTCTCTCTAGCATGAATTCCTAGTTTTTTTTCAAAGATTCCCCACCATCTTCTTCCTCACTTCTACCATCTTCACCATTTCTCCCCCAAATTTGTGAGAGCTTGTTCTCCCTCATCGTTTCACCATTGCCTAAGTAATTCTAGCAGGAGACTACCCACTCTAGGGTGCATGTCTAGATTGGTGGGTTTGTTAAAATTTTGCTTGAGCTACTCGTGCCGCTGAGAAAATAGTCCGTTGAACTTTTGCATAATTCTGCCTCTGTGATCATTCATTTCAAAATTCCTCTAAGCGCAAGCTGGGCGATGCTACAAGCAAGTTGTTGATGAAGTTTGAGCTTGTTTGGTCAAGTATTCAAGGAGAAACAAACAAAAAACCAGTCAAATTTGCTAAGCTTGGCTATGGCGACCTGGTGCAACATTGCACTCTTTCTTGGTTGAGGATAATCTTTGGTATACGGCCTTTATTTTTGCATAAAAATCCCCTTGGATAGAGCTACAAGCTGTGCAAATTTTGGTCTCCAACTTCCATGTTTGTTGTTCGAAGAATTTTGACAGTTTTTGTTGAAGAATCCATTGCATTGACTTTGAGCAAGTGTTGGAAGTTCAAGACTTTTATTCATCTACAACAAGTATTTGACTAGTTTGAAGTAATAGTTGAAGGGAACATGCCCAATTCTTGTTGTTATTGAATGAAACTCTAACTACTTCAAGAAGAAGAAAATAGTTTTAAGAGGTTTCATGCTTGAAATAAGTACAATAAGTACAAATATGTGTTGAGGTTGATGCATTGATAGGAGACTTCAGTTTTAAAAGCATTGAAGCATAACATGGTGGAGACATGCCAACATATATGGAGATGAGCAAGTATGGTATGCATATGGTGAGACAAACTTTATGGAATCTTTCTCTACAATCACGAAGTTTATCATCACTCATAGTGGTGAACAAATGGATGCAAATGTTGATGACTATGTTTCAAAGTATTTTCCTTTTGGAAATGTTTTGTACTTCTCAAGAACAACATTCTTGCTGATGAGATATTCCTGATGCTACCATTGAAAAAGGGAGATCTACTCTCTTCACATTTTAATTTCATGCCAACTTCATTGGAAAATGACAAGATGTATATGGACGTCAAGATCAACATTGAAGGCTTCCTCGAAGTTTTCAAGATGAAGGATGTTACTCATATTGCTTGTGAGTCTCTTCAATAAGAGAAATCACTTTTGGACACTAGAAAGCTTGAAGATGATCAAGCATTTAGAAAGAATGCCAAGGCAAATCTGATTGAGGAAAGTAAATAAACCCTCCTTGCATTGGTACTTAGTGTTGAGAAATCGAGCTCCACTCGTGATATGCCAGGGTGACCATTGTGCATTTATGTCACTGACTTGTTAGTTACAGATGCGGTTGGTACACCGCCCATGAATAATAGCTGGATGACAGCTATCCTTATGTACTCTAGTTCGTGGCTCAGTTAGTATGCCACCTTAGTTAGCTGAGTTTGGTTTGAGACCCACATATAGGGTTCTTCTATTTCTTTGTACTAGAGTTCTTTTGGCTTTCACAACTAAGAAGAGGAAAACTGTTTTCAGCCTCCACCTTTGTGTGTATTCCCCCATTGTGTATGTGAGAAAGCCGCAAGTGAGACTCCTTCCTTCTCTCCCACTATCTTCACACTTAGCTATGTCATTACAACATTAAGTAAATGTATCATCCTATGGATTATTAATAGGCTCAAACCACCTTATGGAACTCTTTCATGATTGTGGAAAATCTTTGAGATTCATGTTCCACCACTCTCCCTGATCGTTTTACCAAAATACTTGCCATGTAAACCCCATATTTTCTTTCATATTTTGAATGAATGAACTTATGGAAGCCCTCTCCTCTCGGTGATACATCACAATCAATAATGGGCATCTTTTTGTATTTTTCCATCCAAAAGAAGCAATTGTGCATCTTGTGTTATGCAAGATTTGAAAAATACTATAGTTGATGTGATATTTTTTATTGGCATATGATTTGTCAATTCCATGCATCTTGCATGCCTGCATCATCCACCATATGCAACGAATAACTAAAACACAAAATTGACAGACCAAGAGTATTGAGCAATCTCCAAGTCTTGGATCCAAATATTATGGGGACATAAGGAAACCATCAATATAGAGCTATAGTTGATTGATGTTCCATACTCTAACTTCCACTTCTAGTAGTAACTCCAATTCTATGCAGTGTAGATACATGTATTTCTTGAGTTTCCAATTGAGGAGTGCTTGCACCAACATGACCGAAATGTGTAGAAAACCTAGGGTGCAATGGAAGGAGAAAATGAGCTCCATATGACTAAAAGATCTATGTCTTTTAGCCTTCATCTTGATGTAATGCAAGACACAAGCTCCCTTGCTATTTTATAGAAAATCATGATTATCCATACCTCTCAATATGGATGAAGACTACCCATGATGTAATGCAAGACACAAGCTCCCTTGCTATTTTATAGATAAGCATGATTATCCATACCTCTCAATATGGATGAAGACCACCCATCCCCACCAATCATGTCTCTTCTCTCCTAGCCACGTATCATTGAGGTATGTTTAGATGGTAGATGATTTCAACACTCCCCCTCAATGCTAGCATGCATTGGACCATTCTAGCACACCCTATATTTTATAGACTCTAAATAGGATGCCTTTACAATGGTAGGCCTTTTTACGAGCAGAGTTATACCATGATGTTATATATAGAGCTGGAAGCCCATAAAGTAGCCTTTGTGAAGGGCTTGCACAAGTTACTTAGTACCTCCTTCTACCAATCATACATTCAGAGATGACCCGTCTCCCCATGCTTGTGACACTTCTTCTTTTGAGGATCCTTTTTAAAACACTTTGACTCAATATGGCCCTTCTTCTTGCAAAAGGTGCAATGAACATGAGTCTTAGTGGCTAGATAAGGCTTGAGAAGTGGAGGTTGAGGTAGATGTTGCACTATGCCACACTTTGGTTTCTTCTTCCAAGAGGGCTGAATTACACACTTCAAGTATTTGTGATGGAAAATTCTTCAAGGTAGTGACTAAGGCATCATACTCTTGAGGAGGATGGCGACTACCTCATTATCATCATCAACTTTGCAATTGGTGGGATGCAAGTTGATCCATAATGCTCTTGAGGCTAGAAATGCAAGTCCCCAGGTTTCACTTGCCTGTATCTTCAAATCATAGAACTTGATCTTTAAGGCTAGCTTGGATTTTTTACCTTGAGCTCCATATATCTTGTCGAGAACCGCCGTCCACATTTCCTTGGCTATCATTGAGTTGAATAAGATCCTTCATGAAGTGAAGTAAAATGATGGATTGTGCCTTCTCATCATCATCAATGTCATATTTGTCATTGGCATTGAATGCCCTTGTTCCTTTCACGAGCGACCAAACACCTATTGACATGAGCAAATAAAGAATAGAAATCTACCATGTCAAAAAAAAAAGGGCATCAATTTGTCCATATAAATGTTTTCTTTTGCAATGGCTAGATTGTAGGGTTATGTGTAGTCTCTTTCAATAGGCAATTATACCCACGCTAGGTTTACAAAACATAAGAATAACTCAAAAATATGGGCTCAAAGACAATGAAGCATCAAAAAATTAGCTTCTTTGCTTGATGCTTCTTTTATTCTCTTAATAGTGCAAAAAAGTGACTCTAATCGCTCTATCAAACATATAGTTGACCAATCCCCAAACTTTTTTAAAGAAGATAAATTAACCTTGCAATCTTAGCAAAAAGTACTTATGCATGGCAGGTACAAAATAAATTTGGAAGATGGGCCGAGGGAAGACTTTGACGTATCCCTGCAATTTGTGAATTCTCGAGGAAAATTAAAGAAGATATCGAAATGTTAAGGGAAGATCATGGAAGGGTACAGGTCACCAATGAGGAAGGAATTGTATAACAAGATCAAGGAGCCTAAAGTAATAGACTAAGTTGTATGAGAATACCATCAACAAACTACTACCACCAACAAGGAAGGAGAAAAGGCGAATAACTTAAACACGAAACACAACTCAAAAGGAATTTGATTCTTATTTATGCAAGTGTGATCCATCTAGAATAAGATGTGGGAAAGGTGGATGATGTGAAAAGGAATATCCATGGGCCATCTTGCCACATGGGCATACCCATGGTAAAATTAATTGGGCTAGGCATGAGGTCAATGGCATGGAAATATAAAATGTATAAAAGAGGTTGAGGTGAAGGGAATCTTGTGCCAACCCTATCTCTAGGAATATTTTAGTGCATGAGCAGGGATGAGCTAGCAAGCATCTTCATGCCAGCCCTCCATTTGTCCTCCTAGATCCTTGTGCATGTTATAAATTAGGAAGGAGCCATGGAGCATCTTAGACTTTGCATAAGGGGGGTTTGATTTAGGCTAGCACAAAAGGAGAAGGCTAATAAAAAGGTGGTCCACATTCTCTTCATTCAAGCTACAATTGTTTATGAAGAATATATGTCCCCCTCCCCCCCCCAAATGAAAGCCTTCTACTAAGTATGAACGAAACCCACAAGAGGAAGCTCAATACTGAAATACATCATGAGAATAGAACACCCTAAATGGGCCAATAAAAGGCTCCTCGGAGTGAACTAGAAAAAATTCAAGGTTAGTCAGGAAGTGCCATCTTAATCCTCTTGGGGTCTCCAAGAAAAAGTGTGAGCCACTCCATTCCTGAAGAAAAATAGCCCTCCTAGTAGAAGTTGCTCAGGAGGATCCTTGCGAATAGCCATGAGCATATGTACTATATTTGACCAAATACATGGCATAGTGTGAGAGGGGTGGACGTAAGATCCATCCAAGCCTCTCTATGCATCTAGCTCTCCAAATGTGACATGCTGAAATACTCACCAATATCTTTCAAGAAGAATCCATAGAGGCATGCACGGGCTTGAAGGGGGAAAAGGGAACATCATCTAGAGAGCAAGACCCCATGAAGTGCGACGAATTGAAAGAGCTTAAGAGGACTCGTGTCTCAAATGATCTTTGCATGTCTACAATCGCATAGGCAATGTTGATTAGACCCCATAGTAGAAAGGCATGGAGGACAGGTAGCATCAACCCCAAACCTGGACCTCCACAGGTTTCACTGCAATCCCTCCATGAATAGAAAGCTAAAAGAAAATAATGATTTTTCTATTCCTAAGGGATTTCCAAAGCCTCTTCCCAAAAACTTTCTGCAAATAAACAGAAATATAAAAACTCTCCCAATGAGGAGCTATGGAGGACCTCCATCTCTTGGCATTATTGACCGTGTAACGAAAGAAGGAAATGCTCCTCACTCAGTGCCCTGCATCAATCTACTCCCACTCTCCAGGGTCTCTGTGCAAAACTTTATATGGACTCCTCCGTAGTCCATGATCCCAAAGAGAGAAGAAGCGGTTCCGGGTCTAGGTACTTTTTGAATTCGAGCCATGCCATGAGCTTGACATGCTGAAAAGGAACTCCCAACGTAATGTCATGTAGATCTAGAGGGCCTACCCCCGACTAAACATCAAAGACCAAGGCATCCTCATTTGATCAGCATAATGCTATGACCTGAACTCGAATACCTGTCCCCACGAAAGCCCCCATCCAAGTAGAGCAAGAAATAGGCCTATCATCTGTATAAAGCCAATCACAGGTATGCCTGCATCAATCTGTTGAATCCTCCTTGCAATTCCTTTGAGGTTACTTGCTGATTGTAATTTACGATGCTCTAGAATTGTATGAAATCTATCTAGAATCCACAGAAGAAGCAGGGCCTCTCCCCCATCTAGACCATTGCATATAAAGAGAATTGTCAAGTGGTCTGCCATGCTCATCAAGTATGCTACCATTCACATGACAAGCCGTCTATCAATCTCTTCTAGAGAGGAAGGGAGAATCCTCCAACAGTACTCTTGAAGCTTTTCTAGAGAGGAAGAGAGAATTCTCCAACGAGTACTCTTGAAGCTGTGGCCCAAGCTTTCACGATTGCAACCATATAAGAGGGGAGGAGGGAGACGTGAGATGGCTTGAAGTAAAGATCCACCTGGTACTACCCATCCAGTCTTCATTTTAACCTCTCCCAAACTAGCATTTCAAAGTAAAAAAGGCTTAGATAATCTAGCTAATAGGTAAGGAGCTAGAATTTGTCACAATTGAGAAGGCATAGAAGATGCTATTTTCTATAGCTGCACCCTTGAGTTTTCTTGGAAGCTCGATGAATAGGAGCATGCATAGTACATGTGAACTCACTTAAGATCAATATCATCTTAGCCTTTACTGATGATAGTCATTGGAGCAAGTTGTCACATGATGTTAATTGATCTTGCACATTGAGTTACCCTATAAAAACTACGGTCCATTAATTTGCCACCTAAAACTTATCTTCGAATTGTAAAATCACATTGATCTAAAAGACAATTGAAAAAGGGCAATTCAAGTCGGCAATTAAAAAAGGGCAATTCAAGTCGGCACGAGATACAATGGTGGACTCTTGAAGAAGTCTTGTAAATTTTTGAAGTATGAACAAGCCTTCAATTTTTGTGAAGTATGAAGAAGCCTTTAGATTTTATTGGCTCCATTGACAAGCCCCAACTTAGTTATTCATCTTGCCATAATATATGGAGTGCATTTGCTTTACTCTTTGAAGAAGCTCCTTTACAATTTGGAACAAAATTTGAACAAGAAAATCACGATTCACCAACTTGAGAAATTGGTTGTGCAGATGATGATCATGAGCAATCTCACCAAGGACTTTGCTATTAAGTTGGTTCAACAAATACTTTTTAAATGCCAACACAAGTATTCAGAAATTGTGCTATGCAAGCACATCATTTTGAAACTTGTCTTTTCCAATGGCATGGATGCATTTACAAAGGTCTTTTCTTGTGGTATCAGACACAACATCCTTCAAATTGAATGCCTAACAAAGTAGTTCACCTGTATATAATGTGCTACAATGATTTATAATTTGTAGTTTTCAGATCTCATAACCCTTACATGACCAAGACATTATGCAACAAGAATCTTATGATAGTGACTATGATGAGGTCCACAAGACAAAATAAGGCTGAAATGAAGCTAAAGTAGGAATATTTCAAGAACAATTTGCAACTTTGAGACACCTCCTAAATACATGGGATTCAAACACTTCACCGGCATTGATATTATTACCACTGCATCAGTATTAGTCACATCAAAATACAATTGACAATGAACATTATGTAAAATAAAAATAAAAATGAACATGAGCAAAGCTGAGAAAAATGTTTCGCTACATCTAAGAAAAATGTTTTGCTACATCTTACGAATGGGGCAATCCACCAAGGAGGTGCAGACACATCTCTCATAAAATAACATCCCTCAGCCTTGATTGCCTCCATCAAAACATTACAGTCCGCAGGAAAAACCTACAGAAACCTGATAGAAAATAGCCTCTTTGAATGGGACAATCTTGCCAGTGACTCAAATTTTACCATGGGAACCACTGAAACAGATATCGTAAGCCTGAACCAGTAAACACATGTACAAAATGCAAAATGCCTCAATAACACACTGAGAAAATCAGGCCCTAATTGTTGAAGAATGGGTCTTGGGAGGCTGCTCCCTCGCCTTTGCAGCTAGCTTCGCTGCAACCTGCTCATCAGTCAATGGCAAATAATAAATGTGAGGCTTAGCCTTCGTCTTCTTAAATAGGTCTTCGAGTGTCGGAATTTGCGGCTCAGGATCGTTCTTTGGCAGCAAGGCAGGTCTCTCCCTCAAGGGGGGTGGTGGGGGCAAAGGGACTGCCTGGGCATGCACAGGTATTGCTGGAGGAGTTACTTGAGTCGGAGATGGATTTGGTATCCCGCGGGGAGTTGTAACAGGACTTACACCTGACTTCTCCAGCAGACCTTCACACCTCAATTTCACCTCATGTGGATCCACAAACTCTGCCACTAGTAAATTGCCAAAAGAAGGTGGCCATTGCTTGTAGTACAGAGCATTCCGAGCAGCAACTGCTTCATCCACTGAAGAAAACTGTTCATCAAAAGTACTGACTGTCAGACAGAACCCCCCAAAAAAAGAAGTATTCAAATTCTAGACAGCAATATGCATGCTGTGGTCACATACCGTCACGTAGCAATGTGTTTTTATCTGGTCCATCCAGAAGTTGATGCACTCTCCATAACATGTTAAAAGATCTTTCAGGGCCTTCAAGGTGAAAGGTCGAACAAATCTTTCAACCTTAAGAGAAGTGGTTGGAGGGACTGTGGCAGGAGGAACTTCACCCCATGAAATTAAAATATGTCCAATAATAGATATGTTAGCAAGTCTAGACGTAAAAACAATGTAAAATAACGTTTGGATCAGAAGATAAATATGCTCAAAAGCTCAGAAAACAGGAAGAGTCGACAAAAGTAAAACACAAACCAGCTCGCTGCTTCCCTTTCTCGCCATTATCAGACCCTTCACCCTTGACCGGAGGTGGTGCAGGTCTAGTTGTTGCCAAGATCTTGGGAGTAGAAAGGGACATTTTGGGAGGAAGCTCTACAGCAACAGGCACCTCGTTGTTATCTAAAGACATTATCTCCTTCATTGAACCTGTCGTCAAAGGTTTGGGTATGTCTCGTGTGTCTCCCCCCAACTTATTACTAGAGTTCCATCTTCTTTGCCTCTTGGCAGGCTCCTGCTGTCTGATGTCCCTGTCTGACAAGAGCAACAGCAGGACAAAGCAGATTTAACCACTACAAGCAACAGAAAAGAAGAAGAAAGGGATTTCCCATAACAGCAAAAACAACCACCAAAGAATTTCCAGTTTTACAAAGGAAAATAAAATAGAGTAGGCTGATATCAAATTTTCAAAATCGATCTTCAAAGCATACCATCATCTTTCCGCTTTTGGCCGGCATAAAGCTGAGTGTCAACCTGAATCACTTTCAAATCAGCGTTCTTCATGTCTTCCATCCAATCGTTAGTAAGTCCTCTGCCTTTTCCTTCTAATGTCATTTGTTCTTCTCTCCCATTCTTCTCAGAATCATGCCTAGACTTCTCATTAGAAAATTCCTCGAATTGGGTTTTGTTACATACCTCCTCAGACTTTGGTGACCCCAATTTGTAATCCATCCCCTCCTCTCTCTCTTCACCTGAAGGGACGTATTTGCTTTGCAATTGTACTTCTGACTGCCCTGGCTCAGCCTTGACATCCACAGAATTTCTCACAATGAGAGAATGAAAATTTTCATCAGTATCAGATCCTGCAACAAGTTCAGGTATATGCTGCGACCCAGTAGGGTGATTTACTCTCATAAATCTTCCCAATTCTTCAACCTTAAGATCCCTGTTCGTTGAATCTACCTCCATTTCTACATCTGGAGGTGCCCCTGTGTTCTGCACCGAGTCCAAATTATGCACTGAGGGTATAAACTGTCCTAAGGCTGGATTAACCACAGGATGCTCAATTTCTTCTTTGACATTGTCAAAAGCTTCTTGCAGAATTTCAGTGTGTTCAGTAGAAATTCCAGAGGCCTCCACCTTCACTTCAGACAAAACTTCTGACATTTCTACATTCCAAGATGCCTCTGCGCTCTTCCTCAGATCCGTAACTGGCATAGACAGTATTGTCTCAGTGACCAAATGTCCAGAAGGCAGACTGATAACAGGATGTTCAGCTTCCAAACCTTCTTGCAAAGTCTGGACCTTCTCAGGAGGAGGTTCAAAAGCCTCAGAATTCACAACAGATGCCGCTTCCTCTTTCAATTCTTCAGTAGGAAGTTCAAAAACCTCAGAATTCACACTAGGAACAGCTTCAACTTTCAGTTCTTCACCATGCCAAGCTTCAGTGTCTTGTACAAGGAGTCCAGAAACGTGGGAATTGGCAACAAATGCATCTCCATGGTCTACATGGTCCTGCAAACGGGTGCTAGGGGTGGAACCAGCTAGATCAGTTAAGCTCGACTTCATACAACCTCCTCCATCTTTTTCAATGTCATCATTTCCACTATTTACCATATTGTCCGCGCCTTTCTGTGGCTCCAGTACCCCCGTAACTTCTGGGTCAGTCAAGCTTGATTTCACATGACCTACATCGTATGCACGGTCCAAATTGTCGATGCCTTTCTGTGGCTCCCCCTCCCCGTCCGGAAGTACAGGATCGTAGTCATTAGCTTCTAATGTTCTCTCCTTCATCATGTCCTGAGACACCATCACGGCATCGCCTTGTTCCTCCTGTACACCGTCAGCTACAAGAACCGGAACATCATTCTTTTTGTTATGATCATTGCCCCTTTCCCCTTCGGACTCTGCGGTTTCAAATACTCCCTCCGGCACCAGTTTACGGTCCTCAGGAATCCCTAGCCCCCCGTGACCTGGTAGTCCTTCCTTCCGTATAGCTTCCTCCAATCTCTCAAGAAGATCTTTCTTTACTCCTTTCAGACTCAATCCCCTTTTCCTGAGCTCATCCCTGAGCTCTGCCACCTTGAGCTGCTCCAGGGGTCTATTTTCGGACGAAACAAGTGGATTCGACATGGCTTAATACATCAACCGGGCTGCTTTCGGGCAGAGAAAAACCTGAGATACACCAAACAGAGATAAGACGGACAAAGGGAAAACCGGGTGAAAATATACCACGTGCAGAATGCAGAAACCCTCACGGAAAAAGGTGAGGAAGAAGGGTTCGAGAAACCCAAAGACGAGGCAAAGAATTGATAAATAATTTGAAGGGAGATGGAGAGACGTAGGAGATTGAAGGAGATAATCAATCTAGGAGGGGAAAGACAGAGACTCTTGCAAACACAACTAGCCAAATCTCAAAAACCCTAAAATGCGCACTTGGCTGCTTCTCTCCTTGCCTAACAACCAGAATTAAATCAAACCAGCAAGCAAGACTCTCGACTAGAGCTAATCAGAAAAAGCTCCATGTTAAGGAACCGCATGTATAGATATGGAAGTTAGGTTGTCTCAAAGTCGCGAGAGCGAATGTTGCTACTCCCTTGCAACCACAGCGCTGTCGCGAGCAAAGCAAACGCCGCTCTCTCTGTGAGAATGAAGAGCATGCTCCAGTTCTGCGCCTGTATGGTCAAGTTTTCTGCTGCAAAATCCTCAAGGCGTAAAGCGTGAGGTAAGGATTGAGAGGAGATGAGTTTCCAAATTCTCGAAATCCTTCTCTCCGTGAAAGCTGAGGATGGAAGGCAGCATGGGATATGGAAACGAAGGGCAGGGTGAGGACTCAGAGCTCGCGAGCCCTGAGAAATTGGGCGATGGCAGGGAGAATTGTGAAGCTTTTGGTGTATCCCATCAACAAGAACAACATTCTCGTCTCAAGATCACAGAAAATAGTATTAGGTCACGCTCTTTTGTGGCCTCACATAGAGATCACCGGTCGTGCCCGTCTCCCCGCACGCTTCCCGGTTACCCCCACTCGTGTTTGTGCATCCTATTAACCTTTGCTTTGAAAATCATATAAAATTATGAAAATCATTCATACGGCCCGCCCCCAAATCCAAAATAAGGAAAAAGAAGAGACTATGAATTGGATGGGTAGCATGGAAAAGAGGGCGGAAAGGTGTGTGTGTAAGAGAGAGAGAGAGAGAGAGAGAGAGATTTCCACCAAAAAAGTGTGTGTGTGTGTGAGAGAGAGAGAAGGGGGGGTGAGAGAGACACTCAAACACTAGAGAAAAAGATGGAGAAATTTAAGGAATGAAAATAGCAAATGAAACTTGCACCAATCAAAAAAAAGACAAAAAATAAACCTCAAAATTACAAATTTCCCCTTTGGGAAGGAAACCATCACTCTACTAAAGCCTACCCTCATGAAATCCCGAGTGGACGCCTTAACTATACCCTTCCCCACACAAGTCAGACCAATACTCTTGCAAATTTCAAATGCTCCCACTTGAGAAACTTTGGCTTGTTTTGCCCAAACTTATGAAGAAACTTTAGCTTCTTATGAGAATATCTACAAATTGAAAAAGCTCAAGAGTCAAGGCCACCCATTGTCGTATGGGCTATAGAACCATCAAACAATTTAAAGCTTATCTCCACGTAGGAAAATTATCTCCATTGTAAGGAAGGACAAGCTTAGAATTAAAGCTCAAAGTATGAACAAAATTCAGGATGCATTTACAAGCCTCATCAAGGCAAAAAGGGAGCTCAGACTACAGGAACAATTACATTCAATGAAGCTAAGATATACCTTAGGGAGTAGTGGGTTGGCAAGATGGACATGCCTACCAAAAAGGCCTTTCAGATTATAAGGAGGGAGAGAGCTAATGAGGAGATCCCCCTCGGGAAAAATGAGGATAACTCCTTTACAACCAGCCCAGAAGATAATAACTAGGTGATTTAGCAACATTTTTAGAAATTCCTATTGTCCCTTATGATGTGCAAGGAGGATTTGCCAAGAGGCTAGAGAGAATACAATCCATAACTTTGATAACTTCTTTCTAGAGAAACCTCTTACTCTTGATGAAATCAAGGAGACTGTTGATGTCATGGTAGAAAGAAAGAAACAGTCCGGGGGAAGATGGACTCCCCATTGAGTTTTACAAGATCTTTTGGGAGCTAGGGGGCCCTTTCCTATTACTTGTGTAGAAGGAAAGCCTTAGAGAAGGAATGCCTGTTAGTCCATGTAAATGGAGGCATTATTAAACTCATTCCTAAGGATGGTCCCAAGGAGGAACTAAGAAATTGGAGGCCTCTTACTATGTTGAATTGTGATTATAAGATATATGCAAAGGCCCTTTCCCTCGGAATTCATAAAAGAGTAGACACTTGGATCCTATACCAAGTAGAAGGGATTTAAAAAAGGTAGACACCTTCTTAAAGCTATTATCAACATCTAGGTGGAGCATGCCAAGGAAACCAGACATATATATGCTTCATGAAAGTGGATTTCGACAAAGCATATGATAGGTTGGAAGGGGACTTCCTCATCCAAGCTTTTCAGGATATGGGTCTTGCTCCCACCTATGTCTCCTTTGAAAGGCTCCTCCTAACCAATGTTTACACTAAGCTTTGTGTCAATGGTGTGATGAGCTAGTCATTCCCTCTTAAAAGGTCCATTAGATAGGGTTGTCCTCGATCTCCTTTATTGTTTGCTATTGATGCTGACTCTTGGGGTGGCTCATTCAAAAACAAGTCAAGGACGGGGCCATTAAGGGATAGTACTACCCTTTGGTAAGCAACCAGATGACATAAACTTCACCCCTAGGAATAATGTGCATGATACAAGGGGTGTTGGAATGCTTGGACATCTTTTGCAGAGCTTCTGGGTCCATAATAAACCATGCCAAGTTAGGTTATGCTACACTAACTGGTGAGGACTAGGTTCTCTTAAAGGATCTAGGTTGTTGCCTCAAGATCAGCAAAGGCACAGTCTTTAGACTACTTGGGATTCCACTGGGCTTTGACATTTCAATAAAGCAACGGTGGGATTGGTTTCAGAAAAGAATAAAAAAGAAGCTAGATAGATGGAGAGGATTTCATGCCAATCTGGCTGCCCAAGGACTTGTATTGAACCATTGCATTTATCATATTACAATCTTTTACCTCTCTTGTTGGTCTCCTTTAAAGACCGGGTTACATAAATTTATTAAACTTTCAAGGTCTTTTCTGTAGGGAGGCTCTTCAAGAATCTCCAAGGGAAGATGGACTTTTTGCATCAAACCCAAATGAGAAGGAGGGCTAGGGGTCATTGAGATCGAACCGGCTATAAGGAAACTCTCGGCCTTTTGGATCATCAAAGTCATTCTCAACCCTTTGGATGATTGGAATTTGGGCCCAACTCCTACTCAGAAACACTATCCACATCAGGCCTATCAAAGCCCCAAAATGGAAAAGATATCATGTGCTTTCTGCCCTTTGTTGTCCAGTGCCTTGTAGCTCTAAGAGGAGCCCCCTTGGCAATCTCTTTGGAAGGCCTTTGAAGAAATTAAATGTCAAATTATATTTTTTACAAAGGGAGCAATCATGGATATTGACTCCATTTGGTCTTCAGTTATTTTCAAATGGAAAAGATATCATGTGCTTTCTGCCCTTTGTTGTCCAGTGCCTTGTAGCTCTAAGAGGAGCCCCATTGGCAATCTCTTTGGAAGGACTTTGAGGAAATTAAATGTCAAATTATATTTTTACAAAGGGAGCAATCATGAATATTGACTCCATTTGGTCTTCATTTATTTTCAATAGCAATCACCTTAATTATGAGGACTTTATTAGAGCTAGCCAGCTCTTCGAAAAAGGGCTTCAATGCTGGGGCTAGTTGTGGGATAAAGGAAACATGAGATGGAAGACATGGCCTGAGATTAGAAGGGAGTTTGCTCTTGCGCAGGAGCTTCTCATGAACAGACTTCTCTGGCAAGGAGAATACTAGTGGAAAGGGGGCAGCCCTCTTTTTTATCCAATTGCTACACCCTCCTCTACCATTAAGGACCTATTCAGAGTTCTAAACTCTAGATGGAAACTCCTAGATAGCATTGACAAATGCAGAGGTAGGTTCCACAAAATTTGCACAAAGAATATTCTAGACATATGTCTACTCTTCTCTGGCTACATGGTCGCCTGGACTAATTCCAGAAGTTTGGCCATAGGAAGAGGAGATGGAAAGAAAAGAGGTGTCCAGGTGTTAAACAAGATGATTTTCACCTTTTTGTTGCTTGCCCTCAAGCAAGAAAAGTTTGGAAACTTGTTGGGCTCATGTTAGAGCTCATGCACTATGGTATATTTGGATTGCCAGAACCAACTTTCAATTTAACCCTATGGACATACATGTGGCTTTGTGGGATAGGAACAAAGAGGGCTTGACAGGGCCATAGCAAACTACAATGAGGCCCATCCTCAATTGAACAAGGAATTGGATGCTCATGCTCTCACGTGCCAAAAATGGTCCACATATTGTTGTACTCAAGACATGTTGTTACTCAAAAATGGTCCACATATTGTTGCTCTCATGACCCATTGGGACTTGTCACCCACCCCTCAGGTTAAACTCCCTAATGCCACCCTTAGTGATGCTGCTAGTATCAATCATGAAGTTGTCGTTCCTTCAACATCTACTCCCAAAGTCCCAACTTCTTGAATAGTCTTAGCTGCCAAAGAAGAACGAGTCTCCACTGTGCTTGCTACTCCTTTGCTTGTCAAGGTCAAGAATGAAGAAGACTGAGCTGCTTGGGGCCTTAGACGACCAGCTTGTTTTTGCTACTTTGGAATGTTTCTATACTGAATTATTTTTTAGGCTCTATGCTCTATTATGCTTTTTTATGTTGAATATGTACAAATGATATGTTGATAATATAAAACAACTTACTTTTGCCCAAATTTTTTTTATCTCCATCATTAAAGGTTATTGGCAGGCAACACATATTTTTCATATCAAACAAAAAACAGTGATATTAACATCAAACATAGAACAATGGTATGTTGTCAAAGGGCTAATTACCCATAAGAATTGTGGATTATGGTTACTTGCTAGCTAGATGCACATTTGGGAGAATCTATCAAAAGTCGCCTATCTACCGGCCCCCCACCCTATACTACCTTGTTTCCAAATGGTCATGAGGCTAAGTTTAAAGTAGTTGAGTACAATATATCTTTTATTGAGTGCCTCAATCAATGGTGTCTCATCCCATACTATTATGTCACATGCACAAATCAATTTTTCTATTTAATGATTGACATTAATGCTGCAAGTGAAAGTTTTAATTGAGTTCAAGTATTATAACCTGAAAGCAATAGTGATGTCAAGCTTGGTCATACAACTGCCAATGTAATTTGTCACTATCCTAGACTTGGCACATCAAACAGTTGTACAAAAAAATGTCCCTATCCCCCCAAGACCATCTAAGAAGCGCATCCCTCCTTGCTTCATGTTTCTACATAAATGGTTGTTTCAAAAGCATCATCTTGTCCTTGGTTGAGCCTCAGTTGATCATGCTTCCCATTTGCAAGACCTTACTAAAGGATGTAGTCACTCTAGCGTAGGATGGGGACCAACAAAGGCAAGTGATGAACTTGGCACAACACAAATTCCACAAGAAGAGGGTATGAGAAGGGCTTAAGTGAGAGACTTGGGAGGCAGTGTGATGTTCCCAGCAAACCCTCATTGAGAGAGACTTAGGAGACAATGCGATGTTCCAACAAACCCTCATTGATCCTACTGATAAACAAGTGATTTCAAAAGCAAGATTGGTACAAAATAAATTTGGAAGATGGGCCGAGGGAAGACGTATCTCTGAAATTTGAGAGTATTCTTGAGGAAAATTAAAGAATATATCCAAGTGTCATGGGAAGACGTACGTCATCCATGCAATTTGTGAGTATTCTCGAGGAAAATTAAAGAAGATATCCAAGTGTCACAGGAAGACCATGGAAGGGTAAAGGTCACGATTGAGGAGGGAATTATAATAACAAGCTCAAGAAGCCTAAAGAAATAGATTGAGTAGTAGGAGAATACCATCAACAAACTACTCCCACCAACAAGGAAGGAAAAAGCCAAAGAGGCTAAACGAGAAATACAACTCAAAAGCATCAAAAGCATTGTAGTTGTGAGTGTAATTTGAGAATAAGAAGCAATTTTGGCACAATGTGAAGGTAGTGCGATGTATGTTTGTGCTCCAACTTTTGGTGTGAAAGGGCCAAGAAGATATTGTCTCTTTTGAGCATTAAGTGAAGTTTCACACATTTCAAGGACTAGATGACGAGGATCCTATTTAGTCACTTGTAAAGCTTCAATATGTTTGAAGATATTGTCTCTTTCAAGCATTAATTAAAGTTTTGCACAAAAGAACCACTATAGAGCTTCTAGCAAGTTTGCTTCTAACAGATGCAATTTTTAGGAGGACTATATGCGCCACTCCCATTAAACATTTAATAAAGTAGCAAACAATGGTTTAAATAATACTGGTTGAATTATTTCAAAATAGTAGAATCACATGAAGGATGCGTTCTTGAGAAGGTATGGGAAAAAAATCAATGAAACAATGCGGTTGAACAACCTCATGCTAAAAGTGCAAGATTTTGTACTAAATTATATTAGCAAGCAACTACATTGTACAACTATGCTGACTTGGTCATTAAAGTGGGCTGCACCTAGAGTTGAGGTTGATGGAGATCATGAGCCCCCCGAAGACTTACGATCAATTTTTGCAACAAGCAAATCACCTTAGTCAAGGGTGAGACTATGAGTGGAATTGCGGGTTTTTTCCCCCTCCAAAAAACTTTTTTTTTTGGAAAAGTGCCCCCCCCTTTCCCCCAAAAAGCGATTTTGACTTCATACATGCAATCAATGTTAAACACTACACAATCCAGTCCTAACTTTTGAACTATCAATAAGATGAACCAAAAGGAAGGAAGCCAGAAGACATGGGGGATAAGAAGATGAAAGGAGGGTCAATATTCAAGAAAGTTGCTACAAAGAAGATGATAGCTTCAAGGAGTCCTCTATGAGCCCGTAGTTCCACTTCCTTGCTAGTGAAGACCTAGAGCTCACAAACCAAACCTCGGCCTCAACCTTTAATACAACTCACACCCTCTTGCTCCCATAAGTAAGTCTAGTCTAGCTCATTCATCAACTACTGACTCTTTAAATCTACTTCTTTATCAAGATGAAAACTTGATTCCTCCATGACTAGTGTTATGCAACGTTTCTTATTCTTGGGTAGGCGCAAGTATGGAAGCAAGTGTAATGAATTCCTATCACCTGAACAAAGGCTAGTATGAGAGGAGGGGGAGTTGATGGTGGAGAAGTTTGGGAATGCTCTATCTTATTTCATAAGTTATATACATGCTTTTTTAAAGACTAAAGGACATGCCATTTTTACATACAAAAATGAACGTTGTTTTGAAATTTTAAACTATAATAGATTGTGCAAAAGAATTAATATACAAGGCTACACTTGAGCATTCCCGACTTATAATATATCGATCTCCCCTGTCCTTGATCTACTAGCTATATAGTATCTATGTACTCATATCCGCTATCAACGAGTGCCCTTTTTCCAAACCTCAAACCCCTCTTTTCCAATATCTTGATGATGGTCCCAATCATCTCCACCTTATCTTTTAGCACTGTCATCACTTCTATTATGGGAATCCTTGTGGTTATTCTTCTGTCCTTGCTTAGCTAGTACTATAGCCTTCCTAATTGGATCATATCCCTCTCTCTCCACCTCCTACATCCATATCATAGATGTTAAGTGTATATATGTGTATGTATCTATGTGTATATATATGTATGGAATCCTTGTGGTTGTTCTTCTGTCCTTGCTTAGCTAGCACTATAGCCTTCCTAATTGGATCATATCCCTCTCTCTTCAACTCCTACATCCATATCGTAGATGTTAAGTGTATATATATGTATGTATATATATTTACTAAATAACTATCTTTTTGAAGTGACAATAGACATTTCCAGTTCTTGGAAAGGCCATTATAGGAGGAACTAATCTTGTCAAGTGATATATATAACCAAAACACAATAACAATTAGCCTACTCCAACTCGTAAGAGGGAAACTTTCACCATCTCATCCATGGTGGGCTCTTGTCCATAATCCTCTCAATGTAATTAAGTATAAAGTATAGTAGGCTCAAGTGGATATTAAAGATTGAGGAAGCATATTACAATATTTATACTTACATATTGAGCAATGTAGGTATACCTTGCTCCTTTGTCCAAGTGTGGCAATATACCATTTTGAATTCTTTTTATGGCTGCATTCTTTTGTGTGCAAGAAATCTATCAATGAAGTTTGAAAAATATGGTATGGGGTAAATAATACGAATTTGAGCATGCATGCATGACATATGTGAATCCAGAATTAAGCTACAATTTTAAATCATATTTTGTTTCAAAATTCATTCCATGAGGCCTTTGATACACTCAAAGGTCTCATGGGCTTCTATATACATGCTTTTTCTTGCATTTGATCATGCTATAAGACTTGCAAATTGTTAGGATACTAGAAAGTTAAGAAGAGTACCTTGCATAGAAGAAATTCACATGTATAACAAATTTTTTTCCCATAATTTTGTCAAGATTTGATAAATCTTATAAAAGAACAATAATAAATTGAGAATGTGACACTTTAAAAAAGCTCACTACATGCCCCATCTACTCTATTTTTATCATCTAAATTATGATTTTGAGTTGTTGTGATGCATCAATGCACAATTGGTGTTGCCAATTGCGAAACCACTTCTGGGGCATGCCAACGATGTGCACTAGTGGGGGGATTACAAATTCAATTGTGAGTCACGATGATGTGGAATAGCCCACACAGTTGCCGACTTTTTTTTTTGGGCATGAAAGAGAGGGACCCAATGCCCACTACAAAAAAAAATTCACAAGTTGCCATCTAGTTGTAACTCCTTTAATGCATAGCATTGCTACCTTCATCAAATCCATCATGCAACGGGGGCAATGTGCCACATGGACTTAGATGCTAGAACTAATCTACTAGTACTATTGCATTGATTCCTCATGCAAAACACATGGCACCTCTCGCGCATCTTTGAACCCATGAGCAAGATTCTTGGTGGAGAAAATTCGCTAGAATCGCTAGAATACACTTGCAATAGTGTCCCAAGTCAACAACTGTGATGGCCATATCAACCAGTGCAATCATGATAGAAGCCTTGTAAATTGTTAGGATACTAGATGGCTAAGAAAAGTGTTTACGTAGAAGACATTCACCTGTATTATAACAATTTTTCTTCCATAAAATTTTCAAATTATGAAAACTTCTAATAAAAAATAAGAATTAAATAAGAATGTGACACTTTAAGAAAGCTCACTACATGCCTAATCTATTCTACTATTATGAACTAAATTATGGATTTGAGATGTTCTAGGACTAGATTATGGATTTGAGATGTTATGGTTGGTCAATGAACAATTGGGTGTAGCCAATCGCAAAAGTAATTTTGGGTTGTGTCACAATATGCATTGCTGGGGGGATTTTGTAATTGATAGTGGGTCATGTTGATGTGGAATAGCCCATACATCCATCAGTTTTTTGTAGTTGGCATGAAAGGGAGGGCCCCAATGATCACGACAACAAAAATTTTACAAGCCTCTAATTCATTCTTGACTCCTCTATTGCACGTCATCAAATCTATAGTGTGGCAACGGGCTACCACATAGAGTTAGATGCTATATTTATACTACCAGGACCACCGTGTTGGTCCTCATGTGAAACAAGTGCCATTTCTCGTGCATTTTTTAATCCATGAATAAGATTATTGTTGGAGGACATCCACCATAGGTGCTAGAACACAGTCGTAGTAGCTGTGGTCCAAGTCAACCACCATGATGTCCATAGGATACTATAGTTATCTACTACAGCCACCACGCTGGTTGGTGATGTAGAACACATGGCACTACACGTGCAGAAGTGGCATATATCAACCACCATAATGGCTAAAAATATGGCACGCCCACCACTCAATGCTATGACCAGCCAACTAATACCCAACATGTTAATCCCCATGCAAAAACTATTTTAAAGCCATTAAATTAAGGGAAACCCTAAATCATAACCAAATTTATATCTTAAAACTTCCCCAAAATCATTTGAATATCAAGACTTTCAAATAAAACATGTATATTATGTCCCTTAAAATTAAAGGAATCCTCAAATTCCAACTCAGATTTCTCAATTTCAAGTGTGAAAAATACAGTACATACCCAACATGCAAATAGGCTTTAAAGCCCCAAAAAGAAAAGTGCATTGGGATATTAAAAGAACAAGCTTTGTAGAAGCCCCTTAATTAAATTTTTTTAAAATACTACAAGTGAAACTATAGGAAGTAGTGTGTTTCTCTCTACACCATGAAAAGAAAAGTGCGTAAATATTATTAACCTCTTTAAACGGAGAGGCAGCGCCATTTCACCACACCCACTGTTGTTTCTTTTTTTTTTTAAACTTGGGGACCATATTTTGTTAACCACTTGCAGTGCAATAGAAAAGCATGCTGGACGAACAAGGTGTCATGTTCCCTATCACGCAAAATGTAAAAATGGTATATGCATTGCACTTTCTTGAACTACCTGAGTCTACTAGTAGATTGGTATCGGTCATAGAATTTGGCACATGGTTGTAGGTGATATGCACGAAATTGTTATGTGCTTGCTATATGAGCATGCACTTTGTATTTCATCTTGTTCTTGAAAAGAATAATTTTTAGCAAAATCAATCAGAATGATAATTGTCTCTTTGAGGAAGTTGGCAAGTACAACTTGAGTTGCTTGTTTTGCCAGCATGCTATGAAATTGAGAAGCACATATTTCAGTATGGATTGTACTATGTGGTTTTAATAAGCTCATATGACCGAGTGGCCTTGTATGAAAATAGCCATCTCTTCTTGTTTGATGCTTCAATGTCAACCATTTCAAATCTCCTCCATGTTTTAGGTAGACAAATTGCTTCTCCTTCATGCCATCCTTCACACTACACTATGGACATTTGCCATGAATGCATTCAATGTGGCATCACTCATAATCTCCCTTTGGACAAATCACTTGTTCCTACACAGATGTTAGAGTGTCAAACTTGCTTGCCATTGCAACACACAATGAGGATCCAATTGGCCGACATAGGTGCATTCACTTGGGAGACATGGGCATCTATCTCCATGAAGCAATGTTGTAGTATGAACACACCTTAGGTCAACAATACAAATTTCTATCTTTTGCCTCTTGACATACTAGGGTTCTCTCAATGCTCACAATTCCTCTGCCCAATCCTTTTCTCAGGGTTCTCAACCATATATCTCAGCTTTGTCCCACTCATCCAAAAAATTTATAAAGAGGATATTGAAAACTTATGTAAGCAGACACGACCAACATGGTGTTTGTAAGTTGCAATCGGCATGGTGGTTGTTATTTCAACCACCATGATAGTTTCTTGCAAAAATAATGCTCTCTCTCTCTCTCTCTCTCTCTCTCTCTCTCTCTCTCTCTCTCTCTCAATTCCATAATATGTGGCAATTCCTCTCTCGTGAAATAGGTAGTTGAAAGTTCACCATGAGTACGATTGGCCCCTTTTGCTTCTAGAGCTATTCCTTTGCTCCTTGAAAAGCAACACCATTTCTCTTGCTTACAAAGAATATTGCCTCCCCAACAACCTGCAGTGTCATGGATTCAACAAACAATCTTCCTTTGCAAATTGGTAGTCTTGCTTTGCCCCCTAGGCCTGCTACTTGGTAGACTCGAGGAGCATAAGGGCATTTCCTCCACCGCCTTCCCCCAAACACAAAGTGTCATCCCCTTTTCTCAAACATAAAGTGCTTTTGGCTCTGCTCATGCCAAAAAGGTGGAATTTTCTCAAGCTCCCAATAAAGAAGCTGACATCTTGAAAGAAGTGTTGCATAGGCTAGTTCCTATGCATTTATAGCTACATGAGTTCAAGGCATAGAATCAAGCCAAATGAGAAGCTATTATGAGCCTACTTTTCCAGAGTTGCTACTATCATCACAAATAGGCAGTAAACTTTTCATTTTTAATGGAATTGTATATGTATCCCTCATGAGAATGGACTTTGATAGAAGCTACATTGTAAAAATATTTTATCTCTAATACAAATACCCAACTCTTTTAACTCTCTCTCTCTCTCTCTCTCTCTCTCTCTCTCTCTCTCTCTCATTTCATAAGATGTAAATGGCAATTAACTAACATAACGATTTGTGACAAAAAAAAATAGCACAGATAGCATTGAAAGATTCACTAATGATAATTATTGTGTCAAGCATGCATATGATGTGCTCATCAAATTGCTTGTGTCTCCTCCACACCCTACAAATGTCCTTGTTTCGAGGAATTCTTGTGTTATTGTGCCAAAACAAGGTCATTGCAGAGAGATGACTTCCTTACTTAGGATGTCTCTCCTTTATGCCCATAAGTGTCTCACATCAAGATGTCTCTCCTTACTTAGGACGTATCTCCTTTATGCCCACAAGCTTCTCACATCGGCCTGCCTCTCCTTACTTGGGATGTTTCTCCTTTATGCCCACAACCTTCTCACATTGGGCTGCATTGCATCCACTTGAGCTGGAATTGCATCCAATTCTCACATTGGGCTGCATTGCATCCACTTTGATAGCCAAGAGCTGGAATCACATTTGACCTTCTAATGGACAACATCTTTGACACCATACACCCAAGTCATTTTGTATTTGTTTCATAGGAAAGAAACATGTCTAATTGACCCTCTTTGTGGGTAGTTGATCTAAGCTATGCACCCCTTTCACATTGCTGAGACCTTCTCTCAAATTAGAGAGCATGGTCTCTTGGGCATATCGCATTGGAGAGTGGACACTCGATGAATACTTAGTTGCAAGGTAAAGTTTCTGAGGACATGATCTTGGTACTCCCTCAAATGACCTAGTCGCTACCTTGAATGGTTCCACCATTTTTTATACCATTGCTCATGTTCTTTGTTTTGATGGCATTGCTTTGAGGCTAGCTACTTTGCAAGGAGGCATTTTTTCTAGTGTTGTCTCTGCCTTTGCATTCATTGTAAAGTGTCTTCCATTTTCATTTCTATATTATATCATCAATATCCATGGCCTTTAACCTCCTCCTCATACCTTGACTGGCTATATCAGCTTTCCTATCTCACAGCCTTCGTCTAGTTCTCTTGCAACACATGACAAACTACAACACACCCTGTGGTACCTTATTTTAAATGACAAATTTAAACCATAAAATGAGAAACCATTAATGTTAGACTAGATAGCTTGTTAAGAAAAACAAGGAATTTCCTGAAACTTTGTGATAGAAATCAAAATTTTTGCATACTCCAAGAGATATTGAGGAGCATGGAGAGCATGGGGGGGAATGTCCCTGCAATGGACAAGTGCATAGATGGGAAGAAGCCAAGATAGATACGGTGAGGAAAACCATTTTTAAAAAGCAACTAAAAGCCTAAAAGGTATAGATCACAAATGCCAAGAGAATTAGATTATCAAAGCAACATGAAGAATTTTTGCATAGGTCACAACCTACATGTGAAAGGGCATGATGCTTTATTTGAATGTAAACGCGAGAGATGTCAAATATTGGGAAGATTTGTCGATCGTGTTTTGCGACCTCCGATTGTACATTGCATCGACTTGTGCCCCCTCAATGAATGCAAGAAGGTCTAAAATGGTTGAAAGAAGCAAAAGGAAAGATGGCTCACGAGTGAGTTTGCTGCTATTGATTGAGAAATAGAACCACCTTTGACATGCTTATGGGCCTCATTGCAAGGTAGTGACTAGAAAAGAAACCAATGCAAAACGATAAATAATGTTGGATTTATTCAAAGAGTATTGCACATGTATGAATTGAGCCTTTTCTAGTACATACATTAATGGGTGAATTAAGCCTACAAAAATTACCAAATATTGAAATTTTAACACCACCATGAAGTAGCTTCATAAGTGTGAAGGACATTTTCTTACAAAGTTTGCCTTTTCACCAAATACAAAAAAATTATTGAGTGTGGCCTCAAATTTTTGCCCAATTGTAGCACAATATTGGACACCCCCTAAACCATAGCAAAGATTCTCAATTGGTTTCCTCCTTGGTTTATGGGAAGCACAAGTAGTGCACTTTCAAATGAACCTTGCTTCCATATATGTATAGAATAAAAATTTGATGTTTTTAAAATATTTTGGATATTGGATATCCTGTATAGTCCAAGATACATTCTTCATAGGCATAATAGCATTTGCAATAGTTCAATGATCTCATTCAAGATGTCAATTGTGTAATGTCTTGATCTCAGATTTAGGTTCAAAATATGTAGATTATTTTGGACACCAAGTTTCTCGAATTCCACTGAGCAATGCATAAGTTACAAATCAAGCAAATTATCCATATGCAATATATTCCTTGAACTTCACAAAAAATACCTACAACCAATCATGCATTGGACCTTGACATAAGTAGTAACATGTATTCTTTCCCTTGTGGAAGATTAATGAGAAAGTCCTTTTATTAGCAATGCATCCTTAGAAGGAGTGCTACAGTGGAGGATATATGTGAAGATCAAAGACAAAGAATGGTTTCAAGGGACTTTGCTAGTATACTCTCTCTCTTCCTAGCAATAAATAATAGAGATTAGATTATTTAAATATGTATATCCATTTTTCATTCCCTTGGGGGTTCATGTGTTTGAAGGGGAGGCTTGCAAGCTTGGAAACTTTCCTCATGGGGAAATTTTTCCAACATGTGGCGATATTTCTCTGGAGAGATTGTGCTTCATGCTCCAACATGTGGCGATATTTCTCTAGAGAGATTGTGCTTCATGTTCTCCTTACATTTGAAACCTATTTGTTCAAATTACTTTGATTTGAAATGAAACATAGTAAACAAAAAAGAGCTAAATATGCATGCTCATGGCCATACAATAGTGGTGAGTGTTAAAGAGGAGAAAATTCATGGCCATTCAATTATTAAAGAGAAGAAAAATCATGGGTATGTGGGGGAGGGGAGGAGATGGAATTCTTAAGGAAAGGAAGGGGAGGGAGAAGGGGTGGAGAGGCTAGAACCTAAGGTGATTCTAAGGGGGAAGAGTTGAAGGAGAGGCATGGAACCTAAACAAAATCTAAGGGCATAGAACGAGGAGGAGAGGCAAGAAACCTATTGGAGTTATAAGGGAATACAACTAGAAGGAGAGGCTAAGAAGAGGGGTTGAAAGGGAGAGAGGGGCTGAAGGGAGAGAAGGGTAGAGGCTAAAGGGAGAGGGGCTAGGAGGAGAGGCTAAGAGGGAACTCTAAGAAGGGAGAGGAGCTAGAGAGAGAGGTTGAGAGGGAGAGTCTAAGAAGGGAGAGGGCTAATAGTGAAGGTTGAAAGGAGGGATTGTGAGGACTGATAGGTTGAGGACCCGTTAAAGTGGAATCAAGCCTCAAAATGAAGCTATAGTTGGAGCTGAAAATTGTAATGTAAGAAACTGTTCTTGCCATGAATTGAAGGTGTTTGAAGTGAACTGAAGTTGCTATGAATCATGAATTTAAGAGGCTTGTAGCTACTGAGATTCCATGAAGAGAAGTCACTACGACTCCATGAAATAACCTACTGATGACCTAGGTCTAAGAGCTATTAAGAATCCACAAATGCAATTACTAATGGCACTTATCCAAGATAGAAATGGTTGCTAACAAGGTGAATGATATTTTATCATTCATAAGGCCTGCCCAAGATTTAAAAAAGCAAACAAAAAGGAATCCACTAGAAATGGTATGAAGGAAGACTAGAGGGGATAAAGGGAGGGGGGGAGAGAGAGAGAGAGAGAGAAAGTGAGAAAGTCAACCACTTTAAAGTTAGCATTCAAGTCCAATAAAGAACAGAAGCCACATATCAACATATTGTCCAATAGGAAAAATGCACTTCCGAAAAATCTAAAAAAGCCTAGTTTTTGCTTTGCCCAAATTGAATAGTTGCTAAGGCTACCAGGGCCAAGCCAAAAATGACCGTGACATTCATGCAAGTGCATACTCATTTTTGTACAATGATTGTGAGCATGAAAGGGGAGCATTCCCATGATTGTGGTGTTGAAAAAAGATTCAAGGTTGACTTCATGTGTGGTGTTGTGCCTAAAGGAAAGGCTTTCATATCCCAGAAGATGCCAATTGTTCTAAAATATTTTGTTTACCACCATTCCATATTTGGATGCATTTTCCAATCCACTTTAATGATGTATCTTAGACTTCAATCTTATATGAGGTTGATTTAATCATATGTGTGATGTGAAATGTAATAGGGTGTCCTTATACCATGTATACTTAGAGTCAGTGTAGCTGCATCGTTGCTGCAATGAGCATCTCTGCTACAGTGAGCATCTCAGTCTCGAAGTGTGGATCGAGAGATGCATGCATTTGAGTTTTCATGCCCTTATATCAAGTCAATCCAAATCAAGGGGGTCCAAAGGAAGGACTCCGATCAAATGAATTGCCACATGGTAAATGTCCAAGGATGTTCATGTTATAGCTCTCCTTTGAAATATGAAAAGGTACCCTGCCCTACTAGGTGCAACCTCTCGCAATGCATGTCAATGGATCTCAATGGGCATGAGTTGCCTCATTTTGGTTCTCACATTAACCTAAAACAAAGCTTGAAAGCCACTGGGTTTAATGTTTATGGTTTGTTCATTCATGATTTAAGCATATAGGAGCTTGAGGCTCTTCTTGCCACCATCAAGAGGATCTTGATGGATGAAAGATCCAACAAGGTAGCAAATGGATGAAATCCAAACAACAGTGCTATGTTTCATAAGTAAGGTTTGACTGATCAAAATGTTACAAGGGACCATCAATAATGTGAAAGTACAAGGTATAGCAAGAACTTCGCTTGCTTAAAGATTTTCACAGGTCCTGAATAAAAATGAATTAATTGGTGTATCTGGACATTCCATACAGTGTCAAAAGACCAATAATGAAACATCTGTACAATATACATATGTACAAAGTGAATCTATTAGCATTGGAAAACCCTTATCCAAAGGTCTTTTCACCACTGTAATGGACATACAAAAAACCGTCCTCGTCCTTGTAGTCATTGTAAATAGACGCCATCAAAGCAGCTACAACAAGTGCAGACTGGTTAGCTCATTCAAAACTATCTGAAGGCCCTGTGCCTTGTTCAGGAACAGAGATATAATTCTACGTTGTTTTTAGTTTTTCAACTAACCGATTGGTGGCAGCACATCACCCACAAAAATAAACAAAGCCTGCCCTGGTCTCAGGTGCAGCCTTCTTCCAATTATATACACGAACTGTCCCACAGTCAACTCTTCAGGAACAAGGAACCTGGCAAAACTTGTATGATTATTAAATTGTGCTTCTTCAAACTGCATATCCTCATTGGATTTTCACATGTGCACACAAAACATTTCCACAAACCCATTAAAGGGTTCTTATTGCATGCCCTTAACAGAACAAGTATCCAGAAAGATGAAACACCGGGGACTATGCAAGCAGTGCACTACTGTGGACAGGAAAATTACTCTTTAGAAATCACCAGGCTAAAACCACTTAACTACTTTCTCATAACACACAAAAGAAACCACATACTTTTTCTTCTCCATATCTGGCATGTCGGTCCTAGATGCTTTTTCAACGATTACCTGCCCAAACAATCATCAGGTTTGAGGAGTCAAAAAGCCTATCCAATATTGCTCATTACAGAAACCATCCTGGTAAATTTATGGATTCAAACTGAAACACAAGAACTTAGTCCCCCTCCTAATAATTTCACTTGACCACAAAATTGAAGCAAAATACTTGAAACTGTGTGCCCTCAGAGATGCATCATTCCTTGAGCAAGTGAAAGATTAAGGTTGTTGATAACTACAATGGCTAGAAATGGCAATAAAGGATATAGCAACGCCCTTGCTCTACTCAATAGAGGCCATAAGAGAGGCTTTTCATCCTCCACCAATGAGCCCTTGGGATTGGAGTCCCACATGTGACCACATGCTTTACACCCTCTTTGGCATCTCACATGACCTTTTGTAGACAACAATACCTGTCACGAGCATCCACAGCCCATGCTGCCATGTAGGCTGCCATGCAGGCAGCCATGTCAGCAGACTATGGAGCAGCTGCCACTGGACAGAACAGCAGGCACCACATCAGCAGGTGCCTCATCAGCATCATGCCAGCAAATGACATTGGCAGGCAATCGATGATGTCAGCAGCAGTCGGTGATGTCCACGATGTCAGCAGCCTGGTTGTCCATTTTTAGGGCTGAAGGGGGCCTATAAAAGGCAGCCCCTTGGCCATCATTCTTCATCCACTCCTACAGGCTCCAGTCTTCATCCAGCAGCAGTCCTAAGAGTTTAGAACAGGGCAAGAGAGTCTGCAGCAGCCCCTTCCAGCCCCTCCTTCACTTAGTGTTCAGTCCGGTACAGCAGCCTTTAGGTTCTGCCCTTCAGCAGCCCTCAGTTCCAGATCTACTGTGAGGGTATCCTCCTCTATACAATCCTCTTTTCTCTTTTGCAGTAAGTGTATTCCCTCCATACAGTTCTCTTTCTTTTCTTTTCCTCTTTGGAGGCCCCTTTTATATTCCTCCCTCAAAGTCTCACACTCGCTCCACAGTTTCGTGTTTGAGTGCATATTTCATCTCAGTTCCATTATTGTGAGTAGAGAGAGAGTGTGTTAGGCTTTCTCCCTGCTACAATACCTTTCCAAAGGGTCTCTGAGCTGGTATGTTGTGAGCTAGTAGTACTCCTTCAAGAGTTTCTACCAAATTCATACAATTGATTTGTCACTAGCCCAGTGACAAGTTTTAGGCTCTCGTCTTTTGATATTGCCTCTTTGATTTTGAAGAGGTTGTCCTTACATTCTCTATCTTTCTGTTGTTGTCATCCCTTTGGGGCAGACAGATATTCAGTTATTTATTCCTCTTTGCAGGCCCCTTTGACTGTACAGTGGCACTGTCTTGAATGCATATTTCATCTTGGTTCAGTTATTGTGAGCAGTGAGAGAGTGAGTTAGGCTTTCTCCCTGCTACAATCCCTTTCCAAAGAGTCTCTGAGCTGGAATGTCGAGAGCTAGTACTACTTCAAGAGTTTCTCACAAATTCATTGATTTGTCACTAGCCCAGTGACATACGTTTTTGGCTCCTCTCATCTTTTAATATTGCCTCTTTGATTTTAAAAAGGTTGGCCTTACGTCACATCAAGTCTTGTACGCGTGGTATCTGAGCAACTAATAAGGCATCAGAAACAGAAATGACAGTGTGATCTGTGATTACAATTAAAAACGATCGCTCTAATAATAAGCAGCCAAAAATGCTCTTATAGGCTCAGAAAGCCTTGATTCAGGGTAGACTTTCAAGGACCCCATACAGACAAGGAGGCAGCAACACTAAAATATTGCACCTCAGCAGAGCTTGATGCCCGTACTCAAATTGCCAACTTGACAACAGCATCAAGGACCATGCGTAGCCTCAAATCAGCTCATCCCAATCAATAAAATCAAGGTGCTATACATAACAAGATTCATCCAATCCAAGCACATGTACCCCAAGACCTCCAAGTGTCATGGCAAAAGTGCCTAAGATGCTCCTCCACCCATTCACCCTCTTGGACTGACCATCATCTCAAGATGGTATTTGGGATGCTTTAAATGACACTGGCCAACAATAACCCATAAACTTAGCATCCCTCTTCCCACTAACAATCTGATGCAACACAAGATCAATGAATCGCCAAGCCACTTGGGATGCTCGCTAGAATGTCTTGGGCAGGACAAAGTGGGTTTGTTTGGTAAGCCTATCAAATGCCACATGAATGTTGCTCTAATTCTTGTCTATGCTCTAAATCTTGTCTATGTTAGGTAGCCCAATAATAAATTCAATCAAAAAATGTGTTCACGACTGCAACAAACCAGCCATTTTATATTACAAGCGTAGCAAGCATATTGAGACATACTTCACCACATTTCTCCATAGACCTTCCCAATAGAAACTCTACTCAACACATCATAGGTTTTGGTGATGTCCAGATGTCCTACATCTCTCTCACACGCCAAAGCTATAGGTATATTACAACCTGTTGTTGACTTACCAATCCCACCCTTTCCATAAACTACTACTTTCATTCCGCAAGCTCCAATTCATTTTCTTCATCCCAACTATCCCCCACTCCACAACTAGTCCATGGACGGTTAGCCACCTAGCAGTGAAAATCAGATAAGTTCGATCTGGGGTCATTGGTGCTCATACTCAACTTAGTTTCCAACTTACAACAAACAACCCGCCAAAATGGCTATCAAGCTTACTGTCACGGTTACAATACCGGCAAGGAGACCATGTAGCTTGAAAACTCCTTCAACCCACATAAAGTCATGACTACTAGGTGTTCTTAATAAATCAACTCCACATACACTGTGTTTTCGTAAAAGAATCTTTCATTCAGAAGAATGTACGTTCATAGTTGTCTTAAAGTGAGACAGCTAGTACGCATAAACTCTACCTATTTACTTGGTACTTCTAGCGCTTTAAAACATAGTCTTTGACATCCTTATTCATATCAAGGCAAAACACTATCTTTTTATAAGAGCATACGTCTTTTGAATTCCCAAATGTCATATACTTGGGCCATCATGATACTCATATCAAAGTTGGCATTGTAAGAAAACAGACATGCAAGGCTTCTTTACGTAACCAACACTCCTGCGGAAGGAAGATTGTGAAAATGTTGCCTGAAAATCACACAGTAGTAAATATGTATTGCTCCAAAGATTTGTACAAAGGTGTACATAATGTGCCACCATCAGCAAATAAGGTACTGCCTAGACGTGGACCCCTTGCACCACAAAATTGTTCTCCTACCTCCTCCTGGCACCTTCAAATCTCTGTCAGCCTGCATGCTCTCCATGAGCTTCAGAGGGATGAGTAGAGGCCCTCAAACCAGGCCTCCTTGCTGCTTCGATGGACAGCCCAAAGGTGAGGTACTGTTGTCTTCCGTTCCTTGACCTCCTTGCTGCCTCCATCTGAAGCCAATGCATGAGGCACAAGGCACCTTGATATCTGGTTCTTTGGACCTCCTAGCTTCTTGTACTGCAGCCCAAATCTGAGGCACCAAAGACCTATCTCTGTGGTGTAGTGCTATTGACCCTGAAGATAATCTGCAGGCTGAACTGCCTGATTTGTGGCCTCCTCTACTGCTCCAAAATGATATGGGATATGAGACAAACTCACAGATACTATTGGCCTCCCTGCTGCTCTCCAAGGCAGCCTATTGTGCGGCACACTGGATAATAAGAGGGCCCAGGTTGAGCCCTTTATATAGGTCTGGAATACTCCAGAACCAGCTGACCAGTTCCGCAGCTGGCCCAAACAGACTGCCAGCTGATCCTGTCCGAAATGTGCCATCTGACACAGTCCCTCATTGGTAAGTGTAGACCATAGTATAAGCATATGCTCTCACACATATCAAGTACCAAGTACCATTCCACTGACCGGAACAAACTTGGGTTGCCAATAAGAATATTTCCAACACAATCTTAAGATACCCACAACATCGTGTCATGTTTCAAAAAGAAGAGCCTAACTCATACAGGTTATGCCTCATCCACGTCTATCTCAAGAGTGATTTTCATAGTCATTGCCTGGGATTGGATACTTAATAATCATAAACATTCCAAAAGAACAAGGTCACATTTGCCCGCATTCAAAGCCATCCCTCATACCACTTTTAAAATGACCCACTTGCGTCCCTCCCTCAACACGTTATTTTAATATCTCGCCATCACACCCCTTGTCTCATCCTACTTCACCAAACAATACTATTTCAAGTTCACATATGATTCAGTGCACTTCCTTTCAACACCCCTTCGTGACCCAAAATCACCTTCAATGTATACACATGAAATATCCAAAAAAGGCAGCTACCCTTCTACCGTTCTAATGTTTGTGTAACACATTCGATATATTATACCAATCTTAACATTCCATGATATTCTTGGATGGAAGCCAAAAGTATGCTATACTTTTTGAAGGGCCACCAAGGACAGCAGATTAGCCCCTTCAAAATGGATTCTTACCTAGTATATACTAGGCAAGTGACGCATGATCTACATTCCCATCTGTGCGAAAGACTTTCAAGCTTACGTCATGAGGAGAATCCAAAAGCCTACTTTACTTTCACTATGTAGGACCTCCCCCCAAAATCATCAAAAAATCATTGCAAACTCTGCTCTCTTCAAGCATATCACCAAGGCTGCACGCCTAGAGGTGCTCCCCGAAGACACCAAAATAACAGGAGGCTCAAAACCACATCATCAAGCTCTCAAGCACCTCATTGCAAAATCAGAACACCATCCAATTTAAGATGCCAAGGAGAGCACAGGACGCCAATGGCAAATCTCATTCACTTCTGGGCGATACTTGACAATCTCTTCATAATCAATTCACATCCACTTTTCCAGTTTGAGTTTTCATTGAAATTTTAAGGCTGCGGTAGCCACTCTCTACGGTTGGATCTCATGATAATTTTTGGGATGCTAGGCCTCTTTGCCCTCTCACAGATGTTCATTACTATTCAGTCAGTCCTTTATCCCCTCATTCTCCTATCTCTTGACTTTTGCGTACGCTCTAAGTCTACTGCGAGCCGTCCTTTCAGTCGTGGACGTTAAAGCTGATCACAGCAGTGCTGCTATGTTAATTTCAGCTTACAATCTCTCTTGATCTATTGCTGCTAGTTGATCATATCGCGTATAAACCTAATGGCTAGCGGACTCGCTTCCCTGTGAAAATCAATTCAGATCAATCCTCCAGCGCCGGCGGCCGACCATTTTAATCCTGTTGTTAGTTTGACCTCCTAACCTTGCAGATCTAAGAAACAAAGCTGGAGAGCAGAGAGCGGCAGCGCCCCGTATCTATTCGCTGAGCGCTATCCGGACCTCCAGCAAGATGGAGAAAGAAACTCAAAGAAACTTACAGGGATGCGGTCGGGGTATTTCTGCCGCATCTTTGCGGCCTTAGCAGTGCGCTCCGCTGCAAAACAAAGGCAAAAGGTGAAAAAGGTGAATGGGGAGCAAAAGAATGGGAGAAGGGGAGGAAGGGGGACGGACCGAGGGAGAACTCCTTTTTGAAGGCAGAGGCGTGTCCCATGGTAGGAAGGGGAAGGGCTGGAGAGAGCTAGGGCAACAAGCAAAAGGGAAAATGAGGGAGGGAGCATGATGCAGGGATTTAAAGCACAGAAAGCCTGTACACGCGCGGAATCTATTTCAGCCCACGAGGCCCTCGTGATCGGCCCACTCCATTCTCTCCACCTCATCAACATTCCACTCCTACACGACCGCCTCGCCGTGTCGGCCAAATCAAGGACGCGCTTCCCGCCGGCAGATCTGCCACCTGGTTGCCCCACTTCTTCCCTTGATAGTCAAGCCAGTCGGTCATCGGAATTCTGTCGGATTCCTCTCGAGAACAGCCTTCCCATACAACCCAATCAGCAACATGATTTCATTGTCCCATGCCTACCAATGGCTAAATCAACAGCACATGGCTACATCAACAGCATATTGGACAGCCAACCCAACTTCAAAGGTTTTTTATGATTCCAACCTAGCATTGCATCACTGCACTAGGATTTCCGCTTGATGGCGGCCTTCTCTTGCCAATCATCACTATGGAAGAACTACCACCCCGGTGGTCGAAGCTGCTATTGCCAACTCCTACCCCTCGGGACTAGGGTAAGCATGCCCACAAAACATGGACAGGCAATTTTGCCCGCCACCATTGCCCAGCTGCATTCAATGCACCATGGGGGACAAGATAGGCGATAGGCTATACACACCCTAAGAGCCGATCCCCATGCACTGGCTTTCTCCATGCATTTGGAGATCATTATTCGAAACTAAGGCCCCATGCAATGCCCGTTGTGCTATTTTCAAAGCTAGCCAACCGAAGTACCCAGTCCAAGGCGTGGGCAAGGGTATCCTCAAGAATTCCTACCTTTTTTTGGCCTAGTATGAAAATCACCTCGTCGGAATCTCCAAGAATCATCCAACACATGAACCCTTTTTCTCTACAGAAAACAAAAACAAAAAACCTTGAGCCTGAGTTCAAGCGACCTCGTGGGCAAAGCAAGTAAGCTTGCCATAGGGCCTTGATTGAGGTACAACCGGTAGACAATGCCATTTTCAACGCCCAGTGATTTCCATCCATGGACTCCTAGTCCTCCGGTGCATGGGGACCAAAGGGACCAACAAAGAGGCGAGTGCCTTTAAGATGTCATTTTTGTAAGGGACTATAGATTCAATGTTACTTTTTTGGGTAATTAGGGCCATGCCCTTTTTCATGAGTATTTGGTCAAGCTAACCCTATCACGACTACCTTAATTATACTTAAGATTCATTAGTATTTAATGTTGCCTTCAACATGAGAGGTTAAGGTTTTTTTAATGTATGATAGTGGGTTCCATTCCATTGTCTGGATGATGTTCCTTTCTTTTTATTGATGGTCTTCCCCCTCTTTCACCTCTCTCCTCATCCTTTTCACCCTCTTTCACCTCTCTCCTCCTTTTTCAATCATCTTCCTTTCACTTACTTTTTTTTGTTTTTCTCTTTTACATATGAGAAGATTCTATTTTACCGTCAATTTCTATAAGTGTAACATTTTCTTTAATACGAGGACTTTGTGGTTGTGCCTTGTTTCTCCATGGGACGGACAACTAAAGAGGCATGAAACAGTAAAATATGCTTACGTGTTAAGCTCTTGTAAAAAGTTAACATAATAAACATGCGGGATAGTATTGGCCCCCAATGACTTTGTATTGGGTTTTAGGTTCTCCACCAAGCTTTAAAAATTCTCTTCTTTTTTTTTTGAAAAATTTATATTCGTAATTCATGCGATGCCTTTACATGTTAAAAAATGTAGGTAGTGAGAGTGGATTCGGGTGCTAACTAAAGCACCTTATCAAATGTCCAAGTGCCCCAACAAGCAGCAATAGGGGCATCGTTCCATTTAGTGACAGTTGCCACAAATTCGATTTGGCATTACATCCCACTTTATTGTCAAGTTGTAGCCTAAACGACAACCTCATGGATGCCATCTTCCAATGTGCATGGCATATCTTCAACAAGAGACCTATGGCTGCATCGTATATACACTAGTGGGCCAATGATGAAAAACAACAACATGAATGATGGTGGACACTGCCTTACGGCTTAATGGGAGTAGAAATTGTGTTAAAAAGCGAGATCTGAGAGAGAGAGATGTCTTTTGAAGGCCTCATGGGACTATGAGACAAGATACGCTAAAAAGTGGTATGTAATACAAGCCGCCATTGGCCAAAGCAAGTGAACAAATATGAAGAGGGAGAAAGAAAAGAAAGAAATATGTATTAACATCAGTGGGAGGTCTCGTGGACCTATGGGAGAAAGTGCGCAAAAAAAGTACTCATACAAGCCTCAGTGGGCTGAAGCAAAGGGCGCGCTAGGGCCCTTGTTGAGTACTAATCTATGCTAGCAAAATCATAATCATAACCATAGCCAGCCAAGCACAAGCTGAATCAAGTCGATCTCGGAGCTAGGACTTAAAAAACGGAGACCCGCACAATGATGGCTCTCTGGTGAGCCGTGAAAATATCATGTATCTGTGTCTTATCGAGCCTGTGCCGAGGAGCGCGGTCACCTTGATCTCTGAACTCTTTGGGCTATGTCCAAGGTATGTCCAAGGTGACCCCTCATTTCTATCGATCCCCCTTAAGGAAAGCTATGATAGGTCGAACCTCAATAGAATGTGCTCTAGTCACTCTATGTTGTCTCGTGCATGATCTCTACGTCCCTCTCTCAGTGGCACTTTGCGGCTCTCTCTGTTGATCTAGGTTGCCCTCACCTTAGCTAGCTCCTCCTCCTTTACTCCACTGTGTCCTAGAGCTGATTCGTATGTATAGAAGTTTGTGGCGCATCGCTACACCCAGTCAGCGTCCATGTCCTATGGTCTAGCCACCTTCTACTGCTCTTTCCTCTAAATTGGTGAGACTCGAGTCATCAAACCATGCAATCTCATTGATTTTTGGATTGATGCAATCCATCATAGGAGTGTCTCCCTGTGCCAATGCATCTCCATCAAATAGATCCCAACACAGACTTGGTCATGGAAATGGATCAGTCATGATAGTGGACCGAAGGCACTCTTCTGTAGGTAGAGACAATGGTAGCATCCCCATATCTCATAATAGGCTGGTCAAATACAAAGAAAATGATCATTTGTCTCAACTGCCTCCAGCATATATAGCATGCAAATCCTCTACTCTTTGGGTATAGTTGTAGCTCTCCGTGCCTCAATCCATTTGTCCAATGGCAATCCTTGGTGCATATGAGACTCCTCTCTCTTGGAGGTACTGGGCTCTGATGGCGAATCCCTCCTCGGCCAAGTAACACTCTTTCTCTTATGATATTGCTCTCAGACATCAATGTGCGTTGTCTTGGAGTGATATACTAGATTCTTGGCTAATGCTTGAGTGGATTGATTATCAAAACATATTGTTGTTGGCTTGACTCATGAAATTAATGTATTTCTGACAATGGAATTCTGAGCCATATAGCCTCACATGCACCTATTGTGAGTGCCCTATATTTTGCTTTAGTTGAAGACAAAGACACATTTGACTGCTTGTTTGACAACCATAATATAGCACCTTGACCAAGGCAAAATGCATATCCTTGTGTGGATCTTCTAGTCTCATGATCTCCTGCATAGTCACTATCACAATATCCATGCAACCTTGGATGACTTCCTTTGTTATGCTATTCCAAACTATCTTGTATCTCTCATGTACCTTAAGACTCTCTTGGTTGCATTGTAGTGAGACTATTTTATAACCTGTGCAAGTGAGCTAGGTGCATAACAAATATCTGGCCTCATAATAGCTAGATATGTAAGAGATTCATTAGAGGTCGATAGTAGTGGTCATTGACTGCGCAAGTTTTTAGGAGTCTTTGGTAAGTTTCAAAGCTGGCTCATGAATGTGCTATCTGAGTCTCTCCAAAATTCAATACCAAGACAACAATGCATAAGTCCAAGATCTTTCATGTCGAACTCTGCAAATTCTTGTTTCAGCTTGTTGATGAATCTCTTATTACTTCCTACCACAATCAGATCATCTACATATAGAAGTGCAATAGTAATGTCTTCCCCTTGAACTTTGTTGTAAAGAGTGTGATTTGACGTAGCCCAAATTAGTAAAATACTTGTTGATTCTGTTGTACCAACTTCTGGGTGCTTGCTTTAGGCCATAAAGACTTTTCTTGAGATGGCAAACCTGATGCTCTTTTCCTAGTTCAACCTGGTCTATTGGTTGCTAAATGTAAACTTCCTCGTCTAGGTAACCATGAGAAAAGCAATTTGACATCTAGCTGATACACATTCCATTGGTTTATTATGGCTAGTGATATAAAAATTTTTATGGAATCCATCCATCTATGCCACTAGATCATAAGTCTTATCATAATCTTGACCATATTGATGTGCAATACCTTTTGCAACTAGTCTAGGTTTGTATCTTTCAATGCTGCCATCTCGACTATACTTTATTTTGTAAACCCCATTTGTTTGCCATGGCCTTCTTTCCTGGTGGAAGGTCGCATAAATCCCAAGTGTTGTTTTTGTACAAAGTATCCATGTCTTCATTCATAGAAGTTTGTCATTTTGGCTTCTCAACTATGTCCTCAAAGTACACTGGCTCTTCTGTAGCCATGACAATAGTCATAAGAGCATAATTGGTGGTTTCAATTGGAATTGCTTTGCCTTTTGAGCATCTATTCACCTTGCTAGTGGTTTGCTTTCTCTTGTAGACCATCTAAGTTGTTGCTCTTCTTGAGGAACCTCTGGCAATTCTTTCTCTTCTTCATCAACCTTCTCTATAGGTGATTGATTAACCGGTGTGACCATCTCTTATGTATTTGATGTTTTCCATTCTGATTCTTCATCAAACACTATAGTCTAGAGAATATGACTGTTTGGTTGATACGATCATACAAATTGTATGCTTTGCTCTCTTCACTGTAGCCAACCATGATGCATTTACATGACTTGACATTCCACTTTCTATGATGATCATCATGTATGTGGGCATATGCTATGCATCCAAATATGCAAAGATGCCCAATGCCTGTCTTATATCTAATGAATTCCTCACAAGGTGTCATGTATATTGGAAGTTTATTAAGCAAGTAGTTTGCAGTATGAATTACTTTTGCCTAATATTGATTCAAAAGATGTTTCTCACTAAGCATTGGTCTAGCACTTGCGAGAGCTAAATCAATAGCACATTGGACAGCCAACCCAACTTTAAAGGTTTTTTATGATTCCAACCTAGCATTGCATTAGTGCACTAGGATTTCTGCTTGATGGCCTTCTTCTCCTGCGAATCATCACTATGGAAGAACTACCACCCCGGTGGTCGAAGCTACTATTGCTAGCTCCTACCCCTCGGTACTAGGGTAAGCATGCCCACAAAACATGGACAAATAATTTTGCCCGCCACCATTGCCCAGTTGCATTCAATGCACCATGGGGGACAAGATAGGTAGTACGCTATACACACCCTAAGAGCCGATCCCCATGCACTGGCTTTCTCCATGCACTTGGAAATCATTATCTAAAACTAAGGCCCCATGCAATGCCCGCTGTGCTATTTTCAAAGCAAGTAACTGAGGTACCCAGTCCAAGGCATGGGCAAGGGTATCCTCAAGACTTCCTATCTTTTTTTGGCCTAGTATGAAAATCACCTCATCGGCATCTCCAAGAATCATCCAACACAGGAACCCTTTTTCTCTGCAGAAAACAAAAACAAAAAACCTTGAGCCAGAGTTCAAACGACCTCGTGGGCAAAGCAAGTAAGCTTGCCAGAGGGCCTTGATTGAGGTAGAGCCAGTAGACAATGCCATTTTCAATGCCCAGTGATTTCCATCCATGGACTACTAGTCCTCCGGTGCATGGGGACCAAAGGGACCAATAAAGAGGCGAGTGCCTTTAAAATGTCAGTTTTGTAAGGGACTATAGATTCAATGTTACTTTTTTGGGTAATTAGGGCCATGGCCCTTTTTCATGAGTATTTGGTCAAGCTAACCCTATCACGACTACCTTAATTATACTTAAGATTCATTAGTATTTAATGTTGCCTTCAACATGAGAGGTTAAGGTTTTTTTAATGTATGACAGTGGGTTCCATTCCATGGTTTTCCCCCTCTTTCACACCTCTCCTCCTCCTTTTCACCCTCTTTCACCTCTCTCCTCCTTTTTCAATCATCTTCCTTTCACTTACTTTTTTTTGTTTTTCCCAATTACATGTTATGAGAAGATTCTATTTTACCGTCAATTTCTATGTTTGGTTGATACGCTCTTACAAATTGTATGCTTTGCTCTTTTCACTGTAGCCAACCATGATGCATTTACATGACTTGACATTCCACTTTCTACGATGATCATCATGTATGTGGGCATATGCTATGCATCCAAATATGCAAAGATGCCCAATGCCTGTCTTATATCCAACGAATTCCTCACAAGGTGTCATGTTTATTGGAAGCCGATTAAGCAAGTAGCTTGCAGTATGAATTGCTTTTGCCTAATATTGATTCAAAAGATGTTTCTCACTGAGCATTGGTCTAGCACTTGCGAGAGCTAAATCAATAGCACATTGGACAGCCAACCCAATTGCGAGGGTTTTTTATGATTCCAACCTAGCATTGCATCAATGCACTAGGATTTCTGCTTGATGGCCTTCTTCTCGTGCCAATCATCACTATGGAAGAACTACCACCCTTGTGGTCGAAGCTACTATTGCCAGCTCCTACCCCTCAGGACTAGGGTAAGCATGCCCACAAAACATGGACAAGCAGTTTTGCCCGCCACCATTGCCCAACTGCATTCAATGCACCATGGGGGACAAGATAGGTGATAGGCTATACACACACTAAGAGCCGATCCCCATGCTCTGGCTTTCTCCATGCATTTGAAGATCATTATCCGAAACTAAGGCCACATGCAATGCCCTATGTGCTATTTTCAAAGCTAGCCAACCGAAGTACCCTGTCCAAGGCGTGGGCAAGGGTATCCTCAAGAATTCCTACCTTTTTTTCGCCTAGTATGAAAATCACCTCGTCACCATCTCCAAGAATCATCCAACACTGGAACCCTTTTTCTCTACAGAAAACAAAAACAACAAACCTTGAGCGAGAGTTGAAGCGACCTCGAGGGCAAAGCAAGTAAGCTTGCCATAGGGCCTTGATTGAGGTAGAGCCGGTAGACAATGCCATTTTCAACGCCCAGTGATTTCCATCCATGGACTCTTAGTCCTCTAGTGCATGGGGACCAAAGGGACCAATAAAGAGGCGAGTGCCTTTAAAATGTCAGTTTTGTAAGGGACTATAGATTCAATGTTACTTTTTTGGGTAATTAGGTCCATGGCCCTTTTCATGAGTATATGGTCAAGCTAACCCTATCATGACTACCTTATTTATACTTAAGATTCATTAGTATTTAATGTTGCCTTCAACAATAGAGGTTAAGGTTTTTTTAATGTATGATAGTGGGTTCCATTCCATGGTTTTCCCCCTCTTTCACTCTCTCCTCCTCCTTTTCACCCTCTTTCACCTCTCTCCTCCTTTTTCAATCATCTTCCTTTCACTTACTTTTTTTTGTTTTTCCCTTTTACATATGAGAAGATTCTATTTTACCGTCAATTTCTATAAGTGTAGCATTTTCTTTAATACGAGGACTTTGTGGTTGTGCCTTGTTTCTCCATGGGACTGCCAACTAAAGAGGCATGAAACAGTAAAATATGCTTACGTGTTAAGCTCTTGTAAAAAGTTAACATAATAAACATGCGGGATAGTATTGGCCCCCAATGACTTTGTATTGGGTTTTAGGTCTGCACCAAGCTTTAAAAATTCTCTTCTTTTTTTTTTGAAAATTTTATATTCGTAATTCATGCAATGCCTTTACTTGTTAAAAAATGTAGGTAGTGAGAGTGGATTCGGGTGCTAACTAAAGCACCTTATCAGATGTCCAGGTGCCCCAACAAGCAGTAATAGGGGCATCGTTCCATTCAGTGACAGTTGCCACAAATTCAATTTGGCATTACATCCCACTTTAATGTCAAGTTGTAGCCTAAATGACAACCTCATGGATGCCATCTTGCAATGTGCATGGCATATCTTCAACAAGAGACCTATGGCTACATTGTATATACACTAGTGGGCCAATGATGAGAAACAACAACATGAATGATGGTGGACACTACCTTACGGCCTAATGGGAGTGGAAATTGCGTTAAAAAGTGAGATATGAGAGAGAGAAATGTCTTTTGAAGGCCTCATGAGACTATAAGACAAGATACGCTAAAAAGTGGTATGTAATACAAGCCGCCATTGGTCGAAGCAAGTGAACAAATATGAAGAGGGAGAAAGAAAAGAAAGAAATATGTATTAATGTCGGTGGGAGGCGTCATGCACCTATGGGTCAAAGTGCACAAAAAAAGTACTCATACAAGCCTCAGTGGGCTGGAGCAAAGGGCATGCTAGGGCCCTTGTTGAGTACTAATCTATGCTAGCAAAATCATAATCATAACCATAGCTAGCCAAGCACAAGCTTAATCAAGTTGATCTTGGAGCTAGGACTTAAAAAACGGAGCCCCGCACAATGCTGGCTCTCTGGTGAGCTGTGAAAATATCTTGTATATGTGTCTTATCAAGCTTGTGCCGAGGAGCGCGGTCACCTCGATCTCTGAACTCTTTGGGCTATGTCCAAGGTGACCCCTCATTTCTGTCGATCCCCCTTAAGGAAAGCTATGATAGATCGAACCTCAATAGAATGTGCTCTGGTCACTCTATGTTGTCTTGTGCATGATCTCTATGTCCCTCTCTCAGTGGCACTTTGTGGCTCTCTCTCTTGATCTAGGATACCCTTCCTCCTCCTCTACTCCACTGTGTCCTAGAGCTGACTCATATTAATCGCTAGACCCAGTCAGCCTCCATGTCCTATGTTCTAGCCACCTTCTACTGCTCTTTGAAACATCATAGGAGTGTGTCCCTGTGCCAATGCATCTCCATCAGATAGATCCCAACACAGACCTGGTCATGGAAATGGATCAATCATGATAGTGGACCGAAGCCACTCTTCTCTAGGTAGAGACAGTGGTAGCATCCCCATATCTCATAATAGGCTGGGCAAATACAAATAAAATGCTCATTTGTCTCAACTGCCTCCAGCATACATAGCATGCAAATCCTCTACTCTTTGGGTATACTTATAGCTCTCCGTGCCTCAATCCATTTGTCCAATGGCAATCCTTGGTGCATATGAGACTCCTATGTCCTCGAGGTACTGGGGTCTAATTGGTTGCTAAATGTAAACTTCCTTGTCTAGGTAACCATGAGAAAAGCAATTTGACATCTAGCTGATACACATTCCATTGGTTTATCATGGCTAGTGATATAAAAAATTTTATGGAATCCATCCATCTATGCTATTGAAGCATAAGTCTTATCATAATCTTGACCATATTGATGTGCAATACCATTTGCAACTAGTCTAGCTTTGTATCTTTCAATGTTGCCATCTCGACTATACTTTATTTTGTAAACCCCATTTGTTTGCCATGGCCTTCTTTCTTGGTGGAAGGTCGCATAAATCCCAAGTGTTGTTTTTGTACAAAGTATCCATGTCTTCATTCATAGAAGTATGTCATTTTGGCTTATCAACTGTGTCCTCAAAGTACACTAGCTCTTCTATAGCCATGACGATAGTCATAAGAGCATAATTTGTGGTTTCAACTTGAATTGCTTTAATTTTGAGCATTTGTTCACCTTGCTAGTGGTTTGCTTTCTCTTGTAGACCATCTAAGTTGTTGCTCTTCTTGAGGAACCTCTGGAAATTCTTGCTCTTCTTCATCAACCTTCTCTATAGGTGATTGAGTAACCGGTGTGACCATCTCCTATGTATTTGATGTTTTCCATTCTAATTCTTCATCAAACACTATAGTCTAGAGAATATGACTGTTTGGTTGATACGATCATACAAATTTTATGCTTTGCTCTCTTCACTGTAGCCAACCATGATGCATTTACATGACTTGGCATTCCACTTTCTACGATGATCATCATGTATGTGGGCATATGCTATGCATCCAAATATGCAAATATGCCTAATACCTGTCTTATATCCAATGAATTCCTCACAAGGTGTCATGTTTATTGGAAGCCGATTAAGCAAGTACTTTGTAGTATGAATTGCTTTTGCCTAACATTGATTCAAAAGATGTTTCTCACTGGGCATTGGTCTAGCACTTGCGAGAGCTAAATCAATAGCACATTGGACAGCCAACCCAACTTCAAAGGTTTTTTATGATTCCAACCTATCATTGCATGAGTGCACTAGGATTTCTACTGGATGGCCTTCTTCTCCTACCAATCATCACTATCGAAGAACTACCACCGCGGTGGTCAAAGATGCTATTGCCAGCTCCTACCCCTCGGGACTGGGGTAAGCATGCCCACAAAACATGGATAGGCAATTTGGACTGCCACCATTTCCCAAATGCATTCAATGCGCCATGGGGGACAAGATAGGTGATAGGCTATACACACCTAACAGCCGATCCCCATGCACTGGCTTTCTCCATGCATTTGGAGATCATTATCTGAAACTAAGACCCCATGCAATGCCCCCTGTGCTATTTTCAAAGCTAGCCAATCGAAGTACCCAGTTCAAGGCATGGGCAAGAGTATCCTCAAGAATTCCTACCTTTTTTTAGCCTAATATGAAAATCACCTCGTCGGCATCTCCAAGAATCATCCTACACAGGAACCCTTTTTCTCTGTAGAAAACAAAAACAAAAAACCTTGAGCCACAGTTCAAGCGATCTTGTGGGCAAAGCAAGTAAGCTTGCCATAGGGCCTCTATTGAGGTAGAGCCAGTAGACAATGCCATTTTCAATGCCCAGTGATTTCCATCCATGGACTCCTAGTCCTCTAGTGCATGGGGACCAAAGGGACCAATAAAGAGGCGAGTGCCTTTAAAATGTCAGTTTTGTAAGGGACTATAGATTCAATGTTACTTTTTTTGGTAAGTAGGGCCATGGCCCTTTTTCATGAGTTTTGTGTCAAGCTAACCCTATCACAACTACCTTAATTATACTTAAGATTCATTAGTATTTAATGTTGCCTTCAACATGAGAGGTTAAGGTTTTTTTAATGTATGATAGTGGGTTCCATTCCATGGTCTTCCCCCTCTTTCACCTCTCTCCTCCTTTTTCAATCATCTTCCTTTCACTTACTTTTTTTTGTTTTTCCCTTTTACATGTTATGAGAAGATTCTATTTTACTGTCAATTTCTATAAGTGTAACATTTTCTTTAATATGAGGACTTTGTGGTTGTGCCTTGTTTCTCCATGGGATGGCCAACTAAAGAGGCATGAAACAGTAAAATATGCTAACGTGTTAAGCTCTTGTAAAAAGTTAACATAATAAACATGCAGGACAGTATTGGCCCCCAACGACTTTGTATTGGGTTTTAGGTCTCCACCAAGCTTTAAAAATTTTCTTCTTTTTTTTTTGAAAAATCTATATTTGTAATTCATGCAATGCCTTTACATGTTAAAAAATGTAGGTAGTGAGAGTGGATTCGGGTGCTAACTAAAGCACCTTATCAGATGTCCAAGTGCCCCAACAAGCAGCAATAGGGGCATCGTTCCATTCAGTGACAGTTGCCACAGGTTCGATTTGGCATTACATCCCACTTTAATGTCAAGTTGTAGCCTAAACGACAACCTCATGGATGCCATCTTGCAATGTGCATGGCATATCTTCAAGAAGAGACCTATGGCTGCATCGTATATACATTAGTGGGCCAATGATGAAAAACAACAACATGAATGATGGTGGACACTGCCTTACGGCTTAATGAGAGTAGAAATTGCGTTAAAAAGCGAGATATGAGAGAGAGAGATGTCTTTTGAAGGCCTCATGGGACTATGAGACAAGATACGCTAAAAAGTGGTATGTAATACAAGCCGCCATTGGCCAAAGCAAGTGAACAAATATGAAGAGGGAGAAAGAAAACAAAGAATTATGTATTAACGTCGGTGGAAGGTTTCGTGGACCTGTGGGACAAAGTGTGCAAAAAAAGTACTCATACAAGCCTCAGTGGGTTGGAGCAAAGGGCGCGCTAGGGCCCTTGTTGAGTACTAATCTATGCTAGCAAAATCATAATCATAACCATAGCCAGCCAAGCACAAGCTGAATCAAGTCGATCTCGGAGCTAGGACTTAAAAAATGGAAATGGATCAGTCATGAGAGTGGACGGAAGCCACTGTTCTGTAGGTAGAGACAGTGGTAGCATCCCCATATCTCATAATAGGCTAGGCAAATACAAAGAAAATGATCATTTTTCTCAACTGCCTCTAGCGTACATGGCATGCAAATCCTCTACTCTTTGGGTATACACTTGTAGCTCTCCGTGCCTCAATCCATTTGTCCAACGGCAATCCTTGGTGCATATGAGACTAATCTGTCCTTGAGGTACCAAGGTCTGATGGTAAATCCCTCCTCGGCCAAGTAACACTCTTTCTCTTCTGATATTGCTCTTAGACATCAATGTGCTTTGTCTTGGAGTGATATACTAGATTCTTGGCTAATGCTTGAGTGGATTTATTATCAAAGCATATTGTTAGTGGCTTTGACTCATGAAATTAATGTATTTCTGACAATGGAATTGTGAGCCAGCACCTATTGTGAGTGCCCTATATTCTACTTTAATTGAACACAAAGACACATTTGGTTGCTTGTTTGACAACTAGAATATAGCACCTTGACCAAGGCAAAATGCATATCCTTGTGTGGATCTTCTAGTCTCATGATCTCCTGCATAGTCACTATCACAATATCCATGCAACCTTGGATGACTTCCTTTGTTATGCTATTCCAAACTATCTTGTATCTCTCATGTACCTTAAGACTCTCTTGGCTGCATTGTAATGAGACTATTTTATAACTTGTGCAAGTGAGCTAGTTGCATAACAAATATCTGGCCTGGTAATAGCTAGATATGTAAGAGATTCATTAGAGGTCCATAGTACTGGTCATTGACCACGCAAGTTTTTACGAGTCTTTGGTAAGTTTCAAACTCTCCTCCATGGGAGTGGCTACAATCTTGCAATCAACCATATGAAACCTTCTTTAGGGGACTATCCATGTATTTCAGCTAGCTCATGAATGTGCTATCCGAGTCTCTCCAAAATTCAATACCAAGACAACAATGCATAAGTCCAAGATCTTTCATGTCGAACTCTGCAAATTCTTGTTTCAGCTTGTTGATGAATCTCTTATTACTTCCTACCACAATCAGATCATCTACATACAGGAATGCAATAGTAATGTCTTCCCCTTGAACTTTGTTGTAAAGAGTGTGATTTGACGTAGGCTAAATTAGTAAAATACTTGTTGATTCTATTGTACCAACTTCTGGGTGCTTGCTTTATGCCATAAAGACTTTTCTTGAGATGGCAAACCTGATGCTCTTTTCCTAGTTCAACCTGCTCTATTGGTTGCTAAATGTAAACTTCCTCATCTAGGTAACCAATCTAGGTAACCATGAGAAAAGCAATTTGACATCTAGCTGATATGCATTCCATTAGTTTATTGTGGCTAGTGATATAAAGAATTTTATGGAATTCATCTATCTATGCTACTAGATCATAATCTTGACCATAGTGATGTGCAATACCTTTTGCAACTAGTCTAGGTTTGTATCTTTCAATGCTGCCATCTCGAATATACTTTATTTTGTAAACCCCTTTTGTTTGCCATGGCCTTCTTTCCTAGTGGAAGGTCACATAAATCCCAAGTGTTGTTTTTGTACAAAGTATCCATCTCTTCATTCATAGAAGTTTGTCATTTTGGCTTATCAACTATGTCCTCAAAGTACACTGGCTCTTCTGTAGCCATGACGATAGTCATAAGAGCATAATTGGTGGTTTCAACTTGAATTGCTTTGCCTTTTGAGCATCTATTCACCTTACTAGTGGTTTGCTTTCTCTTGTAGACCATCTAAGTTGTTGCTCTTCTTGAAGAACCTCTGGCAATTCTTGCTCTTCTTCATCAACCTTCTCTATAGGTGATTGAGTAACTGGTGTGACCATCTCCTATGTATTTGATGTTTTCCATTCTGATTCTTCATCAAACACTATAGTCTAGAGAATATGACTTTTGGTTGATACGATCATACAAATTGTATGCTTTGCTCTCTTCACTGTAGCCAACCATGATGCAATTACATGACTTGACATTCCACTTTCTACGATGATCATCATGTATGTGGCCATATGCTATGCATCCGAATATGCAAAGATGCCCAATGCCTGTCTTATATCCAACGAATTCCTCACAAGGTGTCATGTTTATTGGAAGCCGATCAAGCAAGTACTTTGTAGTATGAATTGCTTTTGCCTAATATTGATTCAAAAGATGTTTCTCACTGAGCATTGTTCTAGCACTTGCGAGAGCTAAATCAACAGCACATTGGACAGCCAACCCAACTTCAAAGGTTTTTTATGATTCCAACCTAGCATTGCATTAGTGCACTAGGATTTCTCCTTGATGGCCTTCTTCTCCTAACAATCATCACTATGGAAGCACTACCACCCCAGTGGTCGAAGCTACTATTGTGAGCTCCTACCCCTCGAGACTAGGGTAAGCATGCCCACCAAATATGGACAGGCAATTTTGCCCGCCACCATTGCCCAGCTGCATTCAATGTGCCATGGGGGACAAGATAGGCGATAGGCTATACACACCTAAGAGCCGATCCCCATGCACTAGCTTTCTCCATGCATTTGGAGATCATTATTCGAAACTAAGGCCCCATGCAATGCCAGCTGTGCTATTTTCAAAGCTAGCCAACCGAAGTACCCAGTCCAAGGCATGGGCAAGGGTATCCTCAAGAATTCCTACCTTTTTTTGGCCTAGTAGTAAAATCACCTCGTCGGCATCTCCAAGAATCATCCAACACAGGAACCCCTTTTCTCTGCAAAGAACAAAAGCAAAAAACCTTAAGCCAGAGTTCAAGCGACCTCGTGGGCAAGGCAAGTAAGCTTGTCATAGGGCCTTGATTGAGGTAGAGCCGGTAGACAATGCCATTTTCAACGCCTAGTGATTTCCATCCATGGACTCCTAGTCCTCCAGTGCATGGGGACCAAAGGGACCAATAAAGAGGCGAGTGCCTTTAAAATGTTAGTTTTGTAAGGGACTATAGATTCAATGTTACTTTTCTGGGTAATTAGGGCCATGGCCCTTTTTCATGAGTATTTGGTCAAGCCAACCCAATCACGACTACCTTAATTATACTTAAGATTCATTAGTATTTAATGTTGCCTTCTACATGAAAGGTTAAGTTTTTCTTAATGTATGATAATGGGTTCCGTTCCATGGTCTTCCCCCTCTTTCACCTCTCTCCTCCTCCTTTTCACCCTCTTTAACCTCTCTCCTCCTTTTTCAATCATCTTCCTTTCACTTACTTTTTTTTGTTTTTCCCTTTTACATGTTATAAAAATATTCTATTTTACCGTCAATTTCCATAAGTGTAACATTTTCTTCAATACGAGGACTTTGTGGTTATGCCTTGTTTCTCCATGGGACGGCCAACTAAAGAGGCATGAAACAGTAAAATATGCTTACGTGTTAAGCTCTTGTAAAAAGTTAACATAATAAACATGCGGGATAGTATTGGCCCCCAATGACTTTGTATTGGGTTTTAGGTTCCCACCAAGCTTTAGAAATTCTCTTCGTTTTTTTTTGAAAAATTTATATTCATAATTCATGCGATGCCTTTACTTGTTAAAAAATGTAGGTAGTGAGAGTGGATTTGGGTGCTAACTAAAGCACCTTATCAGATGTCCAAGTGCCCCAACAAGCAACAATAGGGGCATCGTTCCATTCAGTGACAGTTGCCACAAATTCGATTTGGCATTACATCCCACTTTAATGTTAAGTTGTAGCCTAAAGGACAACCTCATGGATGCCCTCTTGCAATGTGCATGGCATATGTTCAAGAAGAGACCTATGGCTGCATCGTATATACACTAGTGGGCCAATGATGAAAAACCTCAACATGAATGATGGTGGACACTACCTTACGGCTTAACGGGAATGGAAATTGCATTAAAAAGCGAGATATGAGAGAGAGAGATGTCTTTTGAAGGCCTCATGGGACTATGAGACAAGATACACTAAAAAGTGGTATGGAATACAAGCCGCCATTAGCCGAAGCAAGTGAACAAATATGAAGAGGGAGAAAGAAAAGAAAGAAATATGTATTAACATCGATCGGAGGCCTCATGGACCTATGCCACAAAGTGCACATAAAAAGTACTCATACAAGCCTCAGTGGGCTAGAGCAAAGGGCACGCTAGGGCCCTTGTTGAGTACTAATCTATGCTAGCAGAATCATAATCATAACCATAGCCAGCCAAGCACAAGTTGAATCAAGTTGATCTCGGAGCTAGGACTTAAAAAATGGAGCCCCGCACAATGATGGCTGTCTGTCTTGTATCTATGTCTGTCTTGTGCCGAGGAGCATGGTCTCCTCGATCTCTGAACTCTTTGGGCTATGTCCAAGGTGACCCCTCATTTCTATCGATCCCCCTTAAGGAAAGCTATGATAGGTCGAACCTCAACAGAATGTGCTATGGTCACTGTATGTTGTCTCATGCATGATCTCTATGTCCCTCCCTCAGTCGCACTTTGCGGCTCTCTCTATTGATATCAACTGCCCTCACCTTAGCTAGGTCCTCCTCCTCTACTCCATTGTGGCCTAGAGCTGATTCATATATATCTTGTTGGTGGACTCTGTTTTTCCATTGCCTTGGGGATAGTAAGATGTGCTTTTTCTATAGTTCACCATAAAGCTAGACAAAAGTTCTTGGATTTCATCATTGACAAAATGTGTGCGTCCATGTTTTAAATCCTAAGTTATATTGGCAAGAAGTTTTTAGTAAGCTTATATATTTGATGACATCTAGACCACCAAACATTTCCATGCAATAGGACTTGTGAGCAAGTGAATGGAAAATCCATGTGTCCATGCTATGGCATAAGAATTTTAGAGCCCTACTTACATATGGACCTTGCAGTCCTTTCCCTTTAAAAAATTGAATTTTATGATTTTGTGAGTTAGAAAACTCCTTTTGTATTTTTATTTTTAATTTATTAGAGCTTGCATTCCTTTCCCTTTAAAAATTTTGAACTTTCATGATTTCATGAGTTAGAAAACCCCTTTTGTATTTGTATTTTCAATTTATTGGATTGAAAAATTAAATCTTTGCATAATGGAATGATGGAAGAAAATAATTGTGAAGATAGTGGGAGAGAGGGAAGGAGTCTCACTTGCGGCTTTCTCACATACACAATGTTCATCATGAGTTTGTTTGCAGGTTGAAGAAAGCCTTGTATGGCTTAAAGCAAGCACCTAGAGCATGGTCTGACAAGATAGGACAGTATCTTGTCACTATTGGCTTTCAGATTTCCAAGGCAGATTTCTCACTTTATGTGAGAAAAACAGAGAAAGGTATTATGTTGCTTGTCATTTATGTTGATGATTTGATCATCACAAGTGATAGTGATAAAGATATCCTTCATGTGAAAATGCTATTGAAGCAGAAGTTTGAGATGAAGGATTTGGGAGAGCTGCGTTATTTCTTGGGCATTGAGGTGATTAGATCACCAAGTGGGATACAGCTCTTGCAAAGGCAGTATGGATTGGACATGCTGTCCAAATATGGGATGACAGGCTGTAAGCCTATTTCAATTCCTTTGGAGCAGAATGTGAAGCTGAGCGCAGATGCAGGTGAGCTTCTGGAAGACCCTATTATGTACAGACGCATAGTAAAAAGTTTGATTTATATGACTATTACCAAGCCAGATTTGAGCTATGTTGTTGGAATGGTAAGTCAATTTATGTAGGCTCCAAGGAAACCGCATTTGAATGCGGCTAAATGCATACTCAGGTATGTGAAGTCCACATTGCAGTATGGACTATTTTATGAGACTGGGGTTCAGATACAGTTGCATGGATACACTGATGCTGATTGGGTTGGTAGTATTTCTGATAGACGACAACTAATCTTGCCTTGTATCTGTTCACAGAACCATCTGCATTGTGCTTCACCTTATAAACCCACTTACAGCCAATTGCATTCTTGTCTTTAGGCAAAGGCACCAATTCCCATGTAGCATTTGCTTCCAAGGAATCCATTTCTTCATCCATGGCTTTCTCCCATTTTTCTTTTCCCATGGCTTGCTCAAAAGAAGTGGGTTCTGGTTCCTGTATCACTTTGACCATATAGGCATAGTGAATGGCTGTAAATCCATCATATTTCAGCCTATCCATAGGGTATCTAGCTCTGGTAAACCTGCGCAAAATAGCCTCACTTCCAGGTGCTCTCAAAACATCCCTGGTCTTCCTTACTCTAGGTGCAATAACAGAAGGAATACCCAACTTATCATTGATACTCTATTCTGAGCCACTGGATTTACCATCCACATAAGAATGACTTGCATTCACATCAAACATGGGCAGATCTACCTTCTCTTTTCCTTTTCGTGATACCTGCATACCACTATCTGCATTGCTTTGAGGAGATTCTGCTGATCTCAATCTACCTGTCCATGGTGAAGTATGTGAACCATTGCTAGAGGACACTGCAGGTCCACTAATATTTTGTGATTGCTGCTGCGAATTTTGTGCAGCATTATTATTTTGTGCATCTACATCAATCATCACATTTACTGTTTCATATCAGCTGCTCATCTCATAAAAAACATCTCTGCTCACTGTAAACTTACGAGTAGAAGGGTAATAGCATCTATACCCATTTTGCTGCAGAGAATAACCAATAAAGATGCACTTCTCAGCTTTTGGATCCAACTTGGACCTCAACTCATCTGGCACATGAACATAGGCAATGCAACCAAAAATTTTCAAATGAGAAATATCTGGTTTCCTACCAGTATACATCTCCTCTGGCATCATGCCATGTATTGCTACAATGGGAGTCCTATTCATTGTGTAAACTGCTGTAGCAACTTCTTCAGCCCAATAATAATCTGGAAGGTTTTTTTCATTTAGCATGGCCCGAGATACCTCTCCAATATGCCTGTTTTTCCTTTCTGCAAGTCCATTTTGCTGTGGGGTATGACTGCATGAATATTGATGCTTTATGCCATGCTCCTGCAGGAACCTTGCAAACTCATTTGAGAGGTGCTCTCCCCCTCCATTTGACCTTAGGCATTTTATTTGCAAGCCTGTTTCTTTTTCAACCATAGCTTTTTAAGCTTTGAAGTGCCTAAACATTCCACTTTTCTTTTTCATAAAATACACCCAAACTTTTTTGCTATAGTCATTAATAAAAGTGACAAAATAATGACAGCCTCCAATAATAGATGCAGCTTTAGTAGTCCACACATCAGAGTGGATTAATTCCAATGGCTTCTTACTCTCTTGAACATGCCCAGGAAATGGTTTCCTTACCTGTTTTCCAAATTAACAGGCTTCACATGTTGAGATATCGAGCTCCACTTGTGATATGCCAGGGTGACCATTGTGCATTTATGTCACCGACTTGTTAGCTGCGCTGCAGATGCGGTTGGTACACTGCCCACGAATAATAGCTGGATGACAACTATCCTTATTTACACTAGTTTGTGGCTCAGTTAGTATGCCACCTTAGTTAGTTGAGTTTGGTTTGAGACCCACATATAGGGTTCTTCTATTTCTTTGTACTAGAGTTCTTTTGGCTTTCACAACTAAGAAGAGGAAAACTGTTTTCAGCCTCCACCTGTGTGTGTATTCCCCCATTGTGCATGTGAGAAAGCCGCAAGTGAGACTCCTTCCCTCTCTCCCACTATCTTCACAATGGTATCAGAGCCTTGTTCGTGGTAAGGAGCTCAAGAAAGCAAACCAATTTCGCAGTGTCCTGGTAAAAGGACCAGTGTTGCTTTCCTATTTCGAGTTTGGGAGCAAATCTCTGCAGGTAGCACAGCCAGAAGTGCAAGAGCGCACTGTCTCAGATTGAGACGCCCTTCGCGGTGTGGCGAGAGGGCAGTATATGCTGCGGGTTAGGGCAAAGCCTCCTGTGACTTTATTTTTCTGATTCGAGGCTATTTCGGGGCCCATTTTGAAGGCGGAAGTTCTTCACAGGCACTCAGAAAAAGGCCCTGTTTTTGCTGTGCGACCACTGCTCGGCTGGTCGGTGAAAAGTTGCTGTAGAAATTGCATCGTATGCCTGTGTGCAGAGATATTGGAAGTTGCAGAATCATGCTTGTTGCCTGTTGATGCAAAATCGTCACTAGGAAGTGACTGTGTGGTCAAATACCACTTTCGTCAGTTTTGCAGATCTGCCCGTGTGAGGCAAAAGCTATGTTTTTCGCAGTGACAGAATATTTTGCAGTGTTCTGTAATGGCGTCTGATTCTCTTTCACAGATTGTCACTGAAAAGCTTGACAAGAATAACTTCCAGGCATGGAATTTTAGAATGACGAATTTCCTTATGGGAAAAGGCTATTGGGAGTTCATTACAGGAAATGAAGAAGAACCAGTTCTTCCTAATGTTCCCAATCAACAGGAAATGTAGGCATTTAAAGGATGGCATGAGAGAGCCAGAAAAGTTATGTATTGGCTGTCTATCAGTATTTCGAATTCTATGATTGTGCATATTCAGGATGTAAGTACGCCAAAGGAGGCATGGGATACTTTGGCAAAAATGTACAGCACAAATACGCAAGCCAGGAAAATGCAGCTCAAACAGGAGTTGCATAATGTGCAGAGACAAAATTTGAGCATCAATGACTACCACATGAAGGTGAAGAAAATTGCAGATGCACTTGCTTCCATTGGTGAAAAATTTCCTGATTTTGAAGAGTTGTTTGCTCTTCTAATTTCTGAAGAGCAGAGAAATGGGGGTGCATCTTCTTCAGGAGGAACTTTAAAAGAAACTGTCTTCTACTCAAATGCTGGAAGAGGTAGAGGCAGAGGTAGAGGAGGCCGATTTGTAGGCCATGGTAGAAATCAGAATATGCAGCAAACTCAAGAAAACCAGTCCTATGGAGGAGGACGTGGTAACTCTAGAGGCAGGGGGAGCCAAAGAGGCCGTGGTGGATGGCAGAGAGGCCAAAATGCAAACAATAATGTTGAATGCTACTACTATCGTAAAATGGGTCATATGGCTAAGGACTGCTACAAAAAGCAGAATGACATTATGAATGGAAAATTGCAGCAAGGCAATTATGCATCTTCCAGTAGACAGGGCGATGACAGAAATGAGCATAAATTTATGGTGCAGCACATGACCAATTCTGTGACAACTGCAGAAGAACAAAATGATGTGTGGTATGTTGACTCAGGTGCGTCAAACCACATGACAGGTCATGCAGAGTGGATGCAGGATGCAAGGAAAATGGAAAAACCAGGATTTGTGGAGACTGGTGATGATACTGCACATCCTATTATGCAGATTAGTGAAATTCCTTTGTCTATGCAGGATGGGAAAAAGAAATATCTGTCTGATGTATTTCATGTCTCGAACATCACCAAGAACCTGGTTTCTATTGGTCAAATGGTTGAGCAAGGCTTGCAGGTCAGATTTAATCCTCATGGATGCTTTATTGAGGATATGAAAAATAACGGTCGCTTGATAGCAAAAGGAAAGAAGAAGGGCAGGATGTTTACGTTGGATGCGGACATGCCTGAATTGAGTGCAGCAATGTTTGCACATGGGACCGGTGTAGTTGCAGATATTGATATATGGCATAAACGCATTGGTCATGTTAATATACAGCGACTTAAATCAATGCAAGCCCAAAATATTATTGCAGGATTGCCAAAATTTAAGGTTGCAGAAATGCATAAGGTTTGTGAAGCTTGTCAATTTGGAAAACAGGCAAGGAAACCATTTCCTAGGCATGTTCAAGAGAGTAAAAAGCCATTGGAAATAATCCACTCTGATGTGTGGACTACTAAAGCTGCATCTATTGGAGGCTGCCACTATTTTGTCACTTTCATTGATGACTTCAGTAGAAAAGTTTGGGTGTATTTTATGAAAAAGAAAAGTGAAGTGTTTGGGCACTTCAAAGCTTTTAAAGCTATGGTTGAAAAAGAAACAGGCCTATAAATAAAATGCCTAAGGTCAGATGGAGGGGGAGAGTACCTCTCAAATGAGTTTGCAAGGTTCCTGCAGGAGCATGGCATAAAGCAGCAATATTCATGCAGTCATACTCCACAATAAAATGGACTTGCAGAAAGGAAAAATAGGCATATTGGAGAGGTATCTCGGGCCATGCTAAATGAAAAAAATCTACCAGATTATTATTGGGCTGAAGTAGTTGCTACAGCAGTTTACATAATGAACAAGACTCCCACTGCAGCAATACATGGCATGACGCCAGAGGAGATGTATACTGGTAGGAAACTAGACATTTCTCATTTGAAAATTGTTGGTTGCATTGCCTATCTTCATGTGCTAGACGAGTTGAGGTCCAAGTTGGATCCAAAAGCTGAGAAGTGCGTCTTTATTGGTTATTCTCTGCAGCAGAAAGGGTATAGATGCTATAACCCTTCTTCTCATAAGTTTACAGTGAGCAGAGATGTTGTTTTTCATGAGATGAGCAGTTGGTATAAACCAGTAAATGTGATGATTGATGTAGATGCACAAAATGGTAATGCTGCACAGAATTCACAGCAGCAATCACAAAATATCAGTGGACCTGCAATGTCCTCTAGCAGTGGTTCACATACTTCACCATGGACAGGCAGATTGAGATAAGGAGAATCTCCTGAAAGCAATGCAGATAGTGGTATGCAGGTATCACGAAAAGGAAAAGAGAAGGTAGATCAGCCCATGTTTGATGTGAATGCAGGTCACTCTTATGTAGATGGTGAATCCAGTGGCTCAGAACAGAGCATTGATGATGAGTTGGGTATTATGGACATGCAGACTACACTTGGCCAATTCCCATTCTTTTTCAAACTTGAAACACGACCCATCGGGGTTACAGTGGTCCTAGTCAAGAAGCAAAGTCATTGCCAAGAGATTGAGATGGAAAGTGCCCACAGGCAACCGCCGCTAGCGCTCCATCATTGGCTACACATCAGCATGATCTCATCCTCCCCCGAGCTCCTATTGACACCTACACCCCTTATGCAACCGCCTTGTATTGATTAAGACCAGGGCGGTCTGACTATGATTATGATGATGATGAGGAGGAGGATGATTATGATGCCATCATTGATGATATGACTTTATTTTTTAGAACTTAGCATTCAGCATGGGTGATGATGCTCGCTTAGTAGCTCCACCCTTTTTGCTTGTTGTATTTGGTTTTCTACTAGTCTCGTAGACCCATCGGTCTTTAGTAGGCTCTAATAGTCTCTGTCTCTCTGTCTCTCTCTGTCTCTGTCTCTGTCTCTGTCTTTGTCTCTCTCTCTCTGTCTCTTTCTCTCGCTCTCAACTGCTCATCTCTTCCTCTCTTAGTGCTCAGCTCAGCTCTAATGCTCCCTCTAATTGCTTAGCTCTAGCTCTCAACTCTCCCTCTTTCTGCACGTCCTCGCCGCTCAGCTCTTCCTCTCCCATCTGCTCCTAGCCACTTGACTCCATTCGCCTAAGCTCTCTCCTAAGCGCTTTGATAGCCCATCAAACTCACAAAAGAAAGTCGTTGCTGCCGCCACACCCCATCAGCTATACTATTCATTCCATTGTTAATTTCCAAGGTTCCGCTAAAGTTTATTTGAACTTCAGTTCAATCAATCCATCTCGTTTCACTAACTTCAGCCCGATTTAGTTTAGTCGTTCCAATCAGCCAGCTCAGTTTCAACTTTGTCGATTGACCACGGGCCAACCTGGAGGTTAGGACCAACATTGGGGTAGGCATATTTATGCAGGCCAGCATGGAACCTGCCCATATAAAGTAGTTTGCTACCTTGCCCTCGGCCAGCAAGATTTCTTACTCCAGCAGTTGCAGTTTTTGCCCCGACTCTTAGTGCAAAAACATATCACCCAATGAAGACCATTTCAAACTCACAAGAGCATATCTATTATCTATATCTTGAAGTTCGAGAGCTCAAGCTTTGGCCACAAAGGTCGTCATTGTCTCTCCCAAGTCCAGGTTCCGAGGGTTTCAACCACCATCCTGTCATTACTCTATTGTAGCATAGGTGTTCACAAGTGTAGCATAGGAGAGTTGTAGGATGAAGTGTGGAAAGTAGCTCTCATGCGTGCTTAGGTGAGAAAGAGGGCTTGTTCACAAGGATAGGTGGAGGCTCTCTCCTCCAAGGGAGTTCAAGGGTTTAGAAAGGGGTTGCAAAGTTCAAAAGGAGGATAAGGTCGAGAGAGCTAACTAGGGGTTCCATGGTTCAGAGGGGGTTACAAGGTTTAGGAGGATCCAAGGTCAAGGAGTGGAGAGCTAGTCTCTTTCATGACTTCAAAGGTTAAAGGGTTTAGGAGGAGGAGGGAGGAGAAGGAGAAGAAGGGGGGAGGATGGGAGATTGCAATCCTATCACACGATAGTGTTGAGGGAGCATGGAACCAAGGAGAACAAGCACATGAACACCAAAGTGCAATGAACACTGAACCCCAAAGAGTGGGAGCTTCATTCCATTGAGAAATATTTATACATGTTGGTCTCTACACAATTCGTAGATACCTCCAAGGTGGGACCTCTTTTGTAGGGGACCTCTTTGGTTTCTACACAACATGGGAGAACCTAATGAGTCCCCCCTGTTGAGAGTTCACGCTCAACATCATGTGATCATGTGTGCATAACACATCATGTGATCATATGTGCATAGCACTAACCCAATAGAGTGCTATAAAGGAAAGGGTTAGATGCCCTAACCCTAATCCTAAATGGGTTTGTATATATTCTACATTTTCAACTAAATCTAGTTTACAGTTAGTTATTTGTGGTGTGCCCTCTCTCCTCATCTCCACTCTTCTCCTCTCCCCTCTTTATATTTTGTCATGGTATCAGAGCTCCCTTGCCTTCCGCTTAGGCATTGCGATTCTTGAGAGAGTGAGAGAGATTGTGAGATCAAGAGTTCCTCTTGAGTGTTCTTCCTGCCCATTCACTTCTGTTGAGAGAACTTCTTCTTTGATAGAGAAATTCCATCGATTTGAGAGGAATTTCTGTCATTCATTTCCTTAAGAGTTCCTTGAAAGATTTCCGTTCATTGGAAGTAATTTCCGCCCATAGATTTTCATGCATTCTATGTGTGATTTCTTCATGAGAGATTGAGAGATTTATGTTTATCTTCTTTGCTCATTCCGGGACCCATTGGAGTTCTTCTTGTGAGAGAGATTCATTGAGTTTGAGAAAGAGAGATAATTGAGAGAGACGGAGAGAAACTGTCAACTTCTTGAATTTGACATTCTTAAGGGGGCTGCATAGGGGGCTACCACATGTCCTTCATGTCGTGTGTCTCCGTCAACGCCTTATGGTGTAATTGACTTTGTTGCAAGAGCGCAGATGCGCTAACCCTATTCAAGCGCAACCTGACTTTGAGGGATACCCAAATGCTCTTGACCAACAAGCAAAGCTCACATCTCCAAAGCTTGGCAACGACTGCTTGCTACATCGGGCTAAGGCCACCTCTCCACAAGCAGCTCCTTCAGCAGCGACGCCCACAGTAACATCTCCTCCAATAGCCGTTGCAAGCCACTGGCCTCTCTCAGAGCTCATACGCCTTCAACAATGGCGGCTCTACTCCTTCCTTCAACAATCTGCGACAAAGCGACCTTCTGCCTTCATAGACGCGGCTCAGCAAGACTCCACTAACTGCAAACTCCAACACGCATTGTCTCCAGCCAATAGCGCCTCTCCAACAGAACGGCAGCAACGACCGCTATCTCTATAGAACTCGTTGTTGCTGGAGTCAGTCGCGCTTGAGCTCGCTGGCATAGGAGCTTTGTAGTTACCAACGGGCTTCCCCACCGTCGACACAACGAGCACAAGGCTCCAAGGCCTTAGTCCAACTGCAGCACCAAATAACAACGCTCTCTGGCCCTTCAAATGACCTTCATCACGTCCAGCCTCCGACCATAACTTGCTTAACAATCGACCACAGCTGCACCGAGGTCCATCCACCGAGTGGCTAAACGAAACTCTCCAACACCCTCCGCAATACGTGCAACTCGGCTCTCTTCAACAGTAGGCTCCTACGAGGCGGCTCCTAGCGCAAGCGACAACACACGGAGCTCACGGGCTCCCAGACTCATCAGGCAGCAAGGGCTTCTCTCTAGCGCCCAGTGCCCAAGGTCCTGTAGCGACAGCCGCTATATGGGCGACGGAATCTCCTTCAAACGACATCCACCAAACGTCCGACGGATTATCTTCTCCAAGACGGAATCTTCAGAAGATTCTGTTGGCATGTTCTAAAGATTCCTGCTGTGAATGGAGTGAACGACACATGGCACTCACCTTATAGACAAGGGTTTGACCACCGTTATTACACGTGGCATCCTATCAGCGACCTCACATCATGCCACATCAGTAGCCTTGTGAGGCTACCATGTCATCATTATCTGCCATGTGGTCGACTACCACGTCAACAAATCTTATCTCTTTGCCATGTCACCACGGACTCACACGTGGCATCGATTGCCATGCCATCTAATTTGCCACGTCAGCTACTGCCATGTAAGCAACCATGTCATCATTGACCAAGTCAAATTATCAACCTAACCCTAGGTTAGTCAACTAGACTTTGGTTAGCCAGTTTGACCATGGTTGGGTTAGCATGACCCTAGGTTAGGTCAATCACTGCCACCTCATCTGCCAAGTGGCACATTGACCTCTACAGGCACACACAGTGCTCCACAGTCATTGCATGTGACCACTCCTGCCACCTCAGCATAGGGCTTCACAAGACAACCCTTTGGAGTCAAGCTCACCAATTTTCCTAATTACGAGTTAAGTGACAATGCTACCAAGCCCAACCAAGCCAAAGGAGTAGAAGGGTGTAGGCCTAAAAGATGCTCAAGAAACCAAAGGCTACAAAAAAGCATACTAATGCCTTGTTGAAACAAAATCCCAGGACTCTATGGTGAACATAGAACCAAGAGTAAATGCTATCCATTCAGCTAACACTGGTGTATGGATGTGTGAACTGAATAGAGAGTAGGCATATTCATTGTAGAGTATGGACAAAGAATAAAGAATCTTCTCCTCCATGTAGAGTATCTTATAGGATGAATAGGGTTAAAATAGAAGAGTTGAAAAAAAAAAAGATTGAAGGTCTATAGTTTTTATAGCCTAAGTAGTTCTCCATCGCAAAATCATTTATAGCTAAGGTCCACCTAGTTCAATTAAACATTTGGGTGAGATAATCGTTTTAATACTGACCAGAAAAATGGGGCACGCAAGTATTGAGTACTTCAACTCCACAACCTGTCACAACACATTAGGGAGGGAAAACTACCCCTTTTCTTCCAAAACCTCATTAAAATCTTTATAATCTACCCTATTTCCTACTTCACTTGCATCATTTGCACCTCCTTGAATCCCTCCTTGCAACCTTTGAACCCTACACCCTATCTTATACACCCCTTGCTATGCAGTATCCCTAAGTTCGCTTACCCTATATCTAATGTTTGATGTTTGTCCTTGATAGAAACTCTCATTTCTAGATCCTACACCCACTTCTACTCTTGGAACCAATTGTTAACCTTGAAATTCACATATGGTGAGCTTTCTCTACTCCCATCTCCCCCTAATCCTCTCAAGCACTATGTTTTTGTGCTCCCCCATTGATAAACCAATATCCCTAAGAAAATACATCTTATTATAGGGAGATTGATAGTGAACATTAACTATTGCGATGTAATAATTTGATGCTATCATTGAAAGGAAAGAATTGTTAACCCAATGATCAAATCATGCTTAATTAAGTGGTTAAATTGTGATGTCAACATATGCCCAAATCCAATGACTTCCAAAACCATAGGGACATAGTCCTAGGATCCTCGAAAGTTTTCCGAGGATGCCATAAAAGACATCTTGGAATCCAAAAGGATCACACAAGTTTTTGAAACCTTATCATCAATAATGTTTTTAAAATAACAATTTGTTTGGGAATGTTTAGATAAGACTTTAGGAGACTAAAATGTACGTTAAGCCGAGTTTACAACCTCTCAATGGCAACAAGATGCAAAAATGTAACATAGAACACCATGAAGCATATCACATTGAATATGAGAAGGTGAGCATGCAATTTATTGCAATGAGTCTAAAACCCCTATTTTTTATTTTGTTGTTTTTGAAAGTGGAGCAAAAACTTGTTCTAGCTATAACTATGAGAGAGTTCAAAGTCACTAACCACCCTCAAATTCGTGCCTACTAACATTGGAACATGCAATGAAGGTGTAAGAAAAGGACAAAAGACACCTAAATGAGCTTGGCAAGGCGGAGAATTGATTGGGATTGCACAAAAGGATGAGAACCTTGGATGCCCTTGATCCACAATGCAAAACATACATATATCGACCAATATTGATGCCATGATGTTGGAAAGGTCACCTCCCCATCTACAAGACCCCATATGGGGTAAGAACAGAGAGAGGGCTGCCACATGGGCAACACCTCACAAAAAGGGACTACCACATGGACATCATGGATGTCATGCGTGCAACAATCCAAGGTTCATATCTGAAGGAATACAAGGAACCTGAAGAACCTAGAATGATACCTTTGGGCTATTGGTGTTTGCAACAGGTGTACATGTTGACAACACAACTGTACGGGATAGTACGGAGGACTGGGAGCAAGGTGCGAAATAGATACAAATGGCCAAAGGCTAGAACAAAGGCGCAATGCAAGCACATCAAAAGCACAAGTGTACGGGCAAGTTATGGAGCTCCTACATGGCAAGACAGAAGGGACTGGACCTTGCAATAAAGGGAGGGCTTTATGCTCTGGATCACATTGAAAGGGCCAAGAAGGACCCTTATATAGGGCCCTGGTTGGCCTGGTAGGGACAAACAACCAATCGATTTTTTAGGGTAGACAAAAGTCGACCAATAGGCCCTTGACCAAAGTGGTCATTTTGAGTAGGCCTTGGGCCTATAAAAGAAGAGGCCCTGGGCCTCATAATTCATCCAACCTTGCAGCTTTTGGAGGAGCAGAAAGAAACAGCTTTTGTTGAGATCATTCGGGACAAAAAGTATATAGACGCTTGAGGTGGAGCATGCAAGCTTGAGTCCAGAGATACCAGACATATAGAAGTACCTTGTGGTAAGATCACAAGACCACACCATTGGTGGGGCTCTGGATCTAGCTAGTTCTTTTGTATTTTGTCCATGGCTTTGGATGGAAATATATTTTGGTGTCTTCTATATCTAGTTGGTTCATTGTCTATTGATAAGTCTACACATCTATGCTATGCACATAAGTTTAAGAAGTTTGTGATTCCACACTCCCACACACACACTATGTAAGCTCATGGGCTATTCTATCAGCCTTCCGATGTGCGTACCCTCTATTGGTCGATTTCTAACACATGAATCACGAAAGTGGCTAGGGATAGGAGCTAATTACATTGATTGGTATGTCCCATAGGAATGGTTGTCCTTGTAGAACACCAGTCAATAAGGACTTTGCTAAATAAAATCTTCAAAGTATGATGGTTGAGGTGACCTCATGATGGTTTCAATTAAGCCGACTAGCTTTAGATTGGTTCTTAGATCTTATGTAGAGAGACGTGGATTTGAAACAAGTCAGTCAAAGTGTTGATAGATGTTCTATCTCAAGTACCATAGTGCACATTATTGGTTGAGGTAACTCACCCTATCAAGCTCTAGAATCCACCACCAAGAAAAGGACCATTTAACTGTAAATGCGAGTGTGGCTTTCTTGGTTGGGTGTTTGATCCAACTTGAGAACAAGCAAGGCTCGATTCTTTAGTTAGATTGGTCAAGAAGTACTTGACTCCTACAGTACCGTCCTTTGACAATTCCTGCACACATGCAGCCTCGGAAAAGAATACAATCATACTATTAGATTATAATATTACTTACAAGTGCACTCCTACCCTTCTGGAGCCAATGATAGCCTTATTTCTTGGAAGTTTACAAAAGGGTGTTCTTGTTTGTTATGTCACTTGTAATCATGCTGCACTACTTTCCATATAAAGCATGGAGTCCAACACAAATTAGATGGCAGCCTGCAAGGTCACCTTACATACAAATCAAGTGGCAAGTGACTCTCTACATTCAAAACTTCAGTTTGGAACTGTGGTTCATGGGCGAGCAAAACATAAACACCTAAGCTATGTAAATCCTGCATTTAATCTTGAGGTACCACTTTGAGGCAATGAAGTACAACCTCGGTATAAATTGACGAATTTATATTTCATGCTCTCTCAGCTGTTACCTCAGAAGCCACTATCTTGACTCATTTGAAAGACAAATCACGCATTGTCCAAATGGGACTTTTCACAACGCATTACTTGCAAAAGGCATGCTTCAAGTCAATTTCATCTATGGATAAAAAATACGCATGTTTACATCCCCTACACTTAAGAGCCCTTAATGAAACTTGATGGATTGTATAAGCAAAGGATAACCTGATTTATACATCAGGCATCAAGCATGGTCAAAATCTGCCTTCAGCATGCAATAGCTGCATACTATGATGCATCAAAAAAAGGAGAAACAGAAGATTCAGCAATCCTATCTTCCAATCATTGTTGTAAGCATCACTTGGGGTTTACGCCCTCATGGTTGAGCAAACAAACCTGGGCCACCAAATCCACCCAAATGCCTATCTTCACGTGCTTCCACACTATGCCTCCATGCCACAATAATTTAAACATCACCACAGAGTGCTCCAAAATCCTAATAACAAAAATTGTAGTTGATGTTCTCAATGTAAGTTTGCATGCCAAGATCAAAACCTGTGTTGATGTTGTCTCTGCCCCCATACAATATTCAAGTGTCCGGCATTTGCCTAACCAAGACAGTCAGGCCAAACTCATCCATGCTGGAGTGGCAGTACTACTGCTGGCATTGATATGATAAAATTCAATATCATTACAAAACTGCTTGTCAATCCCATTTATTTCCACAAGGCTCCAAGAACAGAGTTCAGCACTTGGCGTTCATCAATTGCCAATTCATACTAGAAATGATCCTTTATAGCGTAATCTTGGACTCTAATTAACTGACATAATCGCGATCCATAAATTACAAAAGAATAGGGCTAGCAAAGCAAATCACGAGGGTCAAACCAACATGCCATGTCAACTCCAAAATGTAGGAGACAGGTGACCCTTCCAAGGCGAAGCAACAGAACCACATTTTTACACCACACTTGGAGAGCTCAACAACTCAGTCCATCACCATCTTGCATGCAGTCTCATTACAACATCAGATTCATTTCACATCAAAATACATAACTTGCTAGCTTCTCATACTGTGTCTTTTGGCCTCTAAACTAGATCCCTCATCAAGCATGTCTGTTGCTTCGCTTTGCATGTTGAGCTTTGCCAGTGCTACAGACTGCAGGTAGAAAGCAGTGGGCCATTCAGGATTCACAATTTGAGCTTGCATCGCGTCACGGAGAGCTGGATCAGGCTGGTCCATCATGAGGTAAGCCAAGCTGCGCCTTGCAAAAACAGTAGGAGAGACCATGGCTCCTCCATTGATAAACTGCAACATGACAAAGCTAAGAACATGTTCTTTGCCCTCTATTTACAATGGAACACACGCCATACAAACTTCTAGTGTGCAGTCTATGACCCACAGGGTTTAGTGCCATACCATTTTCCATTTGCTTATTTTTTCACTCCGTTCTATCCGTTACAAGTAGAAAGTTAGAATAGACTTGCCAATTGAAAAATCTAACTTTGCAAACCAATAAGAAATACAGAAAAGCAAAGCTTAGAGTGGAAATGGACAGAGATAGAATGAGAGATAATAGTGATTTTAATGCCTCAGCACTAGCTAGCACTTTACATAAGCACCCGTGACCCCATTTCAAGGTTTTTCACCAGCAACAAGAAGTTCACCATTGTGAACCCAACAGGAGTGCATAACCATAGTTGCTAAATGGCATTCGGCATTTGAGTGGTTTCAAACGTCTCAACACTGGACAGAATATATGTATGCGTGCGCATCTCACACACAATTTTTCTTTTTGGTGAAAAGGACTATTTCATTATAAAGGAATGTACATTCATAGCTTCCCCATAAAGGAGCAACTTCTACAAACTAGAAATAGTGATAAAAAACTTCCAGCTAGGCAAGAGGAGGGTCTCCAAGGAAATAAGCATCTTGAAGAGACTGATGGAAGGAGGAACAAAAGAAAGCATAGACAGTCACCGAGGAATGCAAACGTTACGGGCATGATAAGGGCCACAGAGCCTAGTAACGACACCAAAAAAGGACTGATTATAATCTGGTCTGGAGGCATCTCTCTTAAATAACCAAAAATGCCTGCCAAATGAAATCCTAAGAAAATCAGCACACAAAAATGCTGCCAATCTGGAAAGAAGATCACGAGTAGTAGGACAAGTCCAGAGAAGATGCAACGCAGTATCCCTCGGGTTCGAACATGTAGGACAAGCCGAGGAGGCAATACGCCTAGTAGCCAACAAAGAGCCCACTAGTAATGCACCCACCAAAAGCAGCACTCAAACACCCACTGCTTGAGAGGAAGTTTACTATTCCATATGCATTTGAGGCAAGTCTTTCACCCAACAAGAGACTTTCTGATTACCATGCTCTTGAACCCACAGCTGGGAAAGTAATAGATGATAGGCCTTTTTGGCTGAAAGATCCACAAAGGAGAAAGGGGTTTGACCCGGAATCCCTCGGTCCAACTTCCAATCCAACAGAGGAAGAGTTAGAAAACATTCGGGGTACAGGCTGGAAAGATTGCAACATAGTGGTAATGACATACCAATAGGCTTGTGATGCAAACCCAAACAATATTGTCTCCTGGCTTGAGGGAAAGAAAGCGTGCAGCACATCCACCACATCTGCAACAGTGGAAATACCCAAACGATGCAGAAAATGTGCCTTGCAAGGCTGAAGGTGAGCCACAGGGAGATCAAACACTCTACTCCAATTGATGCTCTATAGATGGAATGTATTCCCATGATCAAGAGGCCAACTTGACCAACGCAGGTGAGCCAGGAGCTGCTGCCAATCGTGAATCAAACGGTTAAAAAAGGGACACCCAAAATCCAACCACATAGATGCCAATCCAATAGCCAAAAGCCTCCATACGAAGAGATCCTATTAGGCAAGAAAGCGTAGGTGTCCAGGGCTGACGTTGCTCCAAAAAGGTGAGCAACAGCTTGACTTTGCGAGCTAACAAATGATTATAAATATTTAGAATGTTCAAGCCCCGTGCATCTTGGGCATACACATGTGACTGTATTTAGGGAGGCGGAGCGCCTTGCGAAGTTTTAGTGCACCAAAGACTCCATAACCTTAAACATAAATTTCTCAATGTCCAATGCAGTCCAAAAAATAAGCAGCAAATAGAACTGCACATACACCATGAGAATGGACTGCACAATTCAAAGGCAAACAATGAAGTGGCCACATAGATAATTTCCAATAATCAATCTTATGAAAGAGCTTTCAAAGCAGCCACTATCTCTCTTATGGCAAAGAAATATGCCATCCAATGGAGCACTACATGATCAGAGAGCAATACGACCATACAGATCAAGTGCCTGCATAATGTGACGACATCTGACTTAGAATTCCTAAGTGTCATGATTCATCTGCATAAGCCTGGCTTACAAAAGGTACACCTCCAAGCAAATCCATGCCATGCAAATGTTGCAGAGAGACCAAGGCATCCATATGCATCAACATCGGATGAGTGGTAGTAGCAAATAGCAAGGCACTGAGAAGACATCCTTGATGGATAGATCGACCCAAGAGCCAAGACAAAGGGGCATCAGATAAGAGGCAATGTACGGTGCCATCTTAGCCAATAAACGGCATTCTGCATTTTGGGTTTAGAGCCCAACCAAGCCATGACTCTCTAGGGATTGTATCACTCAGCTTAAGAGGCCTGTACGAAACTTTATATGGAGTGGTCTAGATGGCACAACTGATGTTACAGCCAGGGTGGCTTGGGAGACCTTGATTCTTCCTACAAGAGAAGGGGGTTTGAATATCATCGACCCAGATCTACAGTGCAGAGCTTTACTCTGCAAGTTCGTTGTGAGAGGGCTTATGCCAGGGCAAGAGCCTTGGAAGGATTTTTTTATCAGATGCTCGCACGCCCACTTTAGGAGAGGATTGGACACACAGTACTAGGTGGGTTTTCACCACAACCCACCTCAGGTCTCCCTCTTCTCCTCTTATGGTTGCTATCCTGAAAGCATGGGCCAGCTTCACGAGTACTCTTCGCAGGATTCCCCCATCCACCCGTGAAGAGATTAAAAGGCAGCCTATCATGTGGAATGACAGGATTTTGAATGAGCTTGGCAGACCACTTAGAGCTTCTCCTTACATGCAGTGGCCAAGATGGGAGAGGGGCCCTGCATCTACAGTGGGAGCATGGAAAGCCTTCAGGAAGCTTCCTGCAGACCCACAGGCCCAGATGGTTCTTAATCTTAGAGGGAGTGCAGGGAGAGTCCAACAGATTGATGCAGCCTTGCCCTTGGATTGGGTGGACACAGATGACATGCCTATTACTTGCTCCACCTAGATGGGGGCATTTTCCAGATTGGGAGTTCCTTTAGAGGTGATTGCTTTTCTTGACCCACATGAGGATGCCTTAGTATTTGATGTTTCTTCGGGGGACAGGCTGTCCAGATCCACAGACGATATCTTGTTGGAGGTACCGTTTCAGACAGTCAAGATAGTGGGCTTCATGGAGCATGGCTCTCTTTCACAGTGGTACTTGGATCCTGACCCGCTTCTCCTCGCCCTTGGCTCATGGAGACTGTGGCTCTATGGAGGTGTCCCAATTAAGTTTTTGCAGTGGGACCCTGGGGAATGGGAATGGATAGATGAAGGGCACCGAGAAGGGCATCCCCTTCTTTCGTTACATGGTCAGTAATGCCAGGAAATTCTAGCTCAGCTCTAGGGGTTGGAAGCCTACCAGAGCTCCTCATTGGGAGAACTTTCAGGTTTCTGCTGACTTGCAGAGAATTTTTTGGCAGAGGCTCTGGAAATCCCACCGGAATAGAAAAATCACTCTCTTCTTTTGGCTTTCTATTCATGGTGGGATAGCAGTGAACCATTGGAGATCCAAGTTCGGAGCTGACCCTTCTTGCCCTCGCTGCCCTTCTGCTTTGGAGACAATACAGCACTGCCTATGGGATTGCAGATAGGCAAGAATCATATGGAAGGGGATTGCAAGAGTTTTTCGGCACTTTTGTTCGCCTACCTTTCTATATGACCTGGGGATCAGTGGCTTGGCTTACACTTTCAGGGCCCTAGGTATCTTTTGAGAGACTTGACTCCTCTTGGGCTCTTCACATCCGACGACACCTTGTGGAGTCGTGCTCTCTAGAGGATGTTCCGGCCACTCTTTTCAAGGCTGCTTACTCCTCGGTCGACTCTCTATGGGAGATCCTAGCTAGCATTGCAGCATGGCACATTTGGAGAGCCAGATACACTGAGGCTTTGGAGGGTTCTCAGGTTCACCCTTCTCAGATCTTGGCCAATACTCGGACAGATACGATACACACTCTGATGGCCACTTGGGCGACCATGCAGGGATCATCTCGAGCAGCCTCCTCCAAGAGAGTTACTTTTCTCAGAGATTGGAGAGACTCTCCCTTCTTAGCTGAGACTTTTACAGGGTTGAGATGGCATTTTCAGCCTCAGCCTTGGTTTCTTTCTAGCTCATTCCTCTAAGGTGTTTTTTATTACATGCTTAGCATGGTGTATTTCCGCACAGAGCTTGCTCTAGCGGGTTTCTTTCTTACTTAATAGAAGTCTCTTTTTTGAAAAAAAAAAATGAAAGTCATCTTTGGCATGAGAGAATGGGTCATCTCAATTATAGAGCTCTTGCCAAGTTACATTCACAGGACATGGCAAATGATGTACCTCAAACTCACACAGTTTCCAAACATGTGTGTGAGGTTTGTCTTTTGGGTAAGATGCATCGGTTTTCTTTTCAAAAGGATTGTCCAAAATTCTCACAAAGGAAATTGCAGCTAGTGCACAGTGATGTCTATGGCCCACTTGGAGGGTAGAAATATTTCATGACTCTAATTGATGACTTCACAAGATATTGCTGGGCATATGCTTTAAAAGCCAAATCTGAAGTGTTCTCATGCTTTCAAGCTTGTCACCCTCAACATAGATAGGGGGGGGAGAGTATATGTCAAAGGAGTTTGATGCATTTTTGGCTTCACGGGGCATTGTTCACTCATGCACTACTCCTTACACTCCTCAGCATAATCCTGTTCCTAAAAGAAAGAATAGGTCCACTATGGAGATGGCCAAATGCATGCTTAAGGCCAAGTCCTTGCCCAATAAATTTTGGCTTGATGCAGTGATGTGTGCCAACTATGTGCTGAATACATCACCTACAAGGGCATTGAGGACTGTTACACATTATGAAGCATGGAAAGGCAGGAAGCCTTCACTTTCACACATGAGAGTTTTTGGGTCTCTTGCATATGTCCACGTACCATCTCCGCTGAGACATAAGCTTGATGATAAGGCAATCAACTGCAGATTTATTGGTTACAGCCAGGAAAGCAAAGGGTATCGGTTGTACCAACCAAATACTGGGAAGATTATTGTTAGTAGAGATGTAATCTTTGCTAAACATTCAGCTTCTCCTCTTGTGGACTGCAAAGCTAAGCCAGAAGTTGACATGTTTGATGCCTTTGACTCTTGGTTACCTCTTCTTCCCTCAGAGGAGGACTTTGACCAGCAACATGAACCTCCTGTAGGCCCTCCAACAAGCAATGATCAGCCAGCACCCCATGCTGATTTGCAGGTTCCTCTTCCAGCACAAAATGATCCCGCTATTCATGATGCAGTGATTGAAAAAAGAGCTGTCAATAGACAACAAAGAGTTCCCAAATGGCTTCTTGACACATTGAGGGACAGCGGATGTCTCATTTACTTATGCCACACCAAACCTGACTTACAGTATGCAGTATCCCAGCTCAGCAAGTTCATGCACATGCCCAGTTCACAACATTGGCAGGCAATGAAGCGAGTCTTCAAATATCTCAGAAGCACTCAACATTTGGCCCTCTTCTACGGTGATCAGGGTTCACTTACCATGCATGCTTACACGGATAGTGACTGGACAGGTTGTTCTGACACCACAGTGTCACATACCGGCAACTGTTTTTTGCTTGGCAGTTCATGTATCTCTTGGCTCAGCAAGAAGCAATCAACAGTTGCCACATCCAACTGTGAGGCTGAGTACAGGGCAACCTTCACCGCTACAGTAGAGTGTGTCTCGCTTCGACAGTTACTTACAGATCTTGATATTCGCCAAACATCCTGTGTTCAATCACACCTAGAGTAGCAGCCACGAAAGCAGTCGCATCTGCCATTAGTGTAGCCTCAGTGCGTGGGATCCCATGTACTCTAATGTTGAGAGCCTTGCTGGCTCTCTACTGCTGCTCCATGAGGGTAGTTGAAACGATTACCCTTGCGGGTTCTCGTTTGGCCACGTCAACCCATCTAGATGTCTCTTCAATAACAAATTGCATGCTCGCAATGTGTGCCTCGACAACCGGGGTACTCCCTGGGACTCTGTGTGTGTGTGTGTGTGTGTGTGTGTGTGTGTGTGTGGAGAGAAAGTCTGCCGATGGAGACCTCCTCTGCCCTGCCAACCTTGTCCTCCTCCGTCTTTCCGTCTGTACCGCTCCCCTTCACGCCCCTGCATTCTGCATCGTCCTCCGTACAACTGCTGTAGGTTGTACGACCTTCCGTACAACTGCCGTCAACTGTACGGCCTTCCGTACTCCTGCCCGTAAAGACCTCCGTAAAGATTCCCCTGCAGTTACCGTGCCCTGTGGACATCCCTGTACAGAGTTTCGAGGCTGCTGTACAGCCTTCCGTACAGACTGTACGGGCGACCGTACAGCTTGTACCGTCCAATTTGCAGCCTCCTTCTCCTTTCGGTTTCTCCGCCTCGATGCTTCCTTTTGCCACTACTCCTCCCGCCCGTGTTTTTCTCCGACGGAAGCATGGTGGTTTGTCTGCCCCCCCTTCATCAAATCGGCAAAGCTGGATGTTTCTGCTGGCCCTTCTTCTTCACTCCAGCTGGATCTTCTTCGTCAATTATGCTCTACTTCTATCATAGAAGTTCCTTCACCGAGTTTCCCGCTTGTTTGTTCCTTGGACTCTGCCCTTTTGGTCTCTGGTCTTCGACAGGCTCAGCAATTTGGAGTCTGCCTCTATTTCATGGGTAGGGTTTTATCTTCAGCTCAGCTCCATCAATAGGCTGATGTTGCAATAGGTCGGGATTGTATTTCTTCCTTTGTTTTTCACGGCAAAGGATTTTACTATGCCCACTGCTCTTCGACTGAGGTGGTAGAGCGCCTTGTCAGTGATGCTGGTGTCCCTGGAGCTGGTTTTTTTGCTTATGTTATGCCCTGGGACCCGCTTTTCGATCCTTCCGCAACGCTTCTGACTCACTGTCCGGTTTGGATTACTCTCAAAGCGCTACCTGTGCCTCTTCTTCAACATCTTCCAACTCTTGCGGCTTTTTGGGGAAGGCCTATTCATATTCCGAGACAGGAGTTTTTGCAAGCCTCCCGTGATGTTCGTCTCTGCATTTTGTGGGATATGATGCAGCCCGTGCCATCTACTCTGGATCTTGATTTGGGATTTGCTCATCCGATGCGCATTAGGCTCCATTTTGCATCTTTTCCCACTGCCTGTTATCGGTGCCGACAGGTTGGTCATTTTGCACGTGCTTGCCCTTCTACTTCCAGGCCCATACCTCCTGCTCCTTCTTCAGCTATCAAGGTTACTCTCCCTTCTCCTCCGGTTTCTGCTATGGCTTCTTTGGCGAAGCTCTCTATTGCTCCGAAGCACTATTGGATGAAGGCTGATAAATCACAGGCAAATCTTCCTCTTGCTGAAGAAGATCAGGATCACACCCTTGTTGAGCACCATCAGTTTTCTTCTACTCAGGATATGGATGTACCCCTTATAGAGGGCCATTTACAGGATGACATGCATGCTCTCTCTCAGGATACCGCCCCTGCTTATATTCAGATTGATCCTCCGAATGAAGCTCCAATGCTGCACCCTCCTTCATCAGATACAGCTTTTTCATCGGAAGATACGGATGTTGATTTAGCTTCTCCGCCTTTGATGCCTGTGCCAGAGCCTTCTTCTGTCAGGGATGCAGAAGTACCTTTTTTACTGGAATCTTTTCATCCCATGTTGCAACAGGTTTTTGACCCTCTGATTCAAAAATTTCGGGTACCAGCCTATATCAAGAAGAATCATAAGGGCAAAAAACAGCTGGTTTTTATTGATGGTGTGGTTTCATCACTGCATCAGTTTTTACAGCAGAACAATTTGAAGCTGGAGGATGCTGTGTTTGACTCTCCTCCAGCTTGATATGTAACTTTTTACTTGGCTACCTCATGACTTTTGCTCTGAGGTTTTACTTGTAAAACTTTTTTCTTGTACTTATTGGTGGGTTTTTACCTCTTTTGAGGTTTCCCACACAAAAATATAAAGATTTCACTTATTAAAAAAAAAAAAAGGGTGTGTGTGTGTGTGTGTGTGTGAGAGAGAGAGAGAGAGAGAGAGAGAGAGAGAGATAGAGAGAGAGAGAAAGAAAGTCTATTAATGTCCATGGGAGACCAAGAGGTCTATGGGACAACATGAAATCCATCTAGAACATCAGCTTAGGGAGGGTGCAGGGCAGCTCCCAAGGAGTGCAAAAGCAGCTCCATTTATTTAGAGAGTACCTATATTGTAGCCTAGATAAAACATACACGCATATATATAGTTGGCCTTACATCAGTTTAAGACTGAGAGTCTTTTGGTTTTAATTTAAACTCTCTAATGAGTGCTATCCCGTCCTTCCTGGCAGCCCGAACCTTTGCTAATTCCTTTGCCTTATCCTTCAGTTGAGCCTTGGTGAGTTCCTCGGCTATCCATATCTTCGTCCCTTTCAGCTTGTGAGATTGTCGCAGAACTTTTATACGTATGTCTCGTGAGTTGAAAGTAATGATAGCATGGCCATTACGTTGACCAATATGAACTACTCGACCTTCACTGTCATCATCTAGGTTGTCAGGATTGTCATCGGCATCTGCTGTCCAGTCAATAGTAGGCATGGCTGTTTGGACATGTGCTAAGGTATCACTAAAAGATTCATCTTCTTTATACCATCCATCTGGAAGCCCCCCAATTCTGATTTTCGAAGCATCCTTTCTAGCTGCATGTTCTTTAATCTCTTCCTGAATATCAGCTTTGTTGACCTTTGCATCAAACTCCACAGTCACTTCTTGCTTGGATGTCTGCATTTCAGTATGAACTAGATTCTTGACTGTAGAGACTAGTTGGGGGGTAGAAGGGGAAGCATTGCATGACTTTATAACCTCGTCAATGACTTCCTTCTTACAAGGTCCTTCCAAGACTTGAATTCTAGCTATGACATCCGTTAGCTGCATCCTCAGCTCTCTCACTTGATCCTGTAGGAAGTAAATTTGTTCATGACATCCAAGAATTGGTCGGTCAAAAAAACCACCTCATTCATATATATGTGCATACGGGGAAGGCGTCTCGGCTGCCACTGTGGAGTATCTGGCTTTGTTACTGGAGGCTGCTGGAGTGGAAGGGGTTTTTGAAGAGGAGAAAGGTAGGCTAGGCCAAGCTTTGCTGGCCATATCTCCTGTTATCCCCTGGCTGAGCTAACCCCCTAGTTGGGCCGGGGTTCAGCCTAGCTAGGGGTTCCTAATTCAAGAGCTTGCTACAACCCGCTAGGGGGAGCAAGTACGAGCGTACGGGTATGGATGGATGGAAGCAGGTACGGACGTGAGCGGGACGAAAAGCAAGTACAAGTACGAACAAGAGTGGGAGCAGGATCAGGTACAGACGGGAGCGGGAGCAAGTACGGACAGTGGGGGGGGGAGGGGGCTAACAAAGAGGCTACGAGAGGGGGGCTAGAGAGGCTACGGGAAGGGGTGAGCGGAGAGACTACGAGAGGGGGGGGCAGAGAGGCTACGGGGAGGGGGGCGGAGAGGCTACGAGAGGGGGGGCGGAGAGGCTACGGGAGGGGGGGCGGAGAGAGGCTACGAGAGGGGGGGGCGGAGAGGCTACGGGAGGGGGGGCGGAGAGAGAGAGAGAGAGAGAGAGAGAGAGAGAGAGAGAGAGAGAGAGAGAGAAGAAAGTTTATTAAAGTCTTCGGGAGACCGTGAAGGTCTATGAGACTAAAGATAACTGCTACAATGCGCATAACGGTGGCGGTCTCAAAACGGGCCAACCAACCGTTTCTACAAAAAAAGAGGTTATGAAGGACAGTGTGTCTAGTCCTGATACAAAAAATATGTGTCTACCTCCAGATGATACAAAAAAGAAGGGGAGGCACCAAAAATGGGACAGAGGGGGGAGATACAATATATATGTACAGGTGGTGATCGTCAGAGACCAATTATAGAGGGGCCGTCAAATGGGAGGTCGGAAAAAACCTGCGATAGATGATTGGCCTCTGACGTCACGCGGCCTAGTCGAGCTCGATCGTCGGGGGCGGCGGGTGGCCCTGTGGATGAGGGCAACGGTAACCCCGGTGGGGCAGGCAGAGAGCAGAGACGAGATGTCATGGACCCGGATGTGTGAGTCTGTCCACTGGCGCAGCTGTCGTGGCTCTGGCTCTCTCTCACGTCCGCGTCGTTGGCTAGACTGAGGAGAGGTATCCTGTGACTGGAAGAAATCAGTGATGGGCCGTTGGGTGTCCTCACGCTATGTGTGCTGCGTGTGTCGCCGTGCTCAGAGAGAGGTATCTCAGTGGCGAGTCATCTCATGTAAGAAAGCGGCTAGGCATCGCTGATCCAGGAACTGCAGCATGTGTGGGAGGGGGCCGAATCCATCGCAGAAGAGATGGTGGTACCGGCCTCGAATGGCATAATAGATAGGACATCTGAAAGCAAAGTGCTCCTCCGACTCAATCTCCTGCAAGTCGCAAAGTGGGCAAAGGCGGCCCTCTCGTGGAATACCCTCTGCGCGCCTGCTCTCGATCCGTAATCAGTGTGACGAAACCCTAAACTGACCGAGGGAGATCCGGAGCGCATGTGGTAGATGAAGCTGTGTGTAACCCAGAGGTGTAATGAAGCCCTCCTATGAGATCTGGAGGCAGTGTCGGCGGTAGAAGTCGAGCTTCATAGGAAGCTCGGGGTGAAGAAACCATGTCCGCCAGGTGTGGAGCTGGAGCAGATCCACTCAAATGAGACGGTTAACCTCCTGGTCAGTGGGGGAGAGGGGAGATGGTGGAGCGTCGAGGCGGTATTGAGGAGGCAACTGGTCTAAGTCGAGGCCCAGTCGGGTGAACCAACTGGAAAGACAACTATACCAGCATCGCTGGTCCCCATCAACGGATAAGGCCATAGAGGAGGATAGGGCTAGCCAAGGTAGGCGGAGGCCACCGTCGGAGGAGCTGAAATCCCTGACTCTATGTAGATAAGTGATAGCCTGGAAAGCCGCATCGAGCTTAGAGGTGAGGCGCCGAACTCTGCTAGAATGATCTGGTGTGGCACCGATGGTTTGCTGCGGATCATCCGAGCAAACATCAGTATCTGTAGGCGCTCGACTCGAGCCCACTCTGTGATTGGCTCTCCACCACGGGCTACCGTACATGCCTACTGGACGGACCAAAGAATAAAAAAGGAGAGACTTGGTCCGCGGGTACTAGAAGTGGAAGTGGTAGCACTGTCGCTCCAGCCTTGGTTTTTCCATTGGCTTAGGCAATAAGCCCAAGTAACAAGGAGGAAAAGAATGCGAGCCAATACTTAGACTCGATTTTGACTCTTCCAGTCGGATCATGACGTTAACGCACTGCTTCCATTCCTTCCATGCGTCTTGCCACGCAGACTTTGAATATTGGTGCATCACCCAAGAGATGATTTTATGTTTTGGGAGAACTGGACTTGTGCGTTTCGCCGTTTTCTTCACCCTTCGCACCACTTCTCTTCCTGACCCTCTTCTTCTCATCCTTACCCGTTCTGCACAAGTCCTTCCACCTCGTCGCGGTTTCTTCTCATCACGTTCTTCTCCTGAACACCGCACGTTCCTGCATCTTGGACCTTCCGTCCTGCATCTTCTTCGCGCTCCCCAACCTAGACCCGTTCTCCTCTTTGTTTCTTCATCTTGGTCCTTCTTGACCTCATCCTGCTCCCTTGGCCTACATGTCACCCTGCACCTATGCATCCACCTTCCACCTCTTTGACTAACCTTGGCCACTTCTTCATCTGTCGTTTCTCCTTGAAACCGTGGCCTTCTCATCCCTTCCTTGATCCTTCCCGCCGTTCTACCTTGCCTTGCCTTGGGTCCTTTTCCATCCGCCGTCTCCCTTTCGTCTTCCGTCGTTTCCGCTTCATCCTTCGCCGTTTGCGCTTCACGCCTTGGCCTCATCACACGTCCTTCCATCCCCTTGGCCGTCATCACTTTCTTCCTTTCTTCTTCTTCTTCTTCTTGCTTCATCCTCTGCCCTAGGGCTTCCCTTCGGGTCACGCCTCTGCGTCTAACTGGACCTGCACCTGTCCACATCCGTTTTCCCTTTATGTCTCTTGGCTCCACCTGATGCTCCGGCGCATCGTCGTTTTCCCTTTCCCTCTCGCTTTCTTCCTTTCTTCTTCTTCTTCTTCTTGCTTCATCCTCTGCCCTAGGGCTTCCCTTTCTTCTTCTTCTTCTTCTTGCTTCATCCTCTGCCCTAGGGCTTCCCTTCGGGTCACGCCTCTGCGTCTAACTGGACCTGCACCTGTCCACATCCGTTTTCCCTTTATGTCTCTTGGCTCCACCTGATGCTCCGGCGCATCGTCGTTTTCCCTTTCCCTCTCGGCATCCTTTCTGCACACGCCTCTGCGTTGCCACGGGCTTCTGATCGCTCGCTTGACCTTGCCCCAGTGCCGTTCCTCTTCTTCATCCCAAGCTTCCACTTGCCATCCCACTTCATCTTCCAAGCTTCCATCCTGCACCTGTTCGCCGTTTCTTATCGCTTCCGCTCCCTTTCCTCCGTTTGTGCCTTGAGCACTTTCCCGTTTCCTTCCCGCACCTTCCATGTTTTCATCGTTCACCTGCACGCCTTGTGCGTTTTTCTGAGTTTGCTTCGGGCCTACCACGTCACTGGGTCTTCGGCCTGCACCTTCCGTGCTCCTTCTCCCGACCTCCTCACCTTGAGCGTTTGTTTGATTTCTCTTTGTTACAACGGCACTGCTCTTCGTTTCCTTCGCGCCACTCAAATCTTTCGCGCGTCCCATCTCCGTTGCCATGCCTTTCACGTTCTCCTTGGTCATCCGCACGCCTTGAGCATTTCTTTGAGCTTTCTCCGGGCCTACCACGTCACTGGGTCTTCGGCCTGCTCCTTGTGTGCTCCTCGTCCCGACCACCTCACCTTGAGCGTTTGTTTGATCTTTCTTTGGTACAACGGCACTGCTCATCCTTTGCTTTGCGCCACTCGAATCTTTCGCGCTTCCCGTCCCTGTGACCGCGCTTCTCGCGCCTCTGGTCTCCGTTCTCGCGCTTCTCGCGCCTTGGGTCTTCACCACGCCTATAGCATCTCGGGACTCTGCATCACCCGTCTTCCCAAACGTGACCCTCGCGTCAGCGTCACTGCTTCCACATCTCGCGCCTTCCGCGCCGTTTTCTCGGGGCTTCACACCCTGCATGCACCTCTCGGCTCCCGCGCCGTTTCTCATGCACCTCACGGCTCCTGCGCCGTTCTCTTTGCACCTCACGGCTCCTGCGCCGTTTCCTTCGTGTCTCACGGCTCCCGCGCCGTTCTCTCTGTCCATCACCTGTTTACCGATCGTTTTCCTTGGGGCGCACCTTGCACTCCCACGACACGGTTCCGCTTCCCTGTTTTCACTGGACATCCCTTTGGTCTCTCTGGCCGCCGTTTTAGATCCTGTTCTCCTTTCTGCTTGGGCCTGCCACCATTCCTGACTCCACCTGCGTCTTTCTTCCTCCTCCCAGTCCTCATCTTCACTGTCACTTTCCGAGCCGCTTTCCGACTCATCCGACGTTTCATCTTCCGTTTCGCTCCCGGACTCCTCCGCATCCTCTTCCAACTCTTTCTTCACATAGAGTTGCATGACCAACTTGAAGACCACCATGAATTCACGGCGCCACTTGGCCGTTTTCCCCTCCGTGTCATACCGCGACACGAGCCGCTGCAAGTACCCCATGTCCTTGCTCAAGAGGACGTTCACCCACTCTGGAACGGCCCTCATCACATCCACTGCGGCTTCCATCTCCGACTTCCCACTTCTCATTGCCCGTAGAATTGCATCCTTCCCTTGTGCGTATGATTGACTTTGTCCGTCACGTGACGCCATACCTCGATACAGGATCCTCCTCGAAGGCTCGCGATACCTTGAGGTTTGCTCTGATACCAAGTGTAAGGGCCCGGCGTTTCCGGACTTAGTCTCCGAATGCGAGCACCTTACGTCGGACCCGTTTCCGAGTCCCAGCCTCCCTTAACGTCTCTGCTGATACCAAATCCCCTTATGCGCAGCTTGTCCCGACACGACCCCTGCCCGGGCCGTCCACCGTTTTACCCTTCTTAGCAACACGCCCCACTGGGCAAGCCCTTAGGCTTCAACACCTTGGTCTGCAGGATCACACGGGTCTCCAAGACCCACAGGAACGTCCTCCGCGCAACGTCCTGTTCAGCCCACTTCCTTTCACAGTTAACGGCCGTTACGTGGGTCGGCACGTTAGACCCCTTCGGGCAATCCCAATGTCCCGGTTCGGTACCCAAACGGTTCACGGTTTGTACAGTGGTATGGAGAATGCAAATGGCCCTCACCGTTCCCCACTCGCTTTCACGTGCCCTCAACCCGTCCCACGTTTTGCTTTCCTGTGCGTGCGCTTCAACGTGCACCACGAGGACACAACCCACAAGATGGCATGATGACGTTACTGGCAGAGCGGTACTAGATGGAGTGCCAAACGGTCGCAAGAACGCACTTGATTGCAACAGAATATATTTACAAGCAAGAGGGAGCATAAACGGCCGCTGACGTTTTCCTCATCCTCAACTCAACTTAGCATGAGAGAGCACTATCCTCCATATAGTAGTGGCTGGCCGCTAGGCACCGTGGGGGCTCCTACGCCCAAAAAACGTCCGATCACTCACGGCAGGTCAACCCTAAAGTTGACTTTCTTATAGTAGTGGCTGGCCGCTAGGCACCGTGGGGGCTACTTCGCCCAAAAAACGTCCGAACACTCACGGCAGGTCAACCCTAAAGTTGACTTTCTTATACTAGTGTAAGGGCCCGGCGTTTCCGGACTTAGTCTCCGAATGCGAGCACCTTACGTCGGACCCGTTCACGGTCTGGAAGTGTTGAAGATCATCACCTTGGTTTTTCCAAGGTTGACCTTCAAGTCATGTGTATCACAGAAGACTTGAAGTCCATCCAGGTGTCGCTGAAGACCAGTAGCAGAAGAGAGAGATGAATTGCAGCTAATCTAGTCTCTATAATTACCAATTTGTTGTGAGGACACTTTGCCTGAGCGTGCTTGCCAAATCACAAATGCATGCTCCAATAATGTAAGCGAATGTTTTGAGTTGTCCCTATATTTCAAGCCTAGTTCAAAACCATGCAAACATCTCATTTGCTATTTGGTCTATCTTAGGGAGAACAAACCTACGAAATTACCCTTGAGTCAAAAATGTGAAAAGAATACAAACAAGATTCATTCTCTCTCCGCCTAACCTAGCCTACTCCGCCTACTACAGCAGCACCAGTGCAGCAACACCAACAGCGCAAGGCAGCAGCAACACCTCTGTCACCGCAGTAGCTGCCCTAGCTGCCCTAGCATCAGCAACAGCACCACCCCCGTTCCTCGTCGTCAGCAACACCACCACCGCGACGAGTTCCAGCCACCGCCAGTACATTAACCCCCAGCTGGACCGCACCCCCAACTTAGTTGGGGGGTTAGCTCAGCGAGGGGGTAGCAACAGATATGGCCAGCAATGAATGTAGCTATCAAGGGGATGCCGCCCTGCCTCTACTCTCCTTGGGGATCGAACCTTTTTTATTTTAAAAAAATGAGTGGGTGAGTTTTTTTTTTTTTTAAAGAATGGCCAAGCCTCTCCTCAAAACACCCCCCGCCCCCCCCCCCCCCCCCGCCCTCGACCCCAGCAGCCTCAGCTAGGAAGGCTTGATATGCCACAGTTGCAGCGATGACACCTTCTCCGTATACACATGTCCGATATGCCAAGACACCCTCTCTGTATGCACACATGTACTTACGAGGAGGCCTGGACCGACCCATAATTGGGCACCATGAACATAATTTTTATTTAGAGGAGCAGATAAGTGAGTTAAAGATGCAACTGGCAGATGCAATAGCTAGAATTCAGGTTCTTGAGGGACCTAGCAAGCAGGCAGTAATTGATGAGGCTGTAAAATCTTACAAGGCTTCCCCCCCTTCCCCCCAGCTAGTCTCTACAATGAAAGATCTAGTTCACAATGAAGTACAGACCGCTAAGAAAGAAATGATTGTGGAAGAGGACAGCAAAGCAAGAAATAATGAGATTTAAGAACATGAGGCTAGACATAATAACGTCTAACTGTGTGCAATTTAAGCTATGCCATTCCCGAAAGGAAAAATATAAATGACATAGCCAACCTTGAGCTGCTTTACATTACAAGGAACAGTTCTTACAAAATTTCAAACTTCGTCATTACTTTTGGAGAAAGATATGCAAGCTCATCAATTCGATGGAGCTGCATAAACACAAGAAGTTCCCCACTCCTGCTCAGGAAACTTGTAAATTACATAACTACATAGATTGAAGATTTAAAAGCAAAGGATCACCCATACCTACAGCTGCAAATGCCTGAATATAGTCTCCAAAACAGTTAAACTTCCTTTTCCAGTCAATTATCATGCAAGGGAATATAATATCAATTACAGGGTTCAGAATAGGGGGACTCCCAAAAGATTGGTTCAAAGAGGAGGACACATGTAGTGAAATATTGACAAGGATCAAAGCAGCCTTGCCCAACATTGAATGGATGGATGGTGATGAGGAGGAGGATGACGATTCCAGGCCAGCTTCTATTGAGCATTCTTAAAGTCATGTCATCCTTACATTGAAGTCAAAAGATTTGCGGATAAAGCTCCTCCGACAATCTTACAAGCTGAAGGGTACCAAAGTATGGATAGCTGAGGAGCTTACACAAGCTCAACTCACGAATAAGGCAGCTGAATTAGCTAAAGTCAGGGCTGCCAGAAAGGATGGAAAATGGGCAGTTTATTGTGAAGGCATAGCATTAATCAAAGAGTTTAAATCAAAACCAAAAGACTCTCAGTCTTAAACTGATGTATGGCTGATTACTCTTTTAGACTATTATGTAGGTACTCTAAATAAATTAAGGTTGCTTTCCCACTCCCTGGAAGCTGCCATGTGCCCTCCCTAAAGCAGATGTACTAGATGGTTTCTTGCTGTCCCATAAGACCTGTTGGTCTCCCATGGACATTAATAGACTCCCATGGACATTAATAGACTTTCTTTCTTTCTTTCTCCTGTAAACACTGCCCAATAAGTACGGAAGACAATTCATGAACACACACACACATGCACGCGCACACATATCTACATGTCGCAAATGAAAACAAATTCCTAAGAAAAAAAGTATTAGTGAGAATAACAAAATGAGTTAGGCAGAGAAACTCGCCAAATATTAGCATGGAGCCCATGCAAACTACGCTATGGTGATGGAGGACAAGAGGTGAACATACTTCAGAATACCGCTCAATAGCCACTATAAAATCTTTTTCACGGAAAGCAAGATCGCCCTTTTTCCTAGCATTCAGCATATCCTGCATTTGTTTTGTCCACATCTGGAAAGAAAGCTGCCATGTACAAGAAGGAATTACGATAAGCCACAAAACCTGACCCACTAGGGCTCCCATCATAAAAGCTTATAAGATCAATTTTATACGAGGCCTTCACTTGGGTTGAACATGGCGAGCATCGTAGCATAAGCTTTACAATATTACAGAAAATGTTAAGGGATACAAACATAACATACAGGCATCAAATCTTTCCCTCCCAATGGAAAAAAATGCATGCATCATCACATGTGTGTGCGCTGATGTTGGTGATAGCTTTAAGAGTCATTGCAAGTGGCATCTTCTGCGAGTTCTTCTCTCTTTAACAAACTCAGCAAGTGTAAATCAATGCTTCAGAAATGTAGAGTTCTTTATCCATGCAAAGTTCTCAGGAATAGTTCATTACCATAAAAAAATTTGCATAAAGGAAGGAGCCCAAGCTCTTTAAGAGGTCCTCAGGAGCACTATGAGTTGCTAGTGCTATGGATGAGCCAAGTTGCAGTAGCCTGCCATTTAGATAATAGCCCCAATAAAGTTTCATATAGCTATTGTTTGTCTCACCTAGAGCTATGGATAGATAAGTCTCACCTAAGTAAGGTCTTTTGACGACTAGGACCAGGCTTCTGCTGGTTGTCTTGCGCAAAGTACTTGATAGGAAGAATGGTTTTGAAAAGGAGTTGCCTCAAAACTCTTTCCGTAAATTTAAACTTGAGGTGTTGGTAACACCTTTTGACCACTAGGACCACGTTTCAGCTGGTTTCGCTTTCCTTGATAGGAAGAAAGGAAGAATGGTTTTGAAAAGAAATAAAGAAACGCCACAAAACTATTTCCACAAATTTAAACTACGGTCAAACAACACCTCTAGATCAAGATTATTGGCCTACTGATGCCTAAATGTCTCCAGGTAGCAATGCCAAGGAGTACCTTGCTTTTACATACGAGTCTTGGGTTTTAGCTCAGATTCAAAAACAGCCTCTGTGTAGGATTGCTGTTTCAAGCATTGTTTCCTGGAGATTCCACATATTGAGAATACAGATATAGCCCCACACTTTACCACCTTGAACCTTGAGAAGCCCACATGGTTGGAAGCAGAACTTTATGATGAAAGACAACTATATCCCAATCCACTAGACAGGTTGTCATCAACTTTGTCGCAGGTAAATGGAAAACCACCTTCCACCATTGTGTAATGCTATCCAAGAAGACATTGGCTCTTCCATCTGTATCAATGTAGCACACCATCTTCTACCATTGCATAATGGTATCCAAGAAGAGAGATTTGTGGCACTTTGCCACATAACATGTTGCATTTTCAAAATGGAATCATGCAACATCAAATCCATCAGCTCAAGAATAGAGGCATGTGTCTCTTCCCTTCACCCCATTCTGATCTATCTACATCACCACTCAGCTGGAGCGAAAGCCTAGGGAGCTATTCCATGTCATTACCCTACCCGTTCCCTCTCCCTCCCTCCCATTCTGTCCCGTCTTCCACCTTTTCCTTCTTTCTGCATGTAGTCACTCGTGAATGTAGATGAGCTGCAATCATCAAGTTTTCCTTTGAGTTGAGAGAAATAGAAAAGTATCGAGTCATAATGCATTCCAGGACTGGCTACTATGAGTCTTAACATCTGCCTTCATCAATGCTCAACCCTGGTGCCAAGACACTGTATAAATATAAGCTCTCCCACAAGCCCAAACCCACACATGAGAGCATATACTTATGAGCTTATCATACTGAGTTTCAAGTCTGAGCAACACGAAGACTAGCCTCTAAATGCAGAGTCCTGACTAAAAAGAGTGTGCTTTCTCTTTACTCCCAGGTCTATGTGTCAATGTGAAACTATTCATTATAGTCTCTCCCAATGGTCAAAGGGTGGGCACTCTTCATTAACACCGTATAGCATGTGCAAATTTATTAAATGTTAGAATTATTACTATATTCTAGGCAGTGGCCAATGTAATGTAATAAGTGTGTTGGGGGCACTTTTCCCTCTTAGAGGTTTTTCCCCTAACCACGGTCTAATCTCTAACTTTTGGTATCAGAGCAGCTTTTCTTCCCGGACCTGCTCCCTGCTCCCAACTCCTGCACTTCAGCTCCCGCGCCATTCATCCATACAGCTTCATCATCAAGCCTGCAGCAACTTGTCCATACAATGTACGGACTGCCAGTCCGTACTCTGGCGCCGCACATGCGAATTGCTTCAGCGCCAACCGTACCATTCTGTATCTGCGCACTTGTTGTCCGTACAAGTGTACGGCTACCGTACGGTTTCGCCGTACAGTCTGTATGCTTTTGACTGTACAAGCGCAGCCTGTACAGTTCCGTATTGTCCTGCATTCCCTTGCCGTACAACTGCGCTGCCATTGGCCATACTGCCATACAATAGTACAGTCATCTATATTGCACATTAGGTTTGTACTGCTGCTTGCTCCCGTCCGTACAAGTGTTTGCAATTGGTTTGTAGGTGTCGAGAAAATTTGGGGCTTTTGCAATTACACTGCAATTTTGCAGTGAAATTTGGGGCTTTTGTAGGCAGAGTGAAAATTGTGCAACATTTGGGGCGTTCAGACCATTTGCCCTCTTTTGTATGCAATTTCCCACAAGAATTCGGGCTTTTGCATTTGGGTTGCAATTTTGCAAGTAAAAGAGCATTTTGGAAGTTTGCAAGCGTTTCTGGAGTCAGTACGAGCCAATTTGCAGACTTTTGCCACTTTTTACAGATTCTCCTAAGCTGCCTTTGATGTCTTGCATGACCGAATGTGGGGTATAATGAACCTCTCGACAGAGAGAGAAATCACTGATAGAGCTTGTGCATCTCTAGAATCCCACCTTTTCTGCTCTGCTGTGGGAGCTCCTGGAGCGGGAGCTCCTGGAGTGGCAGCTCCAACTACTTGTGCTACATTTGGACCTCTACCTCCAGCTGTAGGAGTGACAAGTGTAGCCACAGAGTCTAGCCTTGCTTCATCTCAGATGCTACAGCCCCTAATGATGATGATTCTTATGCTTTTTTGACTTGCAGTTATGATACTCAGATTTTTCAGTCGGTAGTTCAGATGCTACAGCCCCTAATGATGATGATTCTTGTGCTTTTTTGACTTGCAGTTATGATACTTCAAAGGATGCATGCTCTCTCACTGTCAATGAGACACTAAATACTTGGTATTTTGATAGTGGTGCTTCAAAGCATATCACTTCTAAGAAGAGTCTTTTTGCATCTCTGCATCCTCCACCTACCAAAAAGAACGTGACGTCTGCAAATAATTCTTCTTATTCAGTGTGTGGAGTGGGAGACCTTATTCTCACATCCACTGATGGCAAAGATTTCAGAATTTCAGATGTCCTATATGTACCAGGCATAAAGAAGAATTTTCTTTCAGTGTACTCTCTTAATAGAGGAGGATTTCAGGTTGTATTTGATGATGATAAGTGCGCAGTCAGAGACAAAGAATGACTATGCTTTGATGTTGTCTGGCACTTTGTATCGGGGCCTTTTTCAGCTTGACTTATATGAAAAAAGATCCGATCTTGCATTATCAGTGAGCATTCCCACTGCTGCGATGCAGAATGCGGAGTTATGGCATGCCGGGTATGGGCACATGAGCTATGGCAGCTTAATGACACTTCAGAGGCATGATATGGTTGATGCATTGCCTCCTTCAGAGTCACCTCCTCCTCATGAATGTGAGGGTTGCATCCTTGGCAAGATGCATAGATCTCCTTTCAAGAAGGATGGTGTAGTGAAAGCTACATACAAATTACATCTTATTCACAATGATGTCTGGGGTCCCATGAGGACACCTGCTTTTATGGGTTATCTTTATTATGTTACATTCATAGATGACTTCACCAACTACACTTGGGTCTATGGTCCCAAGGCAAAATCACAAGTGTTTATGCATTTCAAACACTTTGTGGCTATGGTTGAGAATGAGACAGGACTCAAGGTGCAGACACTTCGCACAGATAGAGGGTAGGAGTATATGTCTCATGAGTTTGATGCATTTTTTAAGGAGAGAAGCATCATGCAACAGCTTACAGTGAGGCTTACACCTTAACATAATGGCAAAGCTGAGCGCAAGAATTGCACTCTTATGGAGATGGATAGATGCATGCTCACTAGTAAGAAGTTGCCTCACACGTTTTGGCTTGAAGGCCTCATGTATGCCAACTATGTTTTGAATCGGGCTCCTACAAAGGCTTTGAAGACAATCACTCCCTATCAGGCATGGCATGGGAGAAAGCCTTTAGTGGACCATTTTAGAGGTTTTGGTTGTGTTGCATATGCCCACGTGCCTGTGGAGTTTTGACACAAGTTGTCAAATAAGACTTTCCATTTTCTCACATTAAAGATACTCCTATTCTTGCTCTCTTTTTTAAATCTTATCATGTAATTAATTAAACCCCTCGTGCATGTATACATTTTTCGATATTAATATTCAGACACCCCTCCATAAATCTACGCATATAAACTACACTACGTTGCTATTTTATAAATTGTATGTAAATGGCATATAAGTCCTCCTAATAAAAACATACCTGTCCGTGCAGTTCCGTGCTATGTTACATGTTTATGAGTTGACACCCCCATATGCAGTTCTAAGAAAACACCTTCTAGAAAAGGTCAACGACGAGAAAGAGTCCACTGAAATTAAGAAAAATCGGAAAGTTACCATCTAGCTAGAACTCAGACAACTTTTAACAGGGTGAAATCTGCACGTCTACTAATATAGCAGAACGGGCAATCTACATAAAGCTAGGTCTTTCCATTTTCAAATGTGTTCTCCCAACTATGGACTGCTCGCCAAGGTTCCTATAACTAGAGATTTTTACTCTTAACAAACGGCAGATATGAACCAGTTCTAAACATCAGTATCTGCTGCTCACATCACAAAGCCTTCCTCCAATGCTTTTCTCAAACAGAATCTTCCTTTCCGTTGTGGGAAAAATGGTTATTTACACACACCAGTGTTCGTCAGTGACCTGTACACAGAAGCTCCAAAGGACTGACAATCAAGCCCCCCTCCCCCAAGAAAAGAAAAAACAAAGAGAAAACAAAAATGAAAAATTGGGTGGACCGGGATATTAGGCATTGTATTGTGATAGAGCACTTATTGACTACCTTTGTGTGACATGACTGTAGGAGGATGATCACGTCTAATTTATATCCCAGCAAAGATGCTTTCACTTACAGATATTGTGCATCACATGAGACGTCCCACAACTTTATGCAGATCTTATAGAACGAAAGCTTTCCCCCTCCCAAAGGAAAAAAACAATGGTGTGTAATCTACAAATAGCAGAGCCAAGAGCCCTAGTCATCCTTCAAGGCAGCTCTCATGAACATACTGTCCTGTCTCTATGGAAAAATACTCAACAAAGTTACTTGCAAGACAAAGGAACAGTTACTGGAAGATATCACTGCTCCCACCTCATTGTCACCAGCATCATCTTTATAGTGCATCTTTACTAGAATTTCATGTATTGCTGTAAGATCCATCCTTGAGCATGCATCTTTCAATGGAGAAGCACGAGCAACCATAGGCAAAGGTTCAGGAGGTGCCTGTCTCTGCACCCCCAACATCACATAGGATGGTACCTGTGCAGTGATATCACACTGGTCAATATGCAAAACATCATGCAGAAGACATCTTACTGACAGGCCAGTTTCCAAAGCTCCATACAGTAAACATTTAATCTATGCCTGCAAAAGAAACGAGAGGCCAAGAAAACAGAGAAAATCTGGAAACAAATAATACTAACAGGTATACAATGAGCAGAATGTATTATTCTTTTAAAAGACCAGTTCATTTCCAAGCTTAGAACATCATTTCGACAAAAAGAAATTTGAAGCTTTTGTCTTCACCAAAGTTCAATATAAAGCTTGAACCAAAAGCTAACCAATGACAGTATTGAGCTACATACAATGCCATCCCCACACAAACCAATCAGAATACACAATTTGTATATACTTTATGTTAACAAGGATAGTCCCACCCTCTAATCCACACCTTTGTATGCACAAAACTATGCTTAGTTTTCCACTTCAAGGCCGAGATCAAGTTTATTCACAAACTAGCATCATAAAGATGACCAAAACACTTGCAGATTCCTACAATAATCTTCTCCATCCATAGAGTGTAATCCATTCTACAAATCCCCACTTGCATCATTAGCACGTATCAGTAGTGCATTGCATCAGACTAGTAGTAATTTGGCCTTCTTTGTACATAATATGGACCTTCTTGCTCCTCCATAAAAAAGCACCCAATTTTGGAATCCTCTCATGTATCCACTTATAAGACTTTGTCTTAATACAGATTCCTCATGCAAAGAACATTCCAAGCATTGGATTCCACAGTCTTCCTCGATTTCCTTTGTAATAGTAATTGTGTAAAACAACAAAACATGTCCTCCTTGTCTTTATACCAATTCTCGATAATCCCACATTCACTATCGGTGTAGTTACTTTATGTGAATGTTTGAAGCCTTGAGATAAGAATTTCCCCATGGATGTGAAAGGAAATGAAGTCCGTCTAAGGGTGGTCACTTTCAGACCTGCTCCTCTCCCCGTGAGCTGCTGGGCCCCCCTCTCCCTCTCCCTCTCTCAGCCAGCCCCCTCTCCCTCTCTCTCCCACCCCCTCACCCTCGCTGCCCGCCCTCTCCCTCCCCTTGCTTCTCCTTCTCTCCCAGCCCCCTCTCCCTCCTCCCTCCCTTCCTCCTCCCCGCTCTCCCTCTCCCCCCTGCCAACCCTCCCGCCCCCTCCCTCTCCCTCCTCGCCCTCCCTCTCCTCACCCGCTGCCCTCCTCCTCCCTCGCCCCCTCTCCCCACCCACTACCCCCCCGCCCCCTCCCTCCCCCACCCTCCCTCTCCCGCTGCCCCCCCGCCCCCTCCTCCTCCCCTGCCCCTTCCCTCCCTTTCCCTCTCCCCCGCCCTCCCTCTCCCACCCCCCGCTGCCCCCCCCTGCCCCCTTCTCCTCCCCCGCCCCCCCCCTCCCCCCTCCTCCCTCACCTCCCCCGCCCCCTTTCTCACCCACCCCTCCCCCCCTTTCTCCCCCACCCCTTCCCCCACCCTTCCTCTAACCCCCCCGCCCCCTCCCTTCCTCTTCCCCGCCCACCTTCTCCCTCCCCGCCTTCAGTCCCCTTCCTCCCTCCTAACCTGCCCCCTCCCTCCCTCCTAACCTCCCCCTCTTTTCCTTTCCGTCGCCTACACTCTCCTTCCCCGTCAGCCCTCCCCGTCCTCTCCACTCAGCTCCCCTCCTCTCCGTATGCTCCGATCAGCTCCCCTCCGCTTCTCCTCTCCGTCCCTCCCCCTCTCTCCTACCCTCTCCTTTTCTCCTCCTTCCTACGCCCGCTTCAAGGCGTCCTGGGCAGTAGTTTCACGGACGGAGCTTCAACAGTGTTGGAATCAGCCTTTCACTTTGATTGGCGAATGGATCCCCATTCAGCCAATCTTCGTCCACTTCCACCGGCCGCGAGATCCGTCATTTTTTCAGAAGACGAGTTGTAGCAGCTCAAGAAAGATGTGGAATTAGAGGGCTCCACATCACTTTTCGCCCGCATCTTTGGGTCACATCCTTCCATATCACACGCTAGGGACTGGATGTTGGCGGCGTTACCACGAGATTTCGCCCCACACCTCAAGGATATTCGACTTCTGGGACGTGGATTCTTCCGAGTGATTTTCGACTCCCACGAGTCCACAGCCCTTGTTCTCAAAGATAATCCCCTGGCTTTGGGTTCAAGGAGGATTTTTCTTTCGCCCTACACCTTGGGCTTCGATCCGGTCGAGGAGGACAGTCAGGTCACATCACTGTTCATCAGGTTTCCTGGTCTTCCTCAGGTTTACCATCAACTTCTTGCTACTATCGGAGCCACTTTCGGAGTGGTCACTGAGATTCCCCCCCTTCTTGGCATGCCTTCTTTCTCAGCAGAGGCAGTCCAAGCCGACAGGGCGCCTCGAGTTAGGGTCATTGTCTCTGACCCTAACATCTCAGATGACCACATCATGATTCAGCGTCCAGATGGCTCTCTCTTTCCACAGAGAATCGAGATTGCACGTAGACGAGATCAATGCAGGATTTGTAGGACCCTTGGGCACTTTGCTAGAGATTGCCCAAGAAAGAGAAAAAGACCCAAGAGGTCTTCTGGTGCGGCTCCTTCACGTACTACCCCGTCTGCACCTCCTCTGCGGCCTATACCACATACTCCAGGACATCCAGGAGGACCAGGGCGCCCTGCTTCGTGCACCCCAGGACCACCAAGGGCAGCAGGGCGCCCAAAGCCTGCAGCCCTCCCAGTACCACATTGAAGAGCGGTCAGAGTGGCTCCTTTACCTGAGGAGAAGACCCTTGACCCGGTTCAGACAGATGCCATCCAGACTCCAGAGGCAAATACTACAGTTCCACATCAAGAGGGGACTTCAGATTCACCAGCCCCAGTCATTTTCGTTTATAATCACGAGGGGGCTACCGATGCTTCTCCCCCTCAAACTGTTCATGCCACAGCTGAGGGAGTGTTTGCACAGATGAGGACTACAGATCCTTCTTCAACCCAACCACAGGCCTCCTCAGCTTCTAGCTCCAGATTTGCTGATAGAGGCCTGGCAAGTCCTTCTCCTCCTTCCTCCACGAGTGCAAGTCTTCTTCGCACTCCTCGGCCAGACTTGCTTCTCAGGAACTCTTTTGCGACACTGGCTGAGTCGGCAACTTTCATGGATGATGAGGAGTTTGTGCCCTCCACCTTAGGGGTCCCGGTCATTGGGATTCCTTTTGACAGGGCCTCCTCCTCAGCAGGTGTAGGGATCCTTTCACCTGTTAAGTTTCTTGCCCTCAACAGGAGTGTTTCGACCAAGGGGAAGCTGGTCTCCTCTACTAGGTCGGGTAAGCCTTTCCATCCAGCATCCTCATGTCCATGAGGATAGTCAGCTGGAACATACAGGGCCTAGGTGGAGTTCCACACCATCGTCGTAGGCAACTAATCCGGAATCAGCTTCATCCAGGTGTCACTAGAGGTGCTATTGATATCCCTTTTATCCAACAACACAAGTTGGATGCCAATGATTGCTCTAAGTCTAGCAAACTGCTTTCTAAACATACTTTTTGGTCGCCTGCCTTGGGCACCAGGGGGGGCACTTCTATTTCAGTTTCGTAGTCGGTTCTCTCCTTCGTTGTTGGACACGGAGTCATTATTTCCTCTAGAGCTCAGTGGATTATTCTCTTCACTAGAGGGTGTAAGGTTGGTTTCCTTAACCTGTATTCAGGAGTGCCTTGCTGCAGCAAGGGCTCATCACTAGGTATTGCTTGATCAGAGAGCAAAGTATGCCTTTCATGCACGGGAGTCCTTCTGGAGTCAAATGGGTGGCAGAGTCAATAAACACTTTTTCTCTACTCTTGGCTCTAGACATAGTAGAGAGAGTGTATCCCAACTTATTGACTCACACGGGGTTTTACAAACAGATCCTGATGATGTCTTGCGCATAGCTTCAGATTTTTATGCGCCCTTCTTGATGCTGATTCTGAGACACGGGATAGAGAGGATGCTAGACAGGTTATTTGGCAGAGCATCCCTTTGTTGGTGAAACATGATATGCATGTTTTGCTTGATGCACCTTTCACCAACCCAGAGTTCAGGACTGCACTTTCAGCCCTTAACAAGGGCAAGTGCCCAGATTCGGATGGCCTTACCCCCTCTTTTTTCATTGTACTCTGGGATATGATTGGAGACTACATTACTTCAGCCCCACAGGGTATTTGGGACTCTGGTGAGATGCCCGGGTCGCTTACAAAAGGTCTCATCCAACTTATCCCGAAAGGAGGTTGCAGAAATCTAGTGTCCCAGTGGAGGCCTATCACACTTCTAGGGACTTGTTACAAAATTCTGCCCAAGGCAATCAGCCTCCGATTGCAGCCCCTTCTCCTAGATCTTATTCATGACACTTAGACGGGATTTGTGCATGCGAGAAGCATTTTTTATAACATTTTCTCTTTTTGGGAAGCCTCAGAGTGGGCCATGCAAAGCGGCTAGAATTCAGCCATTCTACTTTTGGATTTTCAGAAAGCTTATGACAGAGTAGATTGGGGTTTTTTGGAGGGCACCCTTCTACGTTTTGGCTTTACTGATGCTTGGATCAGTGGTGTTTCCTCCTTGTATAGATCAGCCCACAGCCAGGTACTTATTGGTGGGGTAAGGGGTGAGAGATTTCAGATTTCCAAATCAGTCCATCAAGGATGCCCCCTTGCTCCTTTTGTTTTTTTGTTCGTGGTAGTTACTTCCCATTAGAAGGGAATAGGAGCTACTTGACAGTGAGTTGGCAGATGACACAGCAGTTTACTTGGATGCCACTCCACAGACGCTCACTTCTTTCAGGACAGCATTGGATTTATTTTGCTTGGCGGCGAGGGAGCAGATAAATTGGCATAAATCCAATGGTTTTTGGATCAGTGATGAGGACACTCTAGTTTGGGGGCTTGACATAGGATTCACTTGGGTTCAGAGAGGTGTGCCTGTCAGGTATTTGGGCTGCCAAGTCGGCTTGGATATTTCTTCCACGCAGCAGTTTGCTCCCGTGTTGGAGAGCATTAGGAGGAAGCTCCTTTTTTGGAGCTCAACCAAGCTGGATCTTGCCTCTAGAGTTGTGGTCGTGTAGGTTCTCTTGGCCACGGCATGGTTTGTTTGTTCTTGCTAGTGCTATTCTACGGACTGCATCACTCAGATCAAGAGACCGATCAGAAATTTTCTTTGGAGTGGGCTTGATGGCACAACAGATACCTTAGCTAGGGTGGCTTGGGAGACCCTCATCCTCCCTACACAGGAAGGGGGTCCCAATATTATTGATCCAGATTTACAGTGCAGAGCTCTACTATGCAAGATGGTGGTGCCGGGACTTATGCCAGGGCAGGAACCGTGCAAGGCCTTTCTTATTAGCAACATACAGAGGTGCACACCTTCTTCAGGAGGAGACTGGATGAGCAGTATTAGGTGGATCTTCACCACAGCACACCTCAGATCACCTTCATCCCCTCTCATGGTTGCCATTCTGAAAGCATGGGCCAGTTTCAGGAGCACTCTTCGGAGGATTCCTCCTTCCTCTCGTGAAGAGATTGATAGGCAACCCATCATGTGGAATGACAGTATTTTAGATGATCATGGCAGACCACTTGGTGCCTCACTCTACATGCAGTGGTCCAGGTGGGGGAGGGAACCTGCATCATCTTTGGGGTCTTGGAAATCTTTCCGCACGCTTCTAGAGGAGACCAAGTCTCGGTTGACAAGACATCTTAGAGGGAGTGCAAGAAGGATCTTGAAGATTGAGGCAACCCTTCAAGAGGAGTGGGTAGACACAAATGATATGCCACTCACTTGCTCCACTTGGGCAGGTACTTTTAGGAGAGGCGGTGTTCCGCTTCAAGTTTTGGCCATTCTTTATGACATGGGGCTCTGTGGCTTGGCTTTCTCTTACAGGGCCTCAGGCATTTTATGAGAGACTTGACTCCTCTCGGGCCATTTTGGTTCGACGTCATCAGATTGAGTCCTGTTCGTTGGATGTGGTACCACACCTTCCTTTTACAGATGTACATGCCTCTGTGGATACTTCTTGGGAGATTTTAGCGAGCATGGCATCCTGGCATATCTGGAGAGCCGGATGCACAGAGGCTATGGAGGGTACTGAGGTTCATCCCTCGCACACTTTGGCTAGTATCTGGACAGACACCGTACATAGTTTGATGGCCGTTTGGATGAGTATGCAAGGAGACTCCCGTGCAGCCTCAGCTAGGAGGGCTTCTTTCTTTAGGGAATGGAAGGATTCTCCTTTCTTCTCTGAGACTCCTACAGGGTTGAGGTGGCACTTTCAGCCTCAGCCTTGGTTGTTTTCCACCTCACTTTGAGGGGGTTTTATTTTTCCACATGATTTCAAGATGTTGTATTTCTGCTCAGAGCTTGCTCTAGCGAGTTTCTTTCTAACTTAATAGAAGTCTCTTTTTTGGAAAAAAAAAAGAAATGAATGAAGTCCGTCTTTCTGTCCCAACTCTATAAACATGGTATCATCATGGTGCGCTTGTGAGAATATGGTATGCTCTGACGCTTATGACAATATGGTAAAGCCCTTACATTCTACACTTCAATTGTCCATCACTTGCAAGTAACTACACTGTCTGCAATGTTGGCATGGAGGAACCAGAGGCTCAAGCCTGGGATACAACTTCATGAAGCCTATTATAACAGCTTGAGTAAGAGTGGTGAAGACAGAGTCAAGAAACACAGGTTTGTTAGCACATATGAAAGATAAGAAACGTTAAATGAGACCAAAAGATGAATTACATTATCAGAAATAGAGATCTACACCTCCATATATGTAGTGCAAGCTAGAGAAAAAGCTGTAAATACATAGGAGGATGGAATGAGCCAAGGATCTAGGCTGTGTATCATGCATATCTCAAGTTTGGTAGTCAGGCCCAGCATCTAGTCTATCATGTGTAATCTAAGTTGCACATGAGCATGGATGTGGCCCCATCAATAATCATGATGCATCAATACAATGTATGAGATCTCAGCATACCCACGGGCGTCATGATACAACTTGATACTGTCATGCGGTGAGCAGACTATCTCAAATGGGACAACTGCTCGCTAGCCCTATAGATGTCCTACTCCTCTGGCAGCTATGAGAAGCAAGCTCAAGGTGTCACGTCCTGCAATGTGGTATCAATGTGGGCTCCTCTCATGTAAAGAAGTTGAGGTGCAAGCTCGAGGTCTCACATCTTGCATGTGTCAGCTCCTCATGTAAAGAAGTATGCGATCCTCTCTTGTCCAAGGCCCTAATCTATTTTTTATCGCAGGAGTATCTGCCTATGTCTCGTGACCTCAGACCCAAAAAGTGTAGCAAAGTGCTGGTTCGAGTAGTCCTAGAACCACACCTCAAGAAAACAAAGGTATCTATTGTGGATCATTGTCACGAAAGTCGAAAACAAGCGCAGTCGTCTCAAAATTGGTGGGACCTACCAACATCACTGTAGAAAAACAAAGGAGGATGTATTCATTTGTGATTCTCTAACCATAATCGTCCACATGTATTAGTCTTCTAACACCTACTTCCCAAGCGAAACCTTCAAATGGTATCCCCACATCTCACACATGAGACTGTTTTTGGCAGTCAAATGCAGTTTTATTGGTTGCAGTTCAAAAAGCAAATATACGAGCCAAGTACTAGGAAGGTTATCATGTTGTCCTTCCGGAAAACTCTGTCATGCCGACTATCATTGCTTTCATACATTGCTGCCCTTGTTCAAGTCCGCATCAGACTTTCATTAGTCACTAGAGGCCCAAATCAGCCACCAGCAGGTGATTTCCAGCCACAAACAGTATCTGATCATCAACTTGAATTGCCTCACATTGATCAGGCTACCAGAGATCAAGCAGTGGCTGAAGAGAGGGCTGTCATAAGACAACAGAACACAGTCCTTAAATGGCTGTTAGACACATTGAGGGACAGAAAACAAGCTGAGCCTATGTCTGGATGCAAAAGATCCGCTTCTCGTCACATGCAAGGGCTCTTAGTGGAGGTTGCATTGATTGTTGCTGCTTGCAATGACATTGTGTCACAAGGATGCCTTTGAGAGCAAAGATTAGATGGATGCTATGAAATCCGTACTCATCAGAATGGCACTTGAAAGTTCTGTGATTTGCCTTAAGGCAAGCGTGCTATAGGCACCAAGTGGGTATACAAACTCAAAAGGAAGGCTGATGGCAGTGTGACTGCTACAAAGCTCGCCTTGGAGCCCTATCGCAGTTGCAACATGCTGTCACGGAGATTATGCAAGCTCCTCCCCCTATGGTTGCTTCCCCTGGAAGCAAAAAGTCATCTCAGAAGAAACATAAGAAGCATAAGAAGACCCCTAGGCATGTTTCTTTCAGTGGACAACCGTCAAAGATGCCCTTGATCACCCCTGTAGTGAGTAATGCCAATAACTTCCATTCAGTCAATCAGGGACAGCAAGCCCTTCCTCAGCCCACGATGCCTCCCAGATATTTCGGAGGGGGATCAGTTTTTCAGGCAATGGTGGCACCATCCGCAAAGGCACCTGGAATGACAGGTAGCTTTATGGGCAGCACGCAGCCGGGAATCTGCGCAGAATTTCCAGCAACCTATGATGGGTGGAATGCCGCTTGCAAATGCCAATATGATGTACTCAAACATTGGGATGCAGCTTGGAATGCAGACAGGAATGCCTGGCACAATGGGCAATACTTGGAATATGCCACAGATGTAGGGAGTGGGACCTGGAATGCCAAACCCCACCATGGGTACGGTTGGAATGGCTCCGAATGCGGGAGCAGTGATGCCCCCACTGTTTTTACAGGCCCCCGTTTATGACAATCTCACCCCTAAAGGCAAATTGAAAGATTACAAGGAGGGAGGGGCAATTGTCAAGTTTGAGACTTTCAATGGGATGCAGGACAGATTGAAGGCTTTGACATTCGTGCAACAGTTTGATGCTGCCTACTCAGGTGGACACTTCACAGAATCCTCCAAAGTCCGAAAGACAGCCACCTTTTTGAAGGACAATGCGCTCCAATGGTGGACCAACCTCCTCTTGCAAGGCAGAGCACCCACCACTTGGGTCGAATTCAAGCAAGTCTTCTCAGCAGCATGGCTCACTACCACTTTTGAGGTGGATATCATGACTGCCTGGTACAGGTTGGATGCTGCAAATTGCAGAAATTTGGAGGACTACAATAAGAAGTTTTGGGAAGCCCTACTGCCAGTGAAATCTTACAAACTTGTACCGCTGTCCGAGCAAATTGAAAGATATTGCTGCAGGTTGCCAAAGGAGATTCGGGACCATTGCACGAAGACAAGTATGTCTCAGTTCGTTGAGAATGCCACTACAGCTTATGCACTAATGCAAGGGAAAGTTTCTGGGTTCAAAGGAAGCTCACAGGAGACATCAAGGTCAAAGGGCAGCAAGATGAAATCCCCTAAGAAGTTCAGAAAGTTTTTGCAGCCCATGAAGGCAAAGTTTGTTGGAGGACAGAGGCGAGTACCAACCCGCATGTCTGATGAGGAAAAGCAAATTCTCTATGATGTCAACAAGTGTTATATTTGCAAGGAGGAAGGCCACAGGGCTTTTGAATGCTCACATAAGAAGCGGAAGTTCCCTCCTTCTGAGCAGCGTGAGCACAAGGAGGAGAAGAGGACTGATCAGAAGAATAAAAAGCCCAAGCCCACTGCTGGTCTTTTGCCAGACTTGATTGCAGCTGTTCACAATACAGATGCTACAGAGTTATGCCAGGCATGGGGCAAGATAAGAGACTAGACAGCTTTGATGTTTTTCGATCCGAGAGCCAAGGCCAATTTCATCTCTCCAGAGCTGGCTGGAAAGTTAGGAATAAGGGCAGAAGAGATGGGTCCTTTGTGTGATGCAAATATGGCTTGTCCGGGACTCAGCTAGTCAGTTACTCTGGTGATAGCCAAGCTGCGGATGCATATTCAGAGCTACGTGGACACAGAAGAGTTCTATATTATGCCGTTGAATGGTTGTGATGTGTTACTGGGGATACCTTGGCACTTTCATGTTGGGGGCTGTTTTGGATACAAAGAATAAAACAATCACAATCATTCACCATGGCAAGACCCACGTTCTGGATGCTAAATTGAAGGGAGAATCCATCCCTGTTGTATCTACTTCTGCCATTGGCAACGTAATGAAAAAGCATCTTTCAGCGTACTTAGTGTTTGCATCTGAAAAGAAATCAGTAGAAGAAGAGTCTCATTTTTCTAAGCTAGAAAAACAGCGGACACATTTTCTTTTTCAGTTTAGGAACTGTTTTTCTGACTCACTTCCACAGCAGTTGTGCCCCCTGAAAGGCCAGAAGATCACACGATAGATATAATCCCTGGTAGCAGTCCTCCTAACCGACCTCCTTGCAGGGTCAGTGCAGCCCAGCAAGAGGAAATTATGAACCAGGTCAACGACCTGCTGGAGAAGGGGCTGATTCAGCCCAGCTCTTCACCTTACTGCTCACAGGTGCTCTTGGTCCAGAAGAAGGATGGATCCTGGCAGATGTGCATTGACTATAGAGCCCTCAATAAGATTACCATTAAGTACAGATTCCCTATACCTCGGATAGATGATATTTTGGATAGGTTACAGGGGTCTGGAATGTTCAGCCGCATTGATCTGAAGAGTGGTTATCACTAGATCAATACTCAGCCAGAGGATGTTCACAAAACAGCATTTCGTACCACATTTGGTCTATACGAGTTTCTTGTCATGCCATTTGGGTTAACTAATGCACCTACCACCTTCAACAGAATGATGGACAGGATTTTAAGAGAGCACCGAACCTTTGTTGGCACTTTCTTCGATGATATCATCGTGTTCTCTCAGGATGAGGCTGAACATAGGAAGCACCTGGAAATTGTTCTCGAGGAGCTACGGAAGCATAAGCTGCTTGTCAATGCAAAGAAAAGTGAATTCTTCATGCATGAGATCCATTTTCTCGAGCACATTGTTTCCAAGGATGGAGTTAGGATGGACCCTACCAAGGTAGAGGCCATCAGGAATTAGCCACACCTGAAGAACATCCATGAAGTACGTAGCTTTCTGGGCTTGTGCTCATACTACAGGAGGTTCATTCAGTATTTGCAGAGATTGCATCTCCTTTACATGCCTTACAGAGGAAAGGGGTCACTTTCAGATGGGGTCCCAAAGAAATTGCAGCTTTTGACCTACTGAAGGAGCGACTCTACTCAAATCCTCTGATTATTTTGCCAGATCTTCGCAAACTCTTCGCTGTCCAAGCAGATGCATGTGGGAACAGCGTAGGAGGGGTACTTATGCAAGATGGAAGAGTCGTGGCATACGAGAATAGAGTGCTCCCGGATGCTGAAATGAATTTTGGCATCTATGAGAAAGAGATGTTGGCTGTCATACATGCTCTTTCGACCTGGAAGCATTATCTTTTGGGTGCTGATTTTCATGTTCGCAAACCCTTCGCTGTCCAAGCAGATGCATGTGGGAACAGCATAGGAGGGGTACTTATGCAAGATGGAAGAGTCGTGGCATACGATGTGGGAAGGGAGAGAAGGAGCACACCGACACACACAAGCAGGATAAACCCAAGAGTGTGGGGATAAAACATATGTGTGTACCTCCCCTAGCACACAGTCAACCTTTTATATGAAAGGATAAGGTTACAACACTAAGTACGGTGTACTTAGTGTACTTAACAAATAAAAGTACTAACTGTACTTAAGTGTACTAACTGTACTTGGGTGGCCATAGTGCCTTTACCCCAACAACCTCCCACTTAAAGGCAATATGCCCTCAAGTAAAAATAAATGAGGCTCAACCTATACCCATCAACTGTCGGCAATGTGCAAACCGCTCTGCAGGCAAGCCTTTTGTCAACAGATCTGCTGGATTATCATCTGTGTGAATCTTGACAAGCTGAATCAGCTTATCATCTATTACCTCCCTGATGAAGTGATACTTCACATCAATGTGCTTTGTCTTTGCATGAAAGACAGGATTGTGTGCCAACTGAATAGCACTCTGACTGTCACAATGCAACAATGGAATATCACCTGTAATGCCCAAGTCTCCCACTAGCCGAGATAACCATAAGGCCTCCTTGCATGCCTCTGTGGCTGCAATATATTCAGCTTCCGTGGTAGACAAGGCTATGCACTGCTGCATCCTTGACATCCATGACACTGCACCTCCAGTGAATGTATAAACATAACCGGTAGTAGACTTCCGGTTATCTGGATGACCAGCAAAATCTGAATCCACATAACCATGCACCTTTGCATCTCGCTTGCCAAAGCATATGCAGAACTCCTGTGTGCCCTTCAGGTACCTCATGATACCTTTCACTGCATTCCAATGCTTTTTGCCTGGATTTGCCATATACCTGCTAACCACTCCCACTGCAAACGCAAAATCAGGTCTGGTAGCAACCATGGCATACATGAGACTGCCACAAGCTGAAGCATACGGAATCTTGGCCATTTCAGCCCTATCAGCATCTGAGTGTGGGCTGTCCATTGCACTGAGTTTCACATATGGAGGCAATGGAGAACTAAGGGTCTTCCCCCCCTCCATATGAAACCTCTGCAATACTTTGCCAATATATTCGGTCTGAGACAAATACAACAAACGCTGTCCCCTGTCTCTCCGTATCCGCATTCCCAGTATGTGATTTGCATCACCAAGGTCCTTCATATCAAAGGCCTCATGCAATCTTTTCTTAAGGTCATCAAGCTCCTTACGAGCTTTACCAGCAATAAGCATGTCATCCACATATAAAATGAGAATGATTAAGCTGCCATTTGCAGCTCTTTTGGTATATAAGCAGTGATCGTCATCACTTCTCCTGAAACCTTGGGACTTCATGAAGGTATCAAATTTCTTATACCATTCCCTTGGTGCCTGTTTCAGCCCGTAAAGGCTCTTTTTAAGCTTGCATACAAGTGACTCCTTGCCCTTGACTGCAAATCCTTCTGGCTGCTGCATGTAGATCTCCTCATGAAGATCACCGTGAAGAAAGGCTGTCTTCACATCCATTTGGCATAATTCCAAATTCTCACATGCAACCAAAGCAAGTACAATCCTGAGTGTGGTCATCTTAACCACTGGAGAAAAGATCTCATCAAAATCGACACCATACTCCTGCTTAAAGCCCTTGGCAACCAACCTGGCTTTATACCTTGGCTTAGCTCCAAGTGTGACTTTCAATCTATACACCCACTTGCATGGCAGTAATTTCATGCCCTTAGGCAACTGCACCAATTCCCAAGTACCATTTTTATGGAGACTGTCCATTTCAGACTTCATGGCTAGTTCCCATAGCCTTTTATCATGCATTTGCATGGCTTCCTTGTAACAGGAAGGTTCTCCACAGTCTGTAAGCATAATAAAATCTGCTCCTGGAACAAATCTGTCTGGCGGTTTCATTTGTCGAGTGGACCTTTGGACCCATTGGTCTTGCTGTCCAACTTGCTGCTCACCTAAAACAGGTGGCTGTTCCAGTGGATCAGGCTGCAGAATTATGCCTGGGAGGTCTTCCAAAGGTGGCATGTCCCGTAGTACATCTTCCGCCACTGCGGGCTGTCCATTTGGACCTGCTGCAGCATCATGCATTGGCTGATTACGCTGCTGTTGTGGCTGATTCACAGCCTGCCTGAATTGTACAGGATGTCCCGAGTCATCAATGTCAACCTCTGAAGCATCAAAAGGCTTATCTGCTGCCTTAAACATACATGACTCATCAAATAAGACATCATTGCTGCGTATTAGCTTCTTATTCACAGGATCCCATAGGTGGTAACCCATCTCACCACTGTCACCATATCCAAGAAAAATGCATTTAAGAGACTTAGGATCAAGCTTGCTGCGATCTTCTCTGCGTATATGCACGTACGCAGTGCAGCCAAAGAGCCTCAAGTGCTTATAGGAAGGAGGTTTTCCTGTCCAAAGCTCCTCTGGCACTCTGCCATCTAGTCTTTTATTTGGTGACCTATTGATGAGGTGTACTGCTGTTTTTACAGCTTCAGCCCAAAATCCATGAGGTAAAGCAGCATGTGACATCATAGAGCGAGACTTTTCCTGTATGGTTCTATTCATACGCTCTGCAGTGCCATTTTGCGTTGGACTGTAAGGAGCAGTGAGTTCTCTTTTAATACCTCTAGCATCACAAAATGCATTGAATGCATTAGACATATACTCCCTACCGTTATCTGACCGCAAAGCCTTCAGTGTTCTGCCTGTTTGGTTCTCAACCATAGCAAGCCATTTCTGGAACACTGGAAAGACATCACTCTTCAATCGAAGAGGATACACCCACACCTTCCTTGTGGAATCATCTATAAATGTGACAAAGTACCATGCACCTCCAAGTGAAGGACTAGGCATCTCACACACGTCTGTATGCACAAGCTCAAGTTGAGCATCTTTATGTCCTAATCTCCTTTTATGAGGATACTGTAACTGTCTACCATATATGCAGTGCTCACAAAACTTTAAATCAGAAAATTTAAGAGACGGTAAGTAGCCAAGGCGAGCCAATTGTTCCATTCCACTTATGCTCATATGTCCCATCCGGCTATGCCACATAGAAATATTCGGCAGCTCGGTGGCATGAATATCAGCATGATTACATACTTTAGCATGAAGAGTATACATTGTGTCAACCTTAGAGCCTCTGGCAACAACCAGGGCACCTTTGGTGACCTTCCAGAAACCATGACCAAAGCTGGTCACAAAACCTTCGTCATCCAACATGCCAGTAGAAATCAGATTTTTCTTGACTTCGGGTACATGCCTAACATTGTGAAGCATAAGCTGAGTACCATCAGCAAATACAAGCCTGACATCTCCAACACCGACAATACTGCATGCATGATTATCCCCTAGAAAAACGACTCCATTACTGCCTGCTGCATACCTTACAAACAATTCTTTGTAAGGTGTAACATGGAATGAGGCACCTGAGTCAATGATCCAAGAGTGCATGTCTGCAAAATCTCCTGCATGGAGAGAATGAGCATCCAAAGTAGAGAGAAATAGAACCTCTCCCTCACTGTCATAACCGTGTGTAGAATGAAGCTCTTCAATCTTCACACTGCTCTTGCCATTGCTTACTGGTACAATTGCTTTTGCATCTGACGCATCAGTGTTTTTGGCTTTGTCTCTCTTATCATTTTTCAGTTTAAAGCACTGCTTTTTGGTATGTCCCTTTTTGCCACAGAAGTAGCACTCAACATCTTTGTTGGAGCGGGACTTGCTCCTCCCTTTTCCCCTTTCCTGAGATTTGCCTCTTTGCTGACTTCTCCCCCTTGCATTTAAGGCATTGTTAGGCTTTACTGCATCTTGAGCTTTCAGCTTCTGCTCTTCTTGCAAAATCAGCCCTGTGATATTTGAAAAACTTATGAAAGTGTTTGCATTTGTTACAGCTGTGGTGAATGTATCCCAACTTTCAGGAAGAGAGATCAAGAGTGCCATACCCTTGGTTTCCTCATCCACCACATATTTTTGATTTGCAAGTTGAGTGACAATTGAATTAAACTCATTGAGATGTGCATCCATGGAGGTCCCTTCCTTCATCTTCAGATTGAAGAACTTGCGCAACCAATATATCTTTGTGGCTACACTTTGCTGCTCATATGTGTCCTGTAGTTTTTTCCACACACCCCAGGCTGTTTTTTCACCATCCACATTCCAAACAACACTCTCATGGAGTGACAATTAAATTATGGACTTTGCTGACAGATCAGCTAGTGCCCAAGCATCATCAGATGTGCCAGTGGGCTTCACACCTTTGTGTATAATAGGAGCATGAAACTGCCTGAGAATTAGCACATTCAGGACCATCTTTTTCCACATTGGGTAGTTAGCAGCACCCTGCAACTTTTTAATATTGAGAAGAGAAGATTCCGAGGATGAAGCCATTACAATCAGCAAGAAATATAACCCACACTTGGGTGCCTGACTCCCTGCAAACTAAGTGCACAGATGCACTTGTAGTTGTGCTCAAAAGTTAATTCCTGCAATGGAACACAGGACCTGCAACTTTCTCCCACTTAACAGTAAATACTGTCTGTTTCCTGCCTGCTGCAGATCCAGAACAGCAATACTTAATGCATTAATTGATGCTCTATAGTACAGTACAGCAGTACCTTTATTTGACACAATGTATGTCCCTGCTGTAACAGTGAAAACAGCACTATTTTATGCACTTTAAACTTCAGTAAAGTGACTGTTTACAGTCCAAAAGTTGACTCCGGACAGTACCTGACTGTACTTTCTAGTACAGCAACAGAAATTGACTGTATAACTGTCCAAAACTGTCAGAATTAGACTTTCTCTTGCCTCTATAACTGTGTTACACAGTTTAGAACTTGAATGAGGCAAAAGCCCCTTGACTGGAAGCCAATTTTTGAAGATTTTAGTGCATACACCGCTTTCCCAAAGCTCCACTGATCACATAAAGCATCTAGGTGTTTCCCCCAACACTGATATGCATAACAATGTCAAAAGCCCCAATTTTAATTGCACATTCAATGCTCAATGTAACAATGTGGTACACACTGTATCATATGCATCTGCCACTGTCCCGTAAGTCATAAAATGCATCAAATCCTTGCACAAATCAACTCCAATCAGGAGGATATACGCAAACAAGTGCGTGTATAAGCCAATGCTTGGCTGTGGCTACAAAAGCCCCTTGATTCCGCAATTCAAAAGTGAGAATTCCTCTCACATAGGAGGCATAGATCTGCAGATCTACCTCACTAACAATACATCTGACCCACAATGCTCAGGTATGAGCTCAAGATATGCACATGTACCTGCAAGTACACTTGTGCGATAGATTGCGACAGAAAAGATTTCGACAGTGAAAGGGGAAAGAAGCGAGACGAAGCTGGCCCTCGTTCAAGCGCCAGTAGTCACCCATAACAAGATTGCGGTGGAGACGCTAGCGCCTGTGGCACTGATGGCAGAGCTGCTGGCGCCTGTGGCGCTGGTAGCGCCGCTGCTGGCACCTGTGGCGCTGGTGGCGCCGCTTCTACTGGCGCCTGGCGGCTTGGCTGCTGGCGTCGCCGGTGGCCTTGGCTGCTGGCGTCGCTGGTGGCCTTGGCTACTGGCATCGCCGGTGGCTTGGCTGCTGGCGTCGCTGGTTGCCTTGGCTGCTGGCGACGGATAGCCTTGACGGCTAATAGCGCTGGCAGCGCTAGCAGCTGCTAGTGCTGCTGGAGCAGCTTGCTGCTGCTCCTAGCGTGATGCAGTAGCGAATGCTGCTGCTGCTTCTCCTTCTCTGTCTACTGCTGCTGGCACTGTTGCTGGACAGACGGGAGAAGAAGGTAGGCAGGCTCTGATACCACTTGTGGGAAGGGAGAGAAGGAGCACACCGACACACACAAGCAGGATAAACCCAAGAGTGTGGGGATAAAACATATGTGTGTACCTCCCCTAGCACACAGTCAACCTTTTATATGAAAGGATAAGATTACAACACTAAGTACGGTGTACTTAGTGTACTTAACAAATAAAAGTACTAACTGTACTTAAGTGTACTAACTGTACTTGGGTGGCCATAGTGCCTTTACCCCAACATACGAGAATAGAGTGCTCTAGGATGCTGAAATGAATTTTGGCATCTATGAGAAAGAGATGTTGGCTGTCATACATGCTCTTTCGACTTGGAAGCATTATCTTTTGGGTGCTGATTTTCATGTTCAGACTGATCATCAATCACTGCGGTACTTTCTCACTCAGAGAAAGTTGTCTGAGAAGCATATGAGGTGGGCAAATTTTCTTTCTATGTTTCATTTTCAGATTGTGCATGTGCCTGGGAAGAAGAATGTTGTTGCAGATGCATTGTCACGCAAGCCCACTCCAGATGCAGTGTCTGTTAAGCCACAAGTTTCAGCAGTGATCATTGCATATCATCATGAGCCTGATGCCATGAAGGATCAATATGCCAATGATGCTGATTTTTCACGGATTTATGATCAGTTGGTTGATGGACAGAGGCATGAGCACTATACTCTCAAAGACGGATTTCTGATGAAACATGGCCGATTGTGTGTCACAAAACAGTTGAGGCCCAAAGTGTTGACAAAGAGTCATGCTCCACCCTATGCAGGACACAGAGGCATTCATGCCACCATCAAAGCTGTGGAGCACTAGTTCTTTTGGCCATCATTGAGGAAAGATGTCGAGGCATATGTCAGGACATGCATCACCTGCCAAAAGATGAAATATGACAGGTAGAAGCCGGCTGGACTGCTAGAGCCTCTACCTATTCCCAATCGACCTTGGCAGAGCATTGCCATGGATTTTATCTTTGATCTTCCTCGTACACCATTTGGACATGATGGGATATGGACCATTATTTGCAGATTCAGCAAGCAGGCCCACTTCATTCCCGTCAGAAATAAAATTACAGCAGACCAGATGGCGCGACTCTTTATGTCTCATGTGTACAAACATCACAGGACGCCTCAATCAATTGTCAGTGATAGAGACCCACGGATAACAAGTCTTTTCTGGAGAGGTATCTTTGAGAATATGGGTACCACGCTGAATTTCTCATCCTCTTTCCATCCTGAATCTGATGGCCAGTCCGAAGAAGCCAATTCCACTACCCTTGATCTTCTCAAATGCTATGTTTCGGATCAGCAATCGAAATGGGAGCAATTTTTGCCACTTGTTGAGTTCGCGTACAACAACACTATACACTCATCCACGGGGAAATCCCCCTTTGAAATTGTGGCAGGAGAACGGAAGGTACCTCCCATTCTGCATACGAAAGAGAAGATTTTTGAAGTGGACAGATTTGTGGAAAGTTTGGATGTTGCCTACCAGAAGGTCAAAACAGCCCTCCAAAAAAGCCAAGAGAAGCACAAACGGGCAGCCGATAAGCATCGCCGCGAGTTGCTCTTGAAAGAGGGCGATTGGGTGCTGCTGCGTTTTCAAAAAGCACGACTCAAGAAGATGAAAGGCAAGACGAAAGTGTACACAAAGCTGAAGATGTGGTATTATGGTCCTTTTCACATGCATTAATGATATAGCTTACAGGCTGAAGCTACCTGCCACTTCGACCATACACAATGCCTTTCATGTGAGTTTATTGAAGCCTTTCCAGGGTGATGTGCCTGCTGACTTGCTGCATGAGGATCAGCCCGAGGTGGAAGAGTTGGATGAAATCTTGGTTCCAGAACAGATTTTGGCACATATGGAAAGAAAAGTGAAAGGTAGAGTTTCCCGTCGCTACCTGGTGAAGTTCAGGAATTATCCTGCACTGGATGCGAGGTGGATGGAGGAGGGTGACCTGGCAAACTCACCTCAAATTTTGCAGCTCTAGCTCAACGCGTTTCAGCTTGCGCCAACTACGGTACAGGCTCCTACAGGTTCAGCAAAGCAGAGATCTGGAGCATTGCCTGGTGCTCAAGAGGAGGGTAGCACCTCCCCTTCCTTGATTCAGACTAATCATATATCTGGAGATCGCTTGGTGGCACAGCTTGTCTCACCCGAGATGCTGCTTGCTGACAGTACTTCTGCCGTGAGGTCTTCATGATGGGTATTCACGACACTCGACATAGAGGATGCATTGATGTATGGATGGACTCTCGAGTGCCATATTATCATTGCAGATTATCATTGCAGGCTGTGTCTTACAGATGATGTATTTTTTGGTATGGGCTATTTCTGCCTATTTGTACTTTTTCAGCAACAGCCTAGGTAGTTTGTTCTTTTAAGAGAAGGGTATGTCACGAGCGCGTGAAAAGTGATGAAAAGTATCTTCGTAACTCAACCTACACTTAACCGAAGGTTAACAATGGTTAAGTGTTGTAATGGTTTGGCCGTGAGAGACTGGCTAGAGGAAGAGTGCACTTCCTAGAAGTTCCTAAGGGCTAAGTCTAGGTGCACGACTAGGTTCTAGGGGCAAGGCAAAGGCTTTAAAAGAGGGGTCTAAAAGTTGGGCCCACGGACAACCAACGTTGTCCTTAGTATGGGGTTTAGGACTTTAATGAAGGGGCAAACGGCAAGGAGGAGATGCCATTCGTCATGCATGTGTATGCATGCCCTTCCCCCACCTTCCATCTCTCTCCCCTCACTCTCCCAGAGGTGTTGGACGTCTTCAATTGTTCTTGTGCAGTTTTTGAGCTGTTTAAGCTGTTTCAAGCCTGTTTTCAGCCGTTTTAACTCTATTTTGACTGTTTCAAAGCTAGTACACACTTCTAGGAAGTGCCAGAAGTCATTTCTTAACTTTCTGAAATTTTTCGTACGGACTATACGGACGTCCGTACAAATGTGTTCAGCTGCCTCCAACAGGTGCCCCGGGTTATCTTTTGCTGTGCTGGACCTTTGTGCACCAGTTTTTGGCTGCGTGGTGGCTTCTGGAGCTGTTTTGGAGCTGTTTTGGACTAGTGCAGGCTACAGGAGGAACTTTCCTTGCTGCTTTTGGCACCTTCTCTTAGGAGAACTCAAGCACAGATCCCGAGGCAATCATTTCGGGGCAGATCTGTGAACCATCTTTCCTCATTTCTCTCTTCTCCTGATTGCTAGAAGACACCTGCACCCTACGGGGAGCCTGGACAGAGGATAGGTGCGAGGAAGGAGCTCGCCCCTCTGCCACAGACAGCGGGAGTTGGTTCCAGGTTCGGTTTTTCCTTGTTTTCTTTCTTGCTTTGCAGCTTTTTGTAGTGCATGCGTGTTGTGTGCAGTCCTTTCACGAATCCAACAGGTTCTAGGAAGCACCCAAAGGCAAGGGTGATCGTGTGGAAAGCCTAAGGACAGTGTGGATGCATGTGATAGCCTTGAGGCTGCCTTGAGCTCAGTTTGCTAGTGGTTTGGATGCCTGAATGCCTCTAACTTGTGTCAAATCAGAAGTGAATGCCTAAGTGTGCCTTGCCAGAGGAAATTCTAGTGGTGCACTGGGATTAGATGCTTTGAAGATAAGTAGAGGATTTGCAGAGAGGAACAGTGCAGGGTCGAACCCTTGTTGTAAAGCATTTCCATTCAAAAGCGTTAAATAAACATCGTAAGGGGCGCCAAGGCATTTGGGACCAGTGGGTGCTCTGTGTACCATTTTCATTGAGCAGGGGCATTCTAGCCTCACCTTTGTTGTTGTTGAAGCTTGTTTCTAAGTTGTGCTAAGTGATTTAAGTGAGTGAAGCTTGCATTGTGGCTATTTATGAAGTTTATGATTGAGTAGCAGAAGATCATTGCCCTTTTGTTTAACGAAGGCCGGGTTCAGCTTCAATCCATAGAGGGCCTTTTTCAAGTGGCATACCTTGCTTTCAGAACCTTCGACCTCAAAGCTAGGAGGTTGGGAAACATAGACCTCTTCCTGCAAATGCCCATGAAGGAAAGCTGACTTAATATCAAGCTGATCTATCTGCCAATGAAAGTGGCCAGCAAAGGCAATAACAATGCCATGCTGCTGAGCATAGCCCTTAGCAACAAGACGGGCTTTGTAACGGTCCACTGAACCATCAGCTTTCCATTTGATCTTGTAAACCCACTTAGTTAAAATGGCATTCTTGCCATAAGGCAAATCACACAACTCCCAAGTGTCATTCTGATCGATAGAATCCTATTCAGATTGCATGGCCTTCATCCAACAATCATTCTGAAAGGCATCTCGATGACATAATGGCTCTCCATTGCATGCTGTAGCAACCAAAGCATAAGCAACAAAACTAGCATGCTCTTTCCAGACAGCTGCTCTGATATGGGCTGGCACAGGAGTGTCTTGTTTGCTGTCTTTTAATGTGTCAAGGAGCCATTGGGGTACCTTTTTAGGCTCCTGAATTTCTGCTCTTTCCCGGTCAAGAGCCCGGTGCAAATAATCCTGATCAATAATAGGCATATCAGCCTGAATTTCTGGATGCACATGTGGCTGTAAATGACCAACAGATGGAGGAGGGACAACCTCAGATGGAACATCATCCCGAGCATCAGATGGAAACAAACGCATCAAGCTGTCAAATATGTCTGGGGCATCAACAACGGGCTGTTTTTGACAGTCCAGCAAAGGCATAGTGGAAGATTCATCAAACACAACATCCCGACTGACAAAACACTTGCCCGTGCGGGACTTATATAGCTTCTAGCCCCTGCTCTCTGAACTATAGCCAAGAAAAATGCATTTAACAGCTTTATCATCCAACTTAGTGCGTCTCTGTGAAGGCACATGAGCATAAGCTTGTAGGCCATCTCCTGGTGGTTCTAGTGATGCCCTATAGGCCATGGTATGTGCCTTGTGGGCATAAATATAGGCACTTGTAGTGTTAGTGCCTTTTAGGCCACATAGGACACTTAGTCCTATGTGACACCTAGGACACTTAGTCCTAGGTCTAGGTACTTGTACCTTGTACTCCTTTTTCATTATCCAAGTTTGACCGGCAAAGACTTGTGTGACGCTTTGCTATCTGCACACTCTCTCTCTCATTCGATCCTACAGTGGTATCAAAGCAATGTTTCAGATTCGTCTCCTGCACCCGGACTCGTATCAGCTCCCTTCAGCTTCACTGCCCCTTCATCCGTACAGCTTCGTACATGTTTCTGTACTCACTACGTACGTCCCCTGTACTTGTGCCGTACAACCGTACGGTTCAGTATTACTCCACTCCGTACTACTACGTACCTACACCGTACAACATACACACAAGATCTGCATCGTCGTACAACCGTACAACAGGCGCCGTACCCATTTCGTACCGCTCTCCGTACCTATGATGTACTTGCACCATACGCCGTACATCTTCTGTAAGGTCTTGTAACTGCTTCGTACTGCATTCCGTACTTGCATCGCCGTTCAGCCACGTGGGAATGTACCTACATCCGTACAGTCGTACTTGCTATTCCGTACACCACGCTTCCGTATAGCAAACGTACCTGCTTCGTACAGTCTCTGTACATTGTACATGTGTCGTATATTGGATTCCGTACTGCGCTCAGTACTATCTGTACAGTGATACTTGTCCCAAGAGTACAGTACAAGCTTGGCACGTGTGAAGTCTTTTGCAGAGCATTCTCAAAATTTGGGGCTTTTGTGTTGGAAGCTCAACTTCAACTTGTGTTTGGGACAATAAATTATACTTTTGCAGTTTAAAGCCTTGAGGCTATACATTGGGTCAGATTTGCATACACTGGGTCACCATGAGAGAGAGCAAAGGTGATCTGAGGTATGCTGTGGTGAAGATCCACCTAATACTGCTCATCCAGTCTCCTCCTGAAGAAGGTGTGCACCTCTGTATGCTGCTAACTCTAGAGGCAAGATCCAGCTTGGCTGAGCTCCAAAAAAGGAGCTTCCTCCTGATGCTCTCCAACACGGGAGCAAACTGCTGCGTGGAAGAAATATCCAAGCCGACCTGGCAGCCCAATACCTGACAGGCACACCCCTCTGAACCCAAGTGAATCCTATGTCAAGCCCCCAAACTGGAGTGTCCTCATCACTAATCCAAAAGCCATTGGATTTATGCCATCCTATTTGCACCCCTGCCGCCAAGCAAAATAAATCCCATGCTATCTTGAAAGAAGTGAGCGTCTGTGGAGTGGCATCCAAGTAAATTGCTGTCTCATCTACCAACTCACTGTCAAGTATCTCCTCTTCCCTTCTGATGGGAAGTCTTAGCCCAAAGATGTCAGCTTGAGATCTAACATAGATACTCATAGCTTCGGCCACAAACAAAAAAAGGAAAGCCCCTTACCCCACCAATAAGTACCTCGCTGTGGGCTGATCTGTACAAAGAGGAAACACCTCTAATCCAAGCATCAGTAAAGCCAAAACGTAGAAGGGTGCCCTCCAAAAAACCCCAATCTACTCTGTCATAAGCTTTCTCAAAATCCAAAAGTAGAATGGCTAGATTCTGGCCACTCTGCATGGCCCACTCTGAAGCTTCCCAAAATGTTATAAAAAATGCTTCTGCCATGCACAAATCCCGTCTGAGTGTCATGAATAAGATCAGGGAGAAGGGGCTGCAATCGTTCGGGATAAGGTGGATGAGACCCTCTGTAAGCGACCCAAGCATCTCGCCAGAGTCCCAAATGGCCTGCAGGGCTGAAGTAATGTAGTCTCCAATCATATCCCAAAATGCAATGAAAAAAGAAGGGGTGAGGCCATCCAAACCTCAGCACTTGCCCTTGTGAAGGGCTGAAAGTGCAATCTTGAACTCTGTGTTGGTGAAAGGTGCATCAAGCAAAACATGCATATCCGGATTCACCAACAAAGGGATGCTCTGCTAAATAGCCAGTCTAGCATCCTCTCTAACCTGTGTCTCAGGATCAGCAGTAAGAAGGGTGGCATAGAAATCTGAAGCTATGCATAAGACATCATCATGCTCTGTCTGTAAAACCCCGTGTGAGTCAATAAGCTGGGATACACTCTCTCTACTATGTCTAGGGCCAAGAGTAGAGAAAAAGTGTTTATTGGCTCTACCACCCATCTGAATCCAAAAGGACTCCCGTGCATGAAAGGCATACTTTGCTCTCTGATCAAGCAATATCTGCTGATGAGCTTTTGCTGCAGCAAGACGCTTCTGAATCCAAGCATCTGAAGGACGTTTCTACTCTTCCCTCTGCAAAGCTGCCAACTGCTGGCAAACACCAATCTCACGTCTGAGAATATCTCGTCTCCTGGTACAAGCAACTGAGAGGTAGAAGTCGCTAATACCAAAAAGGGCAGCAGCTACATGTGATGGATATGGCTGCCCACCCTGGACATGAGAAACCCATATCTGCAGGGCTGCCTCTGTAAGGTCCTCCTCTGTGTACAAGGCATCTGGAATCCTGATGCTCGCAGACCGGCCTCTCAAGTGAGGCTCTGAGATAGCCAGCACAACAGGAAAGTGGTCTGAAGTGGAAAACCCAGTGGCAATGCATACCGATCCACCGCTGTCTAGTGTCCAATCATCTACATCGAATCTGTCAATGCGTGCATGAATAGGCATCTGTTGCCTCCTGTTCGACCAAGAGAATAGGAGGGACTGTGGCTGAAGAAGAAAGGCATCGTCCAACCAAGTATCTCTGCCACAGAAGTAAAAAAGGAAGGCATCCCAAGCTGCTCTCTCCAAAGAGTGAAGTCCTCCTTCTCTACCCCCTTTTTTGTCTGACGGTAACTCAGCCATGTTAAAGTCACCTCCAATCACCCATGAATCCGCAATGGGGGCCCAAGAGAGCAAATCCTTCCCAATAAGGACACGTTCCCTCCTAATGTTGCAAGCATACAGGTTAAGGAAACCAACCTTACGCCCTCCAATCAAAAGAAAAATCCACTAAGCTCTAGAGGGAATAATGACTCCGTGTCCAACAACTAAGGAAGAACCGACTGCGAAACTGAAATAGAAGTGCCCCCCCTGGTGCCCAAGGCAGGCGACCAAAAAGTATGGCCAGAAAGCAACTTGCCTGACTTGGCACAATCTCTAGAATCCAGTTTGTACTCTTGAATAAATAAGATATCAATGGAACCCCCAGTAACACCTGGATGAAGCTGATCGCGGATCAGCTGTCTACGGCGGCGATGTGGGACGCCACCTAGGCCCTGTATGTTCCAACTAATAATCCTCATCGACGGGAGGATGAAGAGTGGAACACCTTACCCGACCTAGTGACGGAAACAAACCCCTCAACAGGGGAAGACCTCCTGCTCGAGGAGCGAGGAATGGAACCAAGTGGCGGAAAATCAACAGGGGAAAAAACCCTACCACCTGAAGAAGAAGCCTTGTCAACAGGAAACCCAATCACTGACTCACCAAAATCAGTCACAGATGAAAATGGGATGGTCCCAGTCACGAAGGAAGCGCCATCTCTTCTCCTTCCCTGCCCAGGAGTCCCCCTGAATCTGATCCCACTGACCCTTGAGCGTGTGAATGATCGTCCTCCAGATGTCTGCTAGGGTCTGGGTAGCAAAAGAAGCCTGATCTCCTAGGGCCTGCGCGCCTCTGGAAGTCCAGATATGCCAGCCTATAATACTCCCTATGATCTCCCAAACTGGGTGCTGAGTCATCGCTCCTGCATCTGTCTCTGTCAGATGCCACGGGAAGCTTTCCATGTATGCCTAGGTGGCTTGCGTGATGAAGAAAACTGGATCCTTTCGAGAGAACTCGTAAGCCAAGTGGTGTCCCACCTCGGTGCTGCACCAGCAAACAGCTCCCCAAGTGACCGGTCCTAGCTCGGGTGCAGCCCTCGCTAACATCCCCATGACTCCCGTCCACACTGTCTGAGCATGCGAGCAGCTCCAAAGGCAGTGCTTCAGGGATTCCTCCTCTTGAAAACACATCTGGCAGTGCCCCTCCTGCCCCATCTGCCTCAGCCATCTCCCCACTGGTAGCCCCATATGGACCACCATCCAAAGAAAGTAAGAGATCTTCCTCGGCCGCCAGCTTGCCCAAAGAGTCTTCCAGAATGTACGAAGAAAGACAAGAGATATCCCTTGGGCATACCAGTATGTGCCTGGGTGGGTAGCTTGCATTGGAGAGCCCCAAGAGCACGCCTACCGGTGCGCGTGCTATATGAGAAGAAGGGGGTAGGGTTCTCTGAGGTCTCCAGTGGTGGCCAACGCCACTCCCCTGGGTCCCACTCCATCTCTGTCAAGGAGCGGCCCTCCCAAATCCAGAGTCTCCAGTCCTGGTCCTGCACAACCAGGGGGTCCATATGCCACGCTTTCCCTTGCAGCCCTATGATGTGAAGGCGCTGCCAAGGAAGCTGGGGGTCGATCACAGCCTCTCTGCTCTGGAGACGGCTACCATTGGCGACGGAGAAGAAATGAATCGAGGAGTCCGAGAAAAGGCCTGCAACCACCAAAGGAATGCCACGGGGTGTGAACTGCCCTAGCCACCTCTCATCTCCTGGGAGGAGCTGTCTGGTGATCTTCGGAATCCTCCAACTTGCAGGAACGGCAGCATCAATCTCCGCTCGCCAAGCCTGGATCTCACGTGCCGTACCTACTACAGTTGCCAGCTCGTCTAGGCCCAACTGGCTATAGACATCCCTCCAAACCCGGAGCAAGCGCGCAGGCCCACGCGCCCAGAGCGCCCATGGGATATGGGATCTCTCTCCAAGCTGGCGACCTGTATCATCTGTCACCTGGCTGCTCCAATCAGGGGCTCTCTGTCTATCTCCTCTCAACAGCTGGGGGGAACCTGGGAGAGGCTGTGCCGCAGCTTCCTCCAGACCGAGAAGAGGGCAGCTTCCTCCAGACCGAGAAGAGGCTGCGGAGGAAGGGGGAGCGGGGCTGAGTCAGCGGGGCTGCAGTGAAAATCCACCAGATAGAAGGTTGCCAATCACCCCCTCTCTGGGGGACACTCGCGCTGATACCATGCTGAAGCAAGAGCTTCCACGTCTGCCCTCCTGGGGTCACCGCGGATGACTAACTTGCCAAGTAATGCCTGACTCTGAAGTTCTGGATCTATGATGCCAAGACCGCCCTCTGTCTGGGGGAGAATGACCCTCTGCCAGGCAACCCGGGCTCTGGTGATGCCAGAACCGTCTGAGCCAGACCACAAAAAGTTCCGCACCACTCTCCTCAGCTGGGCTACGCACGATCTCGAGAAGCACCAGCAGGATGCCACATACCAAGCGGTGGCTAGAAGGACCTGATTGACCACAAGGGCCCAACCTGCCAGACATAGCCGAGCCGTGCTCCAAAAGGCTAGCTTCCGTCGTATGGAAGCTAGGACCGGTAGGAACTGTTGAGCCGGCGTGGTATCCACGCCCTACCTCGAATCCCAGGTAATGTGTCGTCTGTCCTCTAGGGATCTAGCGAAACCCCAGGAAAATACCCCACTATGAGCTGGCTCCCGGATCCGTAAGAAAACCAACTGACTTATGCCAGGTTATTTTCGCACAAGCGGCTAGGCAAAAAACCTCTAGAGACAGTCTCACTCACTCCAGTGACTCAATATCATCCTGCACATACAAGGCCGTGTCGTCTGCATACTCGGAGTCCAGAAGTTCTGCATCGTCCCTGATAGGGAGGCGCATCCCTCGAACACTAGTGGTACGGGCTCGTAGGAAGTGAGTCATGGCCTCCGCAAAAAAGAGGAAGAGGTAGGGCGCAAGCGGGCAGCCCTGACGTACCAAGCACTCGAGGGTGAATCTCTCCCCCATCCTGCCACTGATGATAACCCGACTGGAGACCGATATGTAGAGGCTAGTAATACCTCTAATCCACTCGTCCGGGAAACCGAACCGAAAAAGTGTGCCCTCCAAGAAGGACCAGTCTACCCTATCATACGCCTTCTCAAAGTCAAGGAGGAGTATGGCTAGGTGCTGGCCACTATGCTGGGCCCACTCCGTCGCCTCTGAGAACGTGAAGATGTTGTCCAAAATGCTGCGATCCTGGACAAAACCAGTCTGGGTGTCATGGATCAAGTCATGTAGCAGGGGTCGGATGCGCCTACTGATCATCTTGGCGAGGATTTTATAGGCAGTCGGAAGAGGGTGATAGGGCGCCATTGTCTGATCTCCTGACGGTCCCCCCCTTTGGGGATGAGGCAAATTAAGCCTGTCGTAAGGCTCGCTGGCATCTGTCCACTGGAAACAATATGCTGGAAGGCTGCGAGCAGGGGCTGGTGGATCTGCTCCCAAAAGGTAGTGAAGAAAGCTCTAGAGAGCCCATCCTTCACCTGGGCATTTCTGCCCATCAATATCGCTCACAGCATCCTGCATCTTTGACACGGTGAACGGGGCGAGAAGGGCCTCACTCATGCTAGGTTGCACGAGCGTCGGCGTATACCTCCACACCTCCTCCCTGCAACGACAGGCACAAGGGTCTGGGGGCTCCTACTGGAACAGAGATCTATAGAAATCTGTCGCCAAGTCCCTGACCTCGTCTGGATCTGCCCTGACACTACCATCCTGCGCCCTAAGAGATCGGAGCTGTTCCCCTGCTGACCTCTGGCCATGAGTCCTGAAGAACTCTCTGCACATCCTGTCGCCTTTCCTAGCCCAAAAGGACTTGGAAGCGTGGAACGAGAACTCTGAGCGTCTCAGGGTGATCTCCTCTAACATGGGTCGGGCTCTAACCTCCTGTCGTCTGAGCTCCTCGGAGCCTGGGGAAGACTGCTGCATCCACTGTATCGAGACAAGGTCTCGTCTGAGGCCCCTCTCCTTCGCCCACCACTGCTGCCTGAACAGAGTCGCCTATTGCTGACATATGAGGCTAGACTCGACGAGAACCTGAGCTACCTGAGTTGCCATATCTCCCATGGGGTCCCAATCCTGCTCCCACAAGTCCACTATCCTACTGCGAACCACTGCTCTGGAGTAGATGGAGTCTGGGATCCGGCATGAGCGGGGAGGTAAGGAATGAGAGGCTGAGTCCAGGAGTAGGATGACTGCGGCATGGTCAAAGAGGGTTGTCCCAAGAACCACCCCTAACTCTCCACCTCTGCCTATCGCCCAATCACTGACATAGAAACGGTCCAACCGCTCCAAAAGTCTGCCTCCCTCCCTCCTGTAACCCCAAGAGAAGTCCAAGCTCCCTGTCCATCTGCAAAAGGAAGGCTCTCTCCAACTGCCCCAACCTCCCACAGCGAACAAGAAAGAGTCCCATTCTGCCTGCTCCGCTTGAGCTATACTGAGAAACTCTGAGCCTCGTCCCTGTTCATCCTCTAGAGCCTCAAGGTTATTGAAACCCCCTCCTACAATCCAAGAATCAATCTATGGCAATAAGTCGGTCAGAGAGCTCCAGAAAGCGGTTCTCCGTCTAAGGTCGGACGGGGCATAGATATTGAGGATGCCGATGCGGGATCCCTCAATATTCAAGCCCACCCAAAGCGCTCGTCCTGGAATCAAGATGCCAAAACCACACACATGCTGAACTAGAGAAGCGTCGATGGAGGTACAGACACCTCCGCTCCTCCCCTGCTCGCCAATCGAAGGTTCCCAGTAGGTGTGGGAGCGCCCTGTGAGGACCTTCCCACACTTACTGGTCTGGGAAGCTGAAAGCTTGTGTTCCTGTAATAGGAGCACATCTACCCTTTCCACCAAAGCTGGCTAGAGCTCCTGTCTGAGCACCATCTTCCTGGGGCCGCGGGTTCCTGATGAGCGGAACCCGTTGACGTTCCAACGGATAATGCGTATACTCATGAAGAGGAGAGATGGGCCACAAATAGTTGTCTGCTTGCGATCGATGTCAAGGTGGTCAGAGGATGTCCGTTGTGCAGACGAAGGCGCTTCTGTGAAGGTTTCGAAGGTGAGGCTGGATCATCAGACCCATCCTCTAAAACCTTCAGAAAATGGGAAAGGCCCTTCGTCCCATGGTGGTAAGCTCTCTCTAACCAACTCGAAGCCTCCGCCAGGGAAATACTGTAGAAGCCCGCTACCTCCGAGGTCCTCCAAGGGCGGAGCCCTTCCGCGTAGATCCACTCCAGAGGCAATCGAATGATGACCAAAAGGCGGAACCGTTTGGCGTTGTGGCGCCATCTTAGACGAACATCACCCTCCTTCCACTGCTGCTGAAGAAGCTCCGCTGCTCTGCTACCAATCCAGTCCTGTACCTGCTCCTAGGACTGATCACAAATCGTCTCCCAAACATTTTCATTCGTCCATTGCTCATTCCCATCACTAGTGATAGTGAAGGAATAGCTAGGACCATCATGGGGGACGAGGACGGACACCTTACCCTCCGTCCCCTTTCAAAGGAGGAAGATGCTAATGTCTAGGCATGCAGGGAAGGAGCCACTACAAGCTGCATCCAAGTAATCCCAAGGTCCTGCTCGGTAGAACTCCAAAGGTAGAGCTCTACGAGCTGCCCTTGGATGGGGGGACGAAGATGAGGAGTCGGAACCAGAAAGCGGGGTGCTGGTCGTCGAAAGAACTGGGGTGGTACTGGCCGTCTGCGAGGAAGGGCCTCTCCCCTCCATCGAGCCAGGGGGGTAGGCGCGGCAAAGGTCTGTGCTAGCTTCGGGGCCAGAGAAGGAGGCAGGGGTCCCCGCGGGATCATGCTCGAGGGAGAGGGGAGGGCTGAAGCCAAAGGTGCTAGGGGGGGTTCCGGAGGGGGGGAAGGTAGGGGAACCGAGGAGAAGGGGGGAGGAGGGGGGGGGGATGAAGGATGAGGAGGAGGCTGGCTGACCTTCTCCTTCCCTTTCTCCTTCCCCTTACCGGGGGCTGCAGCTGACTGGTGACCTCAGGGGTCTCCTGCTGGAGAGGGGGCTTTTTGGTTATTGTTTTGTTCATTTACATTTCCTTTTGACCTCAGTCCAACCTTCCCCTTCTGGAGGGGTTGTCGATGCCTGGCAGGGGGGGATCCTAAGTTGCCTGGCTGGGGGCCATCGGAGGTTCTGCCCTCGTGAAGCGAGGGCAAGAGCACGCCTGGTGCTCGTAGCCGTGGCATCTCAGACACTGATCTAGGTGACCAGTGACCATAATGCACTGCGTCACCACACCTGTATCCGTCTCAACCTCCAATTCCGAGGGGATACTCTGCGGATCTAGAACTGCCACTTTTACGCGTGGCACCCCTTGGGCTGCTGGCGCATCAACCAAGGTGTCCTGCATGAGCTAGCCAAAGTGCGCCCCCAAGTCCTTGATGATTGGGCGACGCTCTGTTGCGAGGCCTGGGAAGATGAGGATAACTGGATGGCGGGGGATGCGGAAGCGGGCATCAAATTTCGCTACACTAAAACCCCTATACCATGGGACCATAAGGATGATCTTTCCACCCACAGAGGTAGGGGACCATCTGACCATATCGCTCGCAACCTTCGCCGAGGAGAGCTTGAGCCAGAAGATACCACGTCCCATGAGTGCGACCTCCTCAATGTGGCTGTCCTCAAGGTATAGGGTGGACTGCAACCAATCCCTGATGTCTGCTCATGAAGGGGCGTAGAGTCTAGGAAAAGTCATTGGCAGCCTACTTCAGCAAGGAGACCTAATGCTCTGTCAGTGTTATGCGGTAGGCTGAAGGAGGAAGGGGGTCCGTCTGGGCCACCGGTTCCGGGCTTACGGGAAACATACCACACCGACAAACTGCGAAAGCTCCAAAAGGCGCCGGGGAAAAAGAAACGGCAAAGGCGAGGGAGGGAGGAATGGAGGCGGAGGGGGGAAAGGAAAGGATAGATGGAGGCACAAGAGGAAGCGCGGGGAGGAGAGACGACAGCGAGGAGAGAGAATGGCGAGGAAGGGGAAGGAAAGGAGGAGGGAGGGGGTGGCTGCGCGGCGCGAAGGCAGGGAAGGGAAAGGAGGAGAGGCGAGGGTGTGGCAGCGTGGCACGAGGCGGAGGCGGGGAAGGAAGGAGGAGAAGGAGGAGGGGAGGGGGGGGGTTGGCAGCGCGGCGCAGAGGTGGGGAAGGGAGAGGAAGAGGAAGGGAGGCGGGGGTGTGCCAGCGCAGCGCGAGGAGGCGGCGGAGAAGGAAGGAGGGGCAGAGGGAGGGTGGCGCAGCGGCAGCGCGGCGAGAGGCGGAGGAGGGGGAGGAAGGTAAGGGGGGAGGGGGCCGCGCGGCGCGAGGGAGGTAGACGGGAGCGGGAGGGACTGGGAGCATTCGCTGGAGCGCCAACCAAAATATACAGTTGCCACATCTAGCTGTGAGGCTGAGTACAGGGCAGCTTTCACTGCTACAATAGAGTGTGTTTGGCTTCGACAGTTACTTACAGATCTTGGTATTCACCAGACATCCTCCGCTATTGTCTACACTGACATCCAGAGTGCTTTGGCCATTGCACGTAACCCAGTGTTTCATGCGCGTACCAAGCATATTGAAGTTCATTATCATTATGTTCGGGAGCGGTTGTTAGCTGGAGACATAGAGTTGTCCTATCTTCCCACAGAGGACAACATAGCAGATATGTTTACAAAGGCACTTCCTCGCCCCAAGTTCAAAGTCTTCCGATAGGCTTTACACTTGGTTCCCTTTGTTACGTGATCTGACATCCCTTTACATTCATAGGTGGCTATATCCTTTTGGATGAACATGTGCCACCATGACCAAAAAATACCAGGTATTTTGAGACGTTTCCAGAACACTTCAGCCCATCCCATGGAGGGGGGTTTGTAGGCCATCTCCTCGTGGTTCTAGTGATGCCCTACAGGCCATGGTATGTGCCTTGTAGGCATAAATATAGGCACTTGTAGTGTTAGTGCCTTTTAGGCCACATAGGACACTTAGTCCTATGTGACACCTAGGACACGTCCTAGGTCTAGGTACTTGTACCTTGTACTCCTTTTTCATTATCCAAGTTTGACGTGACGGCTAAGACTTGTGCGAAGCTTTGCTATCTACACTCTCTCTCTCTCTCATTCGATCCTACAAAGCTAAGCATCCAAAAGTCCTCATGTGGGAAATGCGAGGCTTACGACCCGTCCAAGCCTCACAAGGTGTGATAGTCTGCAATGCCTATGTAGGACATCTATTCAAAGATGTAATTTGCACACATGACCGCATCCAACCACAACTTATTAGCCAAATGTTTGCCTTTCAACATGCATCTAGCCATTTCCATCGTTGATCTGTTGAGGAGTATAAGGCACTCTGCATCGATGATTAATGCCATACGAAGCCAAAAAACAGCAAACTCCTTCGACATGTATTCACTCCCCCTGTCTGTATTAATGTGAGCAATGTGCAGCCCACTCTCATTCTCAGCCAAGGCAATAAAGTGCTTGAAGCATGAAGAAACATCAAACTTGGATTTCAATGCGAAAATCCAAGTGTACTTGGTGAAATCATCAATTAAAATAGAAAAATAGTAGAATGGGTCCCCAAAAATCACTATGAACCAGATAAAGCTTAGGTGAAGCACCAACTCTCCCATCCTCGGGAAACGCAGCATGGTGCATCTTACCAAGTAAGCATGGTTCACAAACATGTTTGGTAGGCATATGCATTTTGGGAAGATCCACAACCATATGTTCCTTATAAAATTTCACCAGGGCTCCAAAATTGAGGTGTCCAAACCTCTCCTACCGCAAATGAGTATCTACCATGGTAGAATCAATAGCAAACGCATGTGCATCGGCAAGTGCAGCAACATCATCTGAACATCTGTCATAAGCATCAAGTCTGTAAAGGCCGCTAAACAATGTGCCAATCAAAACCAGGGTAGACTCATGTCGATCTTCTCCACTAGAAGAACCAGATACTGCAAGACCAGACTCTTTCTTTTTCTTTTTAGATGCTATGCGCTTCCTGCATTCAGAAATATCATGCCCAGGTTTCCTACAAAAGTTACATGTCTTCTTTTTGTTATCCCCTGAAGAAGAGGCACCATGGGAATGAGAGGGCTTTCCAGCTAAAACCTTGCCTTTACCTTTGTGTTTATGATGGGCAACAAATGCTTGATCACTAGCCATAGTAGCATTGCGATTCACACGACTTTACTCCTGCTGAAGAAGAAGAGCTGAGAATCAAGTATAATCTCATCAATGTTGGCCATCTGCTCTTTCAAATACTTCACATTAGTGAGATAGGCATCCATGTTACCACCCTCATCAAGCTTTAAATCTTTCAACTGCCTGCGGAGATAGGCAACACTCACCTCATTCCGCACCTGATCCCATGCTTTCTTAGCTGTCTTGCAAGACCGAATTTGAGGGATAATAACCCGTTTCATTGAGAGAGCAATCAAGGCAAAGCACCTGGAGCAAGAGGTGCAGGAGTTCTGGCTGTAGCAATAGAACCATTACCTGATGACCCATCAACTGAAAAAGCAGAGGCTGCAGATGTAGCACCAGTAACCTGAAATAATATACCATAGATTCTTGGCAACCAAAACATGTCCCATCATGTATGACCACATAGGGTAATTGGTGCCATCAAGCTTGTCATCGGCCCCAATCAGCCCAAACAAATCATCTTTGCCACCAGACATGCTGCTGAAATACCAGGCAAATGCACCAACTGGCAAAGCAAATGAGAGAAAGGCAACCTCTCAGAATCAAGTGCCAAAAAACTGCCCAAGCTTTGAATCTTATGTCGGCAAAAGACTCTGCTGTCCCAAGGTGTACCTGTTGCAAGAAAAATCCCCAAAGGCAACACGAGGCCTTCCAAGGTAACACGAGGCCTTTCCAAAATGCAAACGAAGCAGAAATTGAAAAAATCCAATGCAACAATGGCTTACCAAATGAAGTAGCCCGAAAGGACAGCAATGAAAGGCTCTAAATGCGAGCAAAGGAGGGCTGGAAATGAGAATTACAGCAAAAGAAGAGCTCCCACGAGGAGGAGAGCACATAGAAATGGAGTGAAAGAGATCGAATGGAGAAGCTCACAACCCGATGCAAAGGGATGCCAAATGAGGAGGGAAGGGTTCAAAGAGAAGTCTCCGGATCAATTCAGCAGCTCCAAATGGCTCCAAACGCCGGCACGCAGCTTGAGGCAACTCCGAAATGCTGGCACGCAGCTCAAGGCTGGTCAGAAATGCTGGCACACAGCTCGATGCACCTCCGAAATGCTGGAAAATCTGAGAAATGACTGGCGCGCACCCCGAGGCAACATGTACTACCGTGAATGTACTGAACTTCTGACAAACCGGACAAAAAGTACGGAAATTTTCTGACAAATGTACAGATGTACTGAATTTTTCTGGTAGATGTACGGACGTACGGAATTTTTCTGGCAGATGTACAAACTTCCGTACACATTCAAGCAGTGTACGGATTTTCTGACAATTTCTAGCAGATGTACGGATTTTCGTACAATTTCTGACTGGTGTACGGATTTTCGTACGGATTTTTCCTGACAGGTACGAAATTCCGTACAGATGCTGTAAATGCTCGCGTGTGGTCAATTTTTGCTGCAGCAGGCTGGAGAATGCACCAAAAAACAGTTCCCTTCGCAAAGAGTTGCTCCAAAGTGCAGACTTCTCGTGACAAAATGAGGTTTTTCGCGACATAAGTGTTTGCAAAGGTCTCAAACACTCGTGGGAGTGTGAGAACCAGCAGGACCAGCAAGAACAAGAGCTCCAAAGGCTGCCAAACAGCTTGGCAAAGCTGTCAATGGCTGAGGGAATGGATTCCTGACCTGCTCTGATACCACTGTTGGGTGTTGGAAGCAATGGAAGCTCAAAAATTGCAGCAAGAAGGAGAAAAACTAGATGCTGTAATAGATTGCTGCAAAAACTAAAGTGTGGAGGCTCAAGGGAGAGCCAATAGAACAAATCCCTAGGGCTAGGTGCCCTAACTGGACTAAGTGTCCTAACTAATACATAAACTAACTGTACCAATACTCCTAACTGACTATAACTAGGCCGACAAGGCTCATACCAAGGTATAAGTGGCATCTATTGATAGCATCTATTGATAGCCCATGAGATAGCCTACAATTTCTTTAGGAATGAAATTGGTACATACAACAAGGGCTCAGCCTTGTGCTCTGCCCCACGGGTAATTTCAATTGTCCATGACAAACTTTGGCTACAACCTACATTCCATCCTAGTGCACACACTAGTACCCAACTGCCAAGGCAAGGCTAAGGCATTCACCATTGTACATGACCACTGTAAAGGTGTGCAAGCATTCCACAAAGCATCCAACTTGCTCAACCAGGAAAAGCTCAACCAGGACTAGCAATCCCACAACCCACTGACCAGCCTCTCAAGGTGACCAAGCTTCAACACAAATCTCAGACTGAAAAAGTGACCACAATACACGAAGAAAATCCACACACTGCCCCTTTGACCCCAATCAGGTTATACCCTCCGTGACTGGGTGTCAATTCACAACCTGAATAGCCAAGAGGGGACTTCCAACAGCAGAGGAGCAACGACAAGCTTCCAAAATGAGCAAATACAATCAGCGTGAAAGGGATAGTGACAAGAGAACTCAAACCAGCTTCAAATGACTTCAATCCAGCTCCACACCAGCTGCAAGGAACTCCAATCCAGCCTAGAACACCTCCATGGGCAGCAGACCCAGCAACCAAGAGGCAGCAGGAGGAAATGGCACCTTGGACAAGGGAAGGAAAAGATAGAACGGGCTGGAATCAGAGAGAGAAAGAGAGCAGGATGATCACGGGCAGGAGAGAGTAGCTGATCAGGCCGTACAGCAGGAAAAAGGGGGTGTACAGCAGAGTTGAAGGTATCTCGGGATATGTGTCAGCAGAAAAGAACAGCCCCGTACAGTCCACCTTGGAGAAAACTAGGAACATCTTCACGTACTCCTCCCGTACAACCACCTTAAAGGCTCCGTACAGTCCGTACAGAACCTATGGAGCAAGCTTGGCAGCCTTGGAAAATGAGCCACCCACCACTTAATGTCCGGGATGCGTCAAATGAAAAAAAAGATCACCGTCAAAAGAAATCCGTACCTTAGCCTTAGAGGGAGAGGAAGGGGGTAGGTGTGCATGAGCAGCTGCCACGTGGCCCCCTCATTAATGCTCTAACCCACAAAAACCAATGAAACATTGGTTTGCCCCTCACATTAAAATCCTAACCCTTCTAACCAATGAAACATTGGATTCTCTTGGGCTTGGGCCTAACCTTTAGACCCCTCTAAACCTTGCCTTGCCCCTAGCATGTAGGCCTAGTGAGTGCACCTAGGGACTTCTGGGAAGTGTCGCTTCCCTTGGGCTAGTCCTCTAAGCCAAGGTTAGTCACGGTTCATAACTTCACGTCCCCATGACATACCCTCCTCTTGAAACAGCAAACTATCAAGTTTGTTGCTATAAACATAAACTACCAGCAATGATGATTAGTACACTCATCATAGAAGTCCCATAGCGGATGTACTGTCAGCAAGCAGTACCTCGGGTGAGACATACAGTGTCACCAAACACAGATAACTTGAACCAGACACACATGGCAGTAAGGGATCCTAGGAACATAGATCCCGATACTCGATAATCTTTCAGACTTGCATCACCACAAGCTGAATCGGTTCAGCCAATCTATGCTAGACTTGGATCCTTGCCTCATGGTTCAAATCAAATACCAACTGGCATGTACTAAATGATTTTACTGCTCGAGCCACGCCAGGCAACAAGAGCATCCAAAACAGGCATGTGATACAGGGATGTGCTGCAATCCAACACTGGCAAGCAATACTTATTCTGCAATTTACCATTCAGCCTAGAAAGAGGGGACGCTAATCTTCTGACTGATACAAAAAGTAACAAAATTAGCAGGGAAGAACCATCCTACAAATTACAATGCAAAACTAGCAGGGAATAAACATCCTGCAAATAACAATGCAGCCTAGAAAGAGGAGACTCTCCAATTTCTGGCTGTTACAATTATTCATACCAAAATTATTGCTTCTTACCAAAGAAAAACAAATCTCCTAGCGCGTGCAGCTGTCCTTTTTCGCTTCTTGCGCCGCCATAGGTTGTTTCCGTTTACAGTTGGGACAATCTTTGGCCTGAAGGCCCTCCTCTTTGCAAAGGAAACTTCAAATAGGCAAGCCGTTCCTCAAGAGACAATCCCTCTCTGATACTGGGCTTACTATCAGGCCTCGGGTCCACATCAAACTTAACTTTGGTCGTCTTGGTAAATTTTCTTTTCGTGAAAGAGTCATCTTGCTGCTTACCTTTGAATCTTGGAGTCATCCCTTGCATGAGAGCATAGGCTGTAGTAGCATTCTCAATCAGCTGAGACATGTTGGAGACCCTTGTCTTGGTGCAATAGTCACGAAGTTCCTTTGGCAGCCCAGAACAATACTTTTCTACCTACTCAGACAGTGATACAGTCCTATATGAATTGAGTGGCAATAAGGACTCCTAGAACTTTTTATTATACTCCTCGAGGTTCTTACAGTTTGCGGCATCCAGCTTATGCCATGCTGTCATTATATCCACTTCAAAAGTGGTGGTGAGCGTCACAGATGAGAAAACTTGCTTGAACTCAACCCAAGTGTTAGGGGCTTTACCCTGCAAAAGCAAAATTTTCCACCATTCAAGTGTGTTACCCTTCAAGAAGGTGGCTGCCTTTCGAACTTTGGAAGATTCTGTAAAATGACCACCGGAGTAGGCAGCATCAAACTATTGCACAAAGGTCAAAGCCTTCAATCTGTCCTGCATCCCATTGAAGGTTTCAAACTTCACAGCTGGCCCTCCCTCCTTATAATCTTTCAGCTTACCTTTGGGAGTAAGATTATCATAAACGGGGGGCTGTAAATATGGTGGAGGCATCGTGGATCCCGTGGTCTGTGCCATATTGCTTGTGCCCATAGTGGGGTTGACCATTCCAGCTCCCATTCCCTGCATCCGTGGCATACTCCAAGTGCTGCTCATCATTCCAAGCATCCCTGTCTGCATACCAGGCTACATCCCTATGTTTGCATACATCATATTGGCATTTGTAGGGGGCATTCCTCCCTCCATGTGCTGCTGGAAATTCTGCATCCCTGGCTGAAAACTACCCAGGTATGTACCAAGCGTACTAAGCCCTTCAGTGGGCTGTCCCACCATTTCCTGAAAAATTGATCCTCCGCCAAAATATCCTAGATACTTCATGGGCTGAGGGAGAACTTGATGTCCTACCAGCCTACGCTTCACCAGCTTCAACGCTTCCACCACGCGACTCCGGCAGGCGACTAGCTCCAAACGTCCACAACCGACCATCTGGTTGTTCCACCGGCAACCTTACCTCACAGCCAACCCACACGAGCTCTGCTACAACCAGCCTCGCCTCAGCCTTCCTCACCTACGCTTCTACTACAGCAGCGACACAACCGGCTCTAGTCCAGCACTGCACGCTCCAAAAGCTCCCTCGACGGACAGCCGCCCGCGCAGCTCCAGCACTCCTACTGCATACTTATCTACTAGCAAGTAAGCTCCATTACAATGACTACAGCGACAATACACGACCGCGGCTCCTCCAACCGAAGCTCCAGCTGCCTCAACAGCCAACCCGTCGGCCATCTACGACTAAACGACTACTCTAAGATGCAAGCTCTAAGGTCTTGCAACAGCCAAACAGCCTGAAACGACCTTCTGCTTCTACGTCTTCAACGAGTCATCCGCGCCATCTCCTTCACGTCCATCGCCTCCCTGCATAAAGTCTCACAGAAATCTCCAAGGTTCACTTACCTTAGGAGACTAACACCTGTCCACTTATCCTCATAAGGTTGGTCAGCCTAACCCCGGTCAGTTAAAGCAGATAAGACTGGCACTTAACTCGGGTCCACAGTTACCTAGCCAGTGGTCAAGTTTTTGCCGCGTGGCAACCCTTATCTTATATGCCACGTCATCAGCCTGATCCCTATGCCACGTCATCATTGACACGTCACTTATGCCATCTCATCTGCCAAGTCAACAGTCAAAGTCAAAGAGCCACATCATCACTTTGACTAGTCAACAATCAACTACCACCTCAACAATGCCACGTGGCACGTGCCAAGCACACTGACCTCCAACTTGGCACCCTTTGGATTTTGTATGTGCACCCAGGTGCCACCTCAGCACAGTGCTCCACAGACACACCTCTTGCTAGGCACAATGCCACATCATCACTGCATGTGATCCACTGTGACACATCATCATTAAGCACCATTGCACTCTTTTTGCCCCTTAACCTAGATCAAGTCGTATCTCTTGATCCATGAATTTCAGGACGCTCCAAAAAGGAAAGTCACTCGTTTTTTCATGCTCTACGCACTCGTCACATCACTCGTCACATCACGCACACATTTCGGCGCAAGTTACACTCAACATTTCAGCCTCACCGGCAAAACCACTCCTACACGCACATCTGCCTCTACATCGACGCATCTAACCCAACACTTAAAAAGAGCAAAAGAACAGGAATTATTTGATGTTCTTTCATCGATCGATGGTTGGTAAAGATCTAGATCAGAGTAGACCAAATCACCATAGAGGGGACGCTTTGAATCTCCCCAAGTTGACAATCTAAGCCATGCCCGAAATTCCCGACTAGTACCTACTCGGAGTCAGTCCATACGCTCACATATGGTTTCACATCATTACATTACCTAAAACCTGACAGTCGTCAATTCAATGAGCAGACTACAGAGTTCTTTCAGAGGAATTATTTGATGTTCTTTCAATGAGCAGACTACATCGACGCATCTAACCCAGCACTTAAAAAGAGCAAAAGAAGAGCAATTATCTGATGTTCTTTCATCGATCGACGGTTGGTAAAGATCTAGATCAAAGTAGACTAGATCGCTATAGAGGGAACGCTTTGAATCTCCTCAAGTTGCCAATCTAAGCCATGCCCGAAATTCCCGACTAGTACCTACTCGGAGTCAGTCCATACGCTCACATACGGTTTCACATCATTACATTACCTAAAACTTGACATTCATCAATTCAATGAGCAGACTATAGAGTTCTTTCAGACGCATTGCCGATTGTTCAATGGGCAGATAGCACATGATTTGATTTCACACACACATGCCATCATTGTAAGGCCTATTCAGCTATCTCACGGCATTGTGCACATCATTTAAGTCTTGTAAAGCCTCTTGGCTATTCCCGGCATCATTTGCCACAAGCCTTGTAACATAGATCGGATTTTATATTGCATTTTTATCTTCACCGACAATTCACATTTCACTTGGCACAGTCAGTGTTTTGCAGTTAATTCATACAAATATTTCCAAGACACTTTGAGTACATTTCTTGCACCATGTCTACAACTAGCAACCTCAATTTGGAGACCTCTGCTAAGTTAGACAACTCCAATTACGGCACATGGAAATGCCGAATGGAGACCATTCTTATACTTCAGGAAAATGAGAGTATGTCGATGGATCTACACCTAGACCATTGGAAGATCCAGCCAGCAGTAGCTCTACTCCACCTGTTGTCACAGCACCAGCAGTGGGATCTACAACGGGATCTACAGCTACACAAACAGTTTCCGCACTTATAGCAGATCATGCCATTGCCCGAGCTCAGGTAGAATGGGATAAGAAAGACAAGTACGCATATCATCTGATCAAGAGGAATGTGCAAGATGTCATGCTGGGAAAGCTCAACACAGTCAAGACATCGAAAGAAGCATGGGATATGTTCGCAGCTCTCTACGAATCCAAGAACACATCCAAGATTCTCAAACTGAGAAACCAGATCAATCAGAATTTACGCATATCATCTAATCAAGCAGAATGTGCAAGATGCCATGCTAGGATAGCTCAACATAGTCAAGACATCAAAAGAAGCATGGGATATGTTCGCAGCTCTCTACGAGTCCAAGAACACATCCAAGATTCTCACACTGAGAAACCAGATCAACTAGAGTTTTTGCAAGAACACCGAAACCAGTCATGCTTATGTACTCCAAATAAAAGACTACAATAATTAACTTGCAGCAGCAGGAGAGACTATGAATCCAACAGAAATGATTCAAGTCATCCTGAATGGACTAGGAGAGGGATGCGACAATCTAGTCCAGAGTATTGCCATCCAACAGAAATTCCAATATTGGAAGAACTTCAGTCTGTCCTACTTGGTAAAGAACTCAGAACGCAAGCCATCCAGGCATGTAAAGGTCATTCTAATGATCAGGCATTCACAGCTTCAGACAGAAGCAGAGGCAGAGGCAAATCGTATCAGAGAAGTGGTGATCATCAACAACAAAATCAGCAAAGTCAGCATCAGCACTAGCATCATCCTCAGCAACATCAGAATCAGCAAAGAGGAAATCATTCCAATCGAGAAAGATTCCAAGGACGAGGAAATGCATCCACCAACAAGTCAAACATCCAATGCAAATATCGTCACAAGTTTGGACACTATGAAAGAGATTGTCACAAGAAGCAGTACGACCAAGGCAATCAATCCAACAATAATTGAGGGAATTTTCGCGGCAGAGAAAATCATCATGGTGGACATTCTAGTCACAGTCATTTTGCAAATAAACATGGAAATATGTTTCTTGCAAGCAAGGAAATGCATCAGACTGATACAGAGTGTACCTAGACACTGATCACAATCCCAAAGAGGATTTCATCTATCAAAACGACCAAGCGGAACAGGATCCTTGATATATCAACAGCGGTGCATCATCTCACATGACAAATCATCAGGAATGGTTCGCAGAGATGAAACAATTAGAAGGTCGAAAAAATGTCATCTACACAATAGATAATAAACCGAATCCAGTTCAAGAGATAGGTGTTATTCCTATGAACAATTTCACTTGTACAAAAGGACTGGTGAAAGATGTACTCTACGTTTCGAAGCTCAGCAAGAACCTTTTGTCATTAGGTTAAATGACGGAACACAACTACCGAGTCATCTTCGACGGAGATGAATGCACTATCCAGACGATTGTGCAGAATGCTAGCCACAGTACCAAAAAAGCATAACATGTCAACTCAACCGCAACAGATGCCACTATCCGCAAAATGGCACAAGAGATATGGTCATGTTAATTTCAAGTACTTGTTAGATCTCAGGAATCAAAATATGGCAATCGAAATTCCTCAGCTATAGTTTCTTGAAAAAGTTTGCGAAGCATGCTACTTCAGCAAACAAAAGCGAACCAATTTCAACAGAAATACGTCTCGTGCACGAGGTTTGATACATACAGATGTATGGGGTTATGCCCAGACCCGCAATACCAATGGTTCTACTTGACTTTCATCGACGACTACGGCAGATATTGTTGGGTCTACTTTCAAAAAGAGAAATCTGAAGTGTTTTTCACATTTCAAGAATTCAAAACCATGGTAGAAAACCAAACAGGCAGAAAGATCAAAGTCATGAGATCAAATAGAGGAGATAAATACATGTCTTCAGCATTCATGAACTTTTGCAGAAGTCACAACATTCAAAGACAATTCACTTGTGCAGATACTCCTCGGTAGAATGCAAGAGCTAAAAGGAAGAATGGGACTTTAGCAGACAGTGCTAAAGCAATGCTTAGTGAAAAGCGTTTTCCGAATCAGTATTGGGCAGAAGCAATAGCCACTGCAACCTATTTGCTTAATCGGCTTCCTACCGAACCGATACAAGGTATGACCTCTTATGAAGCATTCACTAGACACAAGCCACACATTGGGCATCTCCAAATAGCATATGCCCACATCCATGATGATCATCGTACAAAATTGGATGCGACGTCACGCAAATGCATCATGGTTGGCTACAGTGAAGAAAGAAAAGCATACAAGTTGTATAATCCCATCAACCGCAAGGTCATTATCTCCAGAGATGTAATCTTTGATGAGGAATCAGAATGGAAAACCTTAAATACACAGGAGATAGAAGCATCGACCTCACATTCATCTACAGAACAGGTTGATAAAGAAGAGCAAGAATTGCCAGAAACACTCCAAGCAGAGCCACAGCAGCTCAGATGGTCTACTAGGGATAGCAGACCACCAACCAGATTGACATATGCTCCGACAGACAAAGCAATTCAGGTTGAAACCACCAACTATGCTCTTATGACTACCATCATGGCTACAAAAGAGCCAGTGTACTTCGAAGATGCAGTAGACAAGTCAGAATGGCAAACTACTATAAAACAAGAAATGCATGGTTTGTATAAGAATAATACTTGGAAATTATGCGACCTTCCACCAGGAAAGAAGGCCATAGCAAACAAATGGATATACAAAGTGAAGTGAAGTACAATTCAGATGGCAGTATTCAAAGATGCAAAGCCAGACTAGTTGCAAAAGGATTTTCACAGCAATATGGTCAGGATTATGATGAGACTTATGCTCCAGTAGCAAAGATGGATTCCATACGGTTCTTGATATCACTACAAACACTCAGTAGATGGAATGAATATGAACTTGATGTCAAGATTGCATTTCTCATGCTTATTTAGACGAGGAAGTCTACATGCAACAACCAGCAGGTTATGTTGAACCAAGAAAGAAGAATAAGGTTTGCCATCTCAAGAAAAGTCTCTACGGCTTAAAGCAAGCACGCAGAAGTTGGTACAGCAGAATCGACAAGTATTTTGATGATCTGGAATACATGAAGTCCAATGCAGATCATACACTCTACTACAAAGTTCAAGGGGAAGACATTACTATTGCACTTTTATACGTAGATGATCTAATTGTGACAGGAAGCAAGGATAGCTTCAACAGAAAATTAAAACGAGACTTATCTGCAGAGTTCGACATGAAAGATCTTGGACTTAACTCAAGTATGTTGACAGTCTCCTGAAGAAGTCCCATATGACAGATTGCAAGATTACAGCCACTCCCATGGAATACAATTTGAAACTTACTAAAGATTTAGAAAAGCCTACAGTCAACGACAGGTTGTACAGGCAGCTCATCGGATCTCTTATATATCTGACTATCACACTGCCAGATATTTATTATGCAGTAAGCTCACTAGCACAGTTTATGGCAAATCTAAAACAGTCTCACTAGAATGCAACCAAAAGAGTATTGAGATACATCAGAGAAACAGGACAGTTTGGGATAGAATACAGAGGAAGTCATCCACGGTTGCATGGATACTATGACAATGACTAAGCCGGAGATCATGAGACCACGAGATCGACACAGGGATATGCATTTTTCCTTGGTCAAGGTGCTATATCATGGTTGTCAAACAAACAGCCAACTGTTTTTCTGTCTTCGACTGAAGCACGATATAGAGCACTCACTACAGGTGCATGTGAGGCTATATGGCTCAGAAGACTATTGTCAAAAACAGAGTACTTTAATGAGTCAAAGCCAACAACAATATACTGTGATAATCAATCGGCTCAAGCATTGGCCAAGAATCCAGCATATCACTCCAGGACAAAGCACATTGATGTCAGAGAGCACTTCATCAGAGAAAGGGTGTTACTTGGTGATATCACACTACAACATCATGATAGCAAAGAGAATGTTGCAGAAATCTTTACCAAACCACTCAGTAAAGAGCTATTCGAGCACACCGATTAGCTCTTGATTTGATGCAAAGGAAGGACATTGCCATCAAAGGGATGTGATGGAATGTAATGTTTAGTCCTTCTTCGATTCTCCAGAATCATCATCTTGAGGGAAGGCCTACTTCATGATGTTGATCTTAAGGGAAGGTGTTGACAGTTCACGCTCAACATCATGTGATCATGTGTGCATAGCACTGTCATGTGATCATATGTGCATAGTGCTAACCCAATAGAGTGCTATAAAGCAAAGGGTTAGATGCCCTAACCCTAACCCTAACCTAGATGCCCTAACCCTAACCCTAATCCTAAATGGGTTTGTATATATTCTACATTTTCAACTAAATCTAGTGTACAGTTAGTCATTTGTGGTGTGCTCTCTAGCTGTTCCCTCTCTCCTCATCTCCACTCTTCTCTCCCCTCTTCATATTTTGTCATTCTAGTATTTATTTATTTCTTTAGGAATGAAATCGGTATATACAACAAGGCTCACCCTTGTGCTCTTTTTAATTTTGTATCAGGAGGTAGACACACCGTCCTTCATAACCTCTTTTTTGTAGAAATGGTTGGCTGGCCCGTTTTGAGACCGCCACCGTTATGCTCATTGTATCAGTTATCTTCAGTCTCATAGACCTTCACGGTCTCCCGAAGACCTTAATAAACTTTCTTTCTTTCTTTCTGCCCCACAAAAGAGAGCAAGAGAACAAGATGATCACGGGCAGAAGAGAGGAGCTGATCAGGCTGGACAGCAGGAGAAAGGCAGCGTACAGCAGCGTTGAAAGTATCTCGGAATGTGTGCCAGCAGAAAAGAAAAGCCCGTACAGTCCACCTTGGAGAAAACTAGGAAAATCTGCACATACTGCTCCCGTAGAACCACCTTAAAGGCTCCATACAGTCCGTATGGAACCTATGGAGCAAGCTTAACAGCGTTGGAAAATGAGCCAGCCACCAATTAAGGTCCAAAATGCAAGGAAAAAACAGTCCGTATGGAACCTATGGAGCAAGCTTAGTAGCCTTGGAAAATGAGCCAGCCACCAATTAAGGTCCAAAATGCAGCCAAAAAACAGACGTACCCTTCACCTCGGGATGCGTGAAATGAACAAAAAGATCAACGTCAAAAGAAATCCGTACCTTAGCCTTAGAGGGAGAGGAAGGGGGCAGGTGTGGATGAGGAGCTGCCACGTGGCCCCCTCATTAATGCTCTAACCCACAAAAACCAATGAAACATTGGTTTGCCCCTCACATTAAAATCCTAACACTTCTAACCAATGAAACATTGGATTCTCTTGGACCTAACCTTTAGACCCCTCTAAACCTTGCCTTGCCCCTAGCATGTAGGCCTAGTGTGTGCACCTAGGGACTTTTGGAAAGTGTCCAGTGTCACAAGAAACATTTCAAGATTTTGACAAGCATTTCGTCTAGAAATGTGTAAAATAAATATATTTTATATAAATAATTTTATATTAATGATAAAAATAGTGTATTTTTTATAAATTATATTTCAAAAAAACTTCCACATTTCGCACGTTTCTTAGAAACGTTTCGGGCAGAAACGTTTCTTCATGTTTCTACTGCCCGAAACGCATTTTCTGATTACACTAGAAGTGTTGCTTCCCTTGGGCTAGTCCCCTAAGCCAAAGTTAGTCATGGTTCATAACTTCACGTCCCTGTGACAGCCATCTACAAGAAAGTTTGCTTCAAATTAACTAGATGCAAGCTCAAAATGGAGCCTGAAGATAATAGATATAAGAACCTAGCAAAACAACTCATGATGATGATCAACATGGCACTAGAAGGATTTTGGTGCAGCCATATGCTGCAATGGACGAAAATCTTGCAACAAAAGTAAAATTCTGCTGAAGACAACAAATTATAAGGAAAGATAATCTTAAAATAACATACATACATACATCATTTCTCCTTTGCAATAGTATCAATGATGTCACAAGAGCTCTTATATTTGGTCTTTCCCGGGGCTCATATTGCAAGCATCGTGAAGCCAAGCGTACAAGTTCTGTTGCTTCCTCACTTGTAAATTGCCCTTCTAAATGTGAATCCATCAAAGACAACATATTCCTCCCTTTTATCAAGTCCAAAGCCTACATCCTCCAAATAGAAAACATAAGTCTCTCTCTCTCTCTCTCTCTCTCTCTCTCTCTCTCTCTCCTTCTTCTTCTCACACACACACACACACACACATAGTATGATTATGGAGTTCTTCTAGCCAAATCAGACAAAACACCAGACCCATCACCAGGAGGCCACAACCAGTGTTAGCTCTGAGCACCTGATACTCTTTTGATATTTTGCTACTCTACTATTTTGTTCACTAGCTTAGTAATTTAGCTTTTAGCAAGGACCTTAGTGACCCTTTGCTTCAGCCCTTAGTGGCTTGTACGAGTTACCTTTTGGTTTTGCACTCTTGGCCACCGCCTGGTTTGTGTGTTCTTGCTGGTGCCGGTCTAGGGATCGCATCACTTAGCTCGTTAGACTAGTCAGGAATTTTTTATGGAGTGGACTTGATGGCACGACAGATGTTGCAGCAAGGGTGGCCTGGGAGACCATTATTCTCCCTACTTGAGAAGGGGACCTTAATATCATTGACCCGGACTTGCAGTGCAGGGCATTGCTTTGTAAGGTGGTGGTGAGGGGACTCATGCCTGGGCAAGAACCTTGGAAGGATTTCTTTTTTGGACGCATTCAGGCTTGCACACCTACCTTAGGAGATGATTGGGTGGACAGCCCTCGCTGGATTTTTACTTCCGCATCTCTCAGGTCTCCTGCCTCTCCTCTCATGACTGCCATCCTCAAAGCTTGGGGGAGCTTCAGGAACACTCTTCAAAGGGTTCCGCCCTCTACCCTTGAAGAGATTGATAGGCAGCCGATCATTTGGAATACTTGATGAGCATGGCAGACCTCTGGGCACTTCCCATTATATGCAGTGGTTTGGATGGGAGAGGGGCCCCGCCTACACAGTAGGCACTTGGAAGGCTTTTATCAGGCTACCTGAGGATCAGAGGCTACACTCCGTGAGTCACCTCAGAGGCGTAGCACGCAGGATTCAGCAGATAGATGCAGCCATCCCAGTGGATTGGACAGTTGAGATGCCTATTACTTCCACCACTTGGATGGGAGCTTTTACGAGGACTGCAGTTCCTCTACAGGTGATCGCTCTTCGAGGTCTCGAGGAAGATGCTCTAGTCTTTGACGTTGGGAATGGAGGTATACTCTCTAGATCCACAGATGATATTCTAGAGGTTGCCTTTCAGCCTGTCAAGATTGCTGGTTTTGTGGACCATGGAGTGAGCTTGCAGTGGTACTTAGACCCCGACCCTCTGCTCTTGGCCCTGGGATCCTGGAGGTTGTGGTTATATGGAGGTGCACCTATCAGGTGCTTGCAGTGGGACCCGGGAGAGTGGGAGTGGATAGATCATGGGCACCGAGAGAGGGGGATTCCCTTTTGTTGCTATTTACTATCAAGCTTTCCCTTGTAAACTACAGCTATTAGTTGTTTCACAACCCTTTTTCGTTTCACGGTTGGTAATGCCTGGAGATTTCAGCTTAGCAATAGAGGTTGGATTCCCTCCAGAGCCCCCCACTGGGATAGCTTCTTCATCACCACAGATTTGCGTAGGAATTTCTAGAGGAGGCTCTGGAAATCCCTCAAAAATAGAAAGATCACTCTTTTCTAAAGGCTTTCTATTCATGGAGGAATTGCAGTGAACCTGTGGAGATCACGATTTGGGGCTGATCCCACTTGCCCTCGCTGTCATTCTGCAGAGGAGTCCATGCGCCATTGCCTTTGGGACTGCAATCAAGCGAGAATTGTTTAGAAAGGAGTTGCTCGGATACTCAACATTTTTCATACTTCCCCTTTCTTCATGACTTGGGGCTCGGTCGCATGGTTATCCCTTACTGGGCCCCAAGTGTTTTATGAGGGTGAGCCTTCTTCTTGGGCACTCTTGATCCGCCAACAGGTGATAGAGCCCTGCTCTCTTCAGGATGTACCACATATTCCTTTCAGAGCTTCACATGTTTCAGTGGACACCACTTGGGAGATTTTGGCTACCATTTCCTCTTGGCACATTTGGAGAGCCAAATGCACAGAGGCCTTGGATGACACCCAGATACACCCATCACAGGTGTTCACGGGTATTTGGAGTGACACGGTTCACACTTTGATAGCCATATGGGCTAGCATGCAGGGCCCTTCACAGGCAGCCTCTTCTAGGAGGACTGTATTTCTTTGAGTTTGGAGGGGTTCTCCTTTTTTCTCGGAGGTTGCTACCGGATTGAGATGGCACTATCAGCCCCAATCCTTTCTTTTTGGCTCTGGAGCTTTTCATGCATTGCATGGTGTATCCCGTATTCCCGTATGGAGCTTGCTCTACCGGTTTTCTTTAATACTTAATAGAAGTCTCTTTTTTGCAAAAAAAAAAAGAAAAGAAATTGGGGCTTTTGTGATTGGGCTGCAATTTCTCAGTGTACAAGGTGTTTGGACACTTTGCAAGCAATTTTGGACTAAGATTGAGTCACATTGCTGACTTTACAATGTTTTTGGGCATCTGCAAGACATTTGGGTCCATTTTGAGCCTTTGATAGGCTGAGACAGCAAGCTGTCCTTTGGTTTTGGATAACCATTTTCCTATATTTGGATTTTTTAAAGGTGTTTTCCAGAGAGATCTAGCAGCGATTCAAGTGAATTTATGCTTGTGGGCTGTTGCATTTTGAGCCATTGATTGGCTGTTTTTTTCAGAAGTGGGGAGTTTGCATCAATATCCCAGCAAGGATTTGTGTTGTGCACCTTCACTCCCAGAAAGGGAATTTTTTGGTTGGTATTTGCTGCATTTCTCTGGTAGTTATGGCCCAGAACAATCCCAATGAAGTGTTTGGAGTCCTCACACAGGAGGATAAGTTGGAGGGTACCAACTACTCCCTATGGAGTTTATGGTTCACAATATCCTAGTTGGCAAACACTTATGGGACTATGTCAATGGGGATGAGCCACGCCCACAGAATGTGGTTGCACCTGCCACTCCTCAACAAGGTGGAGGAAGGGGTAGAGGACAAGCTCAAGGTGCAGGACCAGTGGTAGGTGCAGCAGCTGCTGCAATGGTGGCTCCTATACAAGATCAGAAAAGGTGGGATTCACATGATGCACTAGCACTTTCACCTATCTCCCATTCTATCAAAAGGTTTATCATTCCGCACATTCGGTCATGCAAGACCTTGAAGGCAGCTTGGGATATTTTGGAGAGTATGTTTTCAGCCTGCCGCAATGATGCTAGGGTCTCATTCCTGAAGAGAGAGTTGACTCATACTCATATGGATGAGGGTGACTATATGTATGCGCACCTCACTAAACTTTAGGATTTGACAGGGCAATTGTTGAATATTGATGAGATCATTCCAGATTCAGAGATGGTCACTACCACTCTGAATTCTCTTCCTAATCTTATCTTGGCTTTCACACCTCATTGAAATTTTCATTGAGGGGGGGTGGCAACACTCTCACTTTTCATGAGTTGATGGGACTTTTGTTGCAGGAAGAACAAACCAGAAAGAACATGGCTTCACGAGCTGATGAACATGCAATGCTTTCGAAATTCAAGCCCAAAGGGAAGGGGCAGCATAAGCAGCATGCAAATCAGTCTTCACATCAGAATAAAATAAAGCAGATTCTGGACAGCCTTCTCACAAGGCTAAAAATGATGCAGAGAAGCCCAAGAGAAAGGGTATATAGTTGCCTCACGGGCAGACGCATTGAATAAGGTCATCTATGAGAATCACCATCGATTTGTCCCACCTGATCATCCTAGATATGTTGCCCCTTGGAATGAAGTCCTCCCACAATCACTCACCGCGGGAGATTGGATGAGAATTTGGGACGGTTCCACGACACCTCCACCACTTGGCATGAGCCGGTAAGGGTTTGTAACTATTGTGTGCTATATTGGCTGGAAATAAAGATTGCCCGCTAACACCAACTTTTGTTTAGATCCTCCATCTTTTATCGTTTACCATATTGGTCCCACCTCAAGATCAATCACTTGCTTGATCCCATGCATATCTTCAAGAATGTGGCATCTACCATTTGGGAGCATTTGAATGGGACACGAGATTCCGTAGGCATAAGGAAGGATCTACATACCACAGGGAGGATGCGTGAAGCTTGGCCACAAGAGAGACCAAATGGGCGTGTTTTTTTACCTCGTGCACCGTGGATGTTATCAAAGCTAGAGATGGCGACGCTCCAAACGGGCCTCGCAGCCCGAGAGTGGGCTGCCCCCGGAAATGCTCCGTCTACCCTTACTGCGGTCAGTCATGGGATGCCTTCCCGCACTTGGATGTAGCCTAGTTGGCAGTGTGCCAACTCTATCTAAAGCCGTCCAGCCATCAGGCCACACATGGTCCCCATCTGGTGTCCAAACTAGGACCTACCAGATAACCGAGCTACTCAAATGCCTTCTCCTCATATGGGGGGCTTACAAGTAGAGTTAGCTAGTTCCCGCGTAGTTACACGAGAGTGGAGCATTGATATCTAACAGATACTACAAATCTATGTATAGCTATTGAAGTTGAATTTCTTTCTGTAATCTTTTCTTTCAAATATGGAGTGTGTTATTGCCCAATCCTTTGAATGTCATGTGTGAATTGCTATTGGTTTACACATATTTTTACTGAAGAGGGGGCAGTACGTGCAGCTCATTCATAGTGATATCTATGGTCCCATGAGGACTCCTGCATTGGGTGGTTATCTCTATTATGTCACATTTATTGATGACTAGTCAAACTACACTTGGGTTTATGGTTTGAAGAAAAAATCAGATGTATTTAAGCATTTTCGACACTTTGTTGCCAAGGTTGAGAATGAAACAGGCCTCACGATTCAGATTCTACGCACAGATAGAGGGGGCGAGTATACGTCTCATGAATTTGAGGCTTATTTGAAAGAGAAGGGCATCACACATCAACTAACAATGAGGCTTACCCCTCAACAAAATCGCAAAGCTGAGCGAAAAAATCGAACTCTTATGGAGATGGATAGATGCATGCTTACAAGCAAAAAGTTGCCTCACCGGTTTTGGCTTGAAGGCTTTGAGAGCAAAAACTCCTTATGAAGTTTGGCATGGCAGAAAGCCTTCAGTGGATCATTTTGGCTCCCACTACGGCTTTGACAACAAAAACTCCTTATGAAGTTTGGCATGGCAAAAAGCCTTCAGCGGATCATTGTCGTGTCTTTGGATGTCTTGCCTATGCTCATGTGCCTGTTGAGTTTCAACATAAGCTGTCCGACAAGGCAATTAAGTGCATATTTGTTGGGTATAGTGCCGAGAGCAAAGGTTACCGTCTCTACAATCCTGCTTCTCGCAAGATTTTTGTTAGCAAAGATGTAATCTTTTCTGAAAATTCAGCGCATACACATGCTGAATTTAATCTTCCAGCTTCTTCCATCTCAGATGATGTTTTTGAGGGATAGTGTTACGCTCAAGTCGAGGTAACATGACCTCGGAAGGGTCAGTCAACATTTTCTTTTCAAGGATCAATGTTTGTATTATATTTGTTTGGGCTTCATGTAAATGATCAAAAAGGAATAAAGGTCAAGGTCCTTGGTGAGGGTGACATGGCACTAGACTAGGTGGATCTAAGGCTAAGGGACCTAAATGCATGAAATGTGCCAAAGGGCAAATAGTTTTAATGATATCCCAAGAGAGGGGTAAATGATGCATTAAGGAAGGACCCTAAAATGAAGGCATGTGGCATACTAGATCCATCTAGGGAATTTTGGGGCTTGGTTGAATTGTGTGAGCAAGAGCTTCATGTAACGATTCTAAGGAAGAAAAGAAAGCTGACTACTACCATCGAGATTTGGTTGGGAGGTGATTGTACGTGCCAGCGCCTGTGATTCGATGTAAGCTAGGAGTAAACAAGATTTCATGTGATATTTATCATCTCTTCGCTAAGCCTTAGCGTGCTACCACCGGAAAGACAATAAAGGAGCGGGGAGCTTATATTACGATTCAGAGAAAAGGCTAAGAGCGGCGCACACGTTCGTTTACGGATTATTACCTGTAGGACTAGCTGACCGTAATAATTCGGTATCTTTCGTTGTTGAGGGAAGATGTGGAAGACGGGATTACAGAAGCCTGTGAGCATGGGCTAGTATTACAATTACTGTGATTCCGTTCGTCATCTTGCAGCTAGCTTAGGGCCATGGAACTGATCTAGACATCCACGACGAACCACTTAAAGGAACTCTGGCTTTTGATATCTGTGTTACGTGGAGGTCCTTCAACGTTATCGATGCTGGGTGAGAGAAAAAAAAAACGTAGTGCTGTGGATTTTGCAAAGTCATGGAAATGAAGAGACTTGCGAACATGATAAATGATCATGCTCTTCTTAGTTCGCAATAGCTCATCAACGTTGGGGCTGCGTAGAACAACTCGATTGACAGGGGACACGTTGGTTAAGGTCGTTGAACCTTAAGGTCGTTGGCCACATTAGCTAAGCAAGACAGCTTATAAATGCAAAATGGGTCTCCAAGGAAGGTGTAGCTGAACCACAGCAGGAACAACTTGATCTCTCTATGCTAGATGGATGACCAGGGGGTTCTCTATGCCTTCTAAGTGTTGTTGGAGTATATGCTCGTTTGTTTGCCTTGGCGTTTGAGTTATTTCATGCTCTTCTTAGTTCGCAATAGCTCATCAACGTTGGGGCTGCGTAGAACAACTCGATTGACAGGAGACACGTTGGTTAAGGTCGTTGAACCTTACAGGTATCCGATGGCTCGGATCGATGATTTGCTAGATGCATTACATGGAGCCTTAATTTTTAGTAAGATAGATCTTAAATGTGGCTACCATCAGATCCGTATTAGAGCCAAGGATGTACATAAAACCGCTTTTAGAAGCAGGTTTGGACATTATGAGTTTTTGGTAATGCCCTTTGGACTTACCAATGCTCCAGCTACATTCGTCATGCTTATGAACGATTTACTACGTCCGTATATCGAAAAGTTTGTAGTACACTTTATTGACAATATTTTGGTATTCAGTAAAAGTATTACTGAGCATCATGAACACTTAAGAATAGTGTTTAATACTTTGAGGAAAGCTAGTCTTTATGTAAATAAAAAGAAAACTATACTGTATATGGTAAGACTTGAATATTTAGGATTCATAATTATTCCTGAGGGGGTAGAAATGGATCCAAAGAAAGTGGCTGCGATACTCACTTGGCCAATCCCTCAGAGTTTGGCCGCTTTGCGATCATTCTTGGGATTTGTCCAATTTTATCGAAGGCATATCAAAGGATATTCCGAAATAGTATCGCCATTGACTGATCTGACCTCAAATAAAGTACCTTTTATATGGGGACAGAATCAACAAGAAAGTTTTAACGCCGTGAAACAAGCTGTGGTCTCAGGACCGGTGTTAAAAATAGTTGATCCCCAGAAACCGTTTTTCCTTGAAACCGATGCAAGTGGCATTGCGGTAGGAGCAGTTCTTCTCCAAGAGGGAAGGCCAGTAGCCTTTGAAAGCAAGAAGCTTTCTCCCTCTCAACAAAATTGGCCAACTCATGAATTAGAGTTATATGATGTTGTCCATGCTTTGAAAACATGGAGACATTATTTGTATGGATCAGAGTTTTAAGTTGATGTTGATCATGATACTCTGAAACATTTTTGTAAACAACCTGACTTGAGAGACCGCCAAGCTAGGTGGGCAAAACTCATGCAGGAGTTTAATTTGACGATTCGGTACTGAAGAGGAAAGGATAATAAAGTTACTAATGCGTTGTCACGCATTATGCATAATATGAGTTTCACGATATTAGAGAGTGCTCTAATGACCGAGATTAAAGAAACTCAAAAGGTGGACGAGTTCGTCCAAAGCCTTTGGCCTAAGGCTCATGTGTTCAAACCCGGGGAAAAGGATGACCTGGCATCCAGTAAAGGCCAAACTTATGCAAGATATGCCATAAGGGATGGTATGCTGAAAAGAAATGGCAAGGTAGTAGTACCTAATCAGAATGATCTCAGGCAGAGAGTCATTCAACAATGCCATGATAGCCCATATGCGGGACATCCAGGAGTCGAGAAGACATATGATCTCGTGAAGCGAGATTTCTTTTGGCCAAAAATGAGAAAGCATATTCATGAATATGTGACACGTTTTTCGTGTCAAGTAAGTAAGGCAGAGCGGGTGAAGCCACTCGGACTTTTACAGCCCTTGGAGAAACCACTAGGTAGGTGGGAGAGCATTTCCATGGACTTTATTGTAGGTCTTCCTACGACACAAGGTGGATATAATTCTATCCTTGTGGTGGTTGATCGTCTTACCAAGATGGCTCACTTCATTCCAACTAGAGAGTCTGTTAGTGCCCCGCAAGTGGCGGATTTGTTTATTAGACATATATTTCGTTTGCATGGATTACCCAAATCCATAGTGTCAGACAGGGATGTCAAATTTACCGATCATTTTTGGACTGCGGTGTTTGAGACACTAAGGACTAACTTGAGTAGTGGGGATCGTCCAGAAACGGATGGTCAGACGGAAAGAATCAACCAAATGTTAGAGGATATGCTTAGAGCATATGTGTCATTGAGGCAACATACATGGGACAAGTGGTTGCCATTGTTAGAATTTGCCTACAATGGTAGAAAACATTCCACTACAGGGCTCAGTCCATTTGAGTTGAACTATGATTATAGACCAGCGAATCCAACTATAGTTGGAGTACCTCAAAAAGTGCCTAGTGCCGCGAACATTGTGATCCAAATGCGGGAGATGCTAGCACTTGCGAGAGCTAACATCCGCCAAGCTATGGATAGAGCTAAGGCGTATGTGGATGAAAACCGATCCGCTAGAGAATTTAAGGAAGGAGAAAAAGTTTTTCTCAGAGTTCCTTCGCACTCTACATCTTTGACCGCAGGAGAGTGTGCTAAGTTATCACCTCGATATTATGGGCCATGGTTAATTCTAAAAAGAATAGGCAAGGTAGCCTATAAATTAGAATTGCCACAGGGTTGTAAGGTGCACCCAGTGTTTCATGTTTCTCGCTTAAAGAAATTTTTGCATACAGGCGACTCACTAATCGAAGGTGTTGTTTTGTTTCAGGAGATAGAGGATAATGCAAGACGGAAACCAACAAGAATCCTAGACCGAGGAACAATGCAAGTACGCAATCGGAAGATACGCACGGTGTTGGTTGCATGGCCTGGTCTACCTCTATCAGAAGCTACCTGGGAATCCGTATACCAGTTACACAGAGTGTTCCCAGACTTTATCATTGAGGACGCTAATGCCTGAAGTAGGAAGGAATGTTACGCTCAAGTCGAGGTAACATGACCTCGGAAGGGTCAATCGACATTTTCCTTTCAAGGATCAATGTTTGTATTATATTTGTTTGGGCTTCATGTAAATGATCAAAAAGAAATAAAGATCAAGGTCCTTGGTGAGGGTGACATGGCACTCGACTAGGTGGATCTAAGGCTAAGGGACCTAAATGCATGAAATATGCCAAGGGGCAAATAGTTTTAATGATATCCCAAGAGAGGGGTAAATGATGCATTAAGGATGGACCCTAAAATAAAGGCATGTGGCATACTAGATCCATCTAGGGAATTTTGGGGCTTGGTGGAATTGTGTAAGCAAGAGCTTCACGTAACGATTCTAAGGAAGAAAAGAAAGCTGACTACTACCACCGAGATTTGGTTGGGAGGTGATTCTACCTGTTAGCGCCCGTGATTCGATGTAAGCTAGGAGTAAACAAGATTTTGTGTGATAGATAGCTACCCATTGCATTGGGTTCTAGAGCTGATATCCCTACTGAAAATCAGATTTTACAGCAAGCTCCTCTTGTTCCACATGCCCCGATTCAGCCTCAAGCTAATTTAGTTCCACCACAAGAAGTGGAAGATGCCATCAGCCAGGAAAGGACAGATATACACGCAGCAAAATCAGTTCCTCGTTGGTTGCTCCAAACTCTCAAGGAGAGTAGGCTTGATGCTCCTTTGCCTAGAAGAACTGGTAGTGCATCCAGACAAGCAAAGGGATCACATTTTGTGGATTCAGTTTTTATAGGTGCACTTTTGGATGAAGAAGAGCCAGACGCTTTTAAGGAGGCTCAAGACAATGTGCATTGGATGAATGCCATGAAGGATAAGTTGCAGTCCATTGATACGAATCAGACTTGGATTTGCCACTAGGGAAGAATGCCATAAGTACCAAATGGTTTTCAAGGTAAAGCGAAAGCCAGATGGGTGTATTGACAAGTACATGGCATTCAAATAGACCGTCTCCCCCCCTTTCACTGTATCTTGGATGCCCTTGACCCCTTGGTCCTGCAGAATGAGATCAACCGCATTATGCGGTTGGACCTACTCCAGCTCCATACGTCACACACAGGGGGGAGAAGAGACCAGAACAAGATCCAGTTATACCACGACCAATTCTTGAGAGTATCAAAGGATGGAATGATTGTCAGACTCCACCATTGGACAGATGCAGGTCTCGTCACATCAGCTGAGGCTTAAGGCAGGGAGAGTCACAAGTACACCTAGAGAGCAATGGATCTACAAGCTATGCACGTTGAGGGAAGGAGCATTTCCCATGTATTTGCTCAGTTTATTATGAGATTCAAGTACAATACCACTATCTCTTTCAGAAGGGGCGCAGTTTTTTTTCCCAACGAAAGGTAAATTCTATTAATGCTTCGAAAAACCATACAACCAGCTTCCACAAAGAGCTATCAATAAAAACAAGAAACCGGACAGGTTGCCGAGTTACAAGGACAACAACCGTTTTCGGACCTCGCCTATAGAGATTCCAAAACAGGAGCTAGCAATTATGGTGGTGGTCCCTATACCCGACGAATACCCCTCGCGGACATGGTGTAAAAGTTGCATGCCGGCCAAATCTAGCGGAAGCACTCCAGTCTCTCGACTGTCGCCCTCAAGCAGTAGAGGGACACGGTTTTAGGCCTCTCTCCGACTAATTCACTTTCAGGAGCAAGTCTAGGTTGGCCTGTATCTGATGGAGATGCGATGACATAGAGAGACCCTAGGGAGCTCCCGACCCTACTTGGAGATGATATAGACCTTGCCGACGCCTCCGACACCCTTGTCTCAGTGGTATAGGATGCCACTACCATATCCTTTCCCACGACCCAATCCATGCGGCTCTGAGATGGCAATCAGTGCGAGAGCACTCTGATGTGAGAGCCATAGTGAACGTGAGCTCCTGCAAGCTTCCCCTCCCCCTCCGTACCTCTACCTCCCCCTAGCCCCTCCTTGCCTCGCCCTCTCCCGCCCCTACCCCTCCGCCCTCACCTCCCCTCACCCGCCGCTGCCACCGCGCCCTCCCTCGCCACACCCGCCCCACCTCCGCCTCACCCCTGCCCTCTGTCCTCACCCCCCCCTCGCACCTCCGTCTCTCCCCCCCCTCACCGCAGCCCCCCCCCCCTCACCCCTCACTCCCCGCCTCACCCCCGCCTCGCTCCGCCCCCCCTCGCCATGCTCCACCCCCGCCCCCGCTACCGCTCCGCTCACCCCCGCCCCGCTACCCCTTCCGCTCCACCCCGCTACCCCTTCGCTCCACCCCGCCCCTCTACTGCTCCGCTCACCCCCCGCCTCCCATTCCGCCCCCTCACCCCTTGCCTTCCGCCCCCGCCCCCTCTCGCCTCTCCGCCCTTCCGTTCCACCCCCCCCTTCCCCTCCCGCCTTCACCCCCGCCCCCCCCGTCCATTCGCTCCACCCCGCCCCTCCGTCCCACCCTTCCCCCCGCCCCCCGTTCGTCCTCTCGCCCCACTCCGCCTCTCCCCCGCCCCCGCTTCCGCTCCCGCCTCCCCACCTCACCCGTTCCCCGCCTCCACTCCTCCACCCCGCGCCACCTCCGTTCCCGCCACACCCAGGCTCCACCCTCCCGCTTCTACCCCCCCCTTTTTGGGTGGCAGCCTCTTCCTCATCGGAAGCCTCGCAGTTTGTCTTGGCGGTATGGCGGCTCCCTGCCCGAAACCGGAGGCCCAGACGGTCCCTCCCTCTCCAGATGCCTACCGCGTCATCCTGACAGAGCAACAATCATCTCGGGTTCAAAAGGTTGCCAATGACTTTGCCCTTACCTCTGTCTATGGCAAAGTCATTGGACATTCCCCCTCCAAATCAGCCATCAGGGACTGGCTCCAGTCCACTCTCATGCTAGAGGATGGCCATATTGAGGAGGTGGCCCTTATGGGAAGGGGCATCTTCTGGCTTAAACTCTCCAATGCGAAAGCTGCGAGCAACCTGATTGCTGGCTCCCCCACGTCAGTGGATGGAAAGATTATCATGATAGTCCCGTGGTATCGTGGATTCAGCGCAGCAGATTTGATGCTCGGTTCCGTATACCTTGCCATCCAGTGACGCTAGTTTTTCCTGGTCTTGCTGCTGAGCTGCGGCCGATTGTTAGGGACCTGGGCTCCCACTTTGGCTGGGTTATGCACGATACTTTCGCCGATGCGGTGACTACGGCAGGAGCCCCCCGAGTCCGTGTGGCTGTGGCGGATCCTGCGACTCTCCCGGCAGTGATCGAGATCGTGACAGGTGCCGGCAGCATCACCCAGAGCATGGTAGTCACCGGACAGCCAGGACAGTGTCTGAGGTGTCACGGCTTTGGGCACCTGGCGGCTCTTTGCCCACGCTTCGCCAGCTCTTCTCGGCCTCCCCCGCCCCCCCCTCTCCGCCCCCGCCCCCCCCTCCGGGCAGCCACGCCAGGAGGAGCAGAGGCAGCCGGAGCCCGGACCAGAGATAGCTGGCGGCTGGACTGAGGTTAGAAGGAAAAGAGGAAAGAACAAGAAGATTTCTGATAAAGGCAAGGAGGCAGAGGTTACCCAGCCTGCAGCTGCACCTCAGAGACCTGACAGGCAGCCGCCCCAGGGACATGGGAGAGCATCTTCTTCGACGGTAGCCCGCCCTCCACAGCCTCAGGTCCCCCTCTCTTCCTCTCCCCAGCCTCATCCCATTCAGCCCCAGCCCATCCCCCAACTGCACCCCATATCTCCCGACCCGCAACTTCAGCCCCCTCCTCGTCCACCTCAGTCTTCTCCCCCTACTTCTCAGCCCCAGCTCCAGATGCAGCCCCATCCCTCCCCCCCCTGCCTCTTTCAGCTCTCCCGCAGAGCTAGCTGCACCGACGGTTCCTCAGCTGAGGGCAGGCCCCGCCCCCCCTCCTCCTCCTCCTCCGCTAGCCGCCCCTGAGGAGTCTGAGCTGCCTATCCCCCAGCCTCCTCCCCCCCCCCTCCGCTGGCAGGACACCCTGAGTCTACACCACCACCGGAGCAGGCTTCTCCGTCCACTAGCCCCTCAGTGGCAGACTCTGACAGGCCTCAGCTTCAGGAGATAGAGCTCCCCCGCGACTTTTACAGATCTGGCCCCTGGGACTACTTGGATGTGGCCGACCTCGGGACCTTCCCTGCTTGCCTCGACATCAGTATCTTCCTGCTTTGCAAAGGGGCGGATGGGAAGATAGCCGCCTTGGCCCCTAGGGATGGCCCTAGCTTTGCTTTCACGTTCCTTAGCGACGGCACCGAGACCTGGACAGACGACTCGGTCTGGGAGGCTCTCAGGGAGCAGACGCATGCTCAGGTGTGCTCCTGGATAGGCCCGTCCGGTGGGCAGCTTCTCGAGACTCAGTGGTCCGAGGGTGACATGCGCCTGCGGTGGCGTTGCGCCGCCAAACGCTTCAGACTGATTGTGATCCTCAGGCCCCCCTGTCTTGGCCCCTCCCCCAAGATGTCAGAGCCTGGACTCCTCAGAAACTCCGTGCCTTCTACGGGATGTCCACCTCAGAGATCTCGAGCTAGCTCGAGAAAGCCTTCGTTCATGGTACCAAAGGCCTCTCGCCTTTGCTGAAGGTGTTGAAGGACGGGCAGGACGACACCGCTTCCCCCTCCAAACCTTCCCATAAGCGCCAGCGCCTCCACTCTGAAATGTCAGCTTCTTCTTCGACTTCGACCGCAAGCAGACAGTTGTTCGCAGCCTCCCAGTCCTCACCATGAGCCTACACCTCGTATCCTGGAATGTGAACGGGTTTCACTCTTCTGGCACCCGTGGTCCTAGGAAGCTCATTTTGAGACAGGAACTTCAGCCAGCAGTGATTGGTCGTTTGGATGTACTTCTGCTCCAGGAGCACAAGCTTTCGGCGGCTCACTCCCGTAGATGCCGGAAGATTCTCCCGGGTCGCTCTCACACTTATTGGGTGCCCTCGATCGGCGCACTGGGGAGGAGTGGTGGTGTCTGTACTTCCGTGGGAGAGCAGCTAGCCCAGGGAGTTTTCGGTCATGGCACGTTGATACCAGGTCGTGCCCTTTGGGTAGGCCTGGAACTGGAGGGCTCCAGAGTTGGAATCCTCAACATTTATGCTCCCACAGATCTCCGTTGTAGAGCCACCTTCTGGAGGACACTTACAGGGATTCTCCCAGACATGGATTCCTGGATTGTTGGAGGTGACTTCAACAATCTGGAGACCTTGGAGGACCAGCAAGGCAGAGGAACGGAGTTTACAGGTATGTCTCAGGCAGAGCAGTCCGCTTGGGACTCTTTTATATTTGCGACAAGAGGAAGGGACTGCTGGCGAGACCTGTCCTTTCAACGTTGGCACAGGAGCTTGGACTTCTCGTGGGGCTTCCGCAGGGAAGGAGACAGGCTCCTGGAGAGGCTGGATAGATTTTATGTTAGTGATTGGGCCATCAGCAGAGGCAGAAAGGCCGGTATAGTTCCAGGGACGACACTTTCCGACCATGCGCCTGTGCTCTTATCATTAGATTCAGCAGCTCAGGCCCTTCCCCCCCGCTCATGCCGGATTCCCGACTCCATTTTCTCGAGGGAGGACGTGCGCAGCAGTATTTGCAGTCTTTGGGACAGAGACTGGGGCGAGTGCGCGGATCTGGTTGATTCGGTGGCGCAGGCTTTGCAGGAGTCCAGCCAGATCTGCCAGCTCGCAGCCCTACAGGTTCGACAGGAGTGGTGGGGTAGAGAGAGAGCTCTTCGGAGGGACCTCGCCTCCATTCAGCGACTCCAGCAGGCATCCGCAGGCTCGGAGGAGCTTCGGATCCAGGCCCTTCGAGCCAGAGCCCTTCTTGAGGAGACACTCCAGCGTCGCTCAGAGTTTTCCTATCACGCCTCTCTCTCCTTCTGGGCTCGGAAGGGTGACCGGATGTGCAGTGAGTTCTTCAGGACGCATGGCCAGAGAGCTGCAAGTGATCAGCTTCGAAGTCTCAGGACAGCGGAGGGACACATCGTTACGGATCCGGGAGAGGTCTTGGGGTTGGCCACCGACTTCTACAGGACCCTTTTCCAGCAGGAGCCGCTTGCTCCTCGTACTCGTCGTGCCCGTGAGGAGGTGTGGAGGCACACTCCTTCCTTGGTCCAACCTAGCATGCAGGCGACGTTGTTGGCACCGTTTACCACGGATGAGATGCTGGAGGCCTTGATGGCCATCGATGGACAGAAGTGCCCAGGTGAGGATGGGCTATCCCGGGCATTCTTCACCTCCTTCTGGGACCAGATCCATCAACCCCTCCTATCAGCTCTTCAGAGGATTTTCAGCAGCGGTTATATGCCAGAGAGCCTCTCCTCGGGACTGATTTGCCTCATCCCGAAGGGAGGAGATAGACAGGAGATCCGTCAGTAACGACCGATCACTCTCCTTACCACTGCCTACAAAATCCTCGCCAAGATGATCAGCGCCAGAGTTCGGCCTCTACTTCCAGACCTCATTCATGACACTCAGACAGGCTTTTTGTCCAGGATCGCAGTATCCTGGATAATGTCTTCACCTTTTCAGAGGCGGCGGAGTGGGCTCAGCACAGCGGATCACACCTTGCCATCTTACTTCTCGACTTTGAGAAGGCCTACGCTCGTTTGGACTGGTCCTTTCTGGAGGGGACTCTGGAGCGGCTAGGTTTCCCAGGAGGTTGGATTCAGGGTATTTCAGCTTTGTACAGGACAGCTTCTAGCAGAGTCATCATTGGAGGCAGGATGGGTGAGCGTTTTAGCTTGGAGAGATCAGTGCGTCAGGGCTGCCCCCTTGCTCCTTACCTGTTTCTCTTCTTCGCCGAGGCTATGACTTACTACCTTTGGGCGAGGTCTACAGGGATCAGGGGTGTTCGCCTTCCCCTCCGGGAGGACACGGAGCTCTTGGACTCGGAGTACGCGGATAACACAGCCCTGTATGTCCAGGACGATGAGTTGATGCTGGAGAGGGTGAGGATGGCCCTGGAGGTCTTCTGTTCGGCTGCTGGTGCGAAAATCAACTGGAACAAATCAGTTGGTTTTCTCACAGACCCCGGGGCGCGTTCTCAGTGGGGGAGGTTTTTGGGTTTCAGGTGGATCCCACGGGGACAGACAGCTAGATACCTAGGTTTTCAGGTCGGCCTGGACATCACGCCAGCTCAGCAGTTTCTCCCGGTGCTAGATTCCATCCGACGGAAGCTGGCTTTCTGGAGCACTGCTAAGCTTTCCCTTGCAGGTCGTGCCTTGGTAGTCAACCAAGTCCTCCTTGCCACGGCTTGGTATGTGGCTTCCTGTTGGTGTTTCTCGAGATCCAGCGTGGCACAGCTTAGGAGGCTGGTTCGGAACTTCCTTTGGTCCGGGGAGGATGGCCTCAGAGATACCAGAGCCAGGGTTGCTTGGCAGACAGTCATTCTTCCGCAGGCTGAGGGAGGCCTGGGGGTCATCGATCCAGAGCTTCAGAGTCAGGCCTTGTTAGGCAAGTTAGTCATCCGCGGTTTGACCCCGGGGGGGCAGACGTGAAAGATGTTACTTCAGCAGGGAGTCGGTTCTTGTGTCCCTCGCCGAGGTGGAGAGTGGCTCTCGTCCCTCAGGTGGATCTTCACTTCTGCCCCGCTCACTCAGCCCCATTCCCCACTCGTTCGTAGCCTCCTCATGGTTTGGAGGCGGCTCCGCCTCAGTCTCATTCAGTCCCCTTCCCGCTGTCAGGAGGAGTTCGATCGCCAGCCGCTTATCTGGAATGATCAGGTCAGAGATGCCGAGGGCCTTCAGTTGGGGGAGAGATCACATATCAGGTGGGATGGCTGGATGAGGGGGCCAACCCGGTCCCTTCGAGTTTGGAGGGACACGTACAGACATTTGGAGACGGCTGATCTCGCAGACGCAGCTGGAGGTGCACGTGGAGCCCAGGCGAGACGCACGGAGATCGACGGCGCGATCCCAGCTGATTGGTTGGTTCCACCTGAGCCTCAGATCCTCATGCCTGGTGACGACCGTTGGCTGGGACATTTCACCCCCCGTGGCATCCCACTGGTGATCGCAGGACGTATGGACGACTCCTCTATTTCCTTCTTCGCGATTATGGGGGATGGACGACTCAGGAGAGAGGATGCGCTCATCGACCCCCTACTCCCATGGCAGAGGGTTCGGGTCGTAGGCCTTTTGGGGAAGGTCTGGCGTACCGATCCTAGCATGGAGCAGGATCAGATGCAGCTTTGGCGACTCTGGCTCTGGGAGGGCCGGGCCTTGTCAGAGCTTGATTGGGACCCAGGAGAGTGGAGTTGGCCAGAGATTGTGACAGGACAGGGGCCGACCTCCTTTGCCTACAGCACGACTTTGGGCAGGCAAGTTCTTGGGAGGATGCAGAGCCGCCCCCCCACCCAGCGGCCCAGCTGGTATGCACAGGGTATTTCCAAATTCTTTTTGCAGGCCTTCTGGAAGGCCTTGTGGGAGAGCTGGCGGCCGCGGAAGATCTCCTACTTCCTGTGGCTTCTTGCCCACAAAGGTCTTCCGGTGGGGAGCTGGTTGCGACAGATAGGCCAGGACGGACGCTGTCAGATCTGCCATGAGGTTGAGGAGTCACCAAAACACTGCCTGTGGAGCTGCACTCGCGCCCAGGAAGTGTGGAGGTGGACTTTCGGGATTCTCACTCGCGCAGCACCGGAGCTAGGTGTGATCACTTGGGGCGCGTTCTGTTGGTGCAGCACCGCACCTGGTCTACATCACTTTTTCGAGGCATGCCAGTAGGACCCCACTTTCCTTATCACACAGGGAACGTGGGGGCCGCTCGAGGGTATCCCGCAGCACCTAGCAGAGGCTGATACAGGAGTTCAGGAGAGGCAGCCAGTCTGGGAGATTATTAGCAGCATCGCAGGGTGGCACATTTGGACCTCGCGTTGCGCGCAGATCCTCGGTGGCACCTCCTTACCAACTGCCCAGATCATGACTGATATTTGGAGCGAGATTATTCATACCCTCAGAGGCCAGTGGGACCAGATTCAGGGAGATTCCCGGTCCGGTCGGGAGAAGCGGAGACGCTTCCTCTGGGCTTGGGACACATAGGGCCTCTTCTTCGAGCAGACTTCGCAGGGCCTTCGGTGGCGCTACTCACCACCCCGATGGCTGTTCATTCACACTCGCCTTATCCCGCCGTGAGAGAATGATTTATTTTGTTACCTTTTAGGGCTGTGTCCGATTTGTGAACGCAGCCCGTCAGCTACAAGCTGACCTTTTGTATCTTGTTCTCGAAGTTATATAATTAGCACTGTTTTTTCGGCAAAAATGCGGCTCTGAGATGGGAAGATGCCTCAAAATCCTTGGTTCGACGACGAGTGCAGAGAGGCGAGAGCCTACCTCACATAGGAGCGGGATTTGCGTCACCTGAGGCACATAGGGTCTTCCAACGGTTGACACGTCGCAAGATGAATGAGATTGTCAAATCCTTCAAAGGAGGAGACCTGACCACTGGATGAGGGTTTCAATTGGAAGGGCAGCCACCTATTCCCATCACTGACCCAAATATATGGCGCACATATGCATGCTCCCTCTATAATGCCCAGATGCAAACACTGCAGGATATGTCCTCTATGCCCGATCCCACTACCTGTCACCTGTTAACATACAAGCTGAGCTTCGTCGATTACACAATCGAAGACCGCAGGACCATGAGGACCTACGGACTGAGCACTTTGCACATAGATAGGAGGTCCTAGCTCCGGTCCTAGCACAGATGTTCAACCGGGCAGAGTTTCACGGCTTCCCACCTGCTTGGAGCACCACCACTATTGTGCCGATACAGAAAGCTAGGGACCCTATAGAGACTCGTGACTACCGTACCCTCATGATTGGCCATACGTTGGCCAAGATTTATGGATCAGTTTTAGAGAGGGAGCTCAGCAATCATACAAAGGCTCGGGGGCTGGGCAAGCAGGATTTCGGAGACAGCATTCTACCCTAGATCACATCTTCACTCTGAGGGCTATCATCAAGGACGCGAGATCTAGGCACCAGAAGGGCTACACATGCTTTGTAGACTTTCGGAAGGCTTTTGACACTGCCCCATGATCCCGCATGATCACGAGACTACAGGAGATGCAAATCTCAGAGACACAAATATGGGGAGTGATGGGCCTATATGAGTCAATCGGAGGCAAAGTTCGTGCCCCAGGTGGTCTATCAGATTGGGTCGAGAGTACGATTGGAGTGCAATACGGCTGCCCCCTCTCACCGACCCTTTTTGGGCTTTACATTGATGAGATCACTTCCTTCATAAACCACCTAGGAGGCCAAGGATCACCACTAGCCGATCTTATGATACAGATACTGCTATACGCTAACGACATAGTCCTTATCTCATCCTCAATGGAGGGGCTGCAGAGACATCTAGAGGTCCTAGAGGTGTTTTGTAGAGAGAGAGACCTAATAGTCAACCTTGGGAAGACCAAGTTTATGGTCTTCAACACCTCACAGGCAGTGCTTCGTCGACTCAGTTTCACCTATTGAGATGAGCTAATGGAGATCGTGCAGTCCTACACATATTTGGGAGCAGTCTTCACAGGACCCCATTACACTATGACACATGTAGCCCATGCACAACTTACATGGGGGCGAGGTGCTTTGGCACGATTGGAGAGACAGTGCTTTCAAGCGCACTTTCAGGATCCACCAGCGAAGTGTTGGCTCTTCAATACGCTAGTGCAACTGACTTCCATGTATGCAGCACCCTTCTAGGGTTGTGATCTACCGATAGCAAGGTGGAGTAGATTTGAGCGGCTACAAGTAAACCATGGGATCTAGGATGATTCAGAGCAAGCCCTCAGTCCCTCATGAGATAGTACAGGCACAATTCGCCATGAAACCACTACAGACTGATGCCATCTTCTAGACAGTGACATTCATTCATAGAGTTTGGGACCTACCCCACGGGACTACAGAGGCTGACCCTAGAGTCATCCAGAAGATTAGCTGAGAGCGGAACGGACACATGGTATGCACTTATATCCACATGGTTTGCCAAACACGGGATTCAGATGGACAGGCTCCCTTCCTTTCTGTACAGTATGGATGCACCCCCTGAGTCAATCCCGCGAGATGAGATTAACCCTGAGTCAATCCCGTGAGATGAGATTAACCGTATCCTCCAACTCACACACATCTCAGACTTGGGGGGGGGGGGGGGAGATCGAGAGCTCCCCACCAAGACCCAGTCTTACCGCAATCACTTCTTGAGCGTCTCGGAGGAGGGGTTCATCATTGGACCCCAGTATCTCGAGGACAAAGGAGTCTCACCTGCACTGAGGATCGCTATTGGGCAGATGTGGATTTCATCCCATCAGCCGAGGATTGAGACAGGGAATGCAGCACGCACACCCAAAGAGCAGCGGATCTGCATGCTATGCACACGGGGAGTGATTGAGACAGAGGAGGACTTTCTCTACGCCGACACAAGGAGACCTTGCTATGACAGATCAGAAAGCAGCAAGAGGCATAAAGACCACAAGATGCTGACCAGACACAGCGGCAAGTCACAGATTTCTATGTTTTTTAGTCAACTCTAGGATACAATGGGATGGAGGAGGAGCTAGCCGATATGTGGGTAGTCTAGAATTTTGAGTGAGTGGTGCGTAGGCCACCCACGACACGGACCAGAGCACCCTCTATTGAGGTCAGACCTGATACAGCTTTCCTCCGAGGAGACGCCTGAGACGACCACATCCCCCTCCGCCACCATAGCATGAGAGCAGATCCGAGACATTTTCACCGCTCATAGATGAGCCACCACGGTGCCGAGTTTCGGCTTCTAAGTTCCAGCCCCCGTCTCAGCCTACTTCACATAGCACATGTTAGATTTTGTACCTGATTTTGCTTGAGCTATTGAGCTTTTTTTTTTCAGCATAGTACTCAGCAAGGGCCTTAGCGCGCCCTTTGCTCCAGCCCTCTGTGGCTTGTATGAGTTCTTTTCCCTTTTGGTGTGTTTTGCACTTTGTCCCATAGGCCCGCGAGGCCTTCCAGGGACATTAATCTCTCTCTCTCTCTCTCTCTCTCTCTCTCTCTCTCAATTACACCAACAATGCATAACAAGATTGACAAATGTGATCCATATGAAGAGGTACAAGAGCAGGGAGTCATAGCAAGAAACAAGAAGATCTTACGCATTGGGGGATTGCAAGACAATTGCACTAACTGTTTTGGAGAGGAAGGTGAATACACTCGAGGAAGAGAAGTATACCCAACTCAAGAAGGCAATACCACAAATCGAATGGGATGAGAAGGACATAGGCCTTATCACCCAGAAAGGGAATCAAGTACAGGTCTACTTCAAAGAAAAGATTTCAAGAACCAAGATTCTCAGACAAGCCAACAAGCTGAAGGGCACTAGAGTTAGGATATCTGAAGAGCTCACTCCAACTCAGCTCAAACAAAAAGCAAAAGAACTTGATACTTACCAAAGTGAAGGAAGCACGCAAAGAGGGCAAATGGACAGTTTATCGAGATGGGCAGGCACTCATTCGAGACTTCAAACCTAGACCCAAAGACTCTCAGTCTTAAACTGATGTTATTCAGACCGATTTCAGGGTAGTATTTGGAATATAGTAGTTATGCTATAATAATTTCAAGCTGAGATGCCATATGCACCCCTCGACTCTCTGGTCTATCCAGATGTTGTAAGTCATTTTGATATTTTGCACTTTCTCCCACAGGCCCATGAGGCCTCCCGAGGACTTTAATATAACTCTCTCTCTCTCTCTCTCTCTCTCTCTCTCTCTCTCTATATATATATATATATATATATATATATATATATATGCTTGTATTTCCATTTGCAATTTGGATACAACAGCCATTTCTAAAGAGACTCTGACCACAAGCAAATAGCAAATATTGTGCTTACATGACTTGGAGGGATGTGCTTTCCACTTAATAAGTCCAGTAGAACTGTACCAAAACTGAAAATGACACTTTCTGCAGTCACTCTTCCTGCAAGATGTATGATCAAAAGATATGGCATAAGGCAAACAGCGCCATCACACATTAATTTTCTATTCAGAGATAACCAAAACTAAACAGAAGATCACCTAAATATGGAGTAGCTGTTAGCAATATTCACGTGAAAAATACAAAACACAACCCCAAGTACAATTTAAACTTTAGCTTCTCAACTCATGTTTGAACCAATGACTTTTTGAGATGAAGTAAGGAGCCATAAAGCCATAACTCATTACAAAATGCATGTCCTATGGATGAGAGGGTTTCGCTACAACTGTCTGATCACGACACCTTGACCTGTTAAGAATATCCATAATATGTGTGCTGGCCGAGCTCGTGCACTGATTATGAAGGATCATCACTTTAAGTAGAAAGACATACCTCTGGCATGACAACAAGCAGACTTCTATAAATCTAGTTATTTCAACCTTGGCCACCCAAGATGAAATTAGAAGCTATTTGAACTTTACATTTTGGTCACAAATGTTAATGTTACAACTTCTAACATTTACATGAAATTTGAAATATGCAGAGTCACCAGGAATATCTAGGCCCATCTCCACAGGGAGAGTCCTAAGGGTTGAAAAGAACAAAGATTCCATTATGTAGGAAGCAACAAGAAGACATACCTGAAGTGGCTGCAGGACAGAGACAGCTTGAACCTAAAACAGCCACCATTTTGGCTGAAGCAAGATGACTGGACATCTCAACATAGGATGGGTAGTCTACACATAACACCCTAAAATGGGAAACAAATCTAGTTACATTGTATGAGCTTCGTACCAACTGACAACATGATTAGGTGGATATTATCTCCACGACAGCAGATACCACGAGGCAAGATCAGTTTGCAGTTTCATCAGTTTACAGTTTCAATCAGTTTGCGATTTCTAAGAGCCACCACAATTGGCAAATGTCCACTAACCAAATGCCCCTACACTTTGGGCAGACAGGAGAGAGGCAAGCTGCACTAAAATGCAATAGATGTATCCCATTAGGTATGGCGCAATTTACCTTGCTTTTGTATAGACTTGGCAAGATATTGGGCTAAGCTACCATTTCAAAAAGCACTGAACCCAATTTTAAGAGAGTACAGTTAGGGGAAAAAAATGTTTTGGCAAGTATGGACTATTTCCAATCATGGACCTTATAGATATACTTCACTAACTCTCCATTGTGAGAAGTTTCTAGAGGAAGACACCCAGTCTCTACGAGAAGAATGGAGTATGGTGTGGTCCTCAATGCTAGAATAAGCGGGGCTAGCTTCTTACAGCCTAAACCTCGCCGCAATGGAAGACTTCCCAAGATCACCAATACTCAAGTTGTAAATACTCCAAAGTCAAAGTTCCAATCGACCATTTATTTGATCATAATAAATGAGTCTTTCATTTATTTAATTATGTTCAAAAAAATGTCTTTAATTGGTCTAAGTATTTACTTCGGTCAAAGATACTTGACTCCGGTTAAGTAAGCGCAACCCCGGTTGGGAAGACTTGGCTTAGGCCCTAGTTAACTACGGTTAACCAAAGAACCACAGTGTTGACTTCGGTCAAAGATTGTTGACTTCGGTCAACGAGACTTGGCTTACGCCAAGAGGGTTAACTTCGGTTAGCCAAGATGTGCCAACTTCATTTGGAGAAATGTGGCCATAATTAAGGCGCATCCACTGTCAATCAAGCCTCTTAATTATGATCAAGAGGGTTGACCTCAGTCAACCAGAGAAGTTAGGTGCACATGTTTGCTTGGTGTGGACGCCTACAATAACTAGGATTAGTCCACAGATTATTATTTGCATGCAAAGCATTGACCAATAATGGGTGCCATGGTTGTGCACTTTAGTTAATGATTGTAGGTACCAAGAAGGATTGAAGGCCTATGCGATATGGAGCCTAACAAGCGACCAGGAGCAGTTCGCGCGACCCAGTGCTACGAAGACCCCAAAATTTGCCCTTTGAGGCATGTAATTAGAGTTAATCTAGAATTTGGACAAGTGGCATGTTGCCAAGAAAGTATGAGCATGTGAGCTCTTTGTAAAATGGATTTATGTAGGATTTCTTACAGGGCAGCCCATGAGCTGAATTGTACTCTTGTACTCAGATTTTCTGAATGAACAAAAACCTTCAGGGAAGTCCAGCCCACTGGTGTCCTGGGCCCTAGTGCTGTGTGTGAGAGGGCGAGGGAGAGTGTGTGATTTCTTAGCAAAGAATTTTTGCTCAGCCAACTAGAGAATAAGAATTCGACGCTGATGGTATTGGTATCAGAGCATGGTTATACTGTCTTCTCACGTAGTGTCGACCCAGGAGTTCACCGCCGATAGTAACTGAGCAAGATTCGATGTGCGAGAAATGCCACGTATAGCAGGTCAGCTATTGTAGGACGTGGCTATGAACAGATCCATGTTTGTAAGAAGGGGCAAAGGGGATTGCCATCGCCAACGATTTGAATGAAGACTGGCACGAGAACATCCGTCCCTGCGCTCACCTTTTTGGTTGGACGAACTTCACAAGTAGCTGAAGCGATGAAGACCTTGGGAGCATCCACGCTTCTAGAACGCTGAAAAGTTAAAAGCACTACATCATTCCAGCCGACATAAGAGATTCACGAAAATTCCAACGGAATTTCAAGACGCTGAGGTGAAATTCAATGGTGCTATTATAGGTGTTCGCTGTCCAAAACGGGCTAGCAAGGATAATCAATGGATTGACGTCAATTCGTAGGAAAGCCACGCAAAGTGAGCGCCATCGCAGAGAGCAAGTGACATGGTTTCATGACGAATTTGTGGTCCTTCGACGAAGATCAACGCGATCTCTTTTCGTTACGTTCCTTCGCAAGGATGCATTAAGGCAGTCGGCTGTTGTGGCAGCACGTGCAAGTGATGATGTGGCATGTGGCCCGTACTACTAACGTGTCATGCTGACTCGTGGAGGTGACGTGGCAGTCCATACAGGTAGACCTGGTGATGTGGCACTTACACGTGGCACTGCCAGCAGATCTGTTGACATGGAAGATTGCTACTGACATGGCACTATAAGCTAGATGCTGACGTGACAGCCAACCAACTGCTGAGGTGGCAAACCGATTGTTAGCCTAGCTTAACCCTGGTCAGTTGACCCTGGTTAGAATTCCAATTACAAACTAAACAGTGTGTTCACTTAACCAAGCCAGAACCAATTAGTCTGGTTAGTTTAACCAAATAGTTAGCCATCCAGTTAAAAGCCTTCAAAGGTAAACCTCAAATTTTCCCTGAGCAGATAGCCATTTGGAAAGGAAGGGCATGTGGCTGCCAGTGCCCTGAGAAACCTTCGGGTTCTAAGGAGCAGAGAAAGCCACCAGGACAGCAAAAACCAATGGCAGGGGGAATTCCGAACGTTTTGGGCCAAGTGACAAATCCAAAGGAAAGAGAGTTGTTGCTTTCATGGGGCAAGATAAGAGACCAACAGCCGCTCATACTATTTGATCCCAATTCTACAGACAACTTCATCTCAGAAGATTTAGCCCAAAGAACCTTCTTAGATGACATCATTGCCTTCTATAAGTCCAAAGAAGAGCATAAGGAACATCTTGCTATTGTTTCCCAAGAGCTGCGAAATCATCAGCTCTATGCAAGTAGCAAGAAGAGTGAAAGAGATCCACTATTTGGGACATAATATCCAAAGATGGGATACGGCTGGATCCGACAAAGACCCAAGCCATTCAGAAATGGCCACAGCTAAAGACTGTGCATGAAGTCTGTCGTTTCCTAGGCATGTGTTCTTACTACAGAAGATTTATCAGGCATTTTGCAAATATAGCCGCTCCACTTCACAATCTAACCAAGAAAAATGCAGCTTTCAAATGGGGTACTCCACAAAATAAAGCATTCACTACACTCAAAGAGAAGCTGGCCATAGAGTGAATTCTGATAGTTCATGATTTGTATCAGCCATTTGATGTGGATTGTGATGCCTGTGGGGAGTGTGTTATGTGATGCCTATGGGGAGTGTGTTAAGGTTGCATTGCATCAGAATGGTCATGTAGTGGCCTACGAGAGCAGGAGACTTCGGGAGACAGAGAGATATTTGGGAATCTATGAGAAAGAGTTGTTGGCTAGGATTCAGACCCTCCATGCATGGAAGCATTATCTTTTGGGTGCAGACTTTACAGTAAAGACTGATCACCAAAGTCTGAGATATTTCTTGACTCAGACTAAGCTCTCTGAGAAGCACATGAATGGGTACACATGCTATCAATGTATCGTTTTCACATTAGAGTGGCAGATGCCTTGTCTCGAAGACCCCAAGGGAACAATGTAACTATTGGTTATCATAGAGTATCTGAAAGACATGAGGGAGCAATTTGCCAATGATGCTGATTTTGGTGAGATTTTGCAACCAGTGCAAGAGGGGCAGTCCACCAGTCACTATTCCCTGAAAGATGGGTATCGAATGAAAGATGACTGCACCCAAGAGATGAGGCAAAAGATTTTGGAGGAATACCATGCACCTTCATATACTGGGCATAGAGGAATTCCAGCTACAACTCAAGCATTAGAGAGGTGTTATTTTTGGCCAACGATGCGAAAAGATATACATCAGTTTGTTACCGAATACCTTACCTGTCAAAACGTCAAATATGACACCAATGCGAAAATATATACATCGGTTTGTTACCGAATGCCTTACCTGATCAAATAAATGGTCAACTAAATAGAAGCCAAGAGAGGTCACGAAGTTGTAAATACTCCGAAGTCAAAGTTCCAGTTGACCATTTATTTGATCATAATAAATGAGTCTTTCATTTATTTAATTATGTTCAAAAAGTTATCTTTAATTAGTCAAAGTATTGACCTCGCTCAAAGATACTTAACTCCAATTAAGTAAGCCTATAACCCGGGTGGAAGGACTTGGCTTAGGCCAAGATGGTTAACTACGGTTAACCAAAGAACCACAGTGCTGATTTCGGTCAACGAGATTTTTCTTACACCAAGAGGGTTAACTTCGGTTAGCCAAGATGTGCCAACTTCGATTGGAGAGACTTGGCCATAATTAAGGCACTTCCACTATCGGTCAAGCCTCTTAATTATGATCAAGAGGGTTGACCTCAGTCGACCAAAGAAGTTGTTATATGTTATGTTGGTGGGGGCACCAACAGTGACTTAGGATTAGTCCACATATTATTATTTGCATGCAAAGCATTGACCACTAATGGGTGTCATGGTTGTGCGCTTTAGTTAATGATTGTAGGTACCAAGAAGGATTGAAGGCCTAGGCAATATGGAGCCTAACAAGCAACCAGGAGCAGTTCGCATGACCTAGTGCCATGAAGACCCCAGAATTTGCCCTTTGAGGCATGTAATTAGAGTTGATCTAGAATTTGGACAAGTGGCATGTTGCCAAGAAAGTATGAGCCTGTGAGCTCTTTGTACAATGGATTCACAAAGGATTTCTTACAAGGCAGCCCATGCGCTGAATTGTACTCTTGTACTCAGATTTTCTGCATGAATAAAAACCTTTAGGGGGGTCCAGCCCATTTGTAGAAAAGGGGTAGGGGCAGATTTAGAGAAAGGGGGATAGACTAGCAGAAGGGGAGAGAGATAGGGGAAGAAGGGAGGAGAAGGGGTAGGAAGAGAGAATGAGGTAGGAAAGAGAGGAGAGATTGAGAGCGAGTAGCGGAGAGAGAAAGAGAGAGTGAGTGAGCGTAGGCAGGAAGGAGGAAGGGAGAGTAGATAAGATTAGATGTCACATCAAAAAGTGCTTATATAGTCCCTCCACATTTTCCCCCTAAAGGGCCTCTAACTTGGCCTCTTTTTCCCCTTCATTACAGCCATCCCTTCCCATAGAATTTTGCCCTCAAAATTTCAAATGCAGGCTGTTAAATAGGTGCAGCAAACAGCAATTGATAATCAGCCCGGTAGGAGATAGGGGTTATCCTGGACAATGCTCTCTAGCTGCCATGCGTTCTCATCCTCAGGGAGTACCTGCCACCTCGGTGTAGACTTTGTTACGTGATCCCTGAAACCCATGATGCACACCAAAACATAGAGTATGTGGCCCTCCTCATCCATAGGTGGTAGCTCAGGAAGGACTTGGACATGCTGTCCGACATGTGGCTTCAGCAAGGACACATGGAAAACATTATAAATCCTGGAGGTCCTGGGTAGCTCCAACTCATATGCCACCTCGCCAACTTTGCAGATGATCTTGTAGGGACCGTAATACCTATGAGCAAGCTTCGTGTTGGTGTTACCTTTCAGCGAGGCATAACGGTTCTTATGGAGGCGGGAGGCATAAGTGCGCATAATCCCCTTCTTCAAAAGACAAATACCTCATGTGTTCATCCACATACTTCTTTTGCTTGGCTTGGGCATCCTGCATATTCTTTTTAGCCAGTTGCAGAAGGGCACCCATACTCCCCAAGTCATTTCTTGCTTGCTGATTTTTTACAGCCATGTCTCCAACTAGAGATGGCATACCCACTGTGCATCCATACATAGCCTCGAAAGGGCTCATGCTAATAGAGATGTGCTTGGTACTGTTGTAACAAAATTCAGCGAGTGCCAACCACTTATCCCAAGACTTCTGTGTGTCATGACAGAAATGCCTCAAATACTCCTCCTGCCATTTGTTCACCCTTTCTGACTGTCCATCCGTCTTAGGGTGGTAAGCAATGCTAGGTGTAAGAGAAGTACCCACTGCTGTAATAACTCCTGCCAAAAGTGACCCATAAATTTTGCATCTCTCGCGCTGACAATCTCCCGAGGGTAGCCATGTTGCTTAAAAACATGCTCGATGAACTGCCAAGCAACTTGTGATGCTGAATAACGGGTCTTAGTGGGTATGAGATGGGTCTGCTTTGTCATTCTGTCAACCACCACAAAAATGTCATCCCATCCCCGCTCTGTGGAAGGCAACCCTGTGATGAAATCCATAGCAATGTTAGTCCATTTGCCTTCTGGAATAAGTAATGGCTGCAAGAGACCCGTAAGTAACCGGCTGTCCACTTTATTCTGCTAGCAGGGCAAACATTCACTGACAAATTGAACTACATCCCACCACAGACTGCAAGCCCACATACGGGATAAAGCATCTGCAACCACGTTTTCTTTCCCTTTCCTGTACTCAATGTCAAAATCATAAGACTGAACCTTAGCCACCCAACTCTTCTACTTCATTGACAAGTTGGGCTACATAAGGAAATAACTGAGTGTCCTATGATCTGTCTTAACCTTGATTTTGCTACCGTACAGGTAGTGGTGCCCTTTTTCGAAAGCATGGAGGATAGCCAACATTTCCTGATCATACACATGATAATCTAGTTCCTTGGCATCCAATTTCCTGCTTTCAAAAGCAATTACCCCGTGTTCCTGTCTTCGCACAGCCCCTAATCCTTTGCCACTCGCATCTGCCTCCACAATGAAAGTACGTGAAAAATCAAGGCATACCAACACAGCAGCATGGGTGAGGGCAAATTTCAGGTCTTCAAAGCTGCGCTGTGCATCTGTAGACCACATAAAAGCATCCTTCTTCAAAAGGTCTGTCAAAGGGGCTGCCCTCTTGGCAAACTTGCGAATAAAGCGCCTGTAGAAGGAAGCAAGACCTAGAAATCCCCTCAACTGAGTAGGGTTGCATGGCTGCGGCCAATCCTCAATGCATTTCACCTTTGCAAGATCCACTCGAATGCCATCCTTGCTCATAATGTGACCAAGATACTCAACCTCTTGTGCCATAAAAGTGCATTTGTTGGCTTTAGCATAAAGCTGATGGAACCTCAAAATTTCCAGCACTTGCTTGACATGTCTGACGTGCTCCTACTTATCCTTGCTGTAAATGAGGATGTCATCAAAAAATACCAGTACATCTTTGAAAAGGAGAGGCTGCAAAATCTTGTTCACGAGTGCCTAGAAGGTAGCTGGTGCATTGGTCAATCCAAAAGGCATCACCTTGAACTCATGCAATTCCCTCTCTGTGCGAAAGGCTGTCTTGTGCTCATCCCCACCTTTCATTCTAATCTGATGATAGCCATACCTCAAATCAATCTTAGTGAAAAACTAAGCACCCTTGAGTTCATCCAACAAGTCATCTATCCTGGGGATTGGAAACCTGTTTTTGATGGTGACCTTATTCAAGTCTCTGTAGTCAATGCACATACGGTAAGAACCATCCTTCTTTTTCACCAGGAGCATAGGGGATGCAAAAGGAGAAGTGCTATGAGTGCTGAAACTCTTCTGAAGTAAGTCCCTCACTTGAGTTGCCACTTCTTCCCGTTCTACCTTAGAGAGTCAATATGGAGTCTTATTGATTGGCTTACTGCCAGGTTCCAGGACTATGGCATGATCTACATCTCTTCTAGAAAAGGCAATTGTGATGGCAAATCAGCAAATACATTTGCAAACTCTGAGAGCAATCTCTGCATATCACAATCATCAACACGGGGAGTGCCACCCTCTTTAGTAACTGACACATTTAATGCATATATGGCGCTGCCCCTCTTGAGCTCTCTGGCCAACTGCCTTGCTGAAATGACCTGCAATTTAGGAGCTGCAATACCATGCAATGTAACTGATCCATCCCTGTGGACAAAGCTGAGTGTTAAGGCATTGAGATCCAATATGATTTTGCCCAGTGATTGCAACCAATCACAGCCTAGGACAACATCTATTGGGCCCATGTCAAGTGCCAAGAAATCACCTACAAATGTATAGACATCAGAGAACTTAATCCTTGCATCTTGGCAACAAGATCTACTGATCATATGCTGTCCATTGGCCACTTCTACTCTCAGCCCATGGTCTATCTCAGTAGCAATCAGTCCCACCCTCTGTAAGGTCTTGCAGTTAACAAAACTGAGGGTGCTACCGCTGTCCACCAACACATGCACAATCCTGCCATTAATCATCCCTGTTAAATATGATAGTATCAGCACTTTTGGCACCCATCAGGGCATGCATGGAAATAGTATAAAGTGTTGGTTGGGCATCCCAATAAACCTCATCCTCGTTCACAGGAGCATTACCACCTGCATCTTCACGCGCATAAAAAGGTATCGCATCGTGATGCTCCACAGAAAAGAGTGTTGGCCTACGGCCTCTCATGCCACCAGTCGGCAGAATCCCATACAAATGCGAAGCATGAGTGTCATGCGCAGTAGCACCACCATGATCAAAGGGACAGTCAGTGCCCTTCGTGGCTCCATTGTCAAGAGCCTCATCTGCATCATGTATATTTGCCATCTCATCCTAAGACGTATCCAAAGAACCTGGTTCATCAAACAATTCCTCATCATCTGAGAGGTCAATGATCATGCTGAGCTTGGCAGTACCACTGTTGCGCATCTTGTACGCATTCCTGTGCTCAGGAGTCCATTTCTCGCCACATTCAAAACATAAGTTGGCCTTCTTTCTGCTCTCCATTATTGCCCGTGTATGCTGTTTTATCTCAGCCTGCTCATTTCCAGCAGTAGGCTCGCCTCCAGGCTTGGCATCGGGATACCTATAGGGCCTGGCATGCAGCATCTTACTACCCGAGATAGTAGGAAAGCGAGGAAATGGTGCTTCTGCAGATTTCTTGTCAGTTCACTCAACAAACTTAGGCTTCGACTCAGCTGCCCATGGCATTTCTGTGCTTGCCAGCATATTTAGGCTCTAACACTTCTGCAAGCTGAGCTGCCCTCTCAATTGTTTGAGTGTTATGTGCCTTCACATTTGCAGCGAGAGAACAATTTAACCCATGGATGAAACGCAGCAGCTTTCCTTTTTCAGATATGTCCTGCACAAACAGGGAAAGCCTCCAAAAGCGCTGCAAGTACTCCTGGACCGTACCGGTCTGTGACAAGGCATAAAATTCAGTCAGATATTGATCCAAGCCAAGTGGAGATACAAATGTAGTGACCATCAATTCTTTGAAACCCCTCCAAGAGGTTGGTTTCTGAGGCAAATCCCTCATGTATCGCCACCATGTGTGGGCATAGTCCTACATATGCATACCTGCAAAAATGATGCGCTTCTCCTCAGACTTGGGGTAGAAGCGGAAATGGTCTTCCAACTTCGTGAGCCACTCCTCCAACTCATTGGGAGTGCGAGTGTCCCCTTTAAACTTATGCACTGTGAGTTTGTTCTTCATATCCTTGGCTGCATAATTCTTGTGTGTGTAGCCTTCAGAATTACAAGCATCATCACGCTTGAGGTTCACATAATCTGAGAAGGGCATCTCAAGTTTGATGGCCTCAAGTAGGGGCCTGTATGAAAGCAAAGAATCTGCCAGCATGTGTGGTGAAAGCAGCACTAGCCGGATGCACACCAACAGGTCGGCCCAAAAGAGACGGCTCAGCCTACATAGATGCAGAAAGCTGAGAGCCAAAAGATGGCCTGACATCCTGCAAGAAGGTGCTCTGTGTAGATAATCCCCAAGCTGGGGTACATGCAATGGTCCAGAAGACTGATGCTCATAGGCACGACACGCATCTACCATAAAACCCCTACGTGGAGTAGACAAAACATCCTAACTGTCTAAATGGTCCCCTTGCTGGGGTGCGGGCAGCTTACCCTTATCCTGCATAGCAATGGCAAATGTGATCTACTAACCAATCTACTGTCCCATCTGGACAAGAGCCGTATCCTGCATAGCCATGGCTGTGGTAAGCTGCTCACTGAACTCCTGTCCTATCTAGCGGAAAGCACCCTGAAGCATGAAGGAAAGGGTATCCAGAAACTGCATCTGCGCAGCTTGCACTTCCCGGGATGTAGGAGAGAGAGGCTGAGTGAAAGGAACCTCTGCACCACCAGTGGATGCAACCACTGTGGCAGGCACTTGCTAATACTAAGCAGCCTCATCAGAGTCATGCAATATATCACGAGGAACATGCTTCGGTGCCATGGTGATTGGCCCTGGAGAGAGGAGCTCGAACGTGGTGCAAGGAGAAATGGATACCAAAAACCCTACTGTATTGAGCACTTGAGATGGTGTGTGGGAAACACGAAAATGTCGATGGAGAGGCTCAAAGAAAGGTCGTCGAAGAAGCTTCGAAACGGAGCCAAAATGGCTCCAAAGGGCTTTGAAAGGGGCCTAGAAAGAGGCTGGAAAAGTGAACTTCTCTTTTTTTTTTCCTTTTTTTTTTTGGGTCCCTAAGTCACCTAAGACAATTAGGACTCCTAACCTAGGACTGGTAAGACCGTTAGGACATTGTCCTAAGGTAGCCTAACTAGACCATTTAACCCTAGTTAGCACTAATCTAACTTAGCCAACTAACTGAACCTAAACCCAATCAAACTAACTAAACCTAAACAAAGTAACTCAACCCACTAACTAGCTAGACCTAACCAAACCTAAACTAACCTAACCAACCAACTAACGCAGCCCAACCTAAACCCAACTAGCCCGAACCTTAGCAATTGCTAAGGTCTCAAGTGACGCAACGCCGACGAAACGGAGGCGTCAACAGACACGGCATGGGCGGAGCTGGCGTGGGTGAAGCAGGCACGGCGACAAGATGGAGAGGTACTGTCCTTGAGACAGATGGCGACGGGTGCAAGGACAAAGGGCTGGCTAAGGTGGCTGGCTAAGGGAGCACGGACACGGGGGCGTACGTTGACGTATATGTTGACGGGGGCGTTTTTGACGAACGTGGATGGAAGGCTATGGCGGCTGACAAGCTGAGGGCCGGAGCGACTGAGCGATCAAAGATTGTTCTTCAAAGCAACCTGGAGGTTCTTGAAAGCAACGGACCAAGGTAGCGGTGCCAAGGTGCACCAGGGCTAGGGGTGCACCAGGGCTAGGCGGTCAAGTAAGGATTGGCAGGTTCATCCCTTCGTAAGCAACAATATCTTTGGCACAAGTGTGTCTCTTCATAGTCAACTGGTTCGTCAAGGCGATAGATGCAGCATAAGCCTCCACGCAAGTGTTATCCAAAGGAAATGCTCTTGGTCCCAAAGTATATATACCTAGATGAATCCAGGAACATTCCCAAACTCATCCTCTAAAAACACAACATGGTGCAGTTTCAATCTCATGATAGTCACTCACAAGGTTGAAAACCATTAACTCCATCATGCATAGCAGGGACTAGCTACTATGACATCCCCACTGACGTCATCAGCGCCCAACAGTGGGTGTAGACCATAGTATAAAAATATGCTCTCACACATACAAATCCACACACCCACACATACTTGAGCATCCATTTATACAACGTCTTCGTACTGAGTTTCTGTCGGCACTCCGGAGGTGAAGGGTAGACAAAGTGTGTCAAATTACGCCTCGAAGTGAAGGTGAGCGGGGGAAGCAAAGGTGCCAGAGTCGGAGCTCTGATACCAATGTAGAAAAGGGGTAGGGGCAGATTTAGAGAAAGGGGGATAGACTAGCAGAAGGAAAAAGAAACAAAGAAAAAAAGTTTATTAAAGTCTTTGGAAGACCGATGGGTCTATGAGACTATGAAAAACCTGATACAATGAGCTATGGTAGTGGAGCTACTAAACGAGCATCCATACCAATGTAGAATGCAAAAAAATGTAAAATGGCCGTACTAAGTCCTAAGTACAACATAGTCATATCCCGACTATATATATATCAATCTCAGCATCATCGTTGGTATCACCATAACCACCACCATCATCATCATCATCATCATCATCATCATCGTCAACAACAAGACATCAGGATCGATGAGACTGTGGAAGTGGAGTCATGAGGTCAGCAATAGAGCGTTGCCGCCCCCTCAAGGGTGCAGTCCTGATACGTCTCCTGGTTGCAGCTCTGCGTCTAACCAAGGCCACTATGACCCCCATCGATCGGGCTCCGACCCTAAACAAGGAGGGGATGTCCCCAAGTGTGATCTGTGAGTCAACCCTCTGTCTGAGCTGTCGGGTCACACGCTCCGGATCACGGTCGTGTCGGGATCTCGCCTCGAGGGAGTTTATGTGATCTGACTAAAAGAACTCCGTGATAGAGCTCTGAGAGATATCGGTCGAGGGAGAAGGCTACTCATGTCTCCGTGCTCGGAGTATCCTATCGTGGTGTCTGAGCATCTCATGAATGAAACCAACCAGGCATCGCTCGTCCGGGTAGGAGAGGACATGGGCCAATATCCCATAGCTATCTTTGAAGAGGCAATAGAAACGCCCTCGGATCTCATAGTAAACAGGACACCTGAGGATCAAGTGCTCCTCTGTCTCAACCTCTTGCATGTCATACAATGTGCATATGTGCCTCTCTCCCTAGGTAACCGCTCTGCTCAGCCGCTCTCGATAGGAAGTCTGTGTGAAGAGATCCAAAACTGCCCAAGGGAGATCCTCAGCGAGTGGAGTAGGTGAATCTGCGTGTATCCTGGTGGATCAACGAAACCCTCCGCTGTGATATGTAGGAAGTGATCTTTGTAGAAGCTCATCTTCACTAGAAGATCACTCGAGCCCAACCAAGTCCGAAATATGTGTAGCTGTAGTAGATCCTCACGAATAACCTGGTTGACCTCGTGTGATAGGAGGGGAGAGAAAGGAGCGTCCATGTTGTACTTGAAAGGAGGTAGTCTATCCATGTGGAACCCTAGTCCTGCAAACCATCTCTCTGTGCGTGCATACCAACATCTCTAATCTCCCCCTGCTGCAAGTGCCATAGAAGAGGACAATGCTAGCCATGGTATCCTACTACGCCCGGATGTGTAATCCCCATACTCCCCGACTCAGTACAGATATGTAATGACCCGAAATGCAACATCTAGCTGTAATGGGAGTGGCTCAAACTCCGCCTAAATGATCTGGTGAGGGACAGATGGCTTACCACGGATCCTACATGATAACATGAGAACCTGTAGCCGCTCCACCCTCGCCCCCTCTGTATCCGACAAATCTGGCCCCCAGCATGGGCTGCCATACATCCCTGCAGAACAGACCAAGGAGTCAAAAAGCAACCCTTTGGTCCGTGGATCTTGAAAATGAGAGCAAAAGCACTGTCTCTCTAGTCTAGCCAATGAAGCATATCCTCTGCTCAGGCATGTCTGCATCACAAGTCTCATGGTGAAGGTGGGTCCGACAACCCCCAGGTAAGTATATGATGAAACTACCTCAACAGGGGACTCATCAAATGTGAAATGCTCATCGCGCATGACGACTCAAGATGTATTGAAGATCATAACCTTGGTTTTACCCAAGTTGACCTTCAAATCATGAGACTCACAAAAGGATTATAGTGTGTCAAGGTGTCTCTGGAGCCCCTCTGCTGAGGAAGACAAGAGAGCCACGTCATCTGCATAAAGTAATATCCGGATCAGCATGCCTGCGAGAGAGCAGCCTACCCCACCCTGATCCTACATCACTGTCTCAAGCTCGTCGATGTAGAGGCCAAACAAGACAGGTGACAATGGGCACCCTTGTTTAACCCCAATAGTGCTCATGATCTCGTCTGTCCATCCAGATCCTGTCTGGACTCTGCCTAAACTCGATCATAATGTGCCATGACAGCTCAAATGATCTCCTGGTCATAACCTAAATCATGTAGGCGACGTATGAGGCGGGCTCTCAGAATAGTGTCAAATGCCTTGCGAAAATCCACAAAGCAACAGTAAACCCTCTGCTTCCGTCCCCTCGCCTCCTCGATGATACATATGAGCGCGAGAATATGGTCCATGGTCCCATGATCCCGTCCGAAACCAGCCTATCCCGCTGCTCTGAATCCTCAACATGACATGTCCAATCATAATGGTCCTATAGTTCCGGGTTCATGGATCCCCTGCCTTGTGGATGGGTGAGATAGTGTTGATGGTCCAAGTGCGTGGAAACCCCAAGCAAACGGCTTCATTAAATAGCTTGGCTAAGATCAGGGCTAGGAGGTTAATCCCATATGCAATGAACTCAGTGCATAGTCCCTCATGATCCTTCGCTCGGTCATTATGAAGTTTCATTACGGCATCCTTTACCCCCCCTAGTCAAGAGGGTGCAGGATGTGGGGCGTGGCATATGTGATAGATTAGGGCTGGCTGATTTGGGATATCATAGAGCGTGCGTGCATAATCAAACCACACCTGAGTGTCACTGAGTGATGGGGGGGACTGTCCCTCTAGAAATCTCCGCCAAAAGTCCTTAGAGTTGTTACTGAGCAGAATGTTCAGTAGCTCCTGCTCGTTCCGACGCACAAAATCAAGTTTCTTCCTACGTACTAGACGACGGTACTCGTGTAGCATCTCTGGTTTGCTCGGAAGGCTGTTTTTTGTTTCGAATCTGAGCTGACGGCGTAAGCCTTACACTCATCATCGTACCAACTACTATAGGGTACCGTCCTAGGGGGTGGTGGACGAGTGGAGCGGGTGGTGTGGGAAAAGACGTGAAGAGCGGCCTAGTGTAGTGAGGGAGTGACTAGGACAGCACGGTCTTCTAGTAAGGGTATAAAGTCAATGTATGCGAGAAGTATGTACAGACGGCCAGAGTAAGTACATGAGTGATCGCGATCAAAGCGTATATCATGGTGAGTGGAGTAAGAGCTCAACGGGATAGAAATTGCCCGGCGGCGAGGAGTAGAAATGCTAAAGAAAAGATAGGTATGATCGGCCCCTAGAGGGAGAGGTGCTACGGTAAAGTCAGTGATGCAAGATGTGAAGGCAGGGGATCCCATGATGTAGTCCACAACACTGAAGCCTCCCCCATATGGAAAGCAAGTGAAGCCACCTGATGCGGGCCATCTGTCAAGACTATTATAAATAATGAGATCATGCATCATGCCCAGGTCTAATAGGCCCTGCCCATAAGATGTGAGCGGTCCTCATCTGTCAACCGAAACTTGTAGCATACCTGCCTCCTCAAGGTCAATGTTTGGCAGTAGAGTGGAATCATCCCTGAAGTCGAGGAGTAGTGCCTGACGAGCGCCTATTCTCGCGTTGAAGTCCCCAACTAAGAGGACTTCCCCGCGGCTAGAAAAGTCAACGATGGACTGATACAAAGCAACAAAAGGGAATGTCTCATCCTCCCCTCGAATATCTCTAGCAAAGCAGGAGGTCTCGGAGGGGAAGTAGCAAACTGCGATAAACGAATCTCGGCTATCCATGTGTCGGATTCGAATCCAGAGAAACCTGGAGTGTGGATCTCTCTGCTCCACTAAGATGGTCCCCAAAAGTATGGATCTCTAAAAGACTGCGACTCCTCCTGATCTTCGAACCCCTCCTGTATCCCTCGTCTCATCTCTCTAGGCAGACTCCCATATATACCTGCTGATTGCTGGTAGTGGGCGCTCTGGGCTTTGACGTGTCTCTGTGTAAAAGACTGTCATGACCTGCATAGGATTTCGAGAAGTTCCCTGGTTCTGACCATAAGGTACCATTATAGTTTCAGATGGTACAAGATCGGATCTCGAATGTCTGGGTCTCATAGACCCCACCCCCCTATGCAAGAGGAGAGATGGGTGCCCAACCGGGACCTGTAAGGAGTCATCCGTCCCATACTACTGTCCACTTCCCCTCTTTACGGGCCTGATTCCGCTACTGCAACAGGAGACGCCTCTCCTCAAAGACGCATAACTTTTTGCTGTAGTATCTGATGATACAAAGACATGCGCCTTGAAGAGAGCTTGGCACTGATATAAGTTCATCAAAATCGGACTAACGAGCGGAAAAATATGAGCAAAACACTAACAGGGGGTTCAAACTGTCATGAAAACTTACTGTCAAACACAGAGACTCATAACTTTTTGCTGTAGTATCTGATTCAAGGTCTAATAACACAGAGACATGCCCTTGAACGGAGCTTTGCACTGATATAATTTCATCAAAATCGGACCAATGAGCGGAAAGTTATGAGCAAAACACTAACAGGGAGTCACACTGTCATGAAAACTGCCCTCCACCGTGTTAATTTCACCCAAGTAGGACGCTCCCTCAAGACTCCACCTTCATCAACGATCCACCTCTCATAGATTTTGCCTAGAAGAGAGTAAGTAACTCCCTTGGTGTCTCAAGGTACTCGTCCATGGAGATTGCTGGTTGATCTCGTAAGGCTGACCTACAATGTAAAGCCGAAAGCCGTCCCTGGGCGTCATGAAACCGGATGATAAGGAGCTGCTCTCGATTGGGGTCCCTCCCAACCCGCCATGCTCTCTCAATCCTATGCTCAGTCGCCCCTAGGGTAGTGGTCACGAAGGCCTGCGCATCTACCATCAGGGTAGCCCAAGTGCGGGGAATCCCATGTACTCTGATGTTGAGAGCCTTGCTGGCTCTCTGCTACTGCTCCAAGAGGGTAGCCAAAACGGTTACCCTTGCAGGTTCTCGTTTGGCTACATCGACCCATCTGGACATCTCCTCGATGGCAGATTGCATGCTCGCAATCTGTGCCTCCACAACTGGGATGCTCCTTGGGATTGTACGTACAACAGTGACCTCCTGTCAGAGCTGTGAGATCTCCTGTCGGAGCCCTTGAATAAGATCAGCCTGGGCTCGCATAGCCTAAGACTGCTCGTGTATGAGTCGTGCCTGCTCGCGCTCTCGGATGCTCTAGACCTCCATCAACAAATACTCCCAAGCCTCTGATGAGTCAGCTCATCCGTGCTCTAACGGAGACTGATAGGAATGTTGCTTGAAGGTGTTAGTAAGAGACTGGAGATTGGGTGATGACTAGGTAAGATAGGTGCGGTGTGGGGATGATGAGGCGATCCCAGCAAGGTGAGGGAGTGTGGGCTGGCTGAGAGGCAGGGGAGAGAGAAAGGGCAAGTAGTGCAGAATAGTGTATGACCCCTCCAAAGTAGGTGTCATAATCGGAGAGAGAACTGTAGCGGGAGAAGAAGGGAGAGATGGAAGAGATGGTGTCAGTGACAACCCCTCTATCCTAGGGGAGGATGGGACAATCGATGTCATGGGTAGGGGTATATCAGAGCCAGAAGCTGTAACAGTAGAGACTGTGGGCGGAAGTGGAGCTGAGACAGGGGCTAGAACTGGAACTAGAGCTGACACTGAGGCTGAAGCTGAGTATGAGGATGTAGTTGAGACCAAAGCTGAGACTGAAGCTGAAGCTGAGGCTATGGCTGAACCTAAGGCAAAAGTGAGCCCCGCCTTTGCTTTGCTGTCCACTCCAAGCCCACTACGGTTGTATCATGTATTCACATCTTCGAGTTTCAACTGTGTCTGTTTTTTCTTGGTGGCTTTATCTATATCCTTGCCACCTTTTTCCATTTCGTGTGATTGACCCATGTTCGGTGCAGATCTTAGTGCAAGAGCGGGAGCTCGAGCTCCCTCCCCATGATGGGAGGTACCCCCAAGGGGGCTGAAAAGAGGCTGAGGGGTGACGGGGGCTAGTAGGGAAGGGGGGGATGACTGGAGAGCGGGCGGGGGTGGCTGAGGGGTATAGGGAGTAGCTGAGGGTGCGCGAGGGGGATGGCGGGGAGCTGAAGGGTAGCGGGGTAACTGAAGCGGAGGTGGCGGAGTAAGAGGGGAGGAGGGGCCGCAACAGACGGAGCTGCAACAAGCGGGGGGAGCAACAACAGGTGGCTAGAGTGGAGCGGGGGGGGCTGCAGCAGGCGGGAGGCTAGGTAGGAGGAAGATGCAACCGACAGGGGAGTAGCAACAGGTGAAGCAGGAGGGGAGGAGGCAAGGCAGGAGAGGCAGGACAAGAGGGGGAGCAGAGGCGGAGCAGTAGGGGAGGAAGCAGCGCTGCAAGAGGCGGGGGGAGCTGCAGGGGCGGAGCGGGAGGGGAGGAGGCTGAGCAGAGCGGCTAGGGGAGGGGGGAGGCTAGGTGAGCGGCAAGGCTAGGAGAGGCTAGGGGAGGCCAGGAGCGGCTAGGGGAGGGGCGAGGCTAGGAGAGGCTAGGAGCGGCTAGGGGAGGGGGAACGAAGAGGCGGGAGCTGCAACAGGAGGGGCGGAGCGGGAGGCTAGGAGAGGAGGGGACGGAGCTGCAGCAGCGGGCGGAGAGGAGCGGGCAAGAGAGTAGCGCCGGTGGGGCTGCAGGGCGAGAAGGAGCTGCATGGGCAAGGGCTAGGCTAGAGAGAGAGAAAGAAAGAAAGATATATTAATGTCCACAGGAGACCTCGCGGGCCTATGGGACAAAGTGCACAGAAAAGCGAACTCATATAAGCCTTGGTGGACTGGAGCAAAGGGTACGCTAGGACCCTTGCTGACTACTAATCTATGCTAATAGAATCATAATCATAATCATATCATATCATATCAATCAATCTATCTAGGCGCTGAGAAGAAACCGAAGCCTGATAAAGTGATGGCTCTCTGGTGGGCTGCAAAAATATATCGTATCTGCATCTGTCGAGTTGTCTTGCGCTGCGGTGGGGGGCACGGTCTCCTCGCTCTCTAGACTCTCTCGGCTATGTCTAGAGTGATCCCTCATCTCTGTCGGTCTCCTTTGAGGAAAGCTGTGATAGGTCGAACCTCAATAGCGAGATAGGGGAAGAATGGAGAAGGGGTAGGAAAGAGAGAATGAGGTAGGAAAGAGAGGGAGAGATTGAGAGGGAGTAGGGGGGGAGAGAGAGAGAGAGAGAGAGCGTAGCTAGGAAGGAAGAAGGGAGAGTAGATAAGATTAGATGTCACATTAAAAAGTACATAGTAGGGGGTGGATGGAGACTTATGCACAATAGTCCAACTGAGAGCACCCTCTACATCAAGAAGGATGGGAGGGATATTTTGATCATCATTCTTTATGTAGATGACATGCTACTCACCGGATCAAATGAGGAAGTAATTGCAGATTTCAAAGCCCAATTGAAAGCTACATTTGATATGTCAGACTTGGGCTTGTTACATTTCTTTTTGGGGATCCAGTTTATTCAAGAGAAATGTGGCATTGTTATGTCTCAGTCCAAGTATGTTCAAAAACTCTTGGACAGATTCAACATGCATGATTGCAAGCCTATGTCCACTCCCATGGAGCTGGGGCTGAAGCTTACAATGCATGATGCGGGTGAATCAATTGATGTCACACTCTATAGTCAGGCTATTGGATGCCTCATTTATCTCTGCAATACACGACCTGATATTCAGTTTTCAGTTTCTCAGGTGAGCAAGTATATGCACAGCCCAAAGATTATGCATTGGCAGGCTGTAAAACGCATCTTCCGTTACTTGCAAGGTACAAAGTCTTTTGGCTAGGGGGGGTGACTTGCAAATGCATGCTTACAGTGACTCAGATTGGGCTGGAGACTATGATACTAGGCAGTCCACCAGTGGGAATTGTTTCTTTCTAGGACATGCTTGCATTTCTTGGTTGAGCAAGAAACAGTCTATAGTGGCTACCTCCTCATGTGAAGCTGAGTACAAGGCAGCTTTCAAAGCGGCAATTGAATGTGTTTGGCTGCGTCGTTTGTTTGCTGATCATCATCTATCATTGGAGTGGCAAAGAATCCTATGTTTCATGCTCGCACGAGGCACATTGAGGTTCACTATCACTATGTCAGAGAGAAGTTGCATGCAGGAGAGATCAATATGATCTATGTGTCAACACATGACAATGTTGCAAACATCTTCACCAAAGCACTTCCACTTCCACATGAAAAGTTTGAGGCATTTCGCACTGCCCTGAACTTTTCTCCTTTTGGTGATTGATCATTTCCTTGTACATGACATTGGCACTGCAGGGGGGTGTTAGAATTATTATTATATTCTAGCAGTGACCAATGTAATGTAATAAGTAGGTCAGGGACACTTTTCCCTCATTTGAGGTTTTTCCCCCTAACCACAGTTAGTTCACTAACTACAATTAGTGAAGAATAAGGTTTTGTCACTTAAACAAAACCTTTCCTTTTTGTTGTACTTCTTCACTTCATCTATTGCAAGCAAACGTTCAGCTCTCTTGCTCTCTCACTCTTTCTCTAACACATGAGCCTATCACTATGTGCTAATATAGTAGACTTATGGGCATAGGTATCCCATGTAACCTCAACTTCCTTTATTGGTTTTGTATCTCTAACACCAATTCTCAATCCAAATGCTAGAACTATTCTAGTGGACACAAAAGTCCCATGGATGTGCGGAGCCTCGAATCTTGTCTGGCATGTTGGTTTATGACCCGATCAGCTTTGACCATCTATGCCACGGTGCTCTTTGTGGACCATCCGCAATGGTTAATCACCTTACGACACTCTTTTGGTGTTCAAATGACTCACCTTCAGTGGTGACAAGATGTTGGGCATTGGTGCATCGACGAAATCACATTCGTGTTTGGGCTTACAAGCTCAATTGGAGACACACAAGATGTCTATATAGCCGAGCTCGTGCATCGACGAAACCCCATTCATGTTTGGGCTTAAGAACAACAACTCAATCAAAGACATACAAGACGTCTTCGAGTATATATAGCCAGCTAGCGTGTTAAGTAAAAAGAACTTGCACAATATGTCTACAGCTATGTACGAATAATAAAACAGAACATAATGGCATACAATGAAAATGAATTCATAAATGAGCTAAGTTGTTACATGGGACAAGGTCTTTGCAAATACTTGAACATTTACCACCTTGCAAAGATATATTGATTATGTCAATGACATTTAAGTCTGATTCATGAAAAACCATGTGGTTTTCCCAATGGCCTCACATGCAATCAATATACTATTTGTTAAAATCTACAGGTCTTGTCATTCATTACCATGAAAATGCCGTGTGTGGAGACAGGAGACACTTCATGAGACCATCAGAATCACATATTGGACAAGTAGACTATCATATTTGAAAATCTCTTGAAATCAGACATATACATTCAAGAAAGTGATACTATCTTGAAGTTGATGTAAACATGGCCTCAATGAGGGTTACTCTCACCCAAGGAGAAAGATCAGTATCCCTTAAAGTAACTTTAAGTTTCTTCGACTCAATAGATATAACAAGTACATGGTTGGAATCTTATGCAATTTTACCTTTCTCTTTAGGCCCTTTTTATGGGGCGCAACGTCATACGTTAACATGTCACCAAGAATCACCAAGAAAAACTAAGGGGCCATCAAGATTAGTGGGCTGATATACAAAAAGTGCACAAGAAATTCAATATTGAAAAACAAGAAGCAAATGAAAGGGCCCATTAAAATGAGTTTTGTTATTACAAAAACTAACCTCTTGCAAGGAAGAAGGAAGGTCATGAAAAGGACTGAGCAAGATCTGAAGACAAATAAATGTGCTAGCATGAGATGACTCATACTGGACACCATCCATGTGTTTCAAGCAAGTTGTAGAAGTTGTTTACATCTTGATATTCTCCAGCACTCAAGTGTCCTCCCTCAACTTTAGGATTGTCCACGAACCAAATACTAGCACAAGTCATCATCTTCTAATCTTTCAATTCGAAGCTTTACTACCAAGCATTGGCCATATATTAAGTCCAAGCTCTCGCATCTATTAAGTATAGAAAGCAGGCTCATGTTGAAACTAGCCCATATTAACGACAAAAAATCAAGAAGAGAAAAATGCACGCACCCATGCTCCCCAACACGCACACACACATTCTGTTTGTAAAATTCTGAAAATGTGGTATTCAAAAGGGCAGTATGCTAGATTTTGTACTGTGCATTGTAGATGCTTCCATCAATGCTATTCTTCATATGGACAAAGCATGAAAGCCTATATTTAATATCATGATAGTTTACAAAGATAGTGACTTTAACATAGGAACCACTTGTCTATTAGGTAGAAAAATAAATTATTTTAAAGGCTTGAATTCTAAAGAGTGTAATCAATTCTGAAAACGTCAAAAACCAAGAGACAAGAAAATCTCAAAAAGAAAAAATATACCAGTCCTCTGATATTCTGGAGGAGTGTATGCTAGATTTGTACTGTAGCTCTTTCCATCTCTGCTATTTTTCATAAGGCCAAAGCATGAAAGCCGTGGATTACCATCCTGCAAAAAGAACAAAAAGGAAACAGCAAATCTTACAAAGGGATTTAACAGGCAGGGTGCCCTTCATTGAAGACAATCACCAAAACCATTAAGCCAACAGTCTGATACGGCGACAAAGATTCAATGCTAACTACTGATTCATGGAGCACTCAGAACAACAAGCAGAAACAAAAGAACTCTTGCTTGGCACTACAAAGTTTGATGGAAAGCAACAAAGAGAGGCACCATGGGCAGTCTTTTATATATATGTATATGTATATGTGCCTAAGTATATGTATATGTATATGTGTACATATATGTATACATATGAATATGCATCCATTCATATATATATGTATATGTATATGTTGTTGGAATGGTCACCTCCCCATCTGTAAGCCCCCATATGAGGAGAGCATGGGGGGGTGAACCTAGATAGAAAAGATAACGGAGGCGGCTGCCACATGGGCAGCACCTCACAAGGAAAGGACAGCCATAAGCGGCTGCCACATGGGCAGCACATGAGCTGTCATGTGGGCAAGGTTCAGTCAGGTGTGTTCAGAGTTCTGGTCTACTAAAAATCGAGTTTGGTTGACTTTGATGCGTAATATAACAGCAGAGATGTCGACCTCTACAGCCTCTTCAGCCCCTGCTCTCTTGTCGTCCACACCCGAGGGGCTCCAGCGACACCTGGATGCACTGCAAGCTTTTTGTTTATCCCATGATTTGGAGGTCAACCTTGGCAAGACCAAGGTCATGATCTTCAACACCTCTCAAGCAAACATGCAATGGAAGAAGTTCACTTTCGGTGGGTCTCTAGTTGAGATCGTATCCTCATACACTTACTTGGGGGTCATCTTCTCCGGCCCGATCTCACGATGAGACCAGCGATGCAGGCCAGACTAAGTAGGGGATACGCCTCACTTGCTCGGCTAGAGAGACAATGCTTCCACTCCCACTTCCAGGACCCTCGGACCAAGGCTCTTCTCTTCGACTCCTTGGTCCGAACAGCTACTATGTATGGCAGCCCTTGTTGGGGACCTTAGATGTCAGAGATAGAATGGACACGGGTGGAGTGCCTGCAGATCCTCATGCTCTCACGGATGATTTGGGGGAAACCGTCCGTACCACATCACATCATTCAAGCCCACTTTGGTGCTTCTCCACTCCATCTAGATGCAGCCTTTCAAACCATCACATATCTACACCGAGTTAGATCATATGGGGACTGCACATCAAGGAGACAGAGGTTGCCATGGTTGGCTGTCGATTCCTCCATGAGGTTGGCAGCAGAGGGAGACGAGCAATGCTAGTATGCACGGACTCACAGATGATTTGTCATACTAGGGTTTCACATCGATAGGATACCTCCTTTTCAGTACAGTTTAGATGCCCCTTCGGTACTCCCACCCACCATCCCGATCGGGCCACACATCAACCAGGTCATTCAAGAGAATCTCTTGCATCTACACACCTTTAGGACCTGGTTGGAGCCGAGGGAGCTTCCAGTGAAGCTGAGTTTCTACAGAGATTACTATCTTCGTATTTTGGAGGAGAGATTCATCACACCACCGGGGTACACTGAGCTTCATATGCCTCACTCACTACGGATCTCCATCGGATAGTTTCGGGTATCATCACACCGCCTTCGCATAGAGAGCGACAGAGCAAAGGGGATTCCTAGGGAGCATCGCTTATGCATATTGTGTGACTGTTAGGAGGTTGAGTCAGAGAAGCATTTTATCTTCAAGTACCCAGTGTACTATGAGATCCGAGGTCGCTACCACTGTCTCTTCAAAGACGGCTCCGGGCTCCTTTCCAGATTCCTCACCTACCCAGTCATGGCCTTCATTCACGAGGGGGTCCGACACAGAGAGTACTTACTCAGGCGACGGGGCTTGGCCACATCATCAGACACCTTTCAGAGCAGGATCACAAAGTTCCTCCCATCGAGTGACATTGATTGTCCAATCTCTAGCTGCAGGCGTGATAGAGACCCCCACCCAACGATCGTAGCACGATACACGAGACATCACGGGGACACAGATCACTCTGGGGGACCTCCCGTCATTGTTTAGACCCGGGATACGTCCCACGGGAGTCACGGTGGCTCTAGTCTTGCATCAAGCCTCGTCCAGGAGACCGAGACGCACGGCACCCGAGCGCCAACGTCCCATCACCGGCTATGCACCAGCCAGGGCGACATGACATACGGAGGATTCCACTCCGCTCCAGTCTTTTTCTTCCCATTGTTACATCCAAATGTATTTGATTATGTATGATTAGACTCAGGATTCAGCACGCGGGTGATGATGCTCGTTTCAATAGGTCCACCCTTACTGTGATTTGTATCAGGTTTTCTTTCAGTCTCTTAGACCCATCGGTCTTCCGAAGACTCTAATAAAATTTCTTTCTTTCTTTCTTTCTCCCTTCCTCCTCCCCCAGTTTTCTCTCAGTCTTATATTAGCACACCTATCCCCCTTCTATATCGCAAAAACATCGCCATATGCACATATCAGGGAGGACTACCAGCAAATACTGGGGGACTCCGCTCAGTTGACATCAGTTCTCTTCACTGCCTCTCCGGCAGCATTGGGATCTTTTGTCACTCGTCTTTTTACCTGTCATCAGGAACTCATAGACTCCTGACCCCTCTCCTTGAGGAGACTCTTTTTACATTGTATCGAGACGGGTCCCATGGGTCATTTTTTGGCCCCCCGAGGACGCTAATCAATTCTACTTCTCAGTCACTATCCCTAACTTCGGAGAGTCTAGGAAACTAGATGGGAACAACTACCCGATCTGGAAGGTGAAAATCCAGAACCAAGCTGACAACGGGAGTGGAGGCGAAGCCGGAGGACATGGTGGACAGGCAAGGGAAGATAGTCATGGCAATAGATAGAGAGGAGCTCGAAGCTTGGAAAGACAGAGATGCCCATGCCCTGGCATCAATCATAGGGACTACTGCAGACTCTATTCTTCCACATATCCAAATGGCCGAGATGTCAGTAGAGGCGTGGGTCACTCTGAAGGATCAATATGAGACGGACAACACCTCCCGAATTTTGCTTCTTCAGCATCAACTCTACAATCTTGATATGGAAGGAGATATGATACATAGCCACTTGACGAAGGTCAAGGTGGTGAGGGATCAGCTAGCAGTAGTTGGTCAGAAGACAAACTCGTGCCATTTGGCCTTGATGGTACTGAGGAGACTACCTCGCAGTTTCAAGAGCTTTGTTACAACCGTGACCGCAACACAGAGAACCAAACCTCTGACGTTTGAGGAGTTGGGTCCATTACTACTACAGCAGGAAGCTCGGAAGAAGCTCTACAACGATGACAAAGACGACAAGGCAATGTGGGCCAAGGATTACTCTAGCAAAGAAAAGAGCAAGCCTAACGGTGGCAAGTCCAAGAAAGACAACTCTGACGATGAGGAGACTTCAAAGAGGAAGCAAAAGAAGAAGTGCTTCTATTGTGATACGCCATGACATTTTGCAACGAACTGCAGAAAGAAAAAGGCGGATCGAAAAAACAAAAAGGAGTCCGACTCAGATTCAGAGGGAGAGGCCAAAGCAAAGGTGGTAATCAAAGAGTTGTTCCTAGTGACATGACCGAGTGTTGGACATAACATGTCCAACCATGATGGTCCTGTAATTCCCTGAATCCATGGGATCTCCTGCTTTGTGGATGGGTGTGATAGTGTTCAGGGTCCAGGCTCTGGGGAACCCGTGACAGACAGCTTCATTGAACAGCGTTGCCAGGATGGGAGCTAGAGTTTTGATGCCGTAGGCAACAAACTCTGTGCATAGGCCCTCATGATCCTTAGCTCGACCGTTATGAAGCTTATGTGCTGCGTGGGTGACTCCCTGGGTTGTGAAGAGGATACAAGAAACGGGACGGGGGGTGGATGAGAGGTCGGAGGGGGCTGATCAGGGATATCATAGAGTGTGCGTGCGTAGGTGTGCCAGAGGGAAGTGTCCGTGAGGGGGAAGGGGGATCGGCGTTCTAGGAATTTCCTCCAGAAATCCTTGGAGTTGCTACTAAACAGAATGTTCACTAGCGTATCCTCATTCTGGCGCAGGAAGGCTAGCTTCTTGTGACGGACTAGTCGACGATAATCCCTGGTGAGACGTGGGTTGGCCCTAGCGTTTCGCTGGGTTGTGAGTCGGAGTGTGCGGCGTAATGCTTTGCACTCGTCATCATACCATCTGTTGCAAGGGGTAGAGCCAGCGGGTGGAGGGCGGGTGGACTGAGCAGTGGAAGGAAAGATGTGGCGGGCTGCATTGTGAAGGGAGTGGGTGATAAGGGTGGCTCGGTGATCTAGAGAGGGTATGGTGCCTATGTGTCTGAGAAGGGAGGCTAGGTGGGCTGAGTAATCAGGTGATAGGTTATGATCGAAGTGTATATCATGATAGGTAGTATAGTGCGGGGTGTGGCTGGGAGGGGCTCAGGACGCAAGTATATGAAAGAAAAGGTAAGTGTGATCGGCTCCTGGGGGTAAGGGTGCAGTGCGGAAGTCAGTGATCTGTGGGGCTAAAGCAGGAGATCCCAGAATATAGTCGACGACACTGGCTCCTTCGCCATGTGGGAAACATGTGAAACCAGAGGAGGCAGGCCACCGATCTAGTCCATTGTAGATGACCAGATCATGTATACGTCGAAGGTCCAAAAGAGCCTGCCCATACCCAGTAACGGAAGCGCGACTGTCAGCCGAGGAGCGAGGGAAGCCCGAGTCCTCTGTGTCCATCTCAGGTAATAGGACCGGATCTGAGTGAAAATCCAGGAGTGATGTCTGACGTGCACCTGTCCTTGCGTTGAAATCCCCAACTAGGAGGACCTCTCCGCGTCTGGAGAACTCCACAATGTCTGAGTAGAGATCTAGATAGGGGGATACCCCTGTGTCCTCGCGAAGCATCCGTGCGAAATGTGACGTCTCAGGAGGAAAATAGCAGACTGCAATAAAGAGGTCGCGTGTGGAGGGGCGTCGGAATCAGAGCCATAGGTAACGGGCAACGGCATCCCATCTAACCACGGATGTCAAGCTCGTGAGCGCTGAGCGAAGGAGTACTGCAACTCCGCCTGACCCTCGGACCCCCCCAGTATATCTGGTCTCCTCACGGAATACTGACTCCCAGGTATAGCCAGTGACCAAGGGGAGAGGGCGCTCAGGGCTCTCATGTGTCTCTGTATAAAAAGCGATGTCGCGTCCAGTGTATGACTCTGAGAAGTTCCCAGGGTCAGACCAGAGGGTACCATTACAGTTCCATACGGTGCATGCCAAGGGTACTGTGTGCTGAGTCTGAGTCTCATAGACCATGTCTCCCTATTTAGGGGGGGAGTCTCCTACCATGTCTGGAGTACCTCGTGGGGCTCGACGGCGGGGGCCAACTAACAGGCGGCCATCTCGGACGACAGCCCACTTCCCCTCCTGACAGGCCACATCTCGCTGCTGAAGCAGGGTGCGCCGCTCTTTCACCTACATAGGTGTGAGATCCTCATCCATGAAGATAGTAGGGTGGTCCCGTAATGTAGCACGTTGCCTGAGTGCTGCAAGTCGAGCCTGAGTATCCTTGAATCGGATGATGAGTCGCTGTGGGCGCGTGGGATCCTGTCCTGTGCGCCATGCATGCTCGATCCCATGCTCGACGAGGCCGAGGGTAGAGGTCACAAAAGCAGTCGCGTCCGCTAAGGGGGTGAGTGAATCTGCACGGGGGATGCCTCGTACTCGGATGTTGAGAGCCTTACTGGCCCTCTGTTCCTGCTCGACGATGGTGCTGAGACTGCTGCTTTGGGTGCCTGTCTCGCAACGTCCACCCATCTGGTAGTCTCCGCAATAGCAGTCTGGATAGTAGCGATCCGCTCCTCTATCTCTGGTGTAGTGCGCGGGGCCGCTGTGACTGTAGCAGTGAGAGAGAACCTCCTGACGGAGGTGAGTGATCTCCTGGCGCATGCTCTGAATAAGCTGGTCTTGTGCTACGGTGTGATCCCGTAGTCGATGTAGCTCCGCAAAGATGTAATCTATTGTCTTAGGTGGGGCCCGGGGGGGTGCGAACTGGGACATGGCGTATGGCTGTGGAGGCGTGGGCGATAGGCTAGCTGTATATGGCAGAGGAGTGGAGAAAGGCTGCTGGGTGAGGGGAAGAGGGGACATAAGAGTGGTGGAGACAGAAGGAAGCTGTGTGGGGGGTGAGGGACTGTGACCCTCTCCTGTGGGGGGCACGCTGAGTGGTACAATGGTGGGGGGGGGGGGGGGCAGTGATTGGAGTAGAGATGATGGCTACGGGAGAAAGAACTGCATTGGTGTCCATTGCACCCGATGTTTTCAAGGCTGGTTGGCTGTCAATTGCTAATCCACTCCTAGAGATGCGCTTTGTGATCTCTCCCACGATTGGCTTCGGAGACTGTTTGGGTTTGTGGGCCATTGTAGGACTTGTTCAAGTGCACGATTTCCAGGGGAGGCAGATCTTGTGCAGCATTGTTGTAGGGGTGCGCAGGCCTGCGCAAGGCCAGTGGCAAGCCAAGGCTTGCAGCAGACAAGGGCCCTCAGACCACGGGAAGGCTGCAGGAGGGTGTGGGGCAGAGGCTACGGGAGGGGGGGGTGGTGCAGAGGCTGTGGGAGGGGGGGGAGTAGAGTGGAGCTACGGGAGGAGGGGGGCAGAGTGGAGCTACGAGAGGGGGGCAGATTCGAACTACACGAGAGGGGGGACTGAGCGACGAGGGAGGGGGAGGCGGAGCGACGAGGGGGCAGCGAGAGGGGCAGCGGGGGGGGCGTCGAGGGGCAGCGAGAGGGACAGAGGGGGCGTTGAGGGGCAGCGAGCGGGGCAGCGAGAGGGGCAGCGGGGGGGGCGAGAGGGGCAGCGAGAGGGCAGCGGGAGGGGCGTCGAGGGCAGCGAGAGGGGCAGCGGGGGGGCGTCGAGGGCAGCGAGAGGGGCAACGGGGGGGGTGTCGAGGGGCAGCGAGAGGGCAGCGGGGGGGCGTCGAGGGCAGCGGGGAGGGCGTCGAGGGCAGCAGGGAGGGCGTCAGGGGGAGAGGGGCAGCGGGGGGCGTCGAGGGCAGCGGGGGGGGCGAGAGGGGCAGCGGGGGAGGCGTCGAGGGCAGCGAGAGGGGCAGGGGGGGCGTCGAGGGGGGAGAGGGCAGCGGGGGGGGCATCGAGGGCAGCGGGGGGGGCGTCGAGGGCAGAGAGAGAGAGAGAGAGAGAGAGGAATTGCTATGGTGGGTACTTGGATGCAGTGATAGAGAGTAGAGTAGAGTAGATTGTAGAGGCTAGAGGAGATAGAGGGTAGAGACTAGAGTAGAGGGTAGAGTAGAGTATAGTAGAGTAAAGGGTAGGATAGAGTAGAGGGTAGAGGGTAGACTGTAGAGGAAAGTAGAGGGTAGAGGTAGAGTAGAGTAGAGTAGAGGCCGGAGGGTAGAGTAGAGAGTAGAGAGTAGAGGAGAGTAGAACTTAGAAGGTGGAGTAGAGGGTAGAGTAGACTGTAGATGGTAGGCACTAGGAGGCTGGAGCAAGGCAAGCCATGGAGCGGCGCAGGAGGAGCGAAAAAACGAAAACGGCGGCCGAAATCTGCAAGAAACTTGTCGCGGCGGTTTTTTGGACAAGAAACGTTTCGCCCTAATTGCGCATTTCGGGCGTTTCGCAGAAACATTTCGCATTTCGGTGCCCCAAAACGCGTTTTTTGGTGACACTGTTGGAGACCTATCACGCTTATGCCAATCATTTACAAATTCTACCAAAATGATTGTTGATCGGCTAAAAGGCTATTTACATGATGGGTTGCATCCTGCACAATATGGTTTTGTTCCTCGTAGGCATATCACAGATAACATTGCTAATGCTTATGTTGGAATCGAATATGCCATATATATGCAGCAGGATGTTTTGCTATTGCAAGTTGATATTACCAAACCTTTTGATACTATTAAGTGGGACTTTATTTCATCAACTATGCAAGCCTTGGGATTTGGCACAAAATGCAGCAAGTTATCAATTGGCTACATCAAGATAGTAAAGCTGCTTGCATACTTTCAGGGGATATTTCTACAACCTGGACTCTTGGTTGTTATGTTCGGCAAGGATGTCCCCTCAGTGCTTTACTATTTGCCATAGCCACTCATCCAATGCTTCATTATATGGACCACCTTTTGGACACTGCTCAAGCATATGCTGATGATTCTTTCTTTACCCCGAAAAATACTCAGAGCGATCTCTCCATGATTATGTAGGCTCCTTCTATATATGGTTTGGCTGCTGGTCTTCATGTCAATTTTCAGAAATCAAAGCTACTGCCGTTGCATGCTAAAGGCTGGCATAGTCTTTTGTGGCCTAGGGAAATTGTTCCAACTTCTCAATTGATTTGACATCTTGGCTATCCTCTAGGTTGGAGGCTCACTCGTTTTCAACAAACTGATTGGATGCTCACAAAGTTGAGGGCAAAACTAGAATATTGGAAGCTTGCAACTTGGCCATTACATGTTCGATTGCCAATAACGCAATCCATTTTGATAGCATACATACAATTCTATCTGCCTCTCATCATGTTCACTAAGGCAGATCTGGTTTCCTTTATGTCTGCTATCATGGAGATTTTCTGGTGGTCAAAAAATGGAAAGAAAAGTCTCAGATTACTCTCTATGCATCGTCTTTGCTCTCCAAAGATGCACGGGAGTCTAAACATACTCAATATTCAAATGCATATACTTGCTCACAGGGGGAAAATGATGTTGCAGTTTATGCAAGAGGATCAGCCTTGGGCTTTCATGATCCGCTCTCTTTTGTTGCATATTGATACTTCTGCTTTTGGAAATTGGCAGCCTACACAGTGGGATTTTCTATTTGACTCTATTCAAGACAACATCAGAGGCTGCCTTTTTGTCTCTCGTTTGCTTCTTCATTGGAAGCATATTTTGTCCCACTTGGAATCGCATGGCAAGGATTCTTTGTCGGGAAATTCCTTGAGGGCTGAGAATATTTATTGGTCCAAAGTATTCCACCCTCCTTTGGCTATACAAGAACCCAGCCGTTCTTATTTTATATCTTTCAAAGGCATTCCTTCTGTGGCGGATGTACTTCAAGATGATGGCACTCTTTTATCTTTTTCTACAACTGCTAGCAAATATGGTTTGCGAGCCCATTATCGTCCTTTATGGCATAAAATTTCCGAAATGCTTCGACCTTTCTTGCCGGTACCTCGTTTGGAACTTCAGGATAGGCTTGAGGATTGGACTCTACATTCTTCTTCCTCTTCAGCCCGTCCTTTGAAGCTCTCACATATCACAGTGCCTTCTCTGTATAAAGTGTTGTTACTTCCGCCTTGGAATTCTAACAGAGCAAATTCTGTTTGGCATATGGATCGCCCACTAAAGTGGTGGAGAAAGCGGCTGCGTCTCCTTTGGCATTACAAAGTCCCTCTTGAGCAACAGCTTTTCCTTTGGCGAGTCCTACTTGGCATTTTTCCATCTAGGCAGTTACTCGCGCATAGATATTGCTCCGGCTGTTTGCCACATATGTCTACATTCTGCTGAATCTGTACTTCACATCTTTTAGCACTATCCACATACTTGTGATTTCCTCGCTCTCATTCGACAGGGGCTTCAAGCAAGATTTCCTACTGTTACTTTTGGCAGGTTCTTCTGGTTATTTGGTTTTCATCCAGCTAGACAGGGTTTTGATTTATTTTTTGTTTGGGTGCACTACTGGGCACTGTGGACTCTACGGATGGACAGAAATCATAGAGTCTTTGGTGATCCTACTTTTCCATCTTTTGTTTTTTTCAAACAATCTCTGCGACAATCGTTTTATGATTGCTTTCAGACTCATTTGATTGATCATGATGTATATATAGCTTATATTGAGATTTTCAGTTGAGTAGTAGTTACTCTGCTATGAATGTAATTATTTTATGTAGGTGTGTATCACTGAGTGTGCGATGGAGACCTCCTCCTCTGCACTGCCACCCTCGTCTTCCTCCCCGTTTCCGTACGTGCAGTCACCCTCGACGTCCCTACTACCATCAGTTGTACAGCCTTCCGTACAGGTTCCTTGCACCCTGCAGCCCCCCGTACAATTTCCCGTACAGCTCCCGTGCTCCCTGCACATCCCCGTACAGCCTTCTTTGCAGCTACTCTGTCACTTTTTCCTTTCGTGCCTGCGGTACGACCATCCGTACAGCCTATACAATCATCTGCACCGTCTCCTTCCGTATCTGTCTTGCAACCCTCGGTGGCTTTTGCTCCAGTCTCATCTTCCTCCTCCTTTCCTGCTGCTCCGACCCCTGCTTCTTTTGTTTTCTCTGCCTCAACGCCTTGTTCTGCCTCTGCTCCTACTCGTGTTTTTCTTCGGCGGAAGCATGGTGGTTTGTTTGCCTCGCCTTCGATTAAATCGGCAAAAATGGATGTTTCCGATGGCCCTTCTTCCCTCTAGCTGAATCTTCTTCGCCAATTGTGCTCTGCCTTTGTCACAGAAGTTCCTTCATCGGGTTCCCCGCTTGTTTATTCCTTGGATTCTGCCCTTTTGGTCTCCGGTCTTCGACAAGCTCAACAATTTGGAGTCTGCCTCTATTTTATGGACAGGGTTTTATCTTCAGCTCATCTCCGTCATTGGGCTGACGTTGCAGTCGGTCTGGATTGTATTTCTTCCTTTGTCTTTCTAGGCAAAGGATTTTATTATGCCCACTACTCTTCGACTGAGGTGGTAGAGCGCCTTGTCAATCGTGCTAGTGTTCCTAGAGCTGGTTTTTTTGCTCATGTAATGCCCTAGGATCCCTTATTTGATCCGTCTGCCTCTCTTCTAACCCATTGTCTGGTTTGGATTACCCTCAAAGCACTGCATGTGCCTCTTCTTCAGCATCTTCCTACTCTTGAAGCTTTTTTGGCCAAGCCTCTCCATGTTCCGAGATAGGATTTTTTGCAGGCTACCCATGATGTTAGGCTCTGTATTTTATGCGATATGATGCAGCCTATGCCCTCTACTCTAGATCTTGATCTGGGATTTGCTCATCCAATGCGCATCAGGCTGCATTTTGCTTCTTTTCCTACAGCTTGTTATCAGTGTCGTCAGGTTGGTCACTTTGCACGTGCTTGCCCTTCTACTTCCATGACCACTCCTCTTGCTCCTTCTTCAGCTATGAAGGTTACTCCTCCTTCTCCTCCGGTTTCTGCTAAGGCTTTACTGGATAAGCCTTCTTTTACTACTCCGAAGCATTACTGGAGGAAGGTAGAAAAATCACAAGCCAATCTTTCTCTTGCTGAAGAAGTTCAAGATCCGCGACTCCTGTTGAGCATCATCAGCCTCCTTCTCCTCAGGATATCTATGTGCCCCTTGCAGAGGGGATCATACAGGATGTTGCACATGCTCCTTCTCAAGTTGATCCTCGAAGTGAAGCTGAAATGCTGAGTGCAGCTCTTTCGTCAAAGGATACAGATGTTGATCTAGCTCCTTTGCCTTTGATGCCTGTGCCAGAGTCTTCTTCTGTTCGGGATGCACATGTGCCATTTTCACTGGATTCTTTTCATCCCATGTTACAACAGGTTTTTGACCCTCTGATTCAAAAATTTCGGGTGCCCGCCTATATTAAGAAGAATCGCAAGGGCAAAAAACAGCTTGTTTTTATTGATGGTGTGGTTTCTACACTGCATCAGTTTTTACAAAGCAACAATTTGAAGCTGGAGGATGTTGTGTTTGATCCTCCTCCAGCTTGATATGTAACTTTTTACTTGGCTGCCTCATGACTTTTGCTTTGAGGCTTTACTTGTAAATTTTTCCTTTGTACTTATTGGTGGGTTTTTACCTCTTTTTTGGGGGTTTCCCACACAGAAATATAAGATTTCACCCAAAAAAAAACAGTGTGTGTGTGAACACCTCTCGTGAAGAAATGTATACATCCATACTTTTTTTTTTAGTAAATCCAGTGCTATATATTTATAATATCAAAACTTTACAAGAGGGAAAGTCTCCAAGATGGAGAGTATTCCACAGATCAGAAGCATAAAAAGAAAAGCTCAATGCAAGATGCATGTATATCACCCTCATGGCAGGCATCATATAAAGATTGCCGCAATGAGGCTCTAAAGGATTCATATGACTTTTGAAACTGACAGCCCAAATATGCCAAATTATGTTCTTCCCAAATTGTATACATACATACACACACACACACACACACACACACACACACACACACACATATATATACACATTTCTTCACGAGAGGTGTTCACACACACACACACACATATATATGTGTGTGTGTGTGTGTGTGTGTGTGTGTGTGTGCGTGTTTTCCCACAGGCTCGCATCTGCTGCTGCTCTTCCGTACCTATTGTACAGTCCCCTCGGTGTGTGTGCACTGTTCGCGGTATGTTTGCGTGATTTCAGTGAGGTGTACGCCGTTCTGCATTTCGTCCTCGCCAGGAACCCTGCGCAGCTTTCGTTCGTACATCTATACGATCGCCGTACAGCGTCCGTACGTCTGTACGATTCCGTACCAACTCAGTCTTCCCGTACAGTCAGACTCCCCCCCGTGCAGCCCGTATATACTTCAGCACAGCTCATCGTCGTCCGTACAGTTTAGTACCTCTTGCCGTACAAGTTTTGGGGTTTTTTTGCTCCGGTGTCTTCCCTAGCAGTCCTGTGTCTTCCGCCAAAATCTTACCTATCCCTCTGCTCTCTCCTTACCAGCTATACACTTCTTCTCCTCTCTTGTGGGCTTCCTGTGGATATTTCTTTGGGACTAGTTTTTTTGGCTTTCACTACCCTTTTACAGGTACTTCATTCCCAAGCTCCCTTTCTTACAAAGTCATGGCAGAGTATTCATATGAAAAAACGTTTCAAAAGGAGCGCTCGGCTCCCTGCAAGAAGCAAAAGAAGGTTGAGGGTCAGCATGACCCGATGCATGATACTCTTGAGGCTCAACTAGTATATGATGTAATGCATGAAGGATTTGCAGATACGAGAAAAGAGTGGAAAGACTCGGTTCCTTCAGTTGGCCTCATGGTTGAGGTCGATGAAATTGTGGATCCAGTCAGAGAATATGCCAAGAATGCAGTCATATTATTTTTTCCAGGCCGGATGCCACCTGCTGCAGAGATAGGCAACTGCCTGACACGCACATTGGCTGGCTCTTTTGTTCGTAAAGTACACTATGCAGCCAGGGGCTTTTATCATGGTGGATGAGATCCACAGACAAATGCTTTTGGAACATTCACCTCTCTTTTTTGGGCAGCAAATGGTGCATGTCTTGCCATGGTCTCCCACAAGGGACTTTCAGGCTTTAATCCGACACAGATGCCCAGTTTGGGTTGAAGTTGTTGATTTCCCACAATGTATGGCCTCACTTTTGCCTAAAATTGCAGCATCTTTAGGTAAAGTGGTCTGCCCACCACGGCCAAATGGCAACTCAAACAGATTTGACATTCTCTGGGATACTGATAATCCCACACCGGACTCTTATTCAGTCACGGTGAATAATGTGAACATGGGAAGTGCTTTTTATAAACTCGAATGGGGTTTATTTACAGGGGCCTGTTTTGAGTGCAAAAAGTTTGGACACATGGCTTCACAGTGTCCAATGAATCAACATAAAATGCCTCGTGCCACTTTGCCAGTTCACATCCCTACTAAAGATGCTCCTACTCCAGTTGCCAACAAAAATAAAAGCAGTAGACAGCCTTCTGGGAGTCAGGATAAAGGCAAAGCTCCAGTGGCTCCCAATGGGAATCTCACTTCACATTCATCTCCTGCTATTCAATCCTCGACCAAAGGACAGCAACCTTCAACTGATGGCTAGCAAAGTCCAAGAAAAGTTATTTCTGCTCGAAGAATTCCACCCCCCCGCACTTGGAATGGTGCATCTTCTAGCGGAAATACCCCAGAGATAAATACAGGAATTGGGATTACATGGGCTGCAGTAACAGCCAGCAGAACACTCTTCCCTGAAGAAGAGGTTGCTGCTTTGCTGTCTACTTCTCAGGCGGCTACTTCTTCTCAGGGGCGAGGCCTCGACCCTGAGATAGAAATGCAAGGCTGACCTCATAAATTTTGCTGCTGTACATAGTTGTTACATTACTATAAATACCTGTATATATGACTGCTCACATCAAATGTTTTACACTCAATGTCCAGGGCATGTGTGACAGTAGGAAATGGAAATCTGTGTGGCTGTACATCAACAGATTTCAGCCTCACATAGTGGCATTACAAGAACACAACCAACATATTTATGCAGGCAAGACAGGACACTACTGTGGATATGATAATTTCTATGCTGGGGAGCACTCTTTCTCAGGGGTTGTCCTTCTGATCAAACATGAGCTTCAACCAGTCATTGTTTTAAATGACAACAAAGGCAGATGGCTTGTTCTCCAATGCATTATTAGAGGAGAGGTGTTTGAATTTGCTTCAGTTTATGCACCTCAGTCCTCTAGAGAACTGCAATTTGGGATGCCATGCAACAATATCCGTGGAGATATCATGCCTACATATGTGGGGATTTCAATAATGCTCCACAACAGGGAGACAACACCTCCAGACATGACCATATGTTATCTCCTGAAAGACATGCATGGTCTCAACTACTTTTGCATCTGGATCTGGTTAACCTTTGGAAGGAATTGCAGCCTTTGTCACCGGCTACACTTTTCAACATAATGCTCTTTCCGCTTATCAGGCACGTCTGGATCAATGGTATAGTGTCGCTCCCCAACAAAATGGGGATTTCACATGCAAAATGTGGATTGACTATGCCTTTGTGCATTCAGACCATGCACCACTATGGTTGCGTTTATCTTTTCATAATATGCCAGATGATAGATTGCCACAAAGGAGACATCTAATCATAAACAATAGTTATTTACAACATGCTGATTTCAAGGCAATGGTTACTGAAGCAGCTCATTGTCTTTCCTCTAGCAGCCATCTTCATGTTGATGGTGCCAAGGATTCTTCTAAAATGCAAGTTGTGATTAGAGCTTATGGCAAGTCTTACATGAAGACTTTGAGGGAAACCATTGCTCAGGCCAAATCCACTTGTCAAGACCTCACTGAACTCAGTCATCATCGTTCGTTGTCCATGCATGAGCAAACAACACTATGCCAGGCCAGACATTGTCTTAAACTAATGATCACAGGAAACTGGCAAAATGGGAGACTAGAGCAAGAGAAAGAGCCTTTACAGATAAAGGTTGCTCTTCCAAAGAATTTTTTAAAAGTTTACATCAGAGGAGAATCAAAACAGGAATTTGCAGAGTGCTTATGCCCGATGGATCATGGACTACTTCACGGTCACAGCTTGCTTCTGTTTGTGTGCATCATTTCTCTCAACAATTTGGCTCTGCAGCTCCTCCCTCGCAACAGATTTTGCTTGCACGAAATTCACTGTTGCAACATGTTTCTCCTATCATTTCCCCTACTCAAGCTTTGGAATTGGAGGAACCCTTTACCGAGAGGGAACTGTCAGATGCGATCAAATCATGTCGCAGATGGAAATCCCCAGGATGGGATGGTTTAACAGTCGAGTTTTTTCTAGAATATTGGCCTATTTTGAAGCATTCATTGCTATATATGGTGAATGCTGCGTGGCAAAATCAGAAAATGCCGGACACATGGAAGAGAGGTCTTGTTAAACTCCTTCCCAAAAAACAAATTTGTGAGTCTTTGGCAGATTGGAGACCTATCACTCTTACGCCCGTAATTTACAAAGTCACTACCAAAATGATTGTTGATCGGCTAAACGGGTTTTTACATGATGGGTTGCATCCTGCTCAATATGGCTTTGTCCCGCATAGGCATATCACAGATAACATTGCTAATGCCTACATTGGAATTGAATATGCCAAATACACACAGCAGGATGTTTTGTTATTGCATGTTGATATTACCAAAGCCTTTGATACTCTTCAGTGGGATTTTATTTCATCGACTATGCAGGCATTGGGTTTTGGCACAAAAATGCAGCAACTCATCGCTTGGCTATATCAAGATAGTGAAGCTGCCTGCATACTTTCAGGAGATATTTCTCCATCCTGGACTCTTGCTTGTTCTGTCAGGCAAGGATGTCCCCTGAGTGCTTTACTTTTTGCCATAGCCACTCATCCACTGCTTCAATATCTGGATCACCTCTTGGTGTTACGCTCTAGCCGAGGTAGCATGACCTCGGAAGAATCAGTCGACATTTCCCTTATAGGATCTATCTTTGTAATATATGTGTTTGCGCTTTATGTAAATGATCGGGAGGGATTAATGTCAAGGTCCCAGGTGAGGGCTGATAGCACCGGACTAGATAGATCTGAGACCAGGGGCCTAGTGCAAAGAATGTGCCTAGGGGCAAGGAATTAAATGCATCCCAAGAGAGGGGTGAACTGTTGCATTAGTAAGGCCCTATATGGATGACATATGGCATCTAGATCTATCTAGGGAATTGGGGTGTCAAAGCTTGTGAGAGAATGGAGAATTGGGTAATTACGTAATTTCAAAAAATAGCTCTCTCTCTCTTGCTTTTGAGCTTTGGCAGTTTGGCTGGGTGGTTAAGATGGTGCTACTCCCGTGATCAGAAAACGTGGCTTGGAAGAGAAAGTCGTGATATTTGGTATCAGAGCTGAAGGTTGGAAGGAAGGGTGAATCGACGAACGGGCTGTTGGAGCGATCCAAGAGAGGGGTGAAAAGGGTCCGTCTGACGATCGCGTCAAATGGGTATTACGATTGCGTAAGCTGCACGGAGCGGGGTAGGAGAGGAAGCGAACGAAAAGTGCTGACGTGCGACGAAGCATAGCAGTTCGCCATTCTTTTACGTACGCGTCTGAAAAAGAAAGGTGCCTAGGCACTCGAGCGATCGCCTGGCGTAGAGCATGGACCGTGTCGCGATGCCTTTTGGGAATCTAACGGAAGACCTGGATGGGATACGCCGTTGATCCGACGAGGAGTCTAGTGCAGCCCTCCCACGATTGGCACAGTTGAGCGGACCTGACGGAGCGCAGCGGAAGCGTGGTATATTTGGTCTTCGGTCAACGCTGATAGGGCGACGCGCAGGCTGGAGAACAAGGATTGAATTTAGCTGGTTGCAGAACTCGAATTCCAGGGAGCTTCCTACCTATTTTCCCTTTTGGGTTTGGATCAAAATTCATAGACCAGGAAGGTTCTTTGTCATTTCTGTCGATTCTGTGTTTTTTTCCCTGGTTGGTTGCTGATACTCCGTTTGCGTGAAAAGCGACAAGTAAGCATAGAATTTAATGCTGTAGTAAGGACAGACTATGCTTGAGAATATGCCGGTGGGCTTCAGTCAGAGTAAAATGCAGTAGCTTCCCTAGTATAGGGAAAGGCGGGATTAAATGCATATGCCTGTGTCAGATACGTAATTAGTGTGCATGTCAGGTTGCAGGAGTTCCCTAGTATAGGGAATTGTGTTCAGAGTGTCAGTACCCTGAATTGTGTCAGCTTTTGATTACAGTGTTCTAGGGGTGTTTTTTTTAAAAAAAAAAAAAAAAAGAAACCCCAAAACAAAACGCCTACTGAACTAAATGGAAGCAGAAGAAGGGGCTTCCAGGAGGGACCCTGGTGAATCAGGAGTCCGGCCGACCCAGCAGGGATCGCGCCCAGTAACTCATACCTTATCTGGCAGAATTGCATTGTTGGAGGATGCCTTACAACAGTTGTTAGCACAGCAATTACAAGCTAATGCAGGACAGTCCGAACTTAGGAGAACACTCCAGAGTATGTCTGCCAGACCTTCTCGAGAGGAGAAGGGAAAGGCTCCAATGGAACCGGAGTCTAGTGTCCATACGGTCGAGCCTAGGAAGGCAAAAGTGCCAATTATTGCCAATTACAGACCGGAAAAGTATTCTGGTCGGATGAACGACCGTAGCTCCGATGTCATTGAGACATGGTTACACAAATGGGACGAGGCGTTCGCCATTTGTGAGATCAGAAATGACATCAAAAAGATCCGCGAGGCCACCCACATGTTTAGTGAGGCAGCGGATCGGTGGTGGATTAAGCAACAAAAGGATGGCATAGCATCCACTACCTGGGAGGGGTTTAAAAGAGAGTTCAGGAAACACTTCTTACCTCCTGACGAGGCATCCCGAGCTTGGGATCAATATAGGAACCTGCGTCAGAGAAATTTATCAGTGGCAGAATACACTGATAAGTTTCGAGAGAGTGTAATGAAGGTTGATGAACCCCTGCCTCAATCAATCCAAGTGAAAGATTTCATATTTGGATTGAATGACCGAATAAAAATGGAAGTTCGGGCTAAGTACGCGAACACGCTAGATGATGCAATAGCTATAGCCTTGAACTATGAGGATGCCAAGGGCAGCAAGCCAAGTGGGTTTGCACAGGTCGGAACCCAGTATGGGTATCCAAAGAAATCTGGGTTTAAGAAGAAGTGGACTAGTAAAGGGAGTGGTTCGCAGCCGAGTGGTCAAGCCAAGCAGGCGAGACCGGCTGAAACTCCTAAACCAAGTACCACCATTGGAGTGAAGAGAAAAGTAACTCCAATGGCAGCCCGGGCTTGGTCTAAGTCTCCCTTGAACCCGGAACAAAGGGAAAAAGCGAGGAGAGAAGGCTTATGCTTTGGTTGCCTTCAACCTCATCAGTGGAGAGATTGTCCACGTAATAAAGATCGTCGGATGGCTGAGATGGTGATCTCAGAGTGCGACGTGGAGATGCAGGGAAGTCCCAGAGCGGAAGAGATGCAGATTCAGCTAGCGGGATCTTCTCAGAGGTTAGTACCTTGTTTGTTCTGTGTGTCTGTTACTAAGTTAGTGACGAGTGCACCTGATAACATCCTATCTAAGCCCGCAGCAACGGGGTATACAGCCTTCAATGATACGGAGTTAATCAAAATGAAAGGGCAAGTGGCCAGTCATGATGTCATTGTGTTGTTTGACTCAGCGTCAACTCACAATGTGATTAACTCCAAGCTCGTGAAGAGGCTGAAATTAAAGACAAGTCCATCTGACTATGCGTATATAGTCAGGATGGCCGATGGAAGTTCAACTGAAGTATGGGACCAAAGGGTTACCCAGTTAGAGCTTCGGATTCAGGACTATGCTGAGAAGCTTGATTTTGAAATAACCAAGCTTGCTCATGCGGATATAGCCCTGGGAATGGCGTGGCATTCTAGGAAGAATCCAGCCATTGATTCGAAAAAGCACGTATATTAATTCAAGATGAATGATGTGCTTTATGTCTTGCGAGGTGAAAAAGATATACCTCAGGGACCGTTGGTTTCCGTGATGGAAATCAGAAAGGCTCAAGTAGAGTTTTTATACCTTTGCACAGCATCGGTAGAGTCGGTGGATGAGTCTTCGGCTAGCACTGATGTTATGCAAAGTGATGAGATGGCCAAGCCGGCTAATCTTATAACAGAGGAGTTCTCTGAATGTTTTAGGGATGAACTACCTTATGGTTTACCTCCAGAGCGGAAAGTTCAGCATAAGATTGAACTGATCCCGGGGGCAGAACCTGTAAATAGACCTCCCTATAGAATGAGTTTTACTGAAGAAGCGTAGGCAACTGGAAGAATACCTCAAGTTGGGACAGATTCAACCAAGTTTCTCATCTTTTGCTTCACCAGTGATATTAAAGAGGAAAAAGGATGATACGTTTCGCCTCTGTATAGATTACAGAGCATTAAATAATATCACTGTTAAGCACAGGTATCCGATGGCTCGGATTGATGATTTGCTAGATGCATTACATGGAGCCGTGATTTTCAGCAAGATAGATCTTAAGTGCGGCTATCATCAGATCCGGATTAGAGCCGAGGATGTGCATAAAACCGCTTTTAGAAGCAGGTTTGGTCATTATGAGTTTTTGGTAATGCCCTTCGGACTTACCAATGCTCCAGCGACTTTCGTCATGCTTATGAACGATTTACTACGACCGTATATCGGAAAGTTCGTAGTACATTTTATTGACGATATCTTGATATTCAGTAAAAGCATTACTGAGCATCGTGAACACTTAAGGATAGTGTTCAGTACTTTGAGGAAAGCCAGTCTATATGTGAATAAAAAGAAAACTATACTGTGTATGGTTAGGCTTGAGTATCTAGGGTTCATAATTACTCCACAAGGGGTAGAAATGGATCCGAAGAAAGTGGCTGCGATACTAACTTGGCCAATCCCTCAGAGTCTGACCGCGTTGCGATCATTCTTGGGATTTGTCCAGTTTTATAGAAGGCATATCAAAGGATATTCCGGAATAGTATCGCCATTGACTGATCTAACCTCAGGTAAAGTACCTTTTATTTGGGGACAGAATCAACAAGAAAGTTTTAACACCATAAAACAAGCTGTGGTCTCAGGACCGGTGTTAAAAATAGTTGATCCCCAGAAACCGTTGTTCCTAGAAACCGATGCAAGTGGCATTGCGGTAGGAGCAGTCCTCCTTCAAGAGGGAAGGCCAGTAGCCTTCGAAAGCAAGAAGCTTTCTCCCTCTCAAAGGAATTGGCCAACTCATGAATTGGAGTTGTATGCTGTTATCCATGCTTTGAAAACATGGAGGCATTATCTCTATGGTTCAGAGTTTTATGTGGATGTGGACCATGATACTCTGAAACATTTTTGTAAACAGCCTGACTTGAGGGGCCGCCAAGCTAGGTAGGCAGAGCTCATGCAGGAGTTTAATCTAACGATTCGGTACCGAAGAGGAAAAGACAATAAGGTAGCTGATGCGTTGTCTCGCATTATGCACAACTTGAGTTTCACGGTATTAGAGAGTGCTCTAATGACCGAGATCAGAGAAACTCAGAAGGTGGACGAGTTTGTCCAGAGCTTATGGCCTAAGTCTCATGTGTTAAAACCCGGGGAAAATGAAAAGGATGACCTGGCATCCAGAAAAGGCCAAACTTATGCAAGATATGCCATAAGGGATGGTATGCTAGTTAGAAATGGCAAGGTTGTAGTACCTGGTCAGAATGATCTCAGGCAGAGAGTCATTCGACAATGCCATGATAGCCCGTGTGCGGGACATCCAGGTGTCGAGAAGACATATGATCTCGTGAAGCGAGATTTCTTTTGGCCAAAGATGAAAAAGCATATTCATGAATATGTGACACGGTGTTTCTCGTGTCAGGTAAGTAAGGCCGAGCGGGTGAAGCCACCCGGACTTTTACAACCCTTGGAAATACCACTAAGTAAGTGGGAGAGCATTTCCATGGATTTTATTGTAGGACTACCTGCAACACAAGGAGGGTATAATTCTATCCTTGTGGTGGTTGATCGTCTAACCAAGATGGCTCACTTCATTCTACGCTCTAGCCGAGGTAGCATGACCTCGGAAGAATCAGTCGACATTTCCCTTATAGGATCTATCTTTGTGGTGGTTGATCGTCTAACCAAGATGGCTCACTTCATTCCGACTAGAGAGTCCATTAGTGCCCCGCAAGTAGCGGATTTATTTATTAGACATATATTTCCTCTGCATGGATTGCCTAGATCCATAGTGTCAGACAGAGATGTCAGGTTTACCGGTCACTTTTGGACAGCGGTATTTGAGACACTAAGGGCTGAGTTGGGAATGAGTAGTGGGGATCATCCTGAGACGGATGGTCAGACGGAGAGAGTCAACCAGACTTTAGAGGATATGCTGAGAGCATATGTGTCATTGAGGCAACATACATGGGACAAGTGGTTGCCATTGTTGGAGTTTGCCTACAATGACAGGAAACATTCATCTACTGGGTTCAGTCCGTTTGAGCTGAACTATGGTTATAGGCCAGCCAATCCAACTATAGTTGGAGTACCTCAGAAAGTGCCTAGTGCCGCGAACTTTGTAGTTCAGATGCGGGAGATGCTAGCACTTGCGAGAGCTAATATCCGCCAGGCTATGGATAGAGCCAAGGTGTATGCGGATGAAAATCGGTCTATAAGAGTATTTGAAGAAGGAGAAAAAGTTTTTCTCAGAATTCCTTCGCACTCGAAGTCGTTGACTTCAGGAGAGTGTGCTAAGTTATCACCTCGATACTGTGGGCCGTGGTTAATTCTGAAAAGAATAGGCAGTGTAGCCTATAAATTAGAATTGCCACAGGGGTGTAAGGTGCACCCGGTTTTTCATGTTTCACGCTTAAAGAAATTTTTACATACTGGTGACTCACTAATCGAAGGTGTGGTTTTGTTTCAGGAGATAGAGGATATTGCAAGGCGCAAACCAACAAGAATCCTGGACCGAGGAACAATGCAAATACGAAATCGGAAGATACCCACGGTGTTGGTTGCATGGCATGGTCAGCCTCTATCCGAAGCTACTTGGGAGTCCGTATATCAGTTGCGGAGAGTGTTCCCAGACTTTATCATCGAGGACGCTGATGTCTGAAGAGGGAAGGAATGTTACGCTCTAGCCGAGGTAGCATGACCTCGGAAGAATCAGTCGACATTTCCCTTATAGGATCTATCTTTGTAATATATGTGTTTGCGCTTTATGTAAATGATCGGGAGGGATTAATGTCAAGGTCCCAGGTGAGGGCTGATAGCACCGGACTAGATAGATCTGAGACCAGGGGCCTAGTGCAAAGAATGTGCCTAGGGGCAAGGAATTAAATGCATCCCAAGAGAGGGGTGAACTGTTGCATTAGTAAGGCCCTATATGGATGACATATGGCATCTAGATCTATCTAGGGAATTGGGGTGTCAAAGCTTGTGAGAGAATGGAGAATTGGGTAATTACGTAATTTCAAAAATAGCTCTCTCTCTCTTGCTTTTGAGCTTTGGCAGTTTGGCTGGGTGGTTAAGATGGTGCTACTCCCGTGATCAGAAAACGTGGCTTGGAAGAGAAAGTCGTGATACTTGGACACTGACCAGTTGCACGGTTTGGAGATTCTTGGCAGTCGTAGCATGATTGCTCAAGCATATGCTGATGATTCATTCTTTACTCCAAAAAATACTCGGGCTGATCTGTCCATGATTATGCATGCTCTTTCTACATATGGATTGGCTGCTGGCCTTCGAGTAAATTTTCAGAAATCAAAATTGCTGCCGTTACATGCACAGGAATGGCACAACCTTCTGTGGCCTGGGGAAATTGTCCCCGCTTCTCAATTCATTCGACATCTTGGTTATCCTCTAGGCTGGGGACTCACCCGTTCACAACAAATGGGTGCTAGTAAAGTTAAGGGCAAAACTTGAATATTGGAAGCTTGCAACTTGTCCATTACATGTATGTTTGCGAATTACACAATCCATTTTGATAGCATACATACAATTTTATATGCCTCTCACTATGTTCACTAAGGCAGATCTGGTTTCATTTATGTCAGCTATCATGGAAATTTTCTGGCGTTCAAAACATGGCAAGAAAAGTCTCAGATTACTCTGTATGCATCGTCTCTGTTCTCCAAAGATGCACGGGGGTCTGAACATTCTCAATATTCAAATGCATTTACTTGCTCACAGAGGGAAAATGATGATACAGTTTATGCAAGGAGATCAGCCTTGAGCTTTCATGATCCGCTCTCTCCTATTACATCTTCATACATCTGCCTTTGGGAATTGGCAGCCTACTCAGTGGGATTTTTTATTTGTCTCTATCCAAGGCAAGATCAGAGGATGCCCTTTTGTCTCTCGTCTGCTTCTTGATTCGAAACACATTCTATCCCACTTGGAATGGCATGGCAGGGACTCTCTCTCCGGTAACTCTTTGAGGATAGAGAATATTTTTTGGTCTAAAGTATTCCACCCTCCTTTGGCCATACAAGAACCCCAACGTTCTTATTTTCTCTCCTTCAAAGGCATTTCATCTGTGGCGGATGTACTTCAGGATGATGGCACAATTTTATCTTTTTCTATGGCTGCTCGCAAATATGGCTTGGGAGCTCATTATCGTCCTTTATGGCATAGAATTTCAGCAATGCTCCAACCGTACTTGCCGGTACCTCATTTGGAACTTCAGAATCGGCTTGAGGATTGGATTTTACGCTCTCCTTCCTTATACGCCCGTCCTTTGAAGCTCTCACATATCACAGTGTCATCACTGTATAAAGTGTTATTACCTCCACCTTGGACTTCCCACAGAGCAAATATTGTTTGGCATATGGATCGTCCAATGAAGTGGTGGAGACAAAGGCTGCGTCTCCTTTGGCATTACAAAGTCCCTCTTCGACAACAGCTTTTCCTATGGCGAGTTCTCCTTGGCATTTTTCCATCCGGACAGTTACTCGCACACAGACATATTGCTTCAGCTGTTTGTCACAGATGCCAGCACTCTACTAAATCAGTGCTTCACATCTTTTGGTCCTATCCAAATACTTCTGATCTCATTGCTCTCATCAGACAGAGGCTTTGACAGCGATTTCCTACTGTTACTTTTGGCAGATTTTTCTGGTTGTTTGGCTTTCATCCACAGAGACACGGTTTTTATTTATTTTTTGTATGGGTGCGCTATTGGACCCTATGGACTTTATGGATGGACAGAAATCATAGAGTCTTTGGTGATCCACTATTTTCATCCTTTCTTTTTTTCAAACGCTCTCTGCAACAATCATTCTACGATTGTTTTCAGACTCGTTTGATTGATCAGGATGTGTATACAGCTTATACTGAGATAGGATGTGTATACAGCTTATACTGAGATCTTTAGTTGAGTAGTAGCTACTTCGTTTTTGAAGTAACTATGAATGTAATTATTCTACAGTAATAAAAGATTTCTTCCCACCAAAAAAAAAAAAAAAGTGTGTGTGTGTGTGTGTGTGTGTGTGTGTGAACCCCTCTCGTGAAGAAATGTAATGTATTATATGCATATGTATATGTATATATGTATATATATGTATATGTATATGCATATGTATATGTATATACATATACATATACATATACATGTGTGGGTGTATGTATATGTGTGTGTGTGTGTGTGTGTGTGTGTGTGTGTGTATATATATATAACGTTTGAATATACTTATTGTAATACAAAGCTCTACCATTAAACTCTGCCAAATTGAAGCAAGTTCTTACTTAGCCTTTCAAATTCTGCAGGCAATTTACTTAAGCCCAAACATTCCAAAATATCAAAAAAGCATGACTTAAAAGAACTTATAAATTTGTTACTGATTTTCTATACGACATACCATTTCTCCTAGTTCCTATGTATAGCAGCAAAAGAAGGATGGCTTTGACATGCGTGGAAAAGTCTTAAACCAGCAAGACAACAAAATTTAGAGCATGTGATAATCAAGATGGATTTTTCAAATATGAGAAATCTAAAAAGCAGAAATCGAGAGCCATTAAGAAACTTCTGAATTAGAGTTTGAGTCAGAGCAGTACACATGAGACAGTAGGGTTGGCAGCAATGACAAAGGTAACGTTATACCTGATCAAACAGAACACGGTACGCATTTAAATCATGATACAAGGGGCGTCCACTATTGCTGCAATGCTCTAGTGCTTGAGCAATGTGCAAGGCCACCCTTAGCCTCATCGCCCATTCCATTGGCCGCTGGTCCCCTACAGATTGTAAAGCTACAATGATTATTGATTGAACACTCAATCCTCAAAATACACAAATATGAAGCATTGCCTGTGAAACCGAACATCAAAAGAAAGCCTCATCCTTACAAGGATACCATTCCCAAGAAAAAAATTACATCAAACTCCTAAAGTGACAACCAAGTGGATCCCAACTTCCTAGAGCAGCTCACCGCTCCTCCTACTAGCTCATTCAGACCCACATGTTGGCATGGACCGGATCCAAGCGACTCTAGCACTAAAAGGGGACCACATCCAAGAGGTCACCATCTACGGGACATGGCTTTTCCTTCTCCAGCTCACCTTGTCAAAGACAACCCAGCTCCTATTATAGTAGAGAGTGTTAGGCATAAAGCACCCTCCACACATTCTAGTTCTAATGCTGAAGAATGATTGCAGGAACATAGGAAACATCGAAATCATCCTCTTGCAAACAGCGGACCTCAAGATTTTGCATGAAAATTTGAAGTACTAAGAAGATAACCATTTCCATAATCCAAACTTGTTATTATCTAGAGCACAAAGCTCTCCAATCATTGCTCCCTCCAGGCCTTTACATATGATATGATACCATTGTATTAAGGCCCCTTTGAGGCCCTTCAGGAGTTTGGGACCGGTAACCACTATTAACTATAGTAGTTCTTTTTCATCTGAAAAAGAGCAAAAGAAATCTTTACAAAGCTTGTTATGTTGTGAGTATTTGCCTAGCTAACTGGTGTGCCAGCCCAAGGACTTGGTTGCAGTGTCCCAAAACTTCCTTTGGATAGCCCCCTGGCTGTTTAGCTGGTTGTTCCAAGAGGGTTTTTACATTGTCAGTGCTGCTGCTATCTTGATGTGTGCATAGGCTCGACACTGTAGGAGCATGTGCTGTTCATTTTCTGTTTCACAGATTTTGCAGATTCTTGCATCCCATGGGATCTTCGGTATTGTCCATCTGCCCCTTTGCACCTCTAGGTCATGGGAGCTGGTCCTTATTTTGCAGATTAAATGCCTTTTGAACAGTGATAGATCCTCCCCGAGGTATTTCCAGAGCATACAAGCTCTCAGCATTAACATTCTCATAAACTCCCCTCTCACAAAAGATACGCCGTAATCACTCAAATCAATGCTTCTGCAACAGTGCATTCTCTCTTGCATACAACTGTCATGTGATCAACAAGAGCTTGATAATTGTCCGTTCCAATTCTTTTTCCAACTGATAGCTCGCACTACTTTGCATCAGTCAACTCACGACTCATGGATCTATGAGACCTTCAGCACCAATTGCACAGATTGCACCCCTCTGAATTGCTCACTGGTTCCTCCCTGACTCCCAATGCCCAGACCCCAGCGTGTAATATTAGAAAGTCCAAGCCTCCCCAAATTTGTTGAGCAAGGCACCGCAAAATTTGTTAGTGTCATGCTTCTTGGGTAGAGATCATCAAATAGTTCATTCATAGAGGCAAGATATTTTGGATTCGCTCCTACAGCCATTTGAGTTGGTATGACAGGCCAATTTCTTTTTTCCCTTTCAAGGTTATGGGGTTTGATCCTATTTCAGGTTTGGTTTGTGCCTAAAAAGTTATTGGTTCTCTTTTGCATTGGAAAGGTAGATAGGTCTTAAGGGGTGATGGGAGTTTGAAGGAGAAAATTTGTGGTGTAGGGCGGTGACTGTTACGGGAACGTAAAAAGTGATGTAAAGTATCTTCGTAACTCAACCTACGCTTAACCCAGGGTTAAGCATGGTTAATTGTTGTAATGGTTTGGCCGTGAGAGATTGGCTAGAGGAACACTTTCTAGAAGTTCCTAGGGGCAAAGTCTAGGTGCACCACTAGGTCCTAGGGGCAAGGCAAAGGCTCAAGAGGGGTCTAAAAGTTGGACCCAAGGACAACCAGCGTTGTCCTTGGTGTTTGCCCCCTTACACACCAAAGAGTGCCTGTCCATTTTTAATGGGGGGAGGAGCCAATCAGAATGCTCCATTGGGGTGGAGGGCACCCCCCCTTTACACACTGAAAAAATTTAGGGGACTCTAAAAGCTGATTTAGCTGCCACTTCTTGCCCATCATTAGAGCTTTCTTGGGCGGCAACCTTGGCTACCCAAGTTTGGGCACCCATTTCTCAACCAATCAAATTCAAGTAGAGGATCACTCCACATTAGATGCTACCTTTTTATAAAGATTTTTGCTTGGGCAATGTGTAAATCCCCTACCCATTCCACGATTTTCATGACTTTTTTTGGCTGCCCAAAAGTTGGGCACCTTTGGGGCACCCTTTGGTGGTGTGTAACCGCCCTTTGATTGGTTGAGAAATGGGTGCCCAAACTTGGTCCAACATAGCAAAAGACAACCCCGGGCACCGGCTGGAGGTAGCCGCACACGCCCGGACGGATTCCGTACACCCGTACGGACGTCCGTGTAGTCCATACGAAAAATTTCAGAAAATTGAAAAAAGACTCCTAGCACTTCCTAGAAGTGCGTACTACGCTCGGAACAGCTGAACATGCTTAAAACGGCTGAAAACAGGCTTGAAACATGTCAAAAATTGCGTAAGAACAACTGAAAACGTCCAGCATCTCTAGGAGAGTGAGGGGAGAGAGATGAAAGGTGGGAGAAGGGCATGCATACACATGCATGACAAATGACACCACCTTCTTGCCATTTGTTGAGGGGGGTATCATGATGTCACAGTCCAAGTATATTGGACAGCTCCTTGATCGTTTTCAATTTGAGGGTTGCAAGCCAATCTCTACTCTAGTGGACCCTGGCTTCAAATTTTCAGCTCATGATGGGAGCCCACCTTGTGATATCACTCTTTACCGGCAGGCTGTTGGATGTCTCATTTACTTATGACATGCTGATCGCGGCGGGCCCCGATACTCAGCATATTGCAGCTTTCAAGGTTGATTTGCAACACGCTTTTGAAATGTCAGACATGGGACAGCTACACTATTATTTGGGCATTCAGTTTGCTCATGTTAGAGGGGGGTATCATGATGTCACAGTCCAAGTATATTGGACAGCTCCTTGATTGTTTTCAGTTTGAGGATTGCAAGCCGATCTCTACTCCAATGCACCCTGGCTTCAAATTTTCAGCTCATGCTGGGAGCCCACCATGTGATATCACTCTTTACCAGCAGGCTGTTGGATGTCTCATTTACTTATGCCACACCAAACCTGACTTACAACATGCAGTATCTCAGCTCAGTAGGTTCATGCACATGCCCGGTTCACAGCATTGGCAAGCAGTAAAGAGAGTCTTCAGATATCTCAGAGGCACTCAGGATTTAGCCCTCTTCTATGGTGATCAGGGTTCACTTACCATGCATGCTTACACGGATAGTGACTGAGCAGGTTGTTCTGACACTAGAGTGTCACATAATGGCAATTGTTTTTTGCTTGGCAGTTCATGTATCTCTTGGCTCAGCAAGAAGCAACCAACAATTGCCACATCTAGCTGTGATGCTGAGTATAGGGCAGCCTTCACCGCTATAGTAGAGTGTGTCTGGCTTCGACAGTTACTTACACATCTTGGTATTCGCCAAACATCCTCCACTATGGTCTACACTGACAGCCAGAGTGCTTTGGCCATTGCGCGTAACCCAGTGTTTCATGCGCGTACCAAGCACATTGAAGTTCACTATCATTATGTTCGAGAGCGATTGTCAGCAGGAGACATAGAGTTGTCCTACCTTCCCACAGAGGACAACATAGCATATATGTTTACAAAGGCACTTCCTCGTCCCAAGTTCAAAGTCTTCCAACAGGCTTTACACTTGGTTCCCTTTGTTACATAATCTGACATACCTTGTACATTCATAGGTGGCTATATCCTTTTGGATGAACATGTGCCACCATGACCAGAAAATACCAGGTATTCTAAGACGTTTCCAAAATACTTCAGCCCATACCATGGAGGGGGGTTTGTAGGCCATCTTCTCCCGGTCGTAGTGATGCCCTATGGGCCCTAGTATGTGCCTTGTAGGCATAGTTATAGGCACTTTAGTGTTTGAGTGCCTTTTATGCCACATAGGACATTTAGTCCTATGTGGCACCTCGGACACTTAGTCCAAGGGTCTATCCTTATGTACCTTGTATTTTCATTTTCTTCAGTCTAGTTGACATGACGGCCTATCAGCCTCGACTCTTGTACTTGCTTGCACACTCACCGTACCTACAGACCAGTCGGTCATTTCGGATCCCCTTGCGGGCCTATAAAAAGAGGAATTTGGGTCTCATAACTGGATCCAGCAAGTCAGCACACAAGGGAGTAGAAGGAGCAGCCAGAGCCCCTTCTTTGGGCCTACATCCAGGAGGCAAAGGAAGAGCAACGGTGCTGCAGAATTAGCTCTATACACGGCTGGACCCTAGGCTGTCTACAAGGGCAGCAAGGAGTTGAGATCTGGACAGAGAGTCTACACACACTCGAGGTGGAGCACGCAGGCTCAAGTCTAGAGATATCTTACAGATAGTAGAAGCACGTGGTGGTAAGATCAAAGGACTACGCTTTGGTGGAACTTTGGATCTCTCTCTCTTTGTATTGTGTCCATAGTTTTGGGCGGAAATAGATATTCTTTTGGTAGCTTCTATATCTAGCTGGATCATTGTCTATTGATGACTCTGCACATCTATTTGAAACACATAAGTTTAACAAGTTTGTGATTCCACTCCCTACACACACTCTCTGTTCTATCACTTTTCCGCAGTGCGTACCCTCTGTTGGTCGATTTCTAACAAAACATGCCCACCACTAACACCTTGATGAGCTTCCTGCAACGTCGCGACCCACTTATGATTCTGAACACATTGATGAACCACCTCATTTATCGCTATCTGGTGCATCTAACCCCAATCACCAAGACTGCTTTACTACAGATAGTCAAGCATCGTTGTTGGTCCTTGGTCATCTCTTCATGGAAATCACCTTCACTCAAGAACTTGGGCATACCAATCCAAATTAGAACAGATCCACATCCTGTAACTGATTAGATACTCTTTCGATGTGGATGCGGGGAAAAAATTTCAGCCACAGCATGCTCATGGCCTGGAGTATACTTTATTCAAAAATCAAATCCTTGAAGTAACAACATCCACCAAGTAAACTTACAATTTAAGACAAGCTTATTGATAAGTACAAGAGGGCTTGATGATCCACATGAGACTAGAAGAAATTACCCACAAGACAGTGCCACAACTTATACACCATACCCAAGGCATGCGATTCCATCATCGAGTAGTTTCTTTTTGGGAGAAAGAAAGAAAGAGCACTGCCGATGGCAATATCCTGTGCATCCACGTGGACATGGAATTCCTCTAACCAATTCAACCACCTTAACACCGGAGCCATGAACACCATTCCTTTGAGATTCTCAAACGCCAAGGTACAATCACGAGTCCAGTCAAAGAAACAATCCTTCTGGGTTAGGTAGTACAACAAATGAACCACATCTGCTATATAGTAGAGGAACCGGCTATGCCATCTCACCAGCTCCAAGAACTTGCAAAGTTCCTTCAAATTATGGAGTTGTCGGAGGTCTAAATGACTTCAATCTTCTTCTCATCTACTACAATGGCCCAAACTTCACCACAAAAGCACAATCTACTTGATTTAAGCTCAAATTGGGTCACTTGGTTGTATATTGAGGTGGAGCTTCTATTTCAGCTTGTTTTGTCAACATCTATACAGATCTATAATGTCTCTTCATTCTAAGTGTGGCCTATTCTTGGTTTTAAGATTGCTTCCGTTGTTGAACTTATGGAGGCTTCACAAGGAAATGTATATAGTGAAGCATGGCATTTAAGCGACTACAGACAAACTCTCTGGAGATAGATTCTTGAGGCACTCACTTTTAGATTTGACTTAAAAAGGATGAGTGGCTCCACAGTCCAAAGAATGTAAAGAAGGGCTCTCCAACTCATAGCAATCATTATCTTCAATTGCCTCCTTTCACTAGGACAGCTTAGTAACTTTACTGTCTAGAGACAATCGAGCATTGGTCCAAATTCAAATAGTCTCTACACACACACTTTTTTTATCAGTTTTTACAAGGCAATAGTTTGAAAATGGATATACCTAGATGAATCCAAGAACATTCCCAAACTCATCCTCTAAAAACACAACATAGTGCACTTTCAATCTCATGATAGTCACTCACAAGGTTGAAAACCATAAACTCCATCATGCATAGCAGGGACTAGCTACTATGACATCCCCACTGACATCATCAGCGCCCAACAGTGGGTGTAGACCATAGTATAAAGATATGCTCACACATACAAATCCACACACCCACACATACTTGAGCATCCATTTATACAAAGTCTTCGTACTAAGTTTCTGTCGGCACTCCGGAGGTGAAGGGCACATGATGAAGGCTAGCACTAAAGGAGAAGGCTAATCAAAAGGTAGTCCAAAATCTCTTCATTCAAGCTACAGCTGCTTGTGAAGTCTAAACATTTTCATTTTAGTCTCTCCCCAATAGTTTGAAAATGGATGATGTTTTGTTGGAGTCTCCTGCAACTGATATGTAAATTTTTACTTGGAGAAATACATGTTCCCAGAACATCCAAAACATCTATGGACGACGTGCTCAACAGAGCAAGAGCTGCTGAGCTCCTTGTGCCTGCTGCCCTCCATCCTGCACCCCTCTCCCCTCCCTCCCAGCCCTTCCCTTCCCCTCCCTCCTCGTCTCCCTGCCAGCCCCTCCTCCCGGGCTGCTGCCCCCTCCTCCCGCTGCCTCTCCCGCTACACTCCCTCCCTCTCTCCCTCCCTACCCCCGCTACCTCCTCTCCCTACCCCCGCTACCACTCCCTCCCTACCCCGCTCCCTCTCCCTCCCTACCCCGCTCCCTCTCTCCCTATCCGGCTAGCTTCCCCCTCCCTTCTCCGCTGCCTCTCCCTCCCTACCCCGCTCCCCCTCTCCCCCTCCCTTCCCCGCTCCTTTCCTCTCCCTTGCTGCTCACCCCGCCTCTCCCTACCCCTGCTGCCCTTCCCTCCTTACCCCGCTCCCCCTACCCGCCACTACCTCCTACCCTGCTGCCCTCTCCCTAGCATCACAAGAAACGTTTCTAGAAACGTTTTGAGATTTTGACGCACGTTTAAAATTAGTGAATTTTATATATATTATTTTATACATACAAAGGTCTATCAGTTTTCTGAAATCGCAGCTCCTATGTCCGAATTATTGAAAAGCACAGCAGTTTTTTAGTGGCTTCCCGAAATAGAGTATAGTTTCCAACAACTCAAGCAAGCACTCACTACCACACCAGTTATGGCTATTGCTGACCCAAACCTTTCATTTGAGGTTATGACCGACGCATTTGAGGTTATGACCGACACTTCCGACATCGCTACAGGAGCAGTCTTGATGCAAGAAGGCAGAGTTATTGCTTTTGACAGCCATAAACATTCTGATATCCAAACCCGATACCCGGTTTATGATAAGGAGTTTCTTGCCGTTGTACATGCTTATCGCTCTTGGAAACATTATCTCATGGGAGCCGACTCGGTGGTCAAAACAGACCATCACTCTTTAAAGTATATCTTTACTCAGCCAGTCATGAACGCTCGACAAGCACGCTGGGTTGAGTTTCTGGCCAACTTTCACATGACCATTGAGTACATTCCAAGACTACGCAATGTAGTTGCAGATGCTCTCAGCAGGTTAACTCTAGCATCAGCTATGGTAATCTCTACATTATCTGTGGATGTTCCGAATTCATTCAAAGGAAAGTATTTCAATGATAAAGACTTCGGCACAGCAGTACAAGTTCTTTCAAAAGATCAACCTTCGACTTCCGAACAGAAGATTTTCTCATCCTATTCTTATACGGACGACCTTCTGTATTATCAAGATCGCGTCTATGTACCACATGACAAGGATGTTCGACGTCTTTTGTTAAAAGAGCATTATGTAGTTCCTTATGCTGCCCATCCAGGCATCAACAAGACTTATAGCTTACTCAATGCAACATACTACTGGCCTCAGATGAAAAGCGACGTCATCAAAATGGTTACATCTTGCTTATCTTGTCAACAAATGAAAGCAAGCCGACGACTTCCAACAGGACTTCTTCAGCCTCTTCCAGTTCCAACTGAAAGGTGGGAAAGTATTTCCATGGATTTCATTACAACACTACCACGATCCTCCTAAGGTAACACTCAGATTATGGTAATTGTTGATCGATTGTCCAAAATGGCACACTTTGTTGCTTGCAAAAGCAGTGCACAGGCTCCGGACATAGCCAAACTCTTCATACAACACATCTTCCGACACCATGGATTGCCCAAGAATATCATATCCAACAGAGATCCTAAGTTTACCAGTCACTTTTGGATTTCACTGTTCGAATCTTTGGGTACAACTCTACTGTTCAGTTCAGCCTACCACCCAGAATCAGATGACCAGAGTGAAAGAGTCAACCAAGTTCTGGAAGAAATGCTTCGACATTATATTCAGTCACGCCTAGCAGCTTGGGAAGAGTATCTACCACTCCTTGAGTTTGCTTATAATAATTCTTTCCATAGTGCCATCAGCATGACTCCATTCCAAGCAGCTTATGGACACACTCCGATTGTACCAACGAATTTTGTACTTCAACATTGAGTGGCCCTGGCTGATCAACTGGTTCAAGAGATGCAAGACATTCTACTCCAAGTCAGGGATCATATGCGAAAAGCGCAAGAGCGGTATCAACGGTCTGCCAACAAACATAGACGTCACCTGGAATTTGACACTGGTGACATGGTGCTATTATTTGTAGCCCCACATCGCTATAAGACGGTTAATTCTGTGTTTCCTAAGTTGCGACCAAGATACTATGGACCTTTCCGGATCGTCAAGAAAAATTCACCTTTAAGTTACAAATTGGAATTACCACCATCATGGGGTAAAATCCATCCGACATTTTATGTTTCTTGGCTAAAGACGTACATTCTAGGCGATGAATCAGTTCCTCCTACAGGTGATTATGTCCCAGAAATCGAAGACGATTATGTTCTCCTTATTCCTGAGCGTATTCTGGACCATCAACAGCGAGAGACTCGACATCGACTTATCACGGAATTCCTTGTTCTTTGGCGAGATCTGAACGACTCCGACGCTACTTAGCAATCTGATGAAGACTTACAGCAGTACCCTGACATTTTACAGCAGTATTTTCAGAATTTATAGTGATATTTTCTACATCAGTTCATTATCTCCACCAGGGTCTTATTTTGAGTGGGAGGACATGTCACGATCTCTGACGTATTCCTTTCTCTATTTCTAGACTTATGGATGGTTTGATGAATGGACACTTGTGGAAGGGTATGCCCTTTCGACGGGACACTTCCTATGAGGCACAACCCTTCACAAGAGACATTCTATTGAAGAGACATTTCTATTGTAATGTACCCTTTCATCAAGGGTCACACCCTTCACAAGGGGTACACACCTCTTCATGCACATACACTTTGGAGTACACACCTTTTCATGTGTGACTCTTCACTCTCTATATAAGAGAGGCCCAATTGTATGGATGACACAACATCTACCCTACAGACATTCAAGCAATACAATTATTCTTTGTTCTCTGCTATTTCAATTCCTTTATGTTCCTTAGCACATTTCTCAATATAGTAAATCTAGGATTTCTTACAGGTTTTCCTTGGTGAGCAAAGATGCTCCACGAAAAGTAACCGGACAACTTTACGACCATGATATGATTCCTAGAAAGTTCCATAATAGAGACATGAAACTAGAGATATCATGCTTCCCAAAAATCATTAAGGAAAATAAAATTGCATATAAGCAACCAAAGTAGATTGGAAATAAAGAAGACATGCAGTGGCCAAGTAGCCAACTTCCATTATTCAAACTTCTTTTTTAGCTTTGTGAGCACCTTGTCCATTATCTGAAGGTGAGTCACTGTCCACCCCAAGAGGTAACCAAGATGATGTACCAACTGCATAGGTAAAACAATCTCCCCATGCCATAAGACATTATGCCAATCTCTCACATGTAATGGGAGAAGCGTAGGCTTTTGAAAATTTACCTGCAGACCAGCTGCCAAACCATATAAAGATAAGGCACGCACAAGGCATGAAAGATCCCTCTCAGTATTCTGAGGAGTGAAGAAGGAATCATCAGCATAAGCTTGCGCAATTAGTGGCCTTCTTCGTGTAGTTGTAACCCATGCACAGCAGCGGTAGCAACCAGGACTGGCAATCCCGCAACCCACTGACCAGCTTCTCGGGGTGATCAAGCTTCAAATAGATCTCAGACTAAACAAGAGACCACCATACAGGAAGAAAATCCACACACTACCCCTTTGATTACACCCTCTGTGACTGAGTGCCCAGTCACTGCCTGAATGACCGGGGGGGCTTTCAACAATAACAAGCTTCCAAAACCACCAAATGCAATCAACATAAAAGGGATAGCGACAGGAGAACTCAAACCAGCTTTAACTGACTTCAATCCAGCTCCGAAACACCTCCAGAAGCAACAGATCCAATGTGGAAACTAGCAGGAGGAACTGGCAGCTAGGAGAGGGGAAGGAAGAGAGAGATAATGGGCTGGAAATCAGAGAGAGGGAAAGAGCAAAAGGATCACGGACAGCCAGCAAAAGGGATGTCCGCCTTGGATTCCGTGCAACAGCCCGTACACAAAATCATTAATGCTTCTGTACAACCGTACAAAAGCCTTGGAGAAAGAGCCTTAGAGAGAGAGAACCTCGAGATGCGTACGGAAAGAGAGAGGAGCCAACAATGTTCGAAAAACCCCGTACCTTCATCAAAACCAAGGTGGAAGGGGAGCAAGAGGGTAGGTGTGCATGAGGGGCTGCCATGTGGCCCCCTCATTAATGCTCCAACCCACACAAACCAATGAAACATTCGTTTTCCCCTCACACTTAAGTCCTAACCCTTCTAACCAATGAAACATTGGTTTCTTTGGGCCTAACTTTAAGACCCCTCTAAACATTGCCTTGCCCCTCGCAAGTAGGCCTAGTGTGTGCACCTAGGGACTTCTGGGAAGTGTCGCTTCCCCTAGGCTAGTCCACTAAGCCAAAGTTAGTCACGGTTCATAACTTCACGTCCTCGTGACATATACCTTTGTAAGACTAGAATAAGTCCAATCATACAAATTTAGAAATTTTGTTGTTCTAAAGATAAGATTAGCTGTTGGGGCTTCTGCACCCGCGTAAGATAAAACGATGTAGTTAAACAGCTGATCACCACTTGGACGAAAATTCAAAGAATTTGCATGTCCGCTAAGGTGATAGAAAAATATACCTTTGTAAGACTAGAATAAGTCCAATCATACAAATTTAGAAATTTTGTTGTTCTAAAGATAAGATTAGTTGTTGGGGCTTCTGCACCCGCGTAAGATAAAACGATGTAGTTGAACAGCTGATCACCACTTGGACGAAAATTCAAAGAATTTGCATGTCCGCTAAGGTGATAGAAAAATATACCTTTGTAAGACTAGAATAAGTCCAATCATACAAATTTAGAAATTTTGTTGTTCTAAAGATAAGATTAGCTGTTGGGGCTTCTGCACCCGCGTAAGATAAAACGATGTAGTTGAACAGCTGATCACCACTTGGACGAAAATTCAAAGAATTTGCATGTCCGCTAAGGTGATAGAAAAATATACCTTTGTAAGACTAGAATAAGTCCAATCATACAAATTTAGAAATTTTCTTGTTCTAAAGATAAGATTAGCTGTTGGGGCTTCTGCACCCGCGTAAGATAAAACGATGTAGTTGAATAGCTGATCACCACTTGGACGAAAATTCAAAGAATTTGCATGTCCGCTAAGGTGATAGAAAAATATATACCTTTGTAAGACTAGAATAAGTCCAATCATACAAATTTAGAAATTTTGTTGTTCTAAAGATAAGATTAGCTGTTGGGGCTTCTGCACCCGCGTAAGATAAAACGATGTAGTTGAACAGCTGATCACCACTTGGACGAAAATTCAAAGAATTTGCATGTCCGCTAAGGTGATAGAAAAATATACCTTTGTAAGACTAGAATAAGTCCAATCATACAAATTTAGAAATTTTGTTGTTCTAAAGATAAGATTAGCTGTTGGGGCTTCTGCACCCGCGTAAGATAAAACGATGTAGTTGAACAGCTGATCACCACTTGGACGAAAATTCAAAGAATTTGCATGTCCACTAAGGTGATAGAAAAATATACCTTTGTAAGACTAGAATAAGTCTAATCATACAAATTTAGAAATTTTGTTGTTCTAAAGATAAGATTAGCTGTTGGGGCTTCTGCACCCGCGTAAGATAAAACGATGTAGTTGAACAGCTGATCACCACTTGGATGAAAATTCAAAGAATTTGCATGTCCTCATGACATACCCTCCTCTTGAAACAGAAAACTATCAAGTTTGCTGCTATAAATATAAATATAATTGATGATATGGTCTAGGAGAGCACGCGAGTCCATCCATATATCAATGCATCATCCGTGTGGAGTGACTAGTACACTCATCATAAAAGTCCTGTAGCAGATGTATTGTCAGCAAACAATACCTCGGGTGAGACATACAGTGTCACTAAGCGACTTCTACATACCATGAGCCTGTCTGTTGACAAGGGAGTGGAGGAACTACCCCCCTCTTGAGCATCAGGCAATGCTCCAAACCTATGCTCTGCTGAGCCTGAAGGAGCTACAACCGAAGTCAGGTCAAAGCACAACAACTGAGTGGACTACACCACTCTGAGTGAAATCTCCTAGTTCACCAACCTCCAATAACTTCAACCACTCACATGTGGCAATAACAGATCCTAGGAACATATATCCCGATACTCGATATCCTTTCAGACTTGCATTACCGCAAGCTGAATCGGTTCAGCCAATCTATGCTAGACTTGGATCCTTGCCTCATGGTTCGAATCAAATGCCAGCTGGCATGTACTAAATGGATTTACTGCTCGAGCCATGCCGAGCAACAAGAGCATCCAAAACAGGCATGTGATACAAGGATGCAATGCTCTAGCCATGCCGGGCAACAAGAGCAATCCAAAACTGGCAAGGAATACTTATTCTGCAATGCCTAGTAAGAGGAGACTCCATCTTCTGACAGATACAAAAAATAATAAAACTAGCAGGGAAGAACCATCCTGCAAATTACAATGCAAAAGTAGCAGGGAATAAACATCCTGCAAATAACAATGCAGCCTAGAAAGAGGAGACTCTCCAATTTCTGGCTGTTACAATTATTCATACCAAAATTACCGCTCTTTACCAAAGGAAAACAAATCTCCTAACGCGTGTGGCTGTCCTTTTTCGCTTCTTGTGCTCCATAGGTTGTTTCCGTTTATGATTGGGGACAATTTTTTGCGTGATGGCCCTCCTCTTTGCAAAGGAAACACTTCCTAGCTTCAAATAGGGCTTGCCATTCCTCAGGAGACAATCTCTCTCTGGTACTGGGCTTACTATCAGGACGCGGGTCCACATCAAACTTGACTTTGGTCGTCTTGGCAAATTTCCTTTTCGTGAAACAGTCATCCTGCTGCTTACCTTTGAACCTTGGAGTCATCCCTTGCATGAGAGCATAGGCTGTAGTAGCATTCTCAATCAGCTGAGACATGTTCGAGACCTTTGTCTTGGTGCAATAGTCACGAAGTTCCTTTGGCAGCCCACAACAATACTTTTCTACCTACTCAGACAATGACACAATCTTATACGAACTAACAGGCAATAAGGCCTCCCATTATTTTTTATTATACTCCTCCAGGTTCTTCCAGTTTGCAGCATCCAGCTTATGCCATGCTGTCATTATATCCACTTCAAAAGTGCTGGTGAGCCAAGCAGATGAGAAAACTTGCTTGAACTCAACCCAAGTGTTAGGGGCTTTACCCTGCAAAAGCAAATTGGTCCACCATTGGAGTGTGTTACCTTCAAGAAGGTGGTTGCCTTTCGAACTTTAGAAGACTCTGTGAAATGATGACCGCAGAAGGCAGCATCAAACTGTTGCACAAATGTCAGAGCCTTCAATCTGTCCTGCATCCCATTTAAGGTTTCAAACTTCACAACTGCCCCTCCCTCCTTATAATCTTTCAGCTTACCTTTGGGAGTAAGATTATCATAAACGGGGGGCTGTAAATATGGTGGAAGCATCGTGGATCCCATGGTCTGTGCCATATTGCATGTGCCCATGGTGGGGTTGACCATTCCAGATCCCATTCCCTGCATCTGTGGCACACTCCAAGTGCTACTCATCATTCCAAGCATCCATGTCTGCATACCGGGCTGCATCCCTATGTTTGCATACATCATGTTGGCATTTGCCGGGGGCATTCCTCCCTCCATGTGCTGCTGAAAATTCTGCATCCCTGGCTGAAAACTACCCACATAACCGCTTGGCATTCCAGCCCCTTCTATGGGCTGTGCCACCATTGCATGGAAAACTGATCCCCCTCCAAAGTATCCTGGATGCATCATAGGCTGAGGGAGGACTTGCTGTCCTTGATTGATTGATTGAAGATTATTGGCATGACCCGCTACAGGGGTGACTGTAGGCATCTCTGGTGGTTGTCCACTGAAAGATACATGCCTGTGAGTCTTCTTATGCTTCGTCTACTTCTTATCAGCTGTCTCTTTGCTATCAGGGGGAGCATTACTACCAGAAGAAGCTTGCATAATCTCCATGAAAGTCTGTTGCAACTATGGCAAAGCTCCCACTGCACTTTGCATTCGCAACTAAAAGGCCATTGGTATCAAGCTGCTCCGCTTCATCTATCTCATCCTGCGAATCATCAATGGCATGCTCAGAAGAAACATGCTGCCCCTCATCATTCTGTCATTCTTCACCCTCACTGGTGTTGTGCTCCTCCTCAAAGCTATCTGCTTCCTGCTCGAAAATAATGAATGATCTTTCGCGGTGTGACATGATTGTTGATAATATGGCTGAAACAAAAATGCAATGGGGCTTTCTTCACCCAACACTCCCAGGGCTCACCTCTATAGGAAGATGGTGACTGTCCCGGCAACGAAACCACTGTAACCGGCCTTGAGTCTCCTGAAGGGCAGTAGACCGTAACTGATTGTTAATCCTTTAGAGATAAGACAGCTCGATAGATGCAGATCCGGGATATCTTCACAGCACATCGGAGAGCTCATTGCATATTCATTACTCACAGCCACATTGCATCATTTACAAGATTTCTACATACAACAAGGGCTCACCCTTGTGCTCTGCCCCACGACCAATTCCACTGTCCAAGCCAAACCTTGGCTATAACCTGCATTCCATCCTAATGCACACACTAGTACCCAAGTGCCAAGGCAAGGTTAAGGCATTTACCATTGCCCATGACTAACTCTAAAGGTGTCCCAAGCATTCCACAAAGCATCCAACTTACTCAACCAGGACTGGCAATCCCGCAACCCACTGACCAGCTGCTCAGGGTGATCAAGCTTCAAACAGATCTCAGACTGAACAAGAGACCACCATACAGGAAGAAAATCCACACACTGCCCCTTTGATTACACCCTCTGTGACTGGGTGCCCAATCACTGCCTGAATGACCGGGAGGGGCTTTCAACAATAACAAGCTTCCAAAATCACCAAATGCAATCAACATAAAAGGGATAGCGACAGGAGAACTCAAACCAGCTTCAACTGACTTCAATCCAGCTCCGGAACACCTCCAGAGCAACAGATCCAGTGTGGAGACTAGCAGGAGGAACTGGCATCTACGAGAACGGAAGGAAGAGAGAGATGACGGGCTGCAAATCAGAGAGACAAAAAGAGCAGGAGGATCACAAGCAGGTGAAGGAGGAAGACATCAACACGGCCTGCAAGATCCGCCTAGGGAAGCGTGCACATCGAACGATATGCAAAAAAAATCCATCCAATAGTCTCGCAATCAACGCCAAACTACCATGAGAAGCGTGCAATCAACTGTACAAACATCCTAGGGATGCGTGCCTCTTTCGTACAACCAACAAAAGCATGTCCGCCTTGGATTCTGTGCACCAACCCGTACAAGCAATCAATAATGCTTTCGTCCAGCCGTACAGAAACCTTGGAGAGAGAGAGAGAGAGAGAGAGAGGCATACAAAAAGAGAGAGGAGCCAACAACGTTCAAAAAACCCCGTACCTTCATCAAAACCAAGGTGGAAGGGGAGCAAGAGGGTAGGTGTGCATGAGGGGCTGCCACGTGGCCCCCTCATTAATGCTCTACCCCACACAAACCAATGAAACAGTGGTTTGCCCCTCACACTTAAGTCCTAACCCTTCTAACCAATGAAACATTCGTTTCCTGAGGCCTAACTTTAAGACCCCTCTAAACCTTGCCTTTCCCCTAGCAAGTAGGCCTAGTGTGTGCACCTAGGAACTTCTGGGAAGTGTCGCTTCCCCTAGGCTTACTCCCCTAAGTCAAAGTTAGTCACGTTTCATAACTTCACGTCCCCGTGATGACAAACACACACCTATGCACACCTTTCCAAACATGTCTAGTTCTGAGCTTGCCTAGCCATGATAGTGCTTGGTCAATGTGGGGAGAGAGTTGATTGGTAGGTTCTTCAAAGAGAGTAGCTCAAGGTAGCACTCAACGCACGAAAAGGTGGCAGCTCTCATCATGCATCTAGACCAAGAAAATGGCCCAAGAAAACTTAACAAAATCACTAGCTAGAGAAGCTGCAAACTCGACATCTGTTACACTGCGCTTTGCAATGGCAGAGGAGGAGCAATTACAAGCAACAAAAGTTTTAGAGATGTCCAACTCTTGGCAAAGATTTGCGGTAACAGTAGTGTGAAATTTGGGAGAGAGAATGCAAGGGTGAGAGCAAGAGTGAGCTGAACGTCTTAATAGAAGTAGAAACAACAAGAAAGACTAGGGTTTTGCCTAAGTGACAAAAACCTTATCCTATCCTCTAACCGTAGTTAGGGATTGAACTGTGGTTAGGTAAAAAAACCTCAATGAGGGAAAAGTACCCCTAACCTACTTATTACATTACATTGGCCACTACCTAGAATATACCAATAATTGTAACACCCCCCTGCAGTGCCAATGTGGTGTACAAGGAAGTGATCGATCACCAAAAGGAGCTAAGTTGAGAGCACTGCGAAATGCCTCAAACTTCTCACGTGGAAGTGCTTTGGTGAAGATGTCTGCAACATTATCACGTGTTAACACATAGATCATACTGATCTCCCCTGCATGTAACTTCTATCTTACATAATGATAATGAACCTCAATGTGCTTTGTGCGAGCATGAAATCCAGGATTCTTTGCCACAGCTATAGCACTCTAACTATCAATGAGAATTGGAGAAGAACCTTCCGATAAGAGATGAAGATCAGCAAACAAACGACGCAGCCAAACACGTTCAATTGTTGCTGTGAAAGCTGCCTTGTACTCAGCTTCACATGAGGAAGTAGCCACTGAAGGTTGTTTCTTGCTCAGCCAAGAAATGCAAAATTTGCCCAAAAAGAAACAATTATCACTAGTGGACTGCCTAGTCTCATAGTCTCCAGCACAATCTGAGTCACTCTAAGCATGCATCTGCAAGTCACCACCCTGGGAAACATCAAGCCATAAGACTTTGTGCCTTGCAAATAACGGAAGATGCGTTTTACAGCCTGACAATGTGTTGTCTTTGGGCTGTGCATATACATGCTCGCCTGAGATACTGCATACTGAATATTGGGACTTGTATTGCACAAATAAATGAGGCATCCAACAAACTGACTGTAAAGTGTGACATCCATTGATTCACCTACATCATACATAGTAAAGCTTCAGGCCCGGCTCCATGGGAGTGGCTATAGAATTACAATCTTGCATGTTGAACCTATCCAATAGCTTTTGCACATACTTGGATTACTTGGATTGAAACATAATGATGCCACGCTTGTCTTATATGCACTAGATTCACACGCCCAAATCTGTCATGTCAAAGTCAGCTTTCAACTCAGCTTTGACATCTGCAATTATTTCCTCATTTGACCCTGTGAGCAGCATGTCATCTACATAAGGAATAATGACCAAAATATCCCCCCCATCCTTCTTGATGTAGAGGGTGCTTTTCGTGGGGCTATTATCTAACCCCTTACTTACCAGGAATGCATCAATCTTGGCATACCATGCACGTGGGGCTTGTTTCAACCCATATAAATCTTTATTCAGCTTGCAAACTTGAAGTGCATTACCAAAAAGTTCAAATGCAGGAGGTTATTTGACATAAACCTCTTCCTACAAGTCCCCATTAAGGAAAGCTGTTTTTATGTCCAACTGATTGACATTCCAAACAAAATTTGCAACCATGGCAATAACTGATCTTATGGTGGTCATCCGGGATGTAGAAGCAAAAGTCTCCTCACCTTTCTTCTGTGCATAACCTTTGGCAACCAACTGTGCCTTGTACCTATCAATGGATTCATCTGGCTTCCTTTTCACTTTGAAGAACCATTTGGTACCAATGGCATGTTTCCTTGGTGGCAAATCCACAACATCCCAAGTCTGATTTTTCTCAATGGACTGCAATTCATTGTGCATGGCATGAATCCAATGCACATTATCCTTGGCTTCTTCAAAAGAGTCAGGTTTGTCTCAACAAAAAGAGCCCCCCCTGCATGTCTTACTGCACTACGAGTCATGCTAACCTTTCTTCTGTGCATAACCTTTGGCAACCAACTGTGCCTTGTACCTATCAATGGATTCATCTGGCTTCCTTTTCACTTTGAAGAACCATTTGGTACCAATGGCATGTTTCCTTGGTGGCAAATCCACAACATCCCAAGTCTGATTTTTCTCAATGGACTGCAATTCATTGTGCATGGCATGAATCCAATGCACATTATCCTTGGCTTCTTCAAAAGAGTTAGGTTCTTCTTCATCAAGAAGAGTACCTGCATAAGCTGTCTCAACAAAAAGAGCCCCCCCTGCATGCCTTACTGCACTACGAGTCATGCTAGGAAAAGGTGCCTCAACCCTACTCCCCCTAAGAGTCTGTAGCAACCAATTCGGAACTGTTTTGGCTACATGTATCTCTTGACCCTCCTGCCCGACAACTTCATCCACACGCTTTGGAGGTACAAAATCAGCATGTGGCTGAATAGGGGCATGTGCATCAAGAGGAGGTTGCTGTAAATTCTGATTTTCAGAATGAGCCTAGCTGGGGAATCAAAAGCTATAGGAAGCATCCCCTCAAAAACATCATCTGAAGAAGCTGGAATAGTAAATTCAGCATGTGTATGTGCTGAATTCTCTGAAAAAATAACATCCCTGCTCATAAAAATCTTGCGAGTAGCAGGATTGTAGAGACGATATCCTTTGCTTTGTGCACTATACCCAACAAAAAAACACTTAAGTGCCTTATCTGACAACTTATGTCGAAACTCCACAGGCACGTGGGCATATGCAACACAACCAAAAACTTTGAAGTGATCCACTGAAGGCTTTCTCCCATGCCAAGCCTCATAGGGAGTGATTGTCTTCAAAGCCTTTGTGGGAGCCCGATTCAAAACATAATTGACACACATGAGACCTTCGAGCCAAAACCTATGAGGCAACTTCTTACTAGTAAGCATGCATCTATCCATCTCCATGAGAGTGCAATTTTTGCTCTCAGCTGTGCCATTTTGCTGAGGTGTAAGCTGATGCGTGATGCCTTTCTCCTTTAAAAATGCCTCAAATTCATGAGACATGTACTCCCCCCCTTTGTCATTGCTAAGTGTCTGCACCTTGAGTCCTGTCTCATTTTCAACCATAGCCACAAAGTGTTTGAAAAGCACAAACACTTCTGATTTTTTCTTTAGACCATAGACCCAAGTATAATTGGTGAAGTCATCTATGAATGTAACATAATAGAGATAACCACCAAAAGCACGTGTCCTCATGGGACTGCAGACATCACTGTGTATGAGCTGTAATTTACGAGTAGCTCTTACTGCACTATCCTTCTCTATGCATCTTGCCAAGGATGCATCCCTCGCATGAGGATGAGGTGACTCCAAAGGAGGCAATGCATCAACCATAGCATGCTTCTAAAGTGTCATCAAGCTGCCATAGCTCATGTGCCCATATCTGGCATGCCATAACTCCGCATTCTGCATCGCAGCAATGGGAGTGCTCACTAAAAGTGCAAGATCGGATCTTTTCTCATAAATGTCAAGCTGAAAAAGACCCCGATACAAAGTGCCAAACAACATCAAAGCATAGTCATTCTCTTTGTCTCGGACTAGACACTTAGCATCATCAAATATAACCTAAAATCCTCCTCGATTGAGAGAGGACACTGAAAACAAATTCTTCTTTATACCTGGCACATAAACAACAGCTGTAATTCTGAAATTTGTGCCATCCGTGGATGTGAGTATGATGTCCCCCACTCCACATACTGAATAAGAAGAATTGTTTGCACATGTGACCACCTTTTTAGCGGGTGGTGCATGCAAAGATGCAAAAAGGCTCTTCCTAGAAGTGATGTGCTTAAAAGCACCACTATCAAAATACCAAGTGTGCAGTGTCTCATTGACACTGAAAGAGCATACATCCTTTGAAGGGTCATAGCTACAAGTCAAGAAAGCATACAAGTCATCCTCAAGAATGGCTGTAGTATCTAAACTAGCCACAGGAAGATCTGAAATGCAAGATAAAAACGCATAGTGCTCTTTCACAAAGTTGGCTGTAACATCCCCTCCATCATGTGCATTAGGAGTTGATGCATCTAAGACATTCATAACCGAATCCCTTTTCTTTTCCTTAACTATTCGCTACTTGCATTCACCTGGCTTCTTAGTGACAAATGCCCTTCCTCTTAGGCTTATCTGCATCACCTTTAGCCTTATAAGAGGGCTGTCCTGAATCAGCTTTATGCTGATTTGTGTGGACTGATTTGCATGTTGCTTTTGCTGCCTTTTTCCTTTGGGCTTGAACTTAGAAAGCATGGCATGCTTGCCAGCCCATGTTGCCATGTTCCTTCTTGTCTGCTCTTCTTGCAATAAGAGTCCTACCAACTCGTGAAAAGAGAGAGGATTGATGCCCCGCCTCAATGACAAATTCAGTGAGGTGTGGAAACCGAGATAAGACTCAAAAAGAGAATTCAAAGTGGTGGTAATCATCTCTGAATCCAAAATAACCTCAGCTATATTCAGCATCTGTTCCCTCAAATCTTGAAGGTTTGCGAGGTGAGCATTCATGGAATCTCCCTCATCCATATGTGTATGAGATAGCTCTCTCTTCAGGAAGGAAGCTCTGGCATCATTTCTTGCTGCAAACATGCTCTCTAAAATCTCCCAAGTTGCCTTCGAGGTCTTGCATGACCGAATGTGAGGAATAATGAACCTCTTCACAAAAAGAGCTTGTGCATCCCTAGAATCCCATCTTTTCTGCTCTGCTATGGGAGCCACTGGAGTAGCAGCTGCTGCTCCAATCACTTGTCATGCATTTTGACCTCTACCCCGGCCTCTAGCTGTAGGAGTGACAAGTGTAGCCACAGTTTCTGGCCGCCTCATCTCCATTACATCCCACGCTTTCATCCCTATCTGCAAGGACGACCCTTTTGTAGTGGTCAGCTGAATCTTGTCCTTTAACCATGCAAGCAATTTGCAAGCCAAGTGTGAGAAACCATCGACGACCCTAAAATGGATTGAGCTTGTACAACAAGGCACACTCTAAGTGGCTCCGAGTGCCCTTAAATCCCTATCTGTTTCCAAAGTTGATTAAATGCTATACTAAACAAGTTCAATTCCAAATTAAACAAGAATCATTCTTTTTCACTAAAAAGAAAATCCAATATCAACACATTTTAAGGCATCACATTAAATTCAACAACCAGCCAAATTCCTTTTGAACTTACAATGGAAAAGATGTCTGGCAAGTGTCTCATTGGGCATATACTCAGCGACTAAGTAGCGTTCATCACCCTCAAAGCAGCAGCCTATGAGATTGCTCATTCTATTGAAACGAACTTGGCCGACACCCCATGCTTCTTCCTGCAAGGACGTCCATTGCATTAGAGTTTGCAAGACTAAAACATTGCAATCGCGATGAGGATACCATGCTAAAAACAATTACTATGCTGACCGATATTGATTAATCATATACACTGGACCAGTATTAATTAATCATATACACTGAACCAGTATTAATTAATCATATACAATAGACCAGTATTGATTTGATTTAGGACTTGAGAACCTCAATTAAGGCGAATGATCTAGGTACAAACTGAGACCTTAAACGAAAATCTCCACAGAGAAATAACATGGTGATTTTGTTAAGGAATATCACGGTCTCCTCAACTAGAAGTAACCAAAGGTGTACACACTTTGGCTAAAGGACACAACCATATATATACTTTTGCAAGACTAAAATATATCCACTCGTACAAATTTTGATTTTTTGTTGATCTAAAGTCCAAAATTCTACAAAGAAAATAAAGAGAAAACGAAAGAGAAGAAGATAACAAAATTTTTTGAAAAACAAAAGCGAGACATACTTAGCAAGCAAAGAAACACTTATGTCGTCATCAGTGCCCAAGCATAAGCAACTATACAAAGACCTACGGAGTCTCTTGGCCAAACCCAGTGCTTACTAAAATACGTCAAATAAACAAAAGGCAAAGCATAGTGAGCTCATAGGTTTGAAGGAGAATAGGAGACTCTTTTTCTTGAATTCTCCAAGAGGAATTTAAAAAATTTACAATAGGCATCACTCCTACAGAGTCATATAAAATCCAACTTGAGCGCGAGGGGACATCAGTCTCCTTTAATAAGTCCCTCCAAAGTTCATGGACGCTAGGAAACATGGCTTTGAAACAGTAGCTTAGCCATTTAGAGACATCTGTCAAAGTAGTCTCATAAGCAGCAATAAATCTTGGCTTTTTTGGAGTGTTGTGAAAATTCCACGAAGCACAAAGAAAAGGGATACTTGGATTGCAAACCAACCTTGAAGACTTGCAAAAACTCTGGTATTTTGAGATCAAATTCTTTTGAGAAACTAAGGCACTGGAGTAGTTCACTTTTCTCAAAATACATTCTAAGTAAAACTTTTTGCAAATAAAAACAAAGTATTGGAACATTTGTCCATATAAAATATGACAAATTTCCATGGAATTTTCGAAGAAGAGTTTCATCTTCTTTAGAAAGATGGTTACTTTGCTTTGAGTAAATAACTGAACCATACCTTAATTAGGCTCGATTATTGATTATAACAAAGGGAACCTTATATACTGTCATAAGACTAGGACATATACAATCTTACAAATTAAATTTTTTTAGAACAAGAAACGATTATAACAAGGGAACCTTGACTAAATCCTTCCACCGTAAAGGCATAGGCAAGATAGAGGAACTCAAGGATAGAGGTTGGTCGATTTGTGCAATACGACTGTAATTAGTGCCTAGCTGGGGAACAAAAGCCCCAAATTTGATGGCATGAAAACTCCAAATGCAAGCAAGAAAAGAATTAATCCTTACCAGGGATTAACCACGAGTGGACAGCAAATATCATAAGTGAACTAAACTGGTTTCCAAGTGAAAAGACCTCGGGATTTAAAGCAGCACAGGGCGGGCCTGTACTTGCAAATTTCAAGCTTATATCAGGTCTGCAACACAGGTTTCAAAATTCAGTTGCAACTGAGGTCGACCAAAGCTGGAGCTAACTTGTTCAGTGAAAATGGTAAAATTTTGTAGACTGTTTGAGCAGAAACAAGTGTTTCCTGGACAGCTCATACAAAATCTGAGGCAGAGGGTTCACCAAAATCAGAAGAGCAACCAAAAACTGCTCCAAATCTGGCAACCAGGCCTGTTTTAGTGGAGGCCAGTAGCAAATCTGATGACAGCAGCCGAAATCAGGGGATCTCCTCCAAAAGATGGAGGCCAGGGGCAGAATAGGAACATCGAGGCTCAGAAACCTTCAAGAACTGGTCGGCAAGTTACAGAACAGCTCCAAGAGCTTGAAAACCAGACAAAAAACACCAAAAACAGGTGCAGCTGTTAAAAACAGGTACAGCAAGGTCGAATTTCACAAGAACAGGCCACTATTAGATGGGGACTTCTCTTTGAGGGTAAGCCACCCATCCCCATCATAGATCCAGGGTTCTAGCACACATATGCGATATTACATCTCTGCCTAGGCCCACCACATCCATCGTATTCACAGCACAGAGGCGAGTTGCACTGCGCCAGCTTCACAACCAGAGAGCCCAGGACCATGAGGGTTTGCAGACTGCGCACTTTGCACATAGGCATGAGGTTTTGGCTGCAATCTTGGCACAGATGTTCAACCATGCAGTATGCCACAGCTGCCCCCCTGATTGGAGTACCGCCACCATTGTGCCGATACACAAAGCAGGGGACCCCATGGACACAAGGACTACCGCACCCTCATGATTGGCCACACGCTAGCCAAGATCTATGAATAGGTGAGAGAGAGAGTGTGTGTGTGTGTCACATGCACCCCTACACTTGGGTGCAAGGTGACACACTGGCTACATCGACAAGTGCATTATAGTTCCCAGATAGGAGATTTTGTCGTATGCTGTGACCCCTTTGTGAGCCCTTGTCCAAGGAGAGTCAGGCACAAGCTACATAGGTCAGTCTCTCAGCCTTAGGTCAAGTCAGTAAGTCAGTTCTTGTTCACTAGTACCCACTGGAGAACAGTAGGTTAAGTGTTTCCATCTTATAGTTTAGGTCTTAGCCTAGGTTAGGAGTCCCTTTAGGGTCCCCAAAGGCTGGACAGGTAAGAAGGGAAGGCAGCCTGCAAAGGCTGCCCAAAAACTCCCCTGGCAAATGAGCCAGGGAGGGCTTTTTATAGGCTGGTTGTAGGCCAACCAGTCTGTAAAACAGACCGACTCAGTTGGCTGTTTACAGACTGGGTTGGCTCAGTCCAGCCCTATAAAAGGGCCCCTTGGCTGCCCTCTTTCCTCATTCAGTACTCCTGCCTTCAGCTCTCCTACAAGCTCCACTCCAGCCTCCTTGTGCAGCCCCTGAGATCCTCAGTTCTGGCGCTGCTCTAGCCTCAGTCCCTTGGCCATCAGTTCAGCCTGATCTGAAGGTGTCCACGCAGCACAACAGTCGGAGTTTTGGACCAGCAAACGGAGAGAGGTTTGGACACTGTCTCCTCAGCTTTTCTCAGTTTTCTTTACAGGCTACACAGCCTACTTCTTAGCTCTAGTTTCTCAGTCATATCTCAACTCTTTCTCAGTATCTATTACTCTCAGCTATCACTCTCTCACTCACGCAGTAACCCTGCATTTCCGGTAGACAACACAAGCCTCTCCCTTGCCTTGCAGAAGTGTCCTACATCGTCAGTGTGGACAGCATCAAGGTCTCGGTACTAGTCGGCGTTGCCTCTCAGGTCTTTGGGTCTGCTATACGTGTGCATAGTGAGCTCTTTAGAAGCGCGTTCCGTGCTCTCTCGAAGAGTGTTCTTTGTATTTCTCAGTTCTCCAAGTATAAAGCAAATTCTCCCCTGATTGGGGGAGGGGGCCCTTAGTGGGTACAGGGACCCAATCAGTTGTCGACTCTACTCTCTCTCTACCCTCATCTCCTTTCTCTCTCTATGGTAAACAACGCTCACTATACGTGTGCATAGTGAGCTCTTTAGAAGCACATTCTGTGCTCTCTCGAAGAGTGTTCTTTGTATTTCTCAGCTCTCCAAGCATAAAGCAAATTCTCCTCTGATTGGGGAAGGGGGCCCTCAGTAGGTACAAGGACCCAATCGGTTGTCAACTCTACTCTCTCTCTACCCTCATCTCCTTTCTCTCTCTATGGTAAACAACGCTCATTCCTCGCTAAAGGTTTAAAGAAGGTCTTGCTGTGAATTACACGATCAGCTTACCGTTGCATGTTACAGAGAGAGAGACAGACAGACAGACAGAGAGACAGAGAACAGCTCTTACACAGAGGCACATGGGCACCACAGGCTGGTTTCTGATAGGCAGCATTCCACTCTTGACCATATCTTCACCCTATGGGACATCGTTGAGGAGGCAAGATCGAGATCCCAGAAAGTCTACGCATGCTTTGTAGACTTTTTGGAAGGCCTTTGACACAGCCCCACAAGCCCGCATGATTAAGAGACTCCGGGAGATGCAGATCCCAGGGGATATGTTCTAGGGGGATGAGCCTATATGAGTCAATGAGAGAGAGAGAGCACAAGCCCCTGGAGGCCTGTCAAATTGGATTGAGAGCACGATTAGAATGAAGCAAGGATGCCCCCTCTCACCGACACTCTGGGGGCTCTACATTGATGAGATCCACGATTTCCATCGATCGCCTAGAAGGGGAGCAATCCTTGCTTGCTGTTCTGATGATACTCATACTATCGTACGCAGATGATACTAATACTACTGTACACAGATGACATAGTCCTCATTTTCTCTTCAACAGTAGGCCTCCAGAGACACATAGAAGCCCTAGAGGTGTTTTGCAAAGAGAAACTTGACTGTCAACCTTGGCAAGACCAAGGTTATGATCTTCAACACCTCACGGCTAGTGCTTCACTGACACAGCTTTAGTTACTAGGGCGAGCCAGATGATCATGCAATCATGCACCTATCTAGGGGTAGTCTTCGCGGGCCAAGCATTCACAATGACTCGTGCAATGAAAGCATGGCTCACAGGAGGGCAAGAAGCTCTGGCCCGACTAGAGAGACAATGCTTTTAGGCACAATGCCAAGACCCAATGAAAGGGATGGCTATTTGACAGTTGTGAGGCTGACAGCCATGTATGCAGCGACCTTATGGGAGCGCAATCTATCGACGACCAACTGGCCGAGATTCGAGAGACTACAAGTGACTATGGGGTCCAGCATGTTTCGGAGTAAGCCCCTCAATCCCACATCTAATAGGCAGAGTTCGCTATGACACCACTTCATCTTGATGCCATCGTCCAAACAGTGGCATATCTCCATAGGGACTGAGGTAGGCATTAGAGTCTTCAAAACGACTAGCCGAGAGTGGGGTCAACACAGCTTGGTACACACGCACATCAAGATGGTTTGATAGTCAAGGCATACAAATGGACTACCTCCCCCCTTTTTAGTACAGCTTGGATGCCCCATCCCTCTAGATCCCATAAGATGAGATCAACCGTACCCTACAATCAGATCTACTCTAGCTCGATACATCACAGACTTTGGGGTGTGAACCATGAGTTCCCCACCAAGGTTATGTCTACCATGATCACTTCTTGAGGGTATCAAAGGATGGAGTGATTACCATGCCCCAGTATTTGGATATCACACACTGAGGATTGCCATCAGATAGATGCGGGTCTCGTCTCATCAGCTGAGAATTGAGGCAAGAAGAGCCACAGGCAGTGGTGGATCTATAAGCTATGCACATTGACTGAGGTAGAGACAAAGGAGCACTTCCTATGTACTTGCCCTGCCTACTATGCAATCCGAGGACAGAACTCTGTTTCTTTTAAGAGGGACATGAGTTTCGGGCCGCTCTCCCAGTTGATCCACTTCTAGGACCAAGTCCGCGTTGGCCTCTTCTAATGAGCTTCTAATAGAGATGCGGCAGCATAGAGAGACCTTATTGCACCAACTTGAACACCCCTACAAAACAGCAAACAATAGATGAGTCAGCATTAAACCAAAATGGGAAAAGGGGAGAGAGAGAGACAGAGAGAGAGAGAGTCAGAGAGAGAGAGAGAGTCAGAGAAGCACAAGAAGAAAGACAAGGCTCACCAGAAGCAATTAAAACTCGAGGATGTCAACAAACGTTTTAAATGCAACGGACTTGGAGTCAACAGCACAACGGTCCATAAGAATTCCACATTAGTAGCACCTACCTCAGCTATATCAACGGGTCAACATCAGCAGCGTCTACGAGAGGGTTCCATGTCGACCTCTTCCCCCGATAGTACGGAATTGTCACCAGAGGCATCACTCATGTCACCATCATCAGAGGTGACACGCACAGGCCCACTCTACTCATCCTTCGTCTCACCTCTCCCTCTTAGCCAGCCATCCCTCTCGGCTCCAACTAGAGTCACCTCACCACTGCCTCAGTCATCCTCGTACCTCGCTCCGTTTACTCTTTCGCCACCCACTATTCATCCCCACACTTCTGCATTTGTACCACGCCCTTTTCAGTTCCAGATCCCTCGAGGACCCGAGTTCCCACGAGCAGATCCGCCAGTCTTCTGGGAGCCCCTTCTCATAGAGGTACACAATATACGAGCGCAAGAGGTGAAGTTGACTTGCTTCGCATAGGAGCAGGCCCGCTGCACCCAAGAGTAGGCTCATGTTATATAGGAGCAAGCCCATGTCCGTGTTATACAGGAGCAGGCTCGGCTCATCCTGGGGCTCAAATAGGACATCTCGCAGCTCCGAGAGGTCACCGCCTTGCATACAGCCCGGAGGAGTACACCAATGGTAGAGGCACAGATTGCTAGTATGCAATCTGCAATCGAGGAGACATCTAGATGGGTGGATGTGGCCAAGCGTGAACCTGCAAAGGCAACAGTCTCGGCCACTCTCATGGAGCAGCACTAGAGAGCCATTTTGAGCTTGTTATTGTACTATCACCACTTTGTATTGGGTGGCTTATACTCGTTAAAAAGTAGTCCACATATGAAATCCTAAAGATCTTTTGCAAACACGTCTTCTTTATTAAAAGTTTTGCATCGTGATTCTTTTATTCATAGCACTTATGGTTTCTAAGTAATTGAAAAAAAAGTCATAAGAGTGCTCTCACTCAGACTTAACCAATGCATGAGATGATAAACTTCTTATGATTCATAAACTTCCTTTCTTGTATAACCATATACAACATCCCATCACAAGAAAGGAAGGCTCATGAGACTTTCAAACTTGTTATGGTTCATGAAGCTTCCTTTCTTGTATAACCATATACAACATCCCATCACAACAAGGGAAGTCTCATGAGTTAAAAGGAGTTTGATACTCTTTTGTTAAGACTAACACTAAGTGCGAAACATGAGTATACTTCTTATGATTGTTCTTTCGTATGCCCTAGCGGAAAGTAATATGAATTACCTTTCTTTATGGACTGTATGGATTGTCTTGCCATAAATATAATCTCAATGGCTACGTATCAAGGCTGACACCCTTCACGTATCTAGATTAAGATGCAAGGAAAAGATATTGATAACCAATAACTCACGTGTCATGATTTACATAGGTGAAAGTCCACTTTCACAAGGTGAAAGAGTGTTGATACACAAGTGTTAGATACAATGAGCAGATAAAAAAGATACTGATGTCAGGATGGATAGAGTGTGAACCTTATGTCTAGATGGACATGAACTAGTAAAGAATGATTCTTGACTAAGTTCCACCCTTTGCCTCTCTCTCCACGGGCCAAGATGCTAAGTATAATAACCGAAATGTAGAGTGACCCAAGATGGTGGTAAATCCACCTTATAGCTGAGTGTTGCTTAAAGAGGAACTAAGCTGTGCCATCTCAGTTGTAGTCCTAACAAAGGGAAGGTCATATGCATTCTTTTGTAGCGCTCGTACAACTTAGTATCCACCCATTCATACACACCCTTGTAATAGCCCATCCATCCTAAAAGCTCCTTCCATATTGCTTTCTTTCTAGCTAGAATAATGTGAGGGCTGAGCAGACTTGCTCTATCTATTCGAAACTAGCTAGACAGCATTGTGTCTCTTTGTACCTAGGTAATCCAATAATAAAATCCATACTTTCCAATTTGCTAAAAGGTTGTAGGATGGTACTCATAATCAACTTAGTATCCAACATTTACAAGTAGCTTTGTAACTACATTTTGCTTCATCTAATCAAGAGTGTTTTGATCTCTATATTCTGTCCATGACCCTTTCCTAGACAAGACCTTGGAATGAATGCTGTTAAACAATCTTCTTTGTTCATTGAACAATTCCACGAATTCGAACATAAAAGAATTGCCCTTTCATAAGAGCGATGTCTTTTAGTTTCCCAATGTCATGCATTAAAACTATCATAACATTTACAAAGACTGTGCTGGATAGTATCTCATGGACCCTTCCATCTCTCACATATTAGTATAACAAGTAATGGGTATGCCCTTAGACTAATGATGGTAACAATTGTATTGACACTTCGATAACAATAAATCCAAGCGAGGTGTAACACCAATACATAGGTCACACAGGCCACGTATGACGTGTCTCATGTCCCTATGGGACACATCACCAGATGTACTGAGGTCTTAGGCTTTAGTCTCACCCACGATGTCCTAATGTATAACGTTGAAAGTAATGAGTTATGTGGAAAGAGAATCATGCCAAGAACCTTCAGCTTTGGATTCACTTTGGTGAGAATAAAATTGTTTAAAGCATCACTAGAGTTTTGACGAGCCATTATATTGTTTATGTTTTGGATTCTCAATTGCAAACCTTAATCTTAAAAGTTTCATATGTACGTAGCGAACTCAGAGGAGAAATTACTCTCCATTAGGTTTCATATAATTTTGTGAAATAAATCCAACTCAACTCAACACATCATGAAAAATTCCTTCTCGATAACTTTCCTTCATAATTAGCAAGAATATGTGACACGTAGACGGCTTCACTTTTCAGAAGAATACGTATTTGTAGAGGTATTAATGGCCGAAGATAAGTTCTTGCTTCAGTGGACGACGAGGGACAAGTCTCAATAACAACCAGACTCTGCGAGGAAATGCATGTCTTTCTAGACAGAAGTCTTTTTATGCGCAAAAGACTCACTAAGATCGGGCAGATGATCAGGGGTTAAAGTCAAAATGAGGTAGACTCACAGCAAATTGCCTTGGGTCAAGCCAAGCCATCTTCGGAAACCTCTTCACTGCAATCCAACGATCGTTTTCCAAGCGTCCCTTAAAAACCATGTTGGGTGCCCTTTCGCCCCCCTCTGACACAATGTTCTCCTGACTAAAACCATTCGTTGCTGCTCTGAGTTGCTCTAAAGAAAACTCTTTAAATGGCGGCACTGTCTCGGCCTCACTAGGACGCGTGTTATCTGCAACGAACACTGCAAGTTACATCAGAGTTGCCTCGGGATCTCTCTGTGCATAGGCATCAGAGATCAGCGGTACATTAACAAAGTGGAGTGTCGAAATGATTTCACTCCATTACATTTGGACCCTCGAAGTTCACGAAACAAAAACTCAGAGAAAAAGATAATGAAGATAATTCAACATCTGAATGCAAATCCACGTAATCAGAGGCTCCTCCAAGTTATGGATTTCAGCTGACTGAAGTTCCAGTTTTGGCTTTACAACATCAGATCGTGTCACGGGCGAGCCAGCGAGTCGTGTAGAAGCAAAAAGAGCACAAAACAAAGGAGGGGGACCTGATTGCGGGCGCTCGGCGATGCGTGGTTTGCCATCGAAGGCCTGAGCGACGCGAAGCCGCGAAAAGCAGGCGCCCATTCCTGGAAATCGACGAGTCAAGGGGACAAGAAGGGGGGCATGGTGTGGGAGCTACCTATGGGAAGGGAGATGGGGGGGATGGTAATTGGTTGAAGCTTGAGGCGAAGATTGATGGGGAGGTGTGGGAGGGAAGGAGGAGGAGATCTAGGCAAAGCCAAAGCGAGAAAGGAAGGAAAGCTTGGACGTAAGGAGCTATGGCGATGGCGATGGAGAAGAAGAAGAGAGAGCTGTTTTGTGTTGTTGTTGTTGTTGCTGCTGCTGTGAAGCTGCTGACCACCGTGTCTTGCCAGCGTGTCGCTGCCCTCGCACGTGCCCCAACGCCCCCCTCCGCACGTGCCCCAACCGATGTCGAGGTCATGGTTTACACTTGCAGAGAATATGCAATGCAGCACAGCACAGCACAGCAGCAGTAGCTCCGCCAGTTTGGGGGTATTTGCCCACCTAAGCATCCCATTCCCTCGGGAGAAGAACACCTTCTGCCTTTCAACATAGACCACAGGCCGTGTCCCCATCATAGTTGGGATCGTGTGTGTATTTGTGTATTCGCCCAACAAAAAGTGCATCCAAGAGACGTCGATCGAGCAACAAAAGAAGATTGAGCAGGTGGAGCATAAAACTGGCGGAGTAATTGTGACAGCTCCGACTAAGAGACGTCAGCTCTCCGGATACTAGCCCCTCTCAAACCATTTCCATTAAACCCCCTCTTGCTTCAAGTTGATCACCAAGACAAGAATGCCACTGAGTCTCAATGGCAAATTTTGAGGGAAAATATGGTTCATGTTGCCAAGGCCTTGGATTACCTTGCTAACTGCCGCTCGCACCCTCCCCTAGTACTCGATCATAATTTATTTCTTCAAGCACAAAACAGAGATGAGCTGACATGGTTCTTTGAGGCGCACAAGGTTAGTCTCTCTCTCTCTCTCTCTCTCTCTCTCTCTCTCTCTCTCTCTCTCTCTCTCTCTCTCTCTCTCTCTCTCTCTCTCTCTCTCTCTCTCTCTCTCTCTCTCTCTCTCTCTCTCTCTCTCTCTCTCTCTCTCTCTCTCTCTCTGCGTGTGTGTACGTGCGCATGTGCGTGTGTGCATGTGTGTGTGTGCATGCATGTGTGGGGGGCACCTTGCAAAGAATGCAATAGCATTCAAAGGTATTGAATTGACTATGTTTAAATCACCTAACTACGCTACATTGTGTGTTTGTGTGTTCTAATATGCTCCAGGTGCGTCTTAACAATTACACACGAGTGTGATGTAAGATGGCCCCTTCCAACCTCCACAACTTTAGTACTAAGGTGCACCCAAGCCTATCATGTTTTAGCTTACTCAATCCACAGACATAGATGTGTGGGCATTGGGTTGGGAAGTTGCAAACAGGGGCTAGGGAACTATGATAAATGCACGTAGCCAAACTAAGAGCATAAGTGTTTGGACATATTGAATGGCAAAAACTTAATTCATCAATCTTACCATCACTAAAGTAGAGCAACAAGAGCATATGTAAGGTTGTGCAACTCAACACATCGCATGCCCTTAGTCATAATGCATGGAGCCAGTTGCATTCTACCATGTTGGTTGAACCTACCCATCCTAAACACGAGAGCAATGATACCTAGAACTACCCATTAATATCATAATGTCAATTGACAATTATTACCACCTATGCAACATGACTAGTATAACTAACCCTACACGTCCCACGATATCTTGCACAACACATGCACATCATAGCAAACCTTCTGCTACACATACAGTGCCCATCGGGCATATAATTTAGTAGAAAAGACATGACAATTTCTTGTCTTGTACAAGGTGTAGTATGCCATCATTGTCATTGCCTCCACATGGCGCTTCTATATCCTCAATGATGGTCGCATAATATGTGGAGTCACTACAATGGCTTGTGTCTTCCTATATTATCAAGTACACATAGCTACCTATCAGCCTCAAGTTTGGATCTAAAAATGTTTGTGTAATAGTTGAAGACTAACAAATGATGGCATAATGGCTACCGAGCATTATAAGTTATCCATACCGCTACCACCCAGCCCCACCAAAACTAGTATGAAAGGTGTTTCCTCAAACCTTGCCCGTTGGCCTTAGGAACACCTACAACTTGTTTCTTAGTCTTGTTTTCGTAGATCCTCCGTCTCAAACCTCCATGCACCATTTTGCCCCAAAGCAAAGCAACTAGTTCAAAATCTCCACCCAATGTCCAAGGCCCAACTGCTTTCCAAGTGCAATAGGTATAACCATCCCAGAAACAACCCAAAGCAAAGCTTCCCATGTGCTTGCTATTATAAAACAATTGGCATTTGTAACATTTACTTCATGAGTTGTCCATTTAAGATGTTAATGAGCACTAAAGGCATTCAAATATTTTACAAGATGTCAAATGAGTCGCCGATGTTTCCATTCTACTCCTTCGTCAAACAAAATTATGTATTATTGGCTTCGTCTCCATTTACTATTCGTGTTAAGTGAAGTGTCAAATGTGAATGGACTCCACCTCATAGGCTCCTTTAAAAGAAAGCACTTTGGGTAAAAAGGTGTGGATTTGTCGACCAAATTAGTATTAAGAATATGCAAAGTTATGAAAAGCTTTTGCCCCACCAATGAATTTAGACAATGAGTTTTACTCTCTTATAGATTGGAGAAGTGGAAGTTCTTGTATAGCATTCTTAAGAGAGAGCATCATTCTTAACATGGTTATGAAAGCCCATTGGTTTGGCCTTAATTACAAAAATCCAGCTCATTGTCCCTTTTGACATTGGAGTCGTCCTTGCACATCTCTTCAAAAATCCCATCATCTCCCCACCAAGCAAGGCAAAATGACAACTAAGAATAAACAAGTAGGGCTTGCATATTTTTGCTTTAATAAGCCTTGCATTATATAAGTCCCCACCTCTTTCTTTTGCATGGAGCTTTATCCTTTCTTTGTACTTGCAATGAATATAAAAATCTATCCTTTGAGCACTTAGACCATACACTATCGTTGTGAGGCTTGTGAGGAATCATTTGTGAAATCAAGTTAAACAAAAATTGAAGTCAAAGGTTACAAACAACATGTAAAGAGTCTATAGCCCAATTTGAAAGCACCATAATTAAAATGGAGGTACAAGGTCTTCATGACTTCACATACATAAATGGGACATAGTATTAACAAGTTTGCATTATACATTACCCTTGGTCACCAATAAATAGCTTTCCATGACACATCAAACTTCAGCATTTCTCTTGCATTATTTTTTTAATTGGTTGCCTTCCAAGATCAATGAATGATGTGACTAGTTTTAATTATGTATTTCTGAAACAATGCAAAAATATTTGTCTTTGTCTTTATACAACATTTTTGCATCACTTGTACTCACTGTGCAACACAACTCAATAAATACTTAAAATAAAATTATTGAAAAAATATTAATTAAGAATTATTCAAATTAGTTTAAATAGCAAATTAGACAAAAATAAAATTGCTCTTAAAAGACTAACGTGATTTAAAAGATATTCTTGTTATAACAAAGTAAAAATTCTAAATGTTTCTCAATATTTTTATTTCAAGAATATCCTGAGTTGTGTTGCACCTTGATTTAAGGAACAAGTTGTGTTTCACCCCAAGTTTGCTCAGGTAAGAGGTTGGCTCTAGGTTTTAATGGATTAAAGCACAAGTTGTTGCATAAATCATCAAAATGTCTTAATTTGAGCACAAGGCTATGTTGCACACAAATTGGGTGCAATGCAACCTAATGCTCAAATCTTAGATTTCAAAAGTTTGGTCTATTTGATACAAAAACTTTTGGTTGGGGGTTTGGGGTTTAGGGTTTAGGGTTTATGGTGTAGGGTAGACTCTAGACCTTTAAGATAAATTGAAACACATGTTGCTCAAATCATCAAAATCTATTGATTTGAGCAAGAGGTATTGTTGTACTCCAACTTGTTGCTTGAGCAACACCTAGGGTGCAACTTGTTTGCTCAAATCTCATAAGTTTTAAGATGTTGCCAGATCTGAATTTCTTTGTCAATTCAACATAGAAAACACGTTGCCAAAATGAATTTCTCTGTCAATTCAATACAAAAAACTAGGGTTTTGGGTTTTTAAAAACTCTACAGCCTTATGATAAATTGAAATGCATCTTGTTGCTCAAATCATCAAGATCTCTTTATGTGAGCAAGAGGTTTGAGAAAATTGTGTGAGTAGCTAGTTTGGTGCATCACAACCTGTTACTTGAATGATATAATTTAAAAAATTTGGTAAGAAATTTAGGGTATTTCAAAACATGCTGCAATATTATTCTTATTTTTCCTCTTTATACAATAATTAGATTAGGGATATTAAAGCTCTAGAACCCTATGACAATAAATCTTGGGAAGCAATAACTTCTATTTTTTATTTCCATGGCTAGTTTGAGGGTGTGGTTACTTTGTCTCTATCCCACCAGCATGTGTCATTTTCAATATTGTGGTAAGAGAAGATGTGTGCTTATAATTACCATTATAATCTACCTTGAAGTACTATTAAAATAGTATGCACATGGAGATTTTAAAAAATTGGCAGATTTTGTTCAATGTGAGATTATGGATATCCAAAGCAGAGATAACCCTTTAGGATCAAGATGAAATCATTTCAAAGACTTGCCTTCATGATATCATACAAACTTATCTTGAGGAAGAAAAAGTTGGGATGTTGTTTTGGTTTGGACAAGTTTTACCACCTAGAAAATTCAAGGGCTATGTTTAAAATATACTCTGTATGATAGCGATAATTTAAGTTGACATGTTAAGGCATCAATCAAAGTGGAATGGATAGCACCTCACACTTTTATAGGTTCATAATACTGTCATGTGGGGGCTAGCTTTCTTGACATCACATTTGCCTAAGATAGTTTCCGTCAATCTGATGGAAGACACTTGAATGTATAAAAGAAGAAGACAAAAGGACACTAGATTTGAAAATTATAGTTCTATTGAAGAGCAATGTAGTCATGTGGTCTTAGGTACTTGGGACACTTAAAGTATAAATTGTAGTGTTACTATTGTCATTGAAACAATTGCTTCTGTAGAAAGTGAGTTGAACAAGCTTATTAGTATAAAAGACTTACCTTTTGTGAGAAGAACAATATGAGATCATAAGGAAAATAAATGAAAAGGCTAGTGGGATAAGTGATGCAAGTATAGGAATTGATGATATTAATGATATTGGTCACGATGTTCTTAGTATATTGTAGGACACAAATGGTAGAACTCGTATCTGTGATGTTGGTTATGATGTCTCACTGGAGTAGAGGAAAGAGATGGCATAGTACCTCTTGTCATGGTGGTCATGGTGTTTTCACTAGAGGGGAGGATATAGATGGCAAAATGCCTATTTATGATGTTTGTCATGATGTTCTCACTGGAGTGGAGAATATAGATGGTAGAACATGTAACTACGAGGGAGAATCAATTCACCTCATAACCAATCAGGGTCTTTTGGTGATTGATCGACTTTAGGAAACTTGTCTACAAGATTGCCATTTCCAAATTTTATAAGACATCAAATATTCGTTATTAAGACTCCTCAACCTTTGACTTTCATATGAAAATTCATGGAAATTCATTCGAAGGATAATGGTCTCACAAGTGGGAAACAAAGCATTTAGGTAGTGGTGAAAGACAAAGTGGTTTATAAAGTTTATGGAACTGAGATGGAGCTACTTGCAAGTTTCAATACAAAGAAGCACTAAAGTGCAACCACAAAGTTAAAATCAAATCCTTGAAGACAATGCACTACCACAACCTCACCTTCAATAAATAGTGCAAGATAGAAATCTAGTATGCTAACATATCTTTCCTCTAGGAATGACAAGAAAAGTTATGCTAGTGATTATTAACAAAACTTTAGAAGAGCAAAAAAGAAAGCATAATTCCAAGTTCAACCTTATATGAAATTTATTGTGGACAATTTTACAATGCCAAAATACCATCAAAGCAAAGTCACAAAACATAAAGACTTGACATAGATGAAAGGCTTGCAAGATTTCATTTCTAGAAATATGATGTTGAAGTACCTTGAGTTGCCAGTCAAATGCAGCCCTTGTTGAATATCTAAAAGGACAAGAGGATTTGTCGAGCATAGAATACTTAAATTATTTTAGCAAGAACATGAGATATACCATAATAGATATGGAAGAAGCTAAGAAATGTCTTTTACTTTAAGATTTTGTGGTACAAAGAGTGATACCAAAGTTTGTACCATCAACAAAATCCTAAAGGGATTTTTTGTTGTAGTTTGGACACTTGATCTATTATCTTAGCTTTGTGGTACAAATCAAAACACTCTCTTTCAATGCCCTATTCTAGCTAACCAAACCACTTGCTTGGGTCTCACTGTACATCTTGAAGGGGCGTCCCCCCCATAGCCAAAGGTACAATACAACATCTATCTTCAATGCATGATAGTTACTTAATGTGGGTGTTATTGAGTAAACATTGCAATACAAATTTTATAAGTTTCCAATGAACTTAAACTAGATGTAATTATGAGGATATTAATTAGCAAAGAAGACAGAACACCCAAGATTTGATGGAAGGAACCTAAGTTAAAGCTTCCCTCTTGCTAGACACTCTTCGCCCCCTCCTACCTTTGCTTCAACCCCTTTTCTTATGCCTATCCTCTCTCCCAATTCCCCTCCTTGTTTTTATCCTCCTCCCTTGCCTTTGGTGCACCCTCCCCTTACGTTTGGTGCACCATTGGGAGGATTTGATAAGGCTTTAGCTACCTCATGGGTCATTGAAGCAGCTTTGCAGTAGCTACTTTGATTACAGCTACCCCTATGGGTAGCCAATTGAAGCCCGGGCCACTCTTAGTGGTGGCAACCTCTAGACGGGAGGTTTTCCTATTCTCCCCCTAAGCCACCTTCTGTGGTGGGCTCCTTTAGCAGGGTGACTCATTTATCCAATAGCCACCTTGGTAGTTGGCCATTTTCTGGCAGCCAAGGATGGTTGGTTCCTTCGCCACCATTGGTCCCTTTCTCAAGGGGGCCTATTGTAAAAGGAGCCTCTCAACCCTCTACTATGCACTCTAGTTTCAGAGGTGTTTGAGGTCCAATATGGTTTTCTCAAGCTCTTATTGGTGTTGTACTTATGATTGGGAGCGGGTTCATAGCTACCTTTCTTTCTTGGTCTAGTTGTCGCCTCTTTTTTAGAGCTTTTGGTAGTAGTATTTGAGGGCTTAAGCATTCATACCTTTGCTGAGAGCTCTCTTTTCTTGTTGGTTTTTGTTAGTAAGCCTGTGGAGGTTTGTTGAGAGGGTCTCAATCCTCTCTTAGCCTCCTCTTTTTTTCTTTTTCTTTTCTTTTGGTAGCACAACGTTAGTGCTTATTCCTTCTAAAGAATGAATCTTGGTGATGATCATTGGTCTAACGAGAGGGGCTCACATGGAAGCACCCTCAACTCCCCAATACATTAGGGTTTTCCTCTCTCCAAAAGGCAAGCACCACGTGAACAAAATAGTCTAGTCACTTCAAGACAGAGTAGTGGTGGGCATGATAGGGATCCAAGTGCATGATTGAATTCAGGCAAGCTTACCACTAGAGGATGATCACATCTAAGAGGTTACCACCTATGGAAGAGGAGCCTTCCTTCTCCATTTGAGCCCCCTTGACACCACCCAATCACTTGTGGAGCAAAGCCACCTCCTATTGGGCCCACATCTTGATTACCTCCTATTAGGCCCACATCTTGATTATTTCATTCCCTGGTACCACAGGTTTAGAGTCAACGACATGGATTCAATACACTATATGCCTCACTTCCTAGTGAATCTTCACTTTTCAAGGCTCCCAAAGGAGTATCAACCCATCATTCACTCCATTAGGAGAGAAATTGGCATAGTGGTGGAGTTACCACCTCAGACGACAATGACATTTTTATTACACAATGGAGTCCCTTGACTCAGGCTAATAGTTGAGCTCCCATAGATTTTTCCGGAAGAGGTCTTTATGAGACCCTTGATGGCGGAGAGTTCAAGTAATGTTGAGATCTCATGGCTACTAGGCCAGTGCTTTGGTGTAGGTAGATGGGCCACTTGGCTTGTGCGTGAGGAGGAGTCTGAGTAAGGGTCCCCCATAGCCTCACCAAGAGCACAGAGCTGCTTGCCTAGAGAGAGCATTGCATAGTCCAAGGCAACAGATGGAGTCCCAAACACCTTGGGTAGAGCCATTTAGAGGAGCATGGACTAGGGTGAAGTGCAAGAAGCCTAGCAAGTAGGCCACAAACGATGTGCTAAACTCCATGAGCATGTAAGGGTAGAGCATACGTCAACCCCCCAATCCTAAGGGAAGCAATCAAAGGGTGCCTTAGCAAAATGCCCCCATACCTCAAAGGAGGAGATTTTTTTTAATGTTCAAGAAGACCCCCCCAGTATAGAGATAGAGTACCAAAGAGCTAGCCTACTAGTAGGATTTGGGGGGGCCCTTAACTTGGCAGCCACTATTCTCGTATTTCCCTCCCCCTGATTGTCCCTACCTCCTTGCAAGATCTCCCTCCCCCCCTCATCCCCCCTATCTTCTTCTTCCCCCCTCTAGTTGCCACTCTCACTAAACGTGCCCCTTTTGCTAGCTCTCCACCTCTCTCTTATGCTCTTCCCACTACAATAGCATCAGTTGCTACTTCTTCCTCCTAAACGTGGCCTTGACTAATAAATCCCCTAAGCAAGGATTGAATTGAGTCTTCTCCTCCCCCTCATGCTGTAGCATCCTTATCATGGTTGTAGTCCTCTCGCTCTCATCTTAACACTCTGCCTCCTCATAAAAGTCAGCTTTAGGTGGCTTGTTCTCCTAGCTTCCAAGTCCAAAGCCCCACCTTGGGTAACCCTTGCCGAGGGAATTCTGGAGGATCAAACCATGGAACTACCTACAGATACCGCCCCTCCCCACAAACGGGGCTCAATTTGAGTGGTTGGTTCTCGCACTCGCCTTTCTAGGGCTTTAACTTTGCCTCTATAGGAGAGGCGAAGTAGACCCCCCAACTTTAATCGATTGTATAATGAAAGAGAAGATGTTCCATATGTTGGTTGAGTGGATAGGCCCATAGGGGATTGGGCTTTGGATCATCCATGGTGACACTACAACTTTTTAGCTTAGGTTCTTTGGAAGGAGGCCAGGCATAGGCTTCACAATCAATGTAGTTCGCTTGGGACAACAAGAGGTTCAATTCACACAGATTACACATTGATCACACTTCACTAGTGTGCAGCCAAGTTGGGGTTAGAGGTATCTTTCCTGATGGAATAGGCCCTCAAGATAGGCATGCAACTTGTCATGCCTCTAGTATGGCGATGCACAAATGCAGATTAATCCCTTGGCAATCCCCCTTAAAAAATGCAGAAGTCCAATGCGGTGGTGCAAGCTCCTACTCATAAGCGAGCCATGTTCTCCCAAGCCTCCTCCCTGTGAACTAGACCATAGCGATAGAAGCCTTAGTACCTTATACACAACCAAAAGTTACAAAGGGTTGTGGAACTTTCTCTTGATTCATGAGCATATGTCTTCAGTATGAGATGTCGGATGTTGGCACCATCTCCTACCAAGGAGAGGTCTGACGGTATGGTCCGTAGTAGTAGGGAGAAGTGGAGAGGTTTGTATCTTAGTCTCACCCGCAGTATAGCAATGGATATTAATGATCAAGGGGGGCTGGTCAAAGGTAGGGCATTTTGGATTGGTATTGATTCAAGCGACTCCAATATAGGCATCTTGAATGTCTACACCCCTGGTTGTAGGCAACACCCCCCTGTGTTTTGGAGGTTGCTGATGGAGAGTCTCTTGGATTTTTGGAGGCCACTTCTATATGACAAGTAGGGTGGAGTGTCTTTCTGAAAGATGTAGCAGTTGAGAGGAGTCATTATTATTTTCATGATTTGTGGCAAGGAACCCTGGCACAAGGTGGAATTCTTTAGACTTCCAAAAAGCCTCCATTTATTTTTTGGGTAACATCAGCATGATGGAATCTTAGAGAGGCTAGAAAAGTTTTTTTTGGGGGTTTGGGCAATGCACAAGGGAGGAGCTATGGGCATTATCGTAGGCACCATAATGTATAACCATTCATCAATGCTTTTGTACCTAGCCAAATCATGGGCTTCCCTAGTGGGACAATGGCCAAGCAAGGTCTTTTTAGATATGGAGATGGCTCCCTTTGGACAAGGAGGATAGGGAACATGCACTTTTGCATCTAAAGGTGGATGACACATGGATTAGATCAATGCAATGATTCCAGACTCTTGGTGGGAGCATTGGTCTGGTCAAATTTTAAGGACCAAACTGCCTCTTAGGGTGTAATTCCTCCAACTGGCACATGCTTTCTACCATCGTATACACTATAGGATGGGGACGGGGGGCCTCTTATTACTAGGTGAGATAGAGAGGCACAATTGGGATGAGGAGGTTTTGGATGGGATTGTATGGAAGAGGATCAAGATGGTGGCAATGCTGGACTATCGACTTAGACATGGTACTTTCAGATTGGGAAAGAGCACGATGGCAACTTTGGTTATCGCAATGTCAACCTCCCTAAGACATTCAATGGATCCCAAGGGAGTGGTTTTGGCCTACTTAAGTAGGGCATGTTAAGAGACCACGCTCGACATCATGTGATTACATGTGCATAGCACTAACATATATAGAGTGCTATAAAGGAAAGGGTTAGATGCCCTAACCCTAACCCTACATGGGTTTGTATATATTCTACATTTTCAACTAAATCTAGTGTACAGTTAGTCAATTGTGGTGTGCTCTCTCTAGCCGTGCCCTCGCTCTCATCTCCACTCTTCTCCTCTCCCCTCTTCATATTTTGTCATGGTATTAGAGCTCCCTTGCCTTTGGTTAAGGCATTGCGATCCAGATGAGAGAGAGTGATGGAGATCAAGAGATTGAGAGTTCTTGAGTGTACTCTTTCGTGAGAGACTTTCGTTCATGTGAGAGGAATTTTTCACTCATTAGAGAAATTTCCATCCATACATTTCCATTCTTCAGAGACTTCGTGAGAATTCATTTTAGTTTATTCCATTGAGTGAGAGAGAGATTTGTGAGTTCTTCTTCCATTCATTTCAATCGTGAGAAATTCAAGAGAAAGAGACTAGTCTATGCCTTCTATTCTCTACAATACTCCCCAACTAGTGACTTCTACAACTAAAACGACATATATAGCTGCATGAGTGTCCTATATCGACCTCCCCATAGAGCCCAAAGCAAGGCGAGAGCTCAGCTGCATACTACAAGCCTCTGATAGCAGCAAGGCTCTAAGGTGATCACAACAAGTGGCTTTCTACACAAGGATGGCTCGGCTTCTACAATCGAAGCCACTCCATAGCAAGTCGCGGGCGACATAGTCCATAGCTGCTCAACCAATAAGCTCATCGCCATGCTCCTACTTTACCTCCAAGTCCTTCTGCCATCAACGGCCGCTCCAACCTACTCCAACAAATTGCCATGAGCAACGACTTCAACAGTTTTGACGCCGACTCGTTTAATATTGAGCTTCATTTGTCACCATGCCATGGAATTCACAAACCTTTGATCTAAGGTTTGGTAAATTGCCACATAGAAGATAAGCTAACCTAGGTTAGGTTAAGCTTTAACCTTGGTTTGGTTAAATTAGATCATAGTCACAATTGTGATATGTGGCAAAGAGGGACGATCATCCTTATCCTTAACCTCACCACACACTAAGGTGTGGTTAGCCAACAAACACGTGGCATAGTACCACATCAGCAATCAAAATCAGCAAAGACAATCATTCCAATCGAGGAAGATTCCAAGGATGAGAGAATGCATCCACCAATGTATCAAACATTCGGTGCAACTATTGTCATAAGTTTGAACACTATGAAAGAGATTTCCACAAGAAGCAGTACGACCAAGGCGGTCAATCCATTAGCAATCAAGGGAATTTTTGCAAAAGAGCAAATTGTCATGGTGGACATTATAGTCACAGTCATTATGCAAATGAACATGGGAATATGTTTCTTGCAAACAAGGAAATGCATAAGACTGATACAGTGTATCTAGACATTGATTGCAATTCAAAAGAGGATTTCAGTTATCAAGTTGACCAAGTCAAGATCCTTAGTACATTAACAGCGGTGCATCATCTCATATGACAAATCATCAAGAATGGTTCACAAAGATGAAACCATTAGAAGGTCAGAAGAATGTCATCTACATGGCAGATAATACACCGAATCTAGTTCAAGGGAGATGCATTATCTCCATGAACAATTTGACTAGTATGAAAGGATTGGTGAAAGATGTACTCTATGTTTTGAAGCTCAACAAGAGCCTCTTGATAGTAGGCCAAATGACGAAACACAACTACCGAGTCATCTTCGATGCAAATGAATGCATTATCAAAGACAAATCTAGAGGATTTCAGCTAGTAGTACAAGGAGTCAAGGAAGGACGCTTGTACAGAATGCTAGCTACAGTACTAGATTTGTATGCCATGTCAGCTCAACCACAACAAATGCCAATATCCATAAAATGACACAAGAGATATGGTCATGTTAATTTAAAGAGCTTGATAGATCTCAGGAATCAGAATATGGCAATTGGGATTCCTGAGCTGCTACAATTTCTTGGAAAAGTTTGCAAAGCATGCTGCTTCGGCAAACGAAAGAGAACCAATTAAAGCACCACTCGAGCAAGAGGTATTCTTGATTTGATACATACAGATGCATGCTATTATGCCCTAACCCACAACATCAATGGCTCACTTTACTACTTAGCTTTCATTGAGACAACTACAACAGATATTGTTGGGTCTATTTTCTAAAAGAGAAATTTGAAGTCTTTTCCAGATTTTAAGAATTCAAAGCCATGGTAGAAAACCAGACAGGCAAAAAGATCAGATAAAGGAGGTGAATACATGTCTTCAGCATTCATAACTTTTGCAAAAGTCATGACATTTGAAGACAAATCACTTGTGTAGATACTCCTCAACAGAATGCAAGAGTTGAAAGGAAGAATGGTACTTTCGCAGACAGTGCTAGAGCAATGCTTAGTGAGAAGCATCTTCTGAATCAATATTGGGTAGAAGCAATAGCCACTACAAACTACTTGCTTAATGAGCTTCCTATCGAATTGATTCAGGGTCTGACACCTTATGAAGCATTCACTGGGCACAAGCCACACATTGGGCATCTCCCCATATTTGGTTGCATAGCATATGCCCACATACAAGATGATCATCCCAAGAAATCAGATGCGAAGTCACATAAATACATCATGGTTGGCTACAGTGAAGAAAGCAAAGCATACAAGTTGTATGATCCCATCAACTGCAAGGTCATTATCTCCAGAGCTATAATCTTCGATGAGGAATCAAAATGGAAGATCTCAAATACACAGGAAATAGACACACTGATTTCACAGTCACCTGTAGAAAAGGTTGATGAAGAAGAGCAAAAATTGCTAGAAACACCCTGAGATGAACCACATTTGTTATGCAGTAAGTTCACTAGCATAGTTTATGACAAATCCAAAATAGTCTCACTAGAATGCAACCAAAAGAGTCTTGAGATACATCAAAGGTACAAAGACAGTTTGGAATAGAATAGAGAGGAAGTCATCCAAGGTTGTATGGATACTGTGGCAGTGTGCTGGAGATCACGAGACCACCAAGAGATCCACACAGGGATATGCATTTTCCCTTGGTCAAGGTGCTATATCATGGTTGTTTAACAAATAGCCAACTGCTTCGTTGTCTTTTACTAAAGAAGCATATAGGGTACTCACTACAGGTGCATGTGAGGCTATATGGCTTAGGAGACTATTGTTAGAAACATATTACTTTGATGAGTCAAAGCCAACAATAATATAATCAATCAGCTCAAGCATTGGCCAAGAATCTAGTATATCACTTCAGTACAAAGCACATTGATGTCAGAGAGAGCACTTCATCAGAGAAAGAGTATTACTTGGTGACACCACACTATAACATTGTGATAGCAAAGAGAATATTGCAGACATATTTACCAAACCACTTGATAAAGAGCTTTTCAAGAAACACCGCGAGTCTTGGTTTGACACAGAGGAAGGGCATTCCCATTAAAGGGGTGTGATGGAATGTAATGCTCAGTCCTTCTTCAATTCCCCATAATCATCATCTTGAGGTAAGGCCTACTTCATGATGTGGATCTTGAGGGAAGGTATCGAGAGACCACACTCAACATCATGTGATTACATGTGCATAGCACTAACACATATAAAGTGCTATAAAGAAAAGGGTTAGATGCCCTAACCCTAACCCTAAATGGGTTTGTATATATTCTATATTTTCAACTAAATCTAGTGTACAGTTAATCATTTGTGGTGTGCTCTCTAGCTGTGCCCTCTCTCCTCGTCTCCACTCTTCTCCTCTCCCCTCTTCATATTTTGTGAGGGCACACATAGAGAGTGGAGTAGGTGCCCTTTTTCTCTTATAAGAACATGCATTGGTTGTCACTTGTAGCTTGAGGTTGTAGTGTGAACCCCCTCCAGGAAGCATCATTGGGTTGATTAGGAGGTCCCTCATGAGGCCATCTCTCATTTTTTGTCACATCTTTGGACCACAACCTGAGACCACGAAAGATTCCATACTTCTTTTGGATTGTGGATCATGAAGTCCTTCCCATCTACACATCTGCTCATGTGGCATGGTTAAAGTAGACGTGGGTGGATGGTAGTTGCCTCATTAGAGCATAGCGTTTGGGGGGCAATGTCTAGCATTTAGGTCTCCCATTGCACTTTGGTGATGGGAGGACATCAAGTTCCTCTGGCAGCCACTCTTACCACCATCTAGTAGGATCTCAACTATACCATCTACATCATTTGGGAGCAAAAGACTTCACATTCAAGAGTGAGGGTAAAAGGTGGGAGCATTTCTGCAAGGGATGGCTTGCATGCATTTCTGTATCCTCACCACAAGAGGTATACACCAAATGTATAGTCTGCCACCTTGCTTGCTATCTCATGTTCTGAAGAGTGTGCTGGGTACTTTGGAAATAGGTGGTTTCTCTTGTGCAACAACCAAGTCTTGCAATATCGAGCTCCACTCGTGATATGCCAAGGTGACCGTTGTGCATTTATGTCACTGACTTGTTAGCTACAGATGCGGTTGGTAAACCGCCCATGAATAATAGCTGGATGACAGCTATCCTTATGTACTCTAGTTCGTGGCTCAATTAGTATGCCACCTTAGTTAGCTGAGTTTGGTTTGAGACCCACATATAGGGTTCTTCTATTTCTTTATACTAGAGTTCTTTTGGCTTTCACAACTAAGAAGAGAAAAACTATTTTCAGCCTCCACCTTTGTGTGTATTCCCCCATTGTGTATGTGAGAAAGCTGCAAGTGAGACTCCTTCCTTCTCTCCCACTATCTTCACATGGTATCAGAGCCTGGTTCGTGGTAAGGAGCTCAAGAAAGCAAACCAAGTTCGTGGTGTCCTAGTAAGAAGACCAGTGTTGCTTTCTTTTTTCGAGTTTGGGAGCAAATCTCTGCAAGTAGCACAGCCGAAAAGTGCAAGAGTGCATTGTCTCAAATTGAGACGCCCTTCGCGGTGTGGCAAGAGGGCAATATATGCTGCGGGACAGGGCAAACCTTGAGTGACTTTATTTTTCTGATTTGAGGCCATTTCGGGGCCCATTTTGGAGGCGGAAGTTCTCCGCAAGCACTGAGAAAAAGGCCCTGTTTTTGCTATGCGACCACCTGTTTTTAATATGCGACCACTACTTTGTAGGTCGGTTAAAAGTTGCCATAGAAAGTGCATCATATGCCTATGCACAGAGATACTGGGAGTTACGGAATCATCCTTATTGCCTGTTGATGCAAAATCATCACTAGGAAGTGACTGTGTGGTAAAATACCACTTTCGTTAGTTTTGTAGATTTGCCCGTGTGAGGCAGAAGCTGTTTTTTTTTTGCACTAACAGAATATTTTGTAGTGTTCTATAATGGCATCTGATTCTCTTTCACAGATTGTCACTGAAAAGCTTGATAAGAACAACTTCCAAGCATGGAAGTTTAGAATGACGAATTTCCTTATGGGCAAAGGCTATTGGGAGTTCATTACAGGAAATGAAGAAGAACAAGTTCTTCCTAATGTTCCCAATCAACAGGAAATGCAAGCATTTAAAGGATGGCATGAGAGAGCCCAAAAAGTTATGTACTGGTTGTCTATCAGTATTTCAGATTCTATGATTGTGCATATTCAGGATGCAAGTACACCAAAGGAGGCATGGGATACTTTGGCAAAAATGTACAACACAAATACGCAAGCCAAGAAAATGCAACTCAAGCAGGAGTTGCATAATGTGCAGAGAGAAAATATGAGCATCAATGACTACCACATGAAGGTGAAGAAAATTGCAGATGCACTTGCTTCCATTGGGTCGCTAGTGGAAGATGATGATCTAGTTTCTGTGACCTTGAATGGTCTAAGAAAGGATTATGCATAGTTCCGGACATCCATTGCCGTCCGTGAAAAATTTCTTGATTTTGAGGAGTTGTTTGCTCTTCTAATTTCTGAAGAGCAGAAAAATGGTGGTGCATCTTCTTCAGGAGGAACTTTAAAAGAAACTGTCTTCTACTCAAATGCTGGAAGAGGTAGAGGCAGAGGTAGAGGAGGGTGATCTGGAGGCCATGGTAGAAATCAGAATATGCAGTAAACTCAAGAAAGAAAACTAGTCCTATGGAGGAGGACGTGGTAACTCTAGAGGCAAGGGGAGCCAAAGAGGTCGTGGTGGATGGCAGAGAGGCCAAAATGCAAACAACAATGTTAAATGCTACTATTGTGGTAAAATGGGTCATATGGCTAAAGACTGCTATAAAAAACAGAATGACATCATGAATGGAAAATTGCAGCAAGGCAATTATGCATCTTCTAATAGACAGAGTGATGATAGAAATGAGCATCTGTTCATGGTGCAGCACATGACCAGTTCTATGACAAGTGTAGAAGAAAGCAATGATGTGTGGTATGTTGACTCAGGTGCATCAAACCACATGACAGGTCATGCAGAATGGATGCAAGATGCAAGAAAATGGAAAGACCAGGATTTGTGGAGACTGGTGATGATATTGCACATCCTATTATGCAGATTGGTAAAATTTCTTTGTCTATGCAAGATGGGAAAAAGAAATACCTGTCTAATGTATTTCATGTCCCGAATATCACCAAGAACCTGGTTTCTGTCGGTCAAATGGTTGAGTAGGGATTGCAGATCAAATTTAATCCTCATGGATGCTTTGTTGAGGATATGAAAAATAATGGTCGCTTGATAGCAAAAGGAAAGAAGAAGGGCAGGATGTTTACATTGGATGTGGACATGCTTGAATTGAGTGCAGCAATGTTTGCACATGGGACCAGTGTAGTTGCAGATATTGATATATGGCATAAACGCATTGGTCATGTTAATGTACAGTGATTAAATCAATGTAGGCTCAAAATATCATTGCAGGATTGCTTAAATTCAAGGTTGCAAAAATGCATAAGGTAGTGAAGCCCGTCAATTTGGAAAACAGGCAAGGAAACCATTTCCTAGACATGTTCAATAGAGTAGGAAGCCATTGGAATTAATCCACTCAGATATGTGGACTACTAAAGCTGCATCTATTGGAGGCTGTCATTATTTTGTCACTTTTATTGATGACTACAGCAGAAAAGTTTGGGTGCATTTTATGAAAAAGAAAAGTGAAGTGTTTGGGCATTTCAAAGCTTTTAAAGCTATGGTTGAAAAAGAAACAGGCCTATAAATAAAATGCCTAATGAGTTTGCAAGGTTTCTACAGGAGCATGGCATAAAGCAGCAATATTCATGCAGTCATACCCCACAGCAAAATGGACTCACAGAAAGGAAAAACAGGCATATTGGAGAGGTAGCTTGGTTGCATAAGCTACTTTATAATATGCATCACTCTACAGATGGGCTAGTTGTCGTTTATTGTGACAACATGAGCAGTATACACTTGGCAAATAACCCACTCTATCATGCTAGAACAAAGCACATTGAGGTGCATTATCACTATGTGTGGAAGAAGGTTTTACTAGGTCTTATTGATCTAGTTTATGTTAGCATAGAGGATCAGGTAGCTGACATATTCACGAAAACAATGGGCATAGAGAAGCTGTGCAAGTTCAGAGACCTGCTTGGTGTGCAAGAATTGGGATTGAGCTCGAGGGGGAGTGTTGAGATATCGATCTCCACTCATGATATGCCAGGGTGACCGTTGTGCATTTATGTCACCGACTTGTTAGTTGCAGATGCGGTTGGTAAACCACCCATGAATAATAGTTGGATGACAGCTATCCTTATGTACTCTAGTTCGTGGCTCAGTTAGTATGCCACCTTAGTTAGCTGAGTTTGGTTTGAGACCCACTTATAGTGTTCTTCTACTTCTTTGTACTAGAGTTCTTTTGGCTTTCACAACTAAGAAGAGTAAAACTGTTTTCAGCCTCCACCTTTGTGTGTATTCCCCCATTGTGTACGTGAGAAAGCTGCAAGTGAGACTCCTTCTTCTCTCCCACTATCTTCACACCAAGTTCCCTTCAATGCTTCTCCCATGGCCAGCACCTTTCGGTTTTGATGATTTGTATGGTTGTCTATTTCAAAGCATTAATAGAAGTTCTTTCTCACTGCATAAGGCAATGTAATTATGAGGGGCCTAACAAAGGGCAATTGCCCAACATGTTTCTCATGTGACAGGTTGAGGGGGGTGGGGGGAGGGAATGTGGGAGCGCAGAGGGGAAAAAGGGGTGAGGGGGGGCATAGCTCTATTTTTCAATCTAGGCTTATGATACATTTTTCATCATATTACTTCTAGAAGGATTTTGGTCTCTCCTTATAAATATTGGATGTGTGACACCCCTTCCTAGTGCTTCCACTAGGATCCTCATTGCCTCATTGGTAAGTACAAATTGTGAAGTAGGCAAAGCTTGAGGATAGGTGACCCTGCTCTATACATTGGTGGTCTCGATGGAGGGTTCCATGTATTTGGTTGCTCTACAAATGTAAGATTCGAGGATCTTGACCCACTAGGAATTTGCATTGTGACTTGAGGTTGATTGGGCCTAACAAATTGGCCTGAAGGTCCTCTAGGGAGTGGCATCTTCACCCCAGTCATAGGCCTATAATGAGTTGTTGTTGGGTATGGCAGACCCCCCATGCTTTTTAGCCAAGTAGGAAGTGAAGGGACTTTGTATGTGGCATGTCTTACTTATTGACCTTTTGGATTAGTCCTTTGTACATCTTGTTCCAGCATTTAAAACTCTTATGGGAGCCTAGAGCCAAATTCACCCCTATACGACTGGCCTTCAGTAAAGAATGGACATAGTGTCAGTTCATTGCTAATAGATGCAATGGGACTTGGTTCCCTAAACATTAATTTTGACACCGATGGTTGGGCTGACACATGGGGTTCCATGAAGCGAATCAATTAGAATCATAGAAAACTTTGCAAGTGACTATAAGGGCCTTCTTCCTCGATATCTTTAAAATCTAAATTTTTACCTTAATGGGCTAGGTCAATTTTGACTTGGTAGTCATCACTAGCTCGGGCTCCATGAATGTGGTCATTTTCTCTTGATTCGATTAGGATTTCAAACTCGAGTTCTGGCATCCCAGTGACCATTGAGACCTTTTGGATGATGGCTCACTCCATGTCGGCAATTGTCACTGTGCACATGATTTGGTATTCATTCATCTTGTCATTGCATGGTCATTGGTGGTAGCTGGGGTTCCAATATACCTAGTAGTTAGACACGCCTTCCAACCACGAGATAATCTTGTTGTTGGACTTGGCCCCTAAAGCATGCTTTGTCCATGGATGCATCTTGTCTTTATTTGAGAATTGGGGCTTGTTAGGAGCTTGGGCATCTATGATCGTTGTTCGGCTCTTGCATTGCCTCCATTGCACGGGCAAGTCTTCTTCTTTGTTCTCAGTTTAAGGCATGCTTGGCCTCTAGTTTAGAGGCATTCCTTTTACGTTGATGGATTTGCTTATGGCTCAGCTCATGGATGGATTCATTGGATGACCCAAAATCCTAGCTCTTGATGGGACACTACTTGAAATCTTCATGTCACTGCCTTGAGGGCTCTAACATGGCAAGTCCCTTAGGGTATCTCTATGATGCATCTCAGGTATTGGTTCACTACTATTATTGATGTAGTACTCAAATGTTGTCTCGCTAAGTGTGTGGCTAAGCCTTCTCAATCCTCGATCTCTCCACTACTACTACTACTCATTCGGCCCTCTACTACTCTCGCTTCTCGATTGGCCGGATTCTACCAACTCCTTCCACCTCAATTCATGTGTTACCTCACATGGCCGTGTACCTTTGGCACCTCTTTGAGCATGCAATAGGCATTGGTCAAGAGTTGAATGACTTTACAGGCTACTGGGAACAAGCTTCCATCTAGACACCAATCGTCAAGGTCCTCCAAATTAGTCCTCGGATACTCAAAGATATCTGTTATAGTAAGATGCCAAACCAATCACCTACCAAAACTCATCACCTATCAACATGAACTCTTGCTCTCAATGATTGTGCACTTGGATCTTATGACTGCTATGCTCAATCCACTCGATTCCCACTCATTTTTTAGCACTTTCCTCCTTACCAAGTTCACAAAATGTTGATGGTATTTTTCCTTACCCATTGGTTGACCACAGAACCTAATGCTTGGTGCTTGGTGAGTGCATGATGTTCATACATAGATGAAGCGCTGGAAGATGCTCTCAATTCAATGCTTAGATGTACATAGGAGATAGACGTTGTTTTATCATGAGATTGTATTGACCTGGATGAAACCATATGCAGTTGGTTAGACAAGTGAACACAATGGAATACAAGCATTGCAATAAATCAAATAGCAAAACCCAAGATGCAAAATTAATACTTGTATTATAAGAGAGGCCTTAGCTTGATACAAAGTCGTAGCTATAGATATGCTCATGCAACAACAAATACGGTGACTTGCAATCTCTTGCCTCAGCTCAAGGTAGAACATTTGCTAATAAGAACAACATGGTTTCACAACAATCTAATGCAAAATGCATCAGAAACAGTTTGGAAACAGTTTGTAAATGAACATATGCATTGTCATTGTATTATGAAAATATTGTCATTGTCATTGTATTTGCAAAATACATAAAAAATAGTTTGGAAATGAACATAAGCATTGTCATAATACATAGAGCTTCTACGTATCGGAATAGATTCATTCATAACTAAAAAGGTTCATACAAACCATACATGTATGAGAACTCTAACAATACACTTGAAATTGGTGACTCGTCATATCATATGATTATGACTAGTCTCTAACCTTTGGATATTTTAAATATGTATTTCCTTAGGAATATTCCTAGTACTTATGCTTTCCCAATATGCCACCAAACTTTGATCTTAGATAACCATCTATTTATTAGCATGCCTTAGTACTATTTACATGGATATAAGCATTTAGGGACACCTACCTTTTAAACTCTTTGCCATTTCCCATTGATAGAGCACCTTCTCTCCATGTTTCATTTAAATTTTTCATGAAACTATCCATTTTATTTATACAATGAAGCTCCATTAAAATATACAATACTCCCTAATATCTTATTTTATAATGCATTTTATAAGCTTTCACTTTATTTTCTATCTTTTATGCTAGCTTTTTTTTAATTCTCTTCTATTCGAACTAGTTATGGAGTTTGCTAATCAACACCCCACTATCCATGCCTACATTATTCACACTAGTTTTATGGCTCTTTGCTTGGAAAAAGTCTTTTATGTTGTGACTATTACTATAGTATGCTAACTAGCACTTGTATGCTAGCTTTAACTCTTACAAATATAGTATGCTTATTTTATTCTTCTATGCTAACTAGCTCTAGATTATGCAAACTACCTATGGAGTATGCTAATTAGCACCCCACTATGCATATTACTATGCATCTATGATAACTTTGTTAATTGTTGCTACTATAGTATGCTAGCTAGAATGCTATTTTTCTAGCGGGCCCTCTTATGCTACCTAGTACTTCAATATAAATCTTTTATGCTTTCTATCATATTGTATGATAAATTATAGATGCCATGGATGTCCTTAAAGAATTAATGCACATAGAGCATATGCTATAGACATGATGAACATCACTTTAGTAAAAATAAATAAACAAAGCAAGTGCTAAAGATTGTGATGGTGATTTGATTACCATGTAATGTGCAATGTGTGACTCCCCCTATTCTTACAACATAAAGTACATAAACTCTTTCAATGCCATCTTGAACTTGTCATAATACATCTCATTGATTTGACCCTAGAGAAACAATTTTACTAATGCATTGAGCTTTGTACACACTTTTTCTCTCAAAGTCAATGTTTGAGGACGTGAAGCCTTATCGGTAGTGCATTCACATAAAACTTTAGTATTCCAAACCAAACTGTTGTGAGACAATGTATGCTTTTGTTTCAAGGTTGTGGTTGGATAGGAATCTCCTTGCACTTGCTCCATCTAGGGACACTTTGGTAAGGAAATTTTGTGTTGCCCCAAACATTTTTTTGTCCATCTTAAGTTTTACATGTCCTCCATGGAAGCCCATATCTAAAAGCAACTCATCAGCTTGTGTAATGCCATGTGCAGGTACTTCTTATGGAATCAGATTCCAAGAATATCAAGTAAGATACAAATATGGCAACTTATTATGTGTAGCTCAACATGTAAAGTACATATATGTACTCACTCTAGTGGGATGGGTGACATGGGATCCCACTTCGTATCCTTCTTGTTGTGGTTTTACAAGAGAGGATGCCATTCTCCCATTGTAATATTGCCAATTTCTTATGTTGAGAACACATGCAATACATGCATGTGAATGTTGCATTTGCACCTGTATCACAATAATACAAGCACTTGAGTGTCTTCAAATCATGAGTGTGATGCCATTTGACTCAAAATGTTCCATGCCCATCCACTAACAATGTTTGCCTTCCGTCTTGTCTATGAATAATTGATTTGGAATGCCTTTTCGCTCTAGAACCTTCTTGAATGCACTCTTTTGGAGTCTTAAGTGCTACAGGCCACCATATGTCCTTATATTAGATTAGACTAGGAAATCTTGCAAATTTTCATCATGCCCTTAAACAAAGTGCAAGAATTTGTTCATAATACAAATTGCTCACCCTCTCTAACTTCTGCTCTTGACCAATTGAGCTTCTTCCACCTCAATAACAAATACTAGCTTACCATTAGAACTAAGATACAAATAGCTAGGATATAGAAAATGAAATTAAGTAAAGTGCAATGCAAGGTGGAGTTCCTATAAGCATCTTCTCTCATTCCATAGAACTTGACCCTGGCTCTTTTGGCTTCTAGTTAGCCGGGCTAAGTCAAGTCTGAGTCTAGGGAACTAGGTCAGTTGCCAACCACCAATGGGCTAAGCAACATGGCCCCAAGTAGTGAGGATGAGCCAAAGGAAGCTCCATTAAGGAGCAAAGTGCAATTTTGAGAAGCGCTAGAGCCAAGTTGAGAAGGCGGTTCTCCATAATTAGCTATGGTAGAGTCTTCAGAATACTTAAGTTTGAACTTTGAAGCTCAAGTTAGAATGGGTTCTTCTAGTTGTCTAAAGTTTGAGTTGTTTGCAAGCTAAAATTTTGATCAATAATATTTTCATAATACAATGACAATGCTTATGTTCATTTCCAAATTGTTTGATGCTTATGTTCATTTCCAAACTGTTTGTAACAATCTAATACTTCAGGAACAGTTTGGAAATGAACATAAGCATTGAACAGTTTGGAAATGAACATAAGCATTGTCATTGTAATATGAAAATATCCTAGATCAAGCAGATCATAGATGGTAGATGATTCTTCCAATGTGATTCTGGAATGTCATTCAAAATATCTACTTCTTGTTTTATTCGATTATGTTCTTCCTTTTTTTTAGAAGTCTTGTATCCTATTAACTTGCCGATCCTACGAGTTTGAACACCGAATTAATTATAGTCAATCGAAGATGTTTCTAAAACCAGTAATTGGCGTCAATGGTGGGCATGACGGACCTTGCACAATGATGACGGTGGTGAAGTATTCCACTCCTCAAATGTGAGAGTCAATGAAATATAATAAGAAAAATTCTATCAACAAATAGATAGTAATGCCTTTCAAGAAGGATGAGATACAGTGTAGTCAATCATGCTATTGATTAGAATCCAACCAAAGGTAATGATCACCTTGGTTTGAGTTTCACAAAAAGGGGATACATAATGGGTATTTGTATCTCATCTGTTTGGAGCCAATACCACTGCTCGTATGTCGTACAAATATGATGGATAGGGTTTCAAGCTTTACTTAGGAAGGAGCAACTTCAACAACAATAGGGTCCTCCAATTTTCATAGTAGATGTCATAATTTAATCTGATGAGCTACCAAGTGTAGATGAAGAAATATAGATGCCTACCTCGAATGTCAATGAAGTAATATAGACAATTACACTAGATGTCCAACTGAGAGCAGATCCAAAATTTGTGTCAATCATCCAAATGATTGCATTAGTCAAATTGTAGGCCAATCATTGTGTATAGTTTGACCATTTGTAGACAGGAAGATCAAAACCAAAGGAATTACTACTAGACCTCCTAGAACTGGAAGAGGATGAGAGAGTATCAAGCAACAGAGGTTTGAGGTGTCAAAGGGCCTCATAAGGAATAGATTAAGGAAGAGTTTAAGTTAAGCAAAAGTGACCTACTATGGTAACCCAAGGGTATAAGGGACCCCTTGCATTTACTATGGGTCATCTTGGCCCTTGGATGGAGGATGGATCAAGGGCCTAGGATGCCTTGGATGGGGCCAAGGTTGACTTTAGTGGCCTCCAAATCTGACAAGGGAAAGGCCTAATAAAGAGGGATAATGCGCTTCATTGTAGGCCATTAGAACTATTCAAGATCTATGGTGGAGATGGAGATGCTTCATGAAGGGCTAGGATTGAGGCGCTCCATGGAGGGTGGAGATCACAAGATCAAGATGCATGGACTAGCAGATTGAAGCGCTATATTGAATGGCCCAAATTGAAGTGCCTTTTTGTCTCACCTCCTCCCTTGGATCCATGCTTGATCTATGGCCCATATTGAAGTGCCTTTTGCATCCATCCCCTCCCTTGGATCCATCCCTTGATCTATGGCTTAGATTGAAGTGCTTTTTCATCTCATCCCCTCCCTTGGATCCACCCCTTGGTCTATGGCTTGGATTGAAGCACACTCTCCTCTCATCCCCTCCATTGGATCTACCCCTTGATCTAATGGCTGAGATTGATCTACCAAAAATTTGAATGTGACCCTTGGATTGGAGATTAGATCAATGGCTAGGAGTGAGGATCATGGGTCTAGACCATGGGTGAGAGGTCTCCCCACCCATAAATGCACAACATGTCCTTTTGTACGCCTGAATGTACCATTGTCCCACACAAAGGAGCATTCTCATTGGTACACCTCAAATTCCTCTCTAATCTCTTGAAATTAGGAAACATTAATTGGAGGCCCTTTTGAGACCCCAAGTCTCCCCTAATGTCAGAAGGGAAATAAATATATTTGGAAATAGCACTAAAAGTAGACCTGCAATCATTGAAAGATTACCAAAATCCACAACAATAACAACAACAACAACTACTACTACAAGTAACTCCACCTACAAATCAACAACAACCATAGGTAACGCCACACTACATGTCTGCAACTGCAAATCTAGCGACTCCAGTAAGGATGCAACAACCACCACCAACGTGAATCCCAACGTAGCAAGTTTGAAGTGTAAGTTTATGAAGTTCAAGGGTAAGAGAAAAGAAAACCCAATAAGTTATGGAGCATAGTTTGAAATGCGTTCGTAAGCAAGTGGCTTCGACATACCCAGAAGAAATAGCAATTTGTACCTATAGGACGGGGAGGGGGCCATAGACTTAGGTTAATTAGATCTGATCATCAAAATAAATGGAGTGTGACTACCATGTGGTAATGCCATGGGACACAAGTTGCAACGTGGCATACCAAGGAAAATGTGTGGTCATGGCCTTTGCATGCCACACCTTTGAAATACAGACTTGTTGCTCTTAGCTTTTGATATCCTTCATTCATAAAAATGGAGAAATCTCCCTGCTAACAGGGCTTTGGCACCAATAAGAATCCCCATCGTTGTTCCAAATATTGACCACCCTTTGGTCAACTTCTTACATATACTAATTTCATATCCTCTGAGCTCCCTCCTTGCTTGTCTTCCAGCTTGTGACAATTTGGTTGTTCTTGGCTTGCCTAGGATAGTTTTCTTCGCTAGGTGATGGGACTTCATTTAGGGTGATGTAGCTATCTGGTTGAGTCATGTAGACACTGCTCCTCTGTATTCATCCATTTACGGGGAGGCCTTGGAATTCTGTATAGAGTAGGTTCCCTAACCTAAAAAAATTCAAGGAACTGTATATGCAACTTTTAATAGTGTTAAAAACAATAGTTTGATTTATATGTATATAAAATAGGGGAGCATGATAGATGCATGATAGGGGAGCATGATAGATGCATGATATATGTATATCAAATAGGGGAGCATGATAGATGCATGCCATGTGTTTTGCAACATGCAAAATCACAATTAGGTGTCATGGAACATTATGAGCCTTGGTTATGCTGGGCAGCAAGAGGGTGCTCAGGGCTATGGACTTGTGTGTACAGATGCACAAGTAGGTTTCCCACTGAGTGATAAAATGTTTGTTGGCATGTTGAAGGCTTGCAGATGTCTAGAAGAGGTGAAGAAAATTGATGGGAAGTTTGCCAAAATAGGATGCCTCACAAAAAGGAGAGTCATCCATTCCCAAGTTTTGTATATTGAGCAACAAAACTCTTTGCAGGCTTTGGAACTGTATATGCAGATGCAACATGAAGGTATCAAAGCAAACCAATTGTTGTTGGTGTATTGAAGGCTTGAAGTGGCCTGGCAGTAGTGGAAGAGGAGAATCACTTTGAGGGTAAACTTGAAAAATTAGAACCATTTGCAAAAGGTGGATCCATCCACTCATAATTATTTAAGAGTGGCTTTGAGGTAGATGCATTTGTTGGAAACACCTTAATGAAAATGTATGTGAAATCTGCAGAGGTGCTTCTGGAGGAGACTCTGGAAATCCCACAAGAATAGAAAGATCACTATCTTCTTTTGGCTTTCTATCCATGGTGGGATTGCAGTGAACCTTTGGAGGTCCAGGTTCGGAGCCGACCCTACTTGCCCTCGATGCCTCTCTGCTTCGGAGACTATTCAACATTGCTTATGGGATGATTTGGATGGGGGTAGCCAGGATTTTCAGTCACTTTGCTCACTCCCCATTTTTTATGACATGGGGCTCAGTGGCTTGGCTTTCTCTTACAGGACCTCAGGTTTTTTATGAGAGATTTGACTCCTCTCAAGCCATTTCAGTTCGATGTCATCGGACTGAGTCCTGTTCATTGGATGTGGTACCACACCTTCCTTTTACAGTTGTACATGCCTCTGTGGATACTTCTTGGGAGATTCTAGCGAGCATAGCATCCTGGCATATCTAGAGAGCCAGTTGCACAGAGGCTTTGGAGGGTACTCAGGTTCATCCCTCGCACACATTGGCTAGTATATCTGGATAGATACCGTACATACTTTGATGGCCATATGGACGGGTATGCAGGGAGACTCCTGTGCAGCCTCAGCTAGGAGGGCTTCTTTCAGGGAATGGAAGGATTCTCCTTTCTTCTCTGAGAATACTACAGGGTTGAGGTGGCACTTTCAGCCTCAGCCTTGGTTGTTTTCCACCTCACTCTGAGGGGATTTTTATTTATCCTCATGATTTCATGATGTATTCCGCTTTGAGCTTGCTCTCGCGGGTTTTTTCTCTTACTTAATAGAAGTTTTTTTCTTGACAAAAAAAAAAAAGTACGTGAAATGTGGGAACATCAAGTGTGCATTTGATAAATTGCCTCATTGTGGTGTGGTTACATGGAATATCATAATCTTGGGGCATGTTGATCAAGAAAATTGTACTCTGGTTTGGGAATTGTTTGCTAAAATGCACTCTGAGGGCATTAGAGTAGAACATTAGACCTTTGTTGGGGCATTAAAGACTTGCAGCAGCATGGTAGGACTGGACGAGACAAAGCAAACCGATGGTGCAAAAATATGGTGCTTGGCAAAAGGTAGAGCCATCCACTCTCAAGTAGTAAAAAGTGGCTTTGATTTAGATGTATTTGTGGGTACCACCTTGGTGGATATGTATGCAAAATGTGGAAGCATGGAAGATGTACAGTGATGATTTGCTTCACTGTGATGAAGTGGCTTCATCAAACCTTTGTTGGTGCTTTGAAGGCTTTCAATAGCATGTTAGAATTTGAAAAGGAGAAATAGGTTGACATAAAATTTTCAAAACTAGTATGATTGCTAACATGTAGAGCCATCCACTTAGAGATTATAAAAATTGGCTTCGAGCTGATTGTACTTGTTGGAACCACCTTGGTAAAAATGTGCAAGCATGGAGGATGCACAATGTATCTTTGTGACTTGCCTTATTGTAATGTGGTTACATGGAATACCATGATCTTGTGGCATACTGAGCAGGAAGAAAATGAAGAGGCTTTTAGACTTTTTGTACAAATGCAAGTTCAAGGCATCTCAGTAAATAATGCTGAAAGCATCTCAAACACAACAGCTGTACAAAATGGAAACAACTCCATTCTCAAATAACTAGGGCATTTGACACTATTACAATTGTGACAAATAGTCTTATAGATATGCATTTTAGGTGTGGGAGGAGTCATTGATGCCTGGTATTTGTTTTCAAGACATGTTTCCCAGAAGGGATGTTACACCATGGAGTGCCTTGATTGCAGTATATGCTTGTCAAGAAGAAAAGGAACTTGTGCTCCATTTGTTGAGAGAATGAGGTTGAAAGGCATACATTCAAATGTAGTAATGTTCTCATTGTATGTAGTAATGTGGGTCTACTGGTGGAGAAGGGCAAGAAATATTTCCAGAATATGACCAAAGAGTATCACATTCTTTTGAGTATTGAGCGGTATACTTACATTGTCGATCTCCTCAATCGTGGAGGTGTAGTGGACAAGGTAGTGGGCTTGGTAGAAAAGATGCCTTTCTAGCTTGATATTGTTGTTTGGTTGACCATCTTGTGCGCTTGTTGAAAGTGGAAAAATGTTGAGATTGGAAGGCGTGCTTTTGGAAATGTTTTGAGATTAGATAAATAAAAATATTATTACAGCATATGTCTTGATGGGTAATACATGAACAATACTGATGCCTATGTCCAAGGGATTACCACAAATTGATGCTAGGGCATTTGCGCTTGTTGCACAAAAGCTATGCCCATCACGGCGCTCGGTTGCTGGCAGCATTATGCTTTAAACTGTACCAAGGCAAAGGGGTTATCTTTGGAGATTGTCCAAGTAAGGTAAGCTCTAGGTGGTATCATTGTAGTGTGAGGTTGGGAAGGTCATGTTTAGGTGTGGTTAGCGTTGCAATTGGCGGCGGCATTTTCTTCCTGTGGATTAAGCTGTCGTCAAAGTTCTCGGTCAAGCTGGAATTTAATTCCGGTCGTCCGATCGTTGGGACTTTCTACGTCATCTGTGCATTAGCGCGTTAACATTAGCGTCAGAATTCTCCTTTGCTTCGTTGGCTGGTGGAGGACGAGGTAGTCTCTGTCAACTAGGATGATCCCAGAGGTGATTTTGCAGGTCACTTTCGGGACCTCCAGTGGAGCCCTCGACGTATCGAAAAAGGCCAAGGTGGGCTTTTCCACATTATGAGAATGGCCAGCGGCAAAAGCCGCCCTTGGTGAGCTTTTCCCTTATAGTTCTATGCTTGGAGACTCTAATTTCGTCTGTCCCTGCTTCTCCTACTAGAGCGTTTACTTATTTAGATGCTTGTGTGTTGCTTTTGGATATTCGTTTGGAAAGTTTTGAAGCTGGTTCAAGGAGAAGATTTGGCAGACAGCGATGGTACTGAGAACGAGCGAGCTTCTTGTGAAGGAATGATGTATTGTGATTTTATATTGCACTACTTGGAGCTGCATTTTTGTAGCGGCGGCTGGCTGCTCTTGTACAAATCACCACGCTCTCACCGTCGCTCAGGCTGCAACTCACCATGCATACAATCAAGTCACGATGCTTGTTCTAAGCTGAGCTTGTAAGCTGTTGCGGCACGAACATGTTCATTCGTCAAGTTCACGCTGCAAGCATTGTAGCTTTGTGAGCTACGCAGTTCCATGTGAAAAGCGCAACTTTCTAGGTTTTAGATTGTCGCGCCTAGCTTTTAACTAGCTTTTAGACTTGACTAAGCAGCCATCCAAGTTTTCACAGATCACCTCTCAGTATGCTCGTTTTCTTGTGGTCCTCAAAGACACTCACAGCGAAATCTTCCCTCGAGTGCAAAAATAAAGGATGCTTTATTAGTATATCCGTTTGTGTTCGAGTCTTGCATTCGCAGTTGGGAGCCAAAGGCAAAAGAGACCGAAAAAATTCATAAAAATACTTTCCTTTTTTTTGGAAAAATCCGTAAGTCGAACTAAGTCAATATGCGGTCATGAAATGTATGGACATACATATTAATAAAACATTTTTTCTTTTTGCACTCAAGGGAGAAATTCGTGCGGGTGGCCTCTGGGGACCACAAGAGAAAGAGCATACTGAGAGGTGGTTTGCGAAAATCTGGACGCTTGCAAGTACTCTTCAGACATTGTGATCATAAAAGATCTTTTATTAACACGTTCTTTCATACGGGTCTCCAAGGCTTTGGCCTAGTGGTTTGAGTGTAACTCCCCTCGAGGTACAAGCTTCCAAATAACTGGCCATAAATGACAAAGGATTGGTTTTACCGACATTTCTTTGGGTGCTCCATGATAAGCAATTCTCATTACAGGCTCTACGTATTTTCTAAGATTATGAAATAATACTTTTGTTGGCACTTTGATAAGTAGAAGTAGAATTTTATTATCGTCCTTGGGGAGCAAAAAATGACCCATGGGACCTAATCCTTAGTACAAAAATCTCCTCCGCTGTGGAGGGGTCAAGAATTTTCAAGTTCTTGACGGTACAAAAAAAGACGAGTGACAAAAGATCCCAAAGTTGTCGGAGAGGCAATGGAGAGAACTGACGAGATCTGAGTGGTGTCTGCCAATATCTGCTGATAGTCGTCTCTGATGTGTGCATATCGGGGACAATGTAGGGCTATATGTGCCTCTGTCTCTATTGTCTGCAAAACACAGAATCTGCAAACTCTGACACGTCGCGGCAGATTTAGCCAAGCTCCTGTCTCTATTGCCATTGCCATTATGGAGAGAGAGAGAGAGAGAGAGAGAGAGAGAGAGAGAGAGAGAGAGAGAGAGAGAGAGATTAACGTCCACGAGAAGCCTCGCGGGCCTATAGGGGAGCAAAGGGCTCACTAATGCCCTTGTTGAGTACTAAAATGCTATACTAGTACAAAATAGCAAAAAAAGTAGCAAAATAGCATGAGAGCGGCATGAAGATATCAAGTGCATGAATTGGTTCCCACGTATCCAGGCTCCATGATGGCTCTCTCATGAGATGCAAAGAGCTCACGTATTTGCATTAGTCGGGATGTCTCCCCTGGTGGTGGAGGACGTGGTCTCCTCGATCTCTGGATCCAATGGGCTATGTCAAGGTTGATGCCTCGCCTCGATCAATCTCCCCTAAGGAGGGCTGAAATAGGTCGAATCTCGATCATGTGTGCTCTAGTCGCCTGTCGCGTCGTGTACAGCCCTTGTGCCCCTCATTTGACAGTGTTGTGTCGGCTCCCTCCAGTGATCCATATATCTCTCATGTCGGCTAGCTCCTCCTCTATCCCAGAGTGCCTTGGGGCCGAGTCAAATGCATAGAAATCCGTGACTTGTCTCTGCGCTTGGTCTACCTTGGTACATTGTGGTGCGGTGGTCCCATCCTCCTGCTCTCTAATATGTTGTAGTAGTATCTCCCTGTGTCGTCACATCTCCATCAAGTAGAGCCCAATACAGACTTGGTCTTGGAAATGGATCAGTCATGAGAGTGGGCTAAAGCCATACCCCTCTTGAAAAAGGTAGTGGTAGCGTCCTCGGATCTCATAGTAGGCTGGGCAGATGCATAGGAAGTGCTTCTCTGTCTCGACCGCTCCCATCGTGCACAACTTGCAAGTCCGCTGCTCTCTAGGTATGCATGCCGCTCTCCCTATTTCGATCCTTAGCTGATGGGATGAGACCTGCATCTATCTTATGGCAATCCTCAGTGCATGTGAGATTTCTCTGTTCTCGAGATACTGAGGTTTGATGATGAGCCCATTTTCTGATACTCTCAGAAAGTGATCATAGTAGAGCTGGGTGGGGATCTCCTAGTCCCCACCCCAAGTGCGAGATGTGTGGAGCTGGAGGAGATCTAACCGTATGATGCGGTTCATCTCATCTTGTGGGATCGACTCAGGCGGTGCATCCATGCTATAGTGAAATGGGGGAAGCCGATCCTCCATCTTAATGCTGTGACTGGCAAACCATGTGGTGATGCATGCAAACCATGCTATACCTGCCCCACTCTTAGATAGTCATATGGAGGACTCTAGTGCCAGCCTCGGGAGTCTCTCGCAAGGTAGGTCCCAAACTCTGTGGAGGAAAGTCACTGTTTGAAAAATGGCATTAACCTAGAGAGGGATCATGGCCTGTGCTATCTGATGGGGGGCCGAGGGCTTACTCTAAATCATCTTAGAGCCCATAATCTCCTGTAGCCGCTCGAATCTCTTCCATTCTGCTGCTGAAATTTCACACCCCCATAAAGGTGCCACTTACATGGTGGTTGGCCTCGCTAGAGTGTTGAAAAGCCAGCACTTCGTTGGTCGATCCTGGAAGTGCGCCTGGAAGCACTGTTGCTCTAGTTGGGCCAAGGCACCATGCCCTCGTGTGAGTCGTGCTACATGGGTCATCGTGAAAACTGCACCCAAGTATGTGTAGGATTGCACAGTCTCCACTGGTTGACTCTGGTATGTAAAGCTATGTCGATGAAGCACTGTGTTAGAGGTGTTGAAGATCATGACCTTGGTCTTCCCAAGGTTAACCATCAGGTCTCTCTCTCTATAGAACATCTCTAGGGCATCTAGATGTCTCTGTAGTCCCGCTGTCAAAGATGACAGGAGGACTATGTCATTAGCATATAGTAGAATCTGTATCATCAAGTCTGCTGGTGGTGCTCCCTCGCCTCCTAGGCGGTCTATGAAAGATGTAATCTCATCAATGTAGAGCTCGAAGAGAGTCGGAGAGAGAGGGCGTCCCTGCTTTACTCCAATCGTGCTCTCAACCCAGTCTAATAGGCCTCCTGGGACACGAACTCTCCCTCTAATGGATTCGTATAGGCTCACCACTCCCCAAATCAGATTCTCTGGAATCTGCATATCCTGTAGTCTCTTGATCATGCGGGATCGCGGGACAGTGTCGAAGGCCTTCCGAAAGTCTACAAAACCAGCGTAGACTTTATGGTGTCACGACCTCGCCTCCTCAATGATAGCCCTCAAGGTGAAGATGTGGTCTAGAGTGGAGTGTTGTCTCCAAAAATGTGCGTGCCCTAGAGCACGTTGTCCATGTGCCTCTGTATGGCTACTGATCTCCCTCTCTAGTATCGATCCATAGATCTTGGCTAGCATGTGGCCAATCATGAGAGTGCGATAGTTTCCAGTATCCATGGGGTAGCCTGCCTTGTGTATCGATACTATGGTGGTGGTACTCCATGAGGGTTGGAAGCCGTGACATATGGCGTGGTTGAACATCTGTGCTAGCACTGGAGCCAAAAACTCCTGTCTATGATCAAAATGCTCAATCCGTAGTTCCTCATGGTCCTGTGCTCTCCGGTTATGAAGCTTGTTGAGTGCAGCCGCACATTCTGTGCAGTGAACAAGTGGCAAGTGGTGGGCCGGGGCATAGTGGACATATCAGGTGGTGCTTGCATCGAGACATCATAAAGAGAGCATGCATAAGTGTGCCAAACACCTGGGTCTGTGATGGGTATAGGTGGCTTCCCCTCTGATAGAAGCCCCCATCCAATGGTGGGATCCCCCCCTCGAAATGAACTGATCACCTCATCCATTCTATGGATGAGGAAGGCCCTCCGCTTACGACGTGTCAGTTGTCGTGAAATCCGCTGTGCCTTGGATGATGTCAAGTGGCCAAGGGCTCGCTCGCGTGTGAGGTGAGCTCTCATCTCTTTGCACTCATCATCATATCAAGGATTTTGTGGCATCTTCCCTAGTGAGGCACATGCAGATCGAGTCGTGGGGAAAGACCTGATGGCTGCGTCCATGACTATTGTGGAAAGGGTGTCTGAGGTGTGGGTGAGGTCTACAACATCTCCAAGTACTAGGGCTGGAAGTCCCTTCACCAAGTTGCTCACATAGATGGGGTCCAAGGCACGATCAAAGTGAACTTGTACACGAGTGGGTGCGGGGGGGACTCTCTGTGGCTGGCATAGTGGTAGAGATACAAAAGGCTAGGTACGAGTGATCAGCACCGAGTGGGGGAGGGGGCACAATAAAGTTGTATATGCATGAGGTAAAGGCCAAGGGACCCAATAGGTAGTCCACTGTGCTTGTCCCTCCGCCATGTGGGAAACAAGTGAGACCTCCAGATGATGACCATCTCTATAGACCATTGTATATGATCACATCATGAACAAAACCCCTAGCTCAAGTAGATGTCGTCCATACTCCTTTACTTGTGGTGCATCTGCAGAGTGTCTCACTTTTCTGAGTTCAACTGCATCTAGTTTTGGTACTATGAGGGAATCCGATGCAAAGTCCAATAGGCTCACTTGCCTATTCCCTGTGCGTGCATTGAAGTCACCAAGAAGAAGGATGTCCCCCTGCCTGGAGAATCAGTGATATCATCCTGAATTGACTCAAAAGGACTATGCCCTTCTGTGGTGACCTCACGTGCATAGGATGAAGTATCTAGAGGGAAATAGCACACTGCTATGAGAATCGGTCATGCGTCTGGGAGCTGGACTCGTATCCACATGCTCCTCTCTCCATGCCACTGATATAAGAGGTTTCATGTGTGATCTAAAGAGGATAGCCACTCCCCCTGAACCCCGCACACCAATGTCTCTCTTGGTATCCTTCCTATGAGATGACTTCCATGTATATCTTGTCACGGTGGGCAGTCCTCTCTCGGGGCTCTCATGTGTCTCAGTGTAGAAGACCATGTCTCTGTCAGTGTATGTCTCCGAGAAACCACCTAGATCAGAATGCAATTCCACACTGCAATTCTCAGTCCACTTTGTGTCCCTTTGACCTGACACCGTCATAATTCACCCTCTTCTTTCTCTTCTTTTTCTTCCTTCTCCCCTCGGTCCTGATCTCCTCTCTCTCGGATGATCACCCTACCATCTCTGTATTCAGCCCATTACGTGTACCATACCTTCCCTCCAGTGTTCTTGCTGTAGGAGGGTGAGGTCATCGTCTAGGTAGATTTGGGATCCTTGTGCTCATGAGGGTCTTCCTATCCATGGCTGTTTGGAGCTTTATTACAAGTGCCCTTGTGGGTGCATCGGGCTTACCAACTCTCCAAGCTGTCTCATATGTCAGGTTCACACCCATTTTGGTGAACAAAGCATTTGCATCTTCCATAGGAGTATCCCCTACTGTGAGGCCTCGGAATAACACATTTAGGGCTTTACTGTTTCTCCTTTTATCCTCCTCTAGAGCATCTGAAATGAAGTGTGATAGGAGGGGAGAGAATGGAGCATCCATGCTGTACTAGAAGGGAGGTAGTCTATATCCATGTGAAGCCCTAGTCGCTTAAACCATCTCTCTGTATGTGCATACCAACACCTCTGGTCCCCTCCTGCTGCAAGTGCCATAGAAGAGGATAGAGCTATCCATGGTAGCCTGCTACGTCCCGAGGTGTAATCCCCATATTCCCTAACTCGATACAGGTACGTGATGACCTAAAATGCGGCATCTAGCTGTAAAGGAGGTGACCCAAACTCAACCTGAATGATCTGATGAGGAATGGATGGCTTACCATGAATCATCCGTGATAACATGAGAACCTTTAGCTGCTCCACACGGGCCCACTTTGTATCCGACAAGTCTGGCCTCCAACAAGGGCTGCCGTACATTCCCACTGGGCGAACCAAGGAGTAAAAAAGAAAACCCTTGGTGCGTGGATCCTGAAAGTGCGAGCGGAAGCACTGCCTCTCTAGTCTGGCCAATGAAGCATACTCTCTGCTCAAGCGTGCCTGCATCGCGGGTCTCATAGTGAAGCTGGGTCTGGAAAAGATAACTCCAAGATAAGTGTATGATGAAACTATCTCAACAGGTGACCCCTCAAATGTGAACTGCTCCTGACGCATGATGGCTCGAGATGTATTGAAGATCATGACCTTGGTTTTACCCAGGTTGACCTTCAAATCATGAGACTCTAATAATACCAACTCAGCGGAGTTAGAGATGAGCTGCTGCTCCTCCCCGCTCCCTTGCTGCCCCCTCTCCTTTAGCCCCTCCCCCTCCCTCAGTCTGTCCCTTCCTCCCCCTCCTCTCCCTCTCAGCCTACCCCCTCCCCTCTCATCGCGCTTCCTCCCCTCCTCTCCCTCCCAGCCGGCCACCTCCCCTCTCTGCCCGCTCCCCCTTCCCTGCTCCCCCGCTCCCTTTGCCCGGCTCCCCTCAACCCCGCCTCTACCCTCCCCCTACTCTTCCCCCGCCTCTACACCCCTCTCCTCTACCTTTTCCCCGCCTCTACCCTTCCCCCCGTCTCTACACCCCTCTCCCCCTACCCTTCCCCTCGCCTCTACACCCATCTCTTCTACCCGCTCCCTACCCCCGCCTCTCCCCCCCCGCCTCTACCTCCCTCTCCTCTACCCCTTCTATCCTCTCCCAATCAGCTGTCCCCTCCCCTCTCAGCCCGCCGCTTCCCCTTCCTTGCTCCCCTGCCCCCTCTACCCCGCTCCCTACCCCCCGCTGCTGCCTCAGCCCTCCCTCTTCCCCACTCCCTACCCCCCGCATTCTTTTTCCTTCTTCTTGTCTCCCCCTTCTTCCTTCTTCCGCAGCGTTTTTTGGAGCGAACGGAGCCTAAAAAATGTCCAAGTCGGCCTCCTCACCTTGATTGGCAATGGATATCCTGTCAGCCAATCCTACTCCACCTCCACCGGCCGCAAAAACTATTACTTTTTCTAAAGACGAGTTGTAGCAACGCAAGAAGGACGTAGAGATTGAATGCTCTACCACATTGCTCGCACGCATCTTCGGGTCTCACCCTTCCAGATCCCAAAAGCTAGAGACTGGATGCTTGCAGCTCTCCCCCTAGACCTCACTCCACGATTGTTAGATGTTTGTCTTCTAGGACAAGGTTTTTTCCAGGTTGTTTTTAACACTCTAGAGGCTGCGAGCTCAGTGCCCAAAGCTGAGTTTTTACACCTGGGACACAGGAAGATCTTCTTTGATGCCTTTGATATTGGTTTCGACCTAGTGGAGGCAGATAAGGAAATCTTTTCGCTCTTCATCAGATTTCCCGAGCTTCCCAAGGTTTACCATCGACTTCTTTCTGTTATTGGGGAGCATTTTGGCACAGTTGCTGAGATCCCACCCCTCCTTGGGTTGCCATTGACTGTAGCAGAGGCAACCAAGGCTGATGGGCTACCTAGAGTTAGGGTCCTCTGTAAGGATCCTAACCTCACGATGGACCATGTTATGATCTAGCGCTCGGATGGTTCCTTATTTCGCCAGAGAGTAGAGATTACAGGCAGGCAGGACCAGTGCAGAATATGCAGGATCATTGGACACTTTGCCGGGGATTGCCCAAGAAAGAAGAAAAGGCCCAAGAAGCCCTTTGGTACATCTACCGCCCCACGGCCTCAACAGGGGGGTGGTACAGGTCTAGCACTTGCTCCTCGACCTCGACAGGGGGGTGGTACAGGTCCAACACCTGCTCCTCGGCCTCAACAGGGGGGTGGTATAGGTCCAGCACCTGCTCCTTGACCTCCACATGACGGTCCTCCTCAGGATGGTACTATAGCTCCTACTCACTAGAGTGCTCCTCCACGGAGCACTACTTTGATACCAGGTGTCTCTCGACCTTCTACCTTAGGGGCACCCGACACATACTAGTGGGTTCCGGTTCATGTATAGATTCCTCCTTCGGTTCACAAGGATACACTAGTGGACTTTGCTTCACCTCGGGCTATCACTCCAGTCTCTCCTCACACAGTGCGAGACGCTTCAGCTACGACCTCCTCCCCGGTTGTAGCTTCTCTCATAGAACCAGCGGTGTCAGACACTCTCCTCGAGGTAGTAGAGGTCTCTGCGGCTGGGCAGATACAGGATCGAGAGCAGTCCTCACTTCCTCCCTTGGATAGGGGGAAAGGGATGGTTTACACTATTGATCCTCTTCCCTCAGAAGGGATCCTTCGCACTCCGGTGTCTGGCCTGATTTACAAGAACTCATTTTCAGCTTTGGCAGATGCTTCAGATTTTCGAGAGGGGTTTGTGCCCTCTACTTTTGGTGAGCTAGTGATTGGGTTTTCAGTTGACAAGGCTTCTTCGTCAGGTGGCAGGGTTCTTTCCCCTGTTGATTTTCCGCCACTTGGTTCCATTCCTCGCTCCTCGAGCAGGAGGTCTTTCCCTCTTGAGGGTTTGTTTCTGCCACTAGGTCGGGTAAGGTGTTCCACTCTACATTCTCCCGTCGATGAGGATTATTAGCTGGAACATACAGGGCCTAGGTGGCGTCCCACATCGCTGCCACAGACATTTGATCCGGGATCATCTTCATCCGGGTGTTACTGGGGGTTCCATTGATATGTTATTTATTCAGGCGCAGAAACTGGATTCTAGAGATAGTGCCAAGTCAGGCAAGTTGCTTTCTGGCCATACATTTTGGTCGCTTGCCTTGGGCACTAGGGGGGACACTTCTATTTCAGTCAGTTTCGCAGTCGGTTCTCCCCTCAATTGTTGGACACGGAGTCATTATTCCCTCTAGGGCTCAGTGGATTATTCTCTTGATTGGAGGGCATAAGGTTGGTTTCCTTAACCTGTATGCCTCTAACATTAGAGGGGAACGTGTCATTATGTGGAAGGATTTGCTCTCTTGGGCCCCCATTGCGGATTCATGGGTGATTGGAGGTGACTTTAACATGGTTGAGTTACCGTCAAACAAAAAAGGCGATAGAGAAGGAGGACTTCACTCTTTGGAGAGAGTAGCTTGGGATGCCTTCCTTTTTCACTACTGTGGCAGAGATACTTGGTTGGACGATGCCTTTCTTAGTCAGCCACAGTCCCTCCTGTTCTCTTGGTCGAATAGGAGGTAGCAGATGCCTATTCATGCACGCATTGATAGATTCTATGTAGATGATTGGGCACTAGACAGAGGTGGGTCGGTATGCATTGCTGCTAGGGTTTCCACTTCAGACCACTTTCCTATTGTCCTAGCTATCTTAGAGCCTCACTTGAGAGGCCGGTCAGCTAGCATCAGGATTCCAGATGCCTTGTACACAGAGGAGGACCTTACAGAGGCAGCCATGTAGATATGGGTTTCTCATGTCTAGGGTGGGCAGCCATATCCATCACATGTAGCTGCTGCACTTTTTGGTATTAGTGACTTCTACCACTCAATTGCTTGTACCAGGAGACAAGATATTCTCAGACGTGAGATTGGTGTTCGCTAGCACTTGGCAGTTTTGCAAAGGGAAGAGCAAAAACGGCCTTCAGATGCTTGGATTTAGGAGTGCCTTTTTGCAGCAAGGACTCATCAGCAGATATTTCTTGATCAGAGAACATAGTAAAGCCTTTCATGCACGGGAGTCCTTCTGGATTCAGATGGGTGGCAGAGTCAATGAACACTTTTTCTCTACTCTTGGGCCTAGAAATAGTAGAGACAGTGTATCCCAGCTTATTGACTCACATGGGGTTTTATAGACATATCCAAATGATGTCATGCGCATAGCTTCAGATTTTTATGCCGCCCTTCTTACTACAGATCCTGACACACGGGATAGAGAGGATGCTAGAGAGGTTATTTGGCAGAGCATCCCCTTGTTGGTGAAACCGGATATGCATGTTTTACTCATGTTTTACTTGATGCACCTTTCACCAACACAGAGTTCAGGACTGCACTTTCAGCCCTTCACAAGGGCAAGTGCCCAGGTTCGGATGGCCTCACCCCTTCTTTTTTCATTGAATTTTGGGATATGATTGGAGACTACATTACGTCAGCCCTGTAGGAATTTCTGCAACCTCCTTTCAGGATAAGGTGGATGAGACCCTCTATGAGCATCCCGAGCATCTCGCCAGGTCCCAATGGAGGCCTATCACACTTTTGGGGACATGTTACAAGATTCTGGCCAAGGCAATCAGCCTCCGATTGCAGCCCCTTCTCCCAGATCTTATTCATGACACTCAGACAGGATTTGTGCATGGCAAAAGTATTTTTTATAACATTTTCTCTTTTTGGGAAGCTTCAGAGTGGGACATGCAGAGCGATGGCCAGAATCTAGCCATTCTACTCTTGGATTTTGAGAAAGCTTATGACATAGTAGATTGGGGTGAGGGCACCCTTCTACGTTTTGGCTTTACTGATGCTTGGATCAGAGGTGTTTCCTCTTTGTATAGATCAGCCCACAACCAGGTACTTATTGGTGGGGTAAGGGGTGAGAGATTTCAGATTTCCAAATCAGTCCGTCAGGGATGCCCCCTTGCTCCTTTTCTTTTTTTGTTCGTGGCTGAAGCTATGAGTATCTATGTTAGATCTCAAGCTGACATCTTTGGGCTGAGACTTCCCATCAGAAGGGAAGAGGAGCTACTTGACAGTGAGTTGGCAGATGACACAGCAGTTTACTTGGTTGCCACACCACAGACGCTCACTTCTTTCAAGACAGCATTGGATTTATTTTGCTTGGTGGTGGGGGCGCAGATAAATTGGCATAAATCCAATGGCTTTTGGATCAGTGATGAGGATACTCCAGTTTGGGGGCTTGACATAAGATTCACTTGGGTTCAGAGGGGTGTGCCTGTCAGGTATTTGGGCTGCCAGGTCGGCTAGGATATTTCTTCCACACAGCAGTTTGCTCCCGTGTTGGAGAGCATGAGGAGGAAGCTCCTTTTTTGGAGTTCACTCAAGCTGGATCTTGCCTCTAGAGTTGTGGTGGTCAACCAAGTCCTCTTGGCCACGGCCTGGTTTGTTTGTTCATCCTGGTGCCGTTCTAGGGACTGCATTACTCAACTCAAGAGATCAATCTGAAATTTTCCTTGGAGTGGGCTTGATGGCACATCAGATGCATTAGCCAGAGTGGCTTGGGAGACCCTCATCCTCCCTACACAGGAAGGGGGTCTCAATATTATTGATCTAGATTTACAGTGCAGAGCTTTACTCTGCAAGATGGTGGTGCAGGGACTTATGCCAGGGCAAGAGCCGTGGAAGGCATTTCTTATTAGCAGCATACAGACGTGCACACCTTCTTTAGGAGGAGACTGGATGAGCAGTATTAGGTGGATTTTCACCACAGCACACCTCAGATCACCTTCGTTCCCTCTCATGGTTGCCATACCAAAAGCATGGGCCAGTTTCAGGAGCACTCTTTGGCAGATTCCTTCTTCCTCTCGTGAAGAGATTGATAGGCAACCGATCATGTGGAATGACAGTATATTGGATGATCATGGCAGACCACTTGGTGCATCACTCTACATGCAGTGGTCCACGTGGGAGAGGAGACCTGCATCATCTTTGGGGTCATGGAATGCTTTCTGTAGGCTTCCAGAGGAGACCAAATCTCAGTTGACAGGACATCTCAGAGGGAGTGCAGGGAGGATCTTGCAGATTGAGGCAGCCCTTCCAGCGGATTGGGTATACACAAATGGTATGCCACTCACTTACTGTACTTGGGCATGTACTTTTACGAGAGGCGGCGTTCCTCTTCAGGTTTTGGCCTTTTGAGATGCACATGAGGATGCTTTAGTTTTTAGTATGCATGATGGTGGTAGATTGCTCAGGTCCACAGAGGACATCTTGCTTGAGTCTGCTTTTCAGCCTATCAGTGTTGTTGGGCTTTTGGTGTAGGGATCAGATTCAGAGTGGTTCCTCGACCGAGACCCCCGGCTACTCTCCACCGGATCTTGGAGGCTTTGGCTCTACGGGGGAGTTCCCATTAGGTATTTGCAGCGAGACCCTTGAGAGTGGGAGTGGATTGACATAGGGCATCGAGAGAAGAGCATCCTTTTCTTTTGTTACACGATTAGTAATGCCAGGAGATTCCAACTCAGTAGTACAGGTTGGAGACCTTCCAGAGTTCCTCATTGGGAGACATTTGATATCACTGCGGATTTGCAGAGGTGCTTCTGGAAGAGACTCTGGAAATCCCATAGGAATAGAAAGATCATTGTCTTCTTTTGGCTTTCTATCCATGGTGCGATTGCAGGGAACCTTTGGACATCCAGGTTTGGAGCCGACCCTACTTGCCCTTGTTGCCTCTCTGCTTTGGAGACTATTCAGCATTGCTTATGGGATTGCAGACAGGCGAGGATGATTTGGATGGGGGTAGCTAGGATTTTCAGTCACTTTGCCCACTCCCCCATTCTTTATGACATGGGGCTCAGTTGCTTGGCTTTCTCTTACAGGGCCTCAGGTATTCTATGAGAGACTTGACTCCTTTCGAGCCATTTCGATTCGACGTCTTCAGGTTGAGTCCTATTCGTTGGATGTGATACCACACCTTCCTTTTGTAGCTATACATGCCTCTGTGGATACCTCTTTGGAGATTCTAGCGAGCATAACATCCTGGCATATCTGAAGAGCCAGATGCGCAGAGGCTTTGGAGGAAATTCAGGTTTATCCCTCGCACACATTGGCTAGTATCTGGATGGACACCATACATACAATGATGGTTGTATGGACGAGTATGTAGGGAGACTCCCGCGCAAACTCAGCTAGGAGGGCTTCTTTCTTTAGGGAATGGAAGGATTCTCCTTTCTTCTTTGAGACTCCTACAGGGTTGAGGTGGCACTTTCAGCCTCAGCCTTGGTTGTTTTCCACCTCACTTTGAGGGGGTTTATTTATCCTCATGATTTCGTGATGTATTCCGCTTAGAGCTTGCTCGCAGGATTTTTCTCTTACTTAATAGAAGTCTATTTCTTGAAAAATAAAATAAAAATCATGAGACTCACAAAAAGATTGTAGTGTGTCTAGGTGTCTCTGGAGCCTCTGCCGAGGAAGACAAGAGAGCCACGTCATCTGCATAGAGCAATATCTGGATGAGCGTGCCCGCAAGAGAGCAACCTACACCCCCCTATATCTGCATCACTGTCTTAAGCTCGTCAATGTAGAGGCCAAACAAGGTAGGCGACAGAGGACTCCCTTGTTTGACCCCGATGGTGCTCATGATCTCGTCTATCCATCCAGATCCTGCATGAACTCTACCTGAAACTCTCTCGTAAAGTGCCATGATGGCCTAAATGATCTCCTGTTCATAACCCAACTCCAGTAGGCACCGTATGAGGCGGGCTCTCGGAACCGTGTCAAATGCCTTACGGAAATCCACAAAATAAACCCTCTGCTTCCGTGCCCTCGCCTCCTCGATGATACATCTAAGCGTGAGAATGTGGTGCATGGTTCCATGATCACGCCGGAATCCACCCTGTCCTGCTGCTCTGAGTCCTCGACACTCTGCAAATCTGCTAACCTCGGAGTCAAGTATTGATGCATAATTCTTGGACATGACATGTCCAATCATAATGGTCCTGTATTTCTCCAGGCTCATGGGATCCCCTACCTTGTGGATGGGTGAGATAGTGTTAATGGCCCAAGTGTGTGGAAACCCCAAACAAACAGCTTCATTAAAAAGCTTTGCTAAGATCGGGGCTAGGATGTTAATCCCATTTGCAATAAACTTAGTGCATAACCCCTGATCCTTCGCTCGGCCATTTTAATTACAGCATCCTTTACCCCTCCTCTAGTGAAGAGGGTGCAAGATGTGGGGCGAGGCGTGTGTGAGATTAGGGACTAACTGATTTGGGATGTCATAAAGAGTGCGTGCATAATCAAACTAGATTTGAGTGTCAGTGAGTGGCGGAGGGAACCGTCCTTCTAGAAATCTCCGCCAGAAGTCCTTAGAGTTGTTACTTAACAAAATGTTCAGTAGCTCCTCCTTGTTCCGACGAATGAAGTCTAGTTTTTTCCTCCGCTCTAGTCTACGGTAGTGTATCTGGTGCGCTTGAAAGATTGTTTTTTGTTTCAAATCTGAGCGGACGGCGTAAAGCCTTACACTCATCATCATACCAACTATTACAAGGTAAGTCCCAGGGGGTGGTGGACCGGTGGAGCAGGTGGTGTGGGGGAGAGAGAGGGAGATCCAGAAGAGAGCCACAGAGTTGGCTGGAAAATTGGGTATAAAGGCAGAAGAGATGGGGCCACTATGTAATGCAAACATGGCATGTCCTAGGCATAGTGAGTCAGTCACTCAGATAATTGGGAAGCTTCAATAAGCACATTCAGAGTTACGTGGACATTGAAGAGTTCTATATTATGCTACTGAATGGATGCATTGTTTTGCTGGATATATCTTGGCACCATAGGAAGGGAGCTCTTTGAATGCTAGAAACAGAACGCTGACTTTGACTCACTAAGGGAAAACACATGTATTGGATGCTAAATTGAAAGGGGAATCTATTCCAGTTGTATCGGCTTCGGCCATTTCTAATGTAATGAAAAAGCATCTTTCTGCGTACTTGGTTTTTGTAGCTGAAAAATAGCCAGTTGAAGAAAGCTCTAATTTTCTAAGCTGGAAAAAGAGTGGACAGATTTTCTCTTTCAGATTAAAGATTTTTTTTTTCTGACTCCTACACTAGGATTTACCTCCAGAAAGACTTGAGGACCATGCCATAGATGTAATTCCAGGTAGCAGCCCGCCAAATGAGCCTCCATACAAGGTTAGTGCAGCCCAGAAGGAGGAGATCATGAACCAGGTAAATTACAACCTGGAAAAGGGGTTGATTCAGCCCAGCTCTTCCCCCTACTGTTCACCCGTGTTGCTTGTGCAAAAGAAAGATGGATCATTCATAGAGTATAGGGCTCTGAATAAGATAACCATGAAGAACAGATTCCTTATACCCAGGATTGATGAGGTTAGAGAGGTCTACAATGTTCAGCTGGATAGATTTGAAGAGTGGCTACAATCAAATCAGGATACGACCCAAGGAGGTGCATAAGATAGCTTTTAGGTCCACATTTGTCTTGGATTAATGTCTTGTGATGCCATTTGGGTTGACAAATGCACCCACCACCTTCAAATGGATGATGGACAGAATCTTCAGAGAGCACAGCCTTTGTCGGTACATTCTTTGATGACATCATATTCATGAAGAGCACTTGGCAATTTTTTTTGCAGAGCTCATGAAGCATAAGTTGTTGTGATTAAGGTCAAAAACAGTGAATTTTTCATGGATGAGATCCACTTTTTGGGGCACATAATATCCAAGGATGGATCCTGCCAAAGTGGAAGCCGTAAGGAATTAGCCACCGTTGAAGAGTATCCATGAAGTACGTAGCTTTCTTGGTTTATGCTCATACTACAAGCAGTTTATCCACTTCTTCATGCTTTATAGAAAAAAGGAGTGTATTTTAGGTGGGCTACTAAAGAAATTACAGCTTTTAAAGAGCTTAAGGAGAAGCTATGCTCCGATTCTGTCATTATCTTGCCAGATCTATGCAAGCCCTTTGCTGTCCAATGTGATGCATGTGGGAACAGCATAGGAGTGCTTATGCAGGATGGTAGAGTGGTTGCATATGAGAGCAGAGTACTCAGTGATGCTGAAATGAATTTCGGAATCTATGAGAAGGAGATGGCAGCTATCATACATGCCCTTTCTACCTAGAAACATTACCTTTTAGGTGTTGATTTTTATGTGCAGACAGATCATCAATCCTTGAGATACTTTCTCACTCAAAGAAAGCTATCTGAAAAACACATGCGGTGGGATGTTTCATTTTCAGATTGTACATGTGTCTGGCAAGAAGAATGTTGTTGCAAATACACTTCCAAGAAGTCAAGGCACGATGCAATATCAAAGAAACCGCAAGTTTCAGCTATCACCATTGTATACCACAATGAACCTGATGCCATGAAGGATTAGTATGCCAATGATAATGACTTTGCAAGGATTTATGATCAACTGGCTAAGGGCCAAAGACATGAGCACTATATGCTTAGGATGGATTCCTAATGATGCATGGTAGACTTTGTGTCACAAAGCAAGTGAGGCCAAAGGTTTTGATGGAGAGTCATGCCCCACCATATGTAGGACATAAAGGCATTGAAGCCACAATCAAAGGCATGGAGCATTTCTTCTACTGGCCAGCTTTGAGAAAAGATGCTGAGGCATTTGTGCAAACATGCATCACTTGTTAGAAGGTAAAGCATGATAGGAAGAAGCCAGCTGGATTGCTACAGCCATTGCTTATTCCAGGTAGACCCTGGCAAAGCATTGCCATGGACTTTATTTTTTATCTATTTCGTGTACCGTCAAGTTTATGATGGTATTTGGACCATAATTTGCAGATTCAGCAAACAAGCCCACTTTATTCCAATGCGGAAGAAAATTATAGCATATCAGATGGCGAGGCTATTCATGTCTCATATTTTTAAATATCATTGGATGCCTCAATTTATTGTCAATAATTGAGACCCGCGTATGACCAGCCTGTTTCGGAGAGGTCTCTTTCAGAACATGGGCACTGCACTGAATTTTTCATGCTCTTTCTACCCACAGTCAGATGGACAGTCAGAAGAGGCAAATTCTACTACCCTAGATCTTCTGAAATGCTATGTTTCAGACCAGCAAAAAAAATAGGAGCAATTTTTGCCACTGGTTGAGTTTGCCTACAACAATACAATGCATTATTCCACGGGGAAAGCACCCTTTGAAATTGTGGAAGGTGGAATAATCGTAGCTCCCATTTTGCACACGAAAGAGAAGATCTTTGAAGCAAAGAGGTATGACTTGAAAGAAGTGATTGGGTGTTGCTATGTTTTCAGAAAGCAAGACTTAAGCGGATGAAAGGCAAGGATAAGATCTACACCAAACTGAAAATGCGGCACTATGGACCCTTTCAAGTCTTGCAAAAGATAAATGATGTAGCTTACAGGCTAAAGCTACCACAGCATTGGACAATTCGCAATGCCTTTCATGTGAGTTTGTTGAAACCCTTCCAGGGAGATGTGCTTGAAGAGATGCTTGATGAGGAATAGCCTGAAATGGAGGAACTAGATGAGATCTTGGTTCCAGAATGCACTGGATGCGAAGTGGATGGAGGAAGGTGAACTGGCAGATTCACCTAGGGTATTGCAGCTCTACCTGGAAGCATTTCAACTTGAGCCGACGCGGTTGAGGCTCGTTCAGGCTCAGGAGAGCACTGTCTCTAGCATTGCCTGATGCTCAAGAGGTAGCACCTCCATCCCTTCACGATAGATAGGCTCACATATCTAGAGGTCACTTGGTGACACTGCAAGTCTCACTCGAGATACTGATTGCTGACAGTGTTTTTGCCACAGGATCTCTACGATGAGTGTAGTACTCACTCCACACAGATGATGCATTGATATTTGTTTGGAATCATGCACTCTCCTAGACCATATCATCATTCCTGGTTGTATCTTGCAGATCATATATTATCTGGTATGGGCTACTCATGCCTCTTTCACTATTATTATTTGTTGTTTATGTTAGCAACAAACTGGGTAGATTTTAAGACGAGGGTATGTCATGGGGACGTGAATTTGGTAACCGTGACTACCTTTGGCTTGGGAGACTAGCCTAGGGGAAGTGATACTTCCCAAAAGTCCCTAGGAAAGCATCCAATGCCTAGGTGCAACCACTAGGCCCAAGTGTTAGGCCAATGTTAGACAAAAGCGGTCTAAATGTTGGGCCCAAGCGAAACTACTATGTCATTGGTAAGGGGGTAGAGTTTTCAGTTTGTCATTGGTTGTAGTGGGTTTGGACTTGAATCAAGGGGGGGCAAATGTGCCATGTGGCAAATTCCCATGCACCCTTCTCTCCAAACCCCTCTGCACGCAATGTTTGGCTCATTCCTTTATTTGTACGAGATTTTCCCACAGTTCATCTTCTCTCTCCTCCTCTCTTGGCATGCATCTCAAGGCAACTTCTTCCTACTATACAAAAGTATTTACTACTGTACGGCTCAATTAATGGCTATACGGATCCATTAATGGCTGTACAGACTCCTTCTCGTGCTGTATGGATGCATTAAATGCAGTATTGAGCTATTTTTGCTGCATTTGGAACTATTGGCATGCATCCCAAGGCTTCTCCTCTACCCTAGAACTATTGGCACACATCCCAGGCTTGTTCTCCCTGTTATATGTTACAGCTGGCATGCATCTTGAGGCACCATCTCGAAGCTATATAGGATGTTGGTGCACTTCTTGAGGCCCTGTTACTGATGTTCTAGCCTTTTTCTCCTGTTCTAGCCTTTTTCTCCTGTTTTTGGCCTCTGCAACCGTGAGCCTTGCTCTTCTTTCTCTTCTCAGCTCCTAGAATCTCTCTCTCTCATATTCACTCTCTTTTCCCTTGACTGGAAGCCATTTCTGCACCCCTTGGGGCCTCGACAGAGGATAGGTGCAAGGATAGATCTTGCCCTTCTTCCACGGACTGCAGAAACAGTCTTCTAGCTTCCTTTTTGGATTTCATTTGTCATTTTTGCAGTTGTTATTGCTTCTATTTGTTTGAGGCTCTCCCTAGGCCATACAGGCTGTAGCCAGACACCCAGCCACAGAGGGTGTGCTTGGAAAGGTGCTAGAGGGACAGTGTATTGCTGTTCTTATGCCTTGAGGCTAATTGAGCATTTGCTACTAGTGTTGATACATTGTCACTTTCAGTGGGGCACAGTCAATGTGGAATACCTTAGCTTTGCGTGGCAATTGGGTTCCAGTGACACGTGGGAATCGGATGCATTCTGATGCCAAGTATTGGCTACTGCTAGTGTAGTAGAGTGCAAGGGCAGACCCTTGATGTAATTGCATTCGGTTTCTGAGCAGGGGCACTCTAGCCTCCCTTTTAGTGTTTTCAAAGTTGGTTCAAGTGATGTTTAACTAATGAAAGTGGCTAGAAATATTGCAATGTGGCTGTGAATGAAGTGTAGGCTGTCTGTTGAGAGTTGTGGTGCCATGAGCACATAATTAGAGGCTAAGGTATGGTATAGGAATGTATTAAAGTAGCCATGCAACAACACATGCCTACAAATCTCTTTGATGTGTAAGCATGGGTGCGTTGAATGGGAGAAATAATTCTTGTTTTGGTGGTAAGGGTTGCAACTAGCATGAAAGGATTAGAGACTTATTTTTTGGTTCAATCTTTCTTTTCCACTTGAATCATCTCCCACAAGTTTTTCTAAATCTACAAAGAGCTTCGGAGGGCCAAGGGAGGCCTTCTTGATCATGGTAGACTCAATCCTTTAAAAAATGTTCCTATCACTTAAATGGGAAAGGTTGTCCCTAAGACTATCTCATAAAATTTATCTCTAGCTTCAAGGGTCAAATTCCCTGTCACTCATCCCTTTTGATAATCTCCATGCCTTTCACTGACAAGGCAATGAATGATCCATGAGATGAGTATGTCCACTTGAATTGACGATGAACTATAATCTAACTTAAGATTTCAAAGTCTAATTCACTCGCGGGCAAAAAATGTTGATAGTATTGAAATCTTGTAGTGCATGCGTGCCATTGTTTGAGCATCGCTTCATTATGAGAAGGTTTGCACATGCACTCAAAAGAAATGTTACATTTGATGATGTATGCATGATTTTTGCCTCTATGTGAAATTGTGATGGGTTGTGGGTTGTATCCCTTTGGTGTAGAGACCTATAATGTCTAGAGGAGCTAGAGCACTACCACCCACAGGAGCTAGCCCAACTATGCCTATAGTGCTAATTGTTTTTTATAAGTAATTCCACCACTTCAAAAAGATTTGGTATTCTCATTTCTACATTTCCATGGTATTACTAAGGAGGATTCTGAGTGAGTTGCACCTCAAGGAATTCAATCACTTATGTGAATTATGAAAACTATGGAAGACATGCATAAGGTGGTTTTAATTGGCATGAACAATCAAAGACTAAGCACAAAGTTGGTACATGTGAGTGCAACCTAGCTCTATTCTTGAGTAGAAAATTCTCAAAGACAATTTCTAGCCAAGTTTGATACAATAGTAGCTGAGCAAGGCCTTTTCTTCAGACGGCATGTTTTGAAACAAGGACATATAGAATCTATCAAAGATTGTCTACACTGAGTGCAAAATTTGGTCTATCACAGTAATGAAAAACTCATGCTTGAATGCATGACTTTTCATTAAGGATTTAAAGAAGCAAATCCAAATGTTTGTTCAAAGAGAAATTCCCCAAATTTTGGCAAATGCAATGATAGTAGCAATCATAGAATAGCATCACTATAATCTTACCATGGGAGTTGGGGATCGAGCTCATTAAAATGGTCCATTAGACCTTGTTCTAACACCTACTTTACCTACAAATGTAAAACTTATTAGGCAATGGGCACAAAAATCTTATCCAATAGTCTCGTTCAATAATTTCTTAGATGAATTCAAGGATATGACAACAAATTCTCATTAAACTATTAATGACAGATTCAAGATCTTAGTTGTTAATGCGAATGTCCTAAAGAAGGCACATGGCACTGCAAAAAGGAGAAAACCTAATATAACCAACGTTGGAGTCATGTGAAGAGCATGTAACATGGAAAGGCATTCTTGATATGGGTGCACAAATGTCACTTTGTAACCACTACTTGAAAAAAAAGAATAAAGAAGATACTTGTTAAAAAAATTGTATGACATTGCCAAGTCTAAAATAGGACCAAGTAATTATAGGTCAAAGGCAATGCACTTAGGTCCAAAATTACAATAGGTGTGCAAGGGCAAGGTGATCAAGAGAGGTTCTATTTGAATTCCTTGGATGCAAACCACTCCTTTCAACAAATAGTAAATCGGTATATGCCATGACCCGAACTTCAAATGCATATAAAAATCAAAATTATTTTTCTTTTGGTAATGATCTACCTAAATAAATTAAACCAAGAAAGTGAATTTTGATAAAGGAAATCTCATAGGCTTCTTGAGAGGGTAAGGAATTAAATGAAACTCATCCCTAAGCGTATTTATCTCAAACACTGAGCATCAAATCAACATGAGAAAGCTAAATGAGCTTGAGCTAATCAATTAATTCAATTCTGTGAGGAAACCAATCCTAGACTTTGAGTTGTATGATATAAAACATAATTTGGCTACCCTACTTGTCTTGATAACAATATAATGTGCTATGATGCTTTCACTACATATTTGCAAGATAGCTAGAGTGTTATGCAAGGGAATGCAACACCCACTCAAACCTAAGTTAGCATCAAGGACATCTACAATAGCATTAATGGTAGTGAAGCAGAGTTTCCGACAAATTGATTTGTCTAATAATGCTCAATATGTAGCAAATTGTCATAGATGTGGGGTCAATGGTTAATATGAGAAACTGGGCCTTAAGCTATTGGGGAAGGCATTCTCAACTCTATGTACAGTAGACAATTTGAGTGTGGTCTTAGAAGGGATGCTCTACCAAGTTCCATTGGGATTACAAGCATGGGCATTATGTGACTTTCATGTGTCTCAAACCATCGAAAGACATTCTCGATACTCTTTCTTGGGTCATCTTGGGATCATTAGGGAAGAATTTAGAAAAAACATCCCTATGAGAAATATGATCCTAGGATGAGACAAGTAACAAATATTGATCGATGCCTATCCTAATGCCCCAAATATGCCTAGGATGAGACAAGTAACAAATATTGATATATGCCTATCCTAATGCCCCAAATGCTAAGAAACCATCAATGTCAGACCGTTTCTCTAAGTTTTGATGATGATTTGGATATAACTAGTGATTCTAGTTTGGACAAGATCTATAATATTTATTAAGGTAGAATGTATGAGATGACTTTTTAGACCCTTGATGGTAAAGAGGCATTAGTAAGGCAGGCTAATGTTTAAACGATTTATTAAGGAACTTGTAAGATTCCTAAGAACATTTAGATAGGTGCTTCCCTTGATTTGACCATGCAAAATGGCATTGTGACTCTTCATAAAGAATTAATGGATGCATTTGCATTGACCTATAAGGATCTAAAAGTTGTCCATTTGTCAGAGTCTGCACATTGAATACCTCTTAATTCTGATGCAAAATAGGTTTGATAGCCTATTCAAAAATTAGCTATTAAAACATTAAGAAATTTCTCAACGTGCGGTTGAAATTTTCAGGCAATGTGCCGAATTCTTGGGCATCTTTCTTCTTGCAGTCAAAGCCTATTAGAGTAGCCTTTAGATTTAAGAACATAATGCCTTAGTTTTGTGGTGCATCTATAATTCATAAGTATAATCTCTCTACTCAAGTACACCTTGACCTGGCAGGGAGCAGTTTCCACCACAAAGCACTTTTAAGTGAAACATGCTTGGGTCTACATCTTGGGCTAGATAATATAACAAATTGTCCACATATTAGGCTAGATAATAAGCAATTGTCTACACTCCCACTGTTCTATCTTGGGCTAGATAATATAAGAAATTGTCTACATATTAGGCTAGATAATAAGCAATTGTCTACACTCCCACTATCGGGAGGAACTAATATTGGTGTCTTTGTGAGCATCAATTTCAAGTCTCTAAATGCCCTACCTTGGGATCCACTTGATTTGAATCTCTCATCCCTATTTAGCAATTGGGTAAGAGACAATGTTTGAGCTACATAATCCATTATAAATATTGAATAATATCCTACCACTTGCAAGAAACTTTTCAATTGCTAAACAATCATAGGTATTGGTAGCTCACAAGGTCTCACAACTTTTTAGGGACCAATTCTGATTCCCTTGTAACTAATTACATGTCCCAACAAAACCCCACAAGGCACCGCCAACATGCACTTTTTAAGGTTAAGAGCAATTGAATGAAACTTATAGTTACATAGAGCTCTTGAAGCTTGGCAATATGGTCCAAGGTTGTGTGCCAAATGTCAAATCATCCATGAAGATCTTTAATTCTTCAGACAAAGAGTTCCAAAGGAATCATTCTTGAATCTTTGTAGTTCCCCTAAGCCTAAAGGTCATTGAATGCCTAACAAAAACTCTAAATGTTGACATAAATATCATCTTTAGTTTATCCTCTAGAAACACAACAATTTGATTATGTCGTACCCAAAAAATCATAAAATTATACATCTCCTTTTCCACCATTTGATAAATCATTTGGTTGATGAAGGGCAATAGATAGGAATCAAGAATTTTCATCTTAATGACTAATTGTAATAGAATACTTATTTAGAAGCACTACTAGTGGTAAAAACCAATTAGTTTATCCTTTAAAAACCTTAGCATGAGTGTGAATCTGCCAAGTCCATGCTCCATCGAATGGAAGTGGATGGAAACACTGACAGAGCAACTGAAGCAGGAGGAGGATGAGCTAGTCTGATCTCAATCACAAATTGTAGAAATGTGAGATGAGAGGGATCCCTTGCAATAGGGAATGAGGCACTCAAGATTGTCTTTTCTAGGTTGCAATCCAACTCATGACTGAGGGCCTCAATCAATCAAATTTGGTTCATAGTTGAGTCTATTCCATCCAATGTTTTGTAATGACGCTACCTGTAGCACTTGATGGAACAACCACCAACATGTGGGTGAGAGATGCATGGTTGCTAGTGTGAATCCATAGAGTTATGTTGAGCTATGCGTTCAAGAGGAGTTTGTTGGAATAGAGAGTACTAGAGATAGAATTGATAGAGTTTGAGTGGTAGATTCAAAAGTAAAGTTGCAACGTTGAAAGTAGAGGAGATCTTCTGATTGCCAGACTCTTGCATTCTGTTAATTTAATTTATATTCCATGTAAAAATATTTTGATGAAGTTTCACCAATTTAGTGTATCTCATTGAATGTACAATGTTATTCTCTTGTGTTTGAATAAGCAAGTTGAGAGAGCACTATGTGATTATTAATGTTAGAAGTGCTATTACTTAATATGATATCTAAGTGGTGATGAAAAGTCTTCGAAGGTAGTATCTAATGTAGTGTGATAGTTGTTTTGCAAAGGCTATTACTACTATCAATGCAAGAACTGCTAATACTTAAGATGAGATCTAAGCCATGATGAAATGTCTTTGAATGTAGTATGTAACAATTGTTTACCATAGGCTACACAACATGAGTATAGAATCAACCTACCGAGTGAGTTCAATGGTCAAATGAACCTACACCATTAAAGAATGGCCACAAAGGACTTAGCAAATGCAAACTTGCATCGAGGAAGCTTGGGTTGTTGCTCCATCTGCTAGCTTAACAACCAAATTGGTACTTTCAATTTCAAGCTACCCCCACTTAACCCAACACTGTTGGATGACAATGTTAACACCTACCCGCCATCCAAGATTACTTTCAGATTTTCATTTTTGTAGGTGATTGCGAGTACAACATTAGTATCATCGCTTTCAAGTACTGGCCTAGTTTATTGACCGAAAGCTTTAGCAAGTTTGGCTCTTCTTTAGGGACTTCAACTACCTCGGTGGCCACTTCCACCAAAGTGACCATCTATCCATTCATACAATCGGAGTGATCTCTCCAAAGGATGGGGTTCACTCTGAATAGGGCTGCTATAGGCACCTTTACTTATGTGGGTAAGAATGTGGCTAGCCTTGCCACATCTCGAGGTTGGGTGATGTGCTCTTGGCCTCAGACTGCGGCTCTTCAACCCATAAAAGGACATTAGGTCCTCATATGCGACCCGGTTCCATTGAATAAAATAAAAAGATTAATAAAGGTATTTGATTTTAATTGAGAAAAAAGTAAAGCTATAAAAATTACAGCAGCACAATAAATTAGACAACCTATTAGAAAAGCAAATGATATAATTGTTTACGTAAAGCAAATAGGGGGGATAAAGGGTTAAGAAGAAAAAAAGCGGTTAACTCTAATAAAAAAGGGGTCAACTCTAATAAAGAAGTAGTGTTAATGGTGCGTAGGGGGCAAATGTGTTAGGCAAATTAAATAAGGAAACTAAAGCATAATGCTATATTAGAAAAAGCAAGCAAGACTTAGTTTTTTTCCCCCCAAAAAAAGCAAGACTTAGTTTTTAAACGTACAAAAGTGTAAGTTACAAATTATATGTGTGTGTGTGTGTGTGTAAACAAAAAATCACAAAGAACGTGAAAATAGTACTAAAAAACTTTAAGAGGGCAACCAATAAATAGAAGGATAGATAATAAAAGGGCAATTAGTATTTTAAAAAATGCAACTAAATAAAGCATAAAAAACAAAAGGCATTTAAATAAACATAACCATTAAGGGAACTTAAGTAAATAAATGAACCAAAAATAGAAGTAAATTACATTAAATTATATATATATATATATATTTATTTATTTATTTATGTATGTATGTATGTATGTATGTAAGGGTCCAAACAAATGAACAAAAATGAAGAGCTAAATAAACACACATATAAAGAAAAACACACACTATAGAAGGAAGTAAAGGCATGTATTGTCCATGTATGGGCACTTAGGGAAACATACAAGCTCTTCTATGTTATATATGCACTATATCACCATGGAGTAGCTTAATATATGTATATGCATCTTACTTAGCACAAGGTGATATTTCTTGGTTATTCAACAAACAATATAGGTTCTTTATGCTCATTAGAGAAAAATATAGAGCTCTCACAGCAAGATCATGTGAAGCAATATGGATTAGAAGAATCTTGAATGAAACAATTTACTTTGATGCGACAAAGCCAAATACAATATACTATGACAATCAATCAACTCAAGCATTGGCAAGAATCTAGTATATCACTTAACAACATAGTATATTGATGTTAGAGAGCATTTCATCCATGAAAGAGTACTCAATGGGGATTCCAACAAGCTCTTGGTTTGGACTCAGAGCGACGACATTCTTGTTAGAGGGACATGAAAGAGCAATAATAAGGTCCTTCTTTAAACCCCAAAATCATCTTGAGGGAAGGTCTACTTCATGATGTTGATCTTAAGAGAATGTGTTGAGGATTAATCTCAACAACATGTTTCATATTATGGATAAGCACTAACCTAGAGTGCTAAAAGGTCTACAAATTAATCCTTGACCTAAAAGGGTTTTTGTATTTTCATACTTTATAATCAATCTAGTGTGCAGTTAGTCATTGAAGTGTGCTCCCTAGTTATGCATCTTTGCATATTTGATCACTCTTAGTCATTTCATATTTGCAATCAGTCATTGTAGTCTCTCCCCCTCTTTGCATATTTGACCACTCTTAGCAAAATCCTAACCCATGGGCAAGGAATACATGCTCCATCCTAGCCAAGATATTTGATGTAGCCTTCTATAGTGTCTTTTCGACATCTTAGACCACAAACTCCATACAAGGTAGGGGATTTGGGTAATCTCTTAAGGTACACATTAGTGAGAATGCTAAGAGTATGTGCATGCAAGAGATTATTTTTAGAAGATATTGATCGACCCTTGATCATATATTCACCCTTAAATCCATCATAGAGGTGTCCCAACACCAAAAATAGAGAGTTTATTGCTACTTTGTGATTTTCAAAAGGCCTTCAATTCTTTACCATGGAATTGCCTCATTGCATGATCCCGAGCCTTGGGTATTGCATATGATGTTATATGGGAATTCATGACTTTGTATTGTTATATTAGAGGTAGAGTTCACACCACACAAGGGTTGCTAAAGGAGGTGAGTAGCACCATTCATGTGAATTAGGGGTGCCCCCTAAGAGAACTCCTACCCAATCCCTTGCCAAGATAATCTTCTTTGAACCATGAACTAGGAACCAAACCATTCACTGGTTTCTAGAACTAATAGCTAGACCATAGAGGCACTAAGTCACCCCCAAGTGTTGAATATTGTAGGGAAGACACACATCTAGATAAATAGCATGTGCATCCCATATCATGGAAGCCCCATTTACTAGGGATGCATTTACCTAGCTTGTCAAGTACAACTGTGCCTCTAGCAAGAGTCAATATCAATATATTGATCAATGTCCTCCACATTGAGCCCCCTATGCCAAATATAGCCATAGACATGGCTATTATTATCATATAGGCCTCATTCCATTTTAGAACTCCTTCTAGCTACTATAAACTCTAATTAGGATTACTCAAGCTAACCTCTTGACTCCACCCTTCCTCTAGCTACTATAACCTCATTCCCTTTTAGAACTCCTTCTGGCTACTATAAACTCTAGTATTACTCAGGCCTCCCCTGACCCATAGGTGAGTCATAATATAATAAAAGCTACCTAGGGATGTAACATTCTTCCTACTTCAAGTATTTACATCCTCAAAAATAAAGCTAGGGAAGATTTTTTTAAATTCAATAGTCCTCTCTCTGAAGTTGAATCTTCATCTAGCCTATCTTCCCAATTAATGTAAAAGTCAACCATAGTCTTGATTCTAAGTTGTTTCTATCTTTTATCTAGAACCTTTTCAAGCTCATGTCAAACTATACTAGTTCTTTAGGAGAGACTAGAACATTCCCAATTCTCTTTAATTATACTCACATGAAAAGCCCTAAAATTGAAAGGGAATTCTAAAACTATAAGCTGCATCTTTGATTTTCTAAATGATGCAAAAAGGACCGCAAAACTTGTAGGAAATCTTTGAGTACTTCCTAGTCCTCCAAGTCTTAGAATCTTTTAGAATACTGAGATATACCCACATGCCTCCCTTGAGCATCCTAGGGGTATGCTTTTAAGACATGTAAAACTTTGCTCTATCTTGAACACTTTTATTCTTAAAACTAAGGCAATCGATGATCTATGCTATTATCCATACATAAGCATAAATAAACTAAAGTACGTAGCCAAATGCTTAGCACTATTATAAAAAAATTCTATCACTAGAAGGTACCTCTCCAAATAAGATGGTTTCTTGGAGAATGTACTCTAAAAAGATTCTCCATAGCTTAATTCACCCTCGCTATTTGCCCATCATATCAAGATGATCAGCAAGACCCAGACTTAAAGTTTCTCAAACCTTCTTACAAAAATTGTCAATTACATTTTGAGTGACTCCTAGGCGAACCATAAAGTCCATAGAGTTGTGCAAAAATTGTTGTGCTAATTTGGGAGCTTTACATTTTCCCTAATAGGTATAAATACCACCCAGTTTGGTGAGGCAATCAACTACAATCTGAACCACATCATGTCCTTTGTTTGATCGGGGTAACCTTGTGAAGAAACCCATAAATATACTTTCCCATTTAGCATTGGGAATATATAGAGGATGAAACATACCTATAATCTTAAAGCATTCCCTCATATTAATTTGACACTATTGACATTTAACCACATAGTCTTGGATATACAACTCCATTTTCATCTAAGAGAAATTTTGCTTGACCAAATCATGGGTCCTTTATATATTAGAATCACCTACACTAGGGTTGTCATGATATTGATGTAAAATCTTATTTTTTATGCCATCCCTATCAAGTATACATAACTTTCCCCTGTAGAATAATAACATTACAAATTGTATAGTGATTTCTAAATTCATTCTCAAAGGTAACATTCTCACTATCTTGAGAATCCTTATCCATTCTTGAGCTTCCATCTTGAACTTCCTATCTCACCTGACTAAAATACTTATTGGTCTTGCATTAGCATTTTAGAGAATGATAGAAATCAATTTATATTTCAACAAATCTTAGCACATTTACTTTTGCAATCTAGATCAAAGCATCCACTAATTCATTATGATTTCCTTACAATTATAATGTAAAAATCAAACTCTTGCATCAACTGAGCCCATCTAGCTATTTGCTTGTCGAGCTAAGATGATTACAAAAGTACTTAAGGAGTTAATCTCATGAGCTACAATCTCAAAAGTTGAGCCATATAGAATGTCTCCATTTCTCCAAGGCATGTATTACTACATATGGTTCTTCTTCTTGCGTATACTTATTTGGTTGAGCAGCATTCAAATTCGTACTTTTGAAGGGAACAAGTCTCGTGTCTTGGAATGCCCTATCGTAAAGTCATTAACATCCATTTCAATTACAAGTGACATATTAGGATCTACAATGACTAGCATAGGCACAATGGCAATCTTATATTTCAAAATCTCCAAATTAGCGTTCAACTCTTTAATCCAACTTATAAGCTTATTGTGCTTCTATCGTTCAACTCTTCATCCCAAGTTACAAGCTGGTTGTTCTTCTTTGTCACCCCCTTAAGAATTGTCAAATATAATTTTGGAAAAATGTTGTAAATCCTAGAAAGATAAAATTTGTATAATTGTAAGAGAGGTAGTCATTCTAATACCCTTATAACCTAAGCACCATTTACACGAATCCCATGAATAGAGATTATATGGCCAAGATACAAGATCTCAATGCTTCAAAAATTAATTTTTAGACTTTTTGGCATATAATATCTTCCACCTTATAATATAAATCATAAATCTATGATTGGGTATTAGCTTTGTCAATCTTTTACTATAAACTAGGGATATGATCCAAAAATACCACCAAAAACTTGCCCAAATAAGGCATGAATATATAATTCATTACTTGTGAAAAGGTGGTTGGGGCATTCTTGAGACCAAAAGGTAAGACTAGGAATTCAAAATGCCCATAGTTGTTCTAAACCCAAATTTATTAGCGTTTATTTTATCAATTGTATCGAATAGTGCCCAATACTATATAATTTTGGTGCCGCTGCTCTATGAGGTCATCCATTCTAGGAATGAGATATAATTTTTTGACCATAAAATTATTCAGTTTCTTAAAATTGACACACATATGTATCCTACCATCCTTCTTATGAACCAATGATAGTAGTGTGCCCCATGGCGATTTTCTTAGTCTAATAGGACCCATCCTCAAATAGTCTTTATCTACCTTGCTATCTCATATTCTTTCTTTTGACTCAATCAATAAGGATTCATAAAGAGAGATTGAGCATAAAAAAGTAGACAAATTTATACTTGTCAACCCCTCGACCAGGTGTTAACCTATACATCAATTCCTTAGGAAATACATAAATGTAATCATTCTTTACTCATTTAATTAATAATTTATCAAAAGAGTTTCAAATTATTTATGTATCACATATAGGAGAACACTCAAAGGAAAATAAATGACTATAATGTGATGCATTAACTGTTGTAGAAACATTTATAATATTTGAAGATGGTTCAACAAAGTTAGGGAAATTTCACTTTGAAGATATACATCATGAACATTATGAAGAAATAAATGGCTGGCCTTTTCCAATCATCACTCGTGTAAAAAAACTATTCTATCCCCAACATAGATCTAGCTAGATTGATAACAAGGAAAGATAACTCTTCCATGTAGTCTTAAACCTGTAAAGGAATATTAGGAATCTTCAAGTTAATGTCCTACTAGCTCCACTCTATATAAGTGGGTGCTAGGAGTTGTTGGGATGGAGTCTCTATACTACTTTGTGTTCAATGCAAGTACTAGTTGAGACCCAAACTTAAATACGTTTAATCATTTTAATTAAATTACTAGGTCTAAAAAGGAGCTCACTTTAAAATCACAACACTAGAAAGATTCCATAAAAAATTTCAACGGAGGCATCACTGACTCACATCGTATGGATATTAGTCTTCATAGTTTTGTTCACTATAATGTTGTATACATTGGGAACATAAACATTCTTTGGGTGCCTTTGCCAAGATCGGTTCCTTTCTTCAAACGTCTCCTTAGAAATGAAACGTACAACCCATAAAGGTCTTGTTCATGTGTGAGGCATGTTACAACATTCTGAATTTCTATGAAGCTATTATTTGAAACTTCCATGTTCTTGCCATAAGTAAGGAAGTAATAGAAAGGGAGAGAAGGTCTAAGTAGATCTAGATCATTCATAAAAAAAGTTTATGAAATCAAACTAATTAGAAGCTTATGCTAACCTCTCTATCTTGTGATTTGACACCTCCACCTTACAAACCAATGGAGCAATTTGCAATTAGCACAATCTCGTACTACTTTAGCCATGTTCGCCTTGAATTTCATGCAATCTTTGATCCCTCTGCTCGAGTTCCATGTGACTCTAACCCTCTGCTAGAATTCGCACTTGGCATGTGGTTGCTAGTCTTAAATTGGCCTTGAAAGTGTTTGACGTGAGTCTTCTATGCAATCATGGCCTATTGCAATCACTTAGAATGTCTTTCCCAACACTTACGGTCATCGTCCAACATTGGCCAGATTATATACAATTCGGTCTCTTTGATCTTTGTCCAAGAGTCTATTGTGGTTGCATATTGCCATGGCATGGACAACTCAAAGGTTGAGGGTAGCAACCCCACTACCATTGGTCAATTAGCCATCTGATGAGAACACTTGTGTTGGCATAGGAGGAATCCTAGTGTTTACAAAAAACGTGTAAACTGTATACAACGAACCTGCAACATTTTCATTTTCACATATAGAAATATATTTTAGGCAAAAATATATATTTAAGCTAAAAAATCTACAAATTCTCAACAAAAACCTTAAAAAATTTGAAACCCCAAGTTGCGTGTTTTGCTGAGAAAAATGTTTGTGTGACATGGCAATGACAAAGCGTCGCTGGCTGCGTCTCTTTTTTTCCACGCGTAAAAATAGGTGCCCTCGGTGCTAACCCTCGATTATTTAGGGTGCCAAACATGGCCACGATATGCCATGCTTGCTTGGCGACTGGTTGTTGCTGCCAGTGAGTCAGCAGTAGCAGTAGGTGCAGCCAGTCACACCAAAGGGTGCAGATTTTGGAAAAAATAGTGTGCAACCCCTACAAAGCAGACGAAAGCAGGCAGGCCCTTCCTTTTAAAATCGTGTGAACTAAAATCACCTCAGATCTAGGGCAGCCAGAGGCTGTGCTCGCCGAAACAGACACGGTGGAGGGGCTCGGGGTGGGACAAAAAGAGTAGTTATGGGCCAAAAGGAGGTACAATGTCCGTGGGGGTGAGGGGGGGGCGTAGATAGAGTAATGTTGGTCAATATCAACGTTGACTAGAAGAAGATCGAAAGAGCAAAGAAAAAGTTTGCATGCTCTTCTTCGCCAACCCAAAACACTCTTCCACATTCATTTCATATCTTTTCCACCAAGAATCGGTATTTGTTGCTTTTGCACAATTGGAGCGCGAATTGCTTCTGTTGCTCCACCTTGATTCGACTTCTTTGTCCAGGTTTGCCATCAAATCGTTTTTCTTCCCCCCTGTTCGAGTTGCAAGACACATAATTTTTCATATTTTCTCCACTTCTTTGCTCTCTCCTCCCTTCCTTCTTTTCATATTTTTCAAATGCCCGGCTCCGTTGCCCCCCGCCTCTGACGACCCCCACCCTCCCACATCACTGGCATCTTGCCCCCCACACCTATCTTCCGTGCTGCCCTGTGGCGCCCACGTCGCTATCCAGTCGGCCAGCTTTAAGAGTGGGGGAGGGCACGGCCTTTCCCTATATAAGGTTCTCCTCGGGGGGCATAAGCAATCCTGTGCAAGCAATGAGCAGAGTCTAGAGCACTGGATCTAAAGTGCAAACACCGCAGAAAGAGTTCAGCAGAGCACTAGGCTTCCTCCCAAAGCCACAGAACATCTACAGTGAGGTCTGCAGCAGTAGGTAGAGGAGTTTTGGCCTCAGATTTGACAGCAATGGAGCAGCACGCTGCTGTCCATGTGATCTCCTATGGGGCAGCGTTGCTTGAACCCTATGTCACTACTTAGGACAGCTTTCCTCTTGGAGCATGATCCATCCACTAGTGGCTGCTAAAACTCTCTCATAGAGTCAGTACATGGCCTCTCTGAGTTCTTTAGGAGCTTGAAGCTTTTTCAGTCTTTCCCACAGCTTATTACCTTTAACTGTATCAAAGGCTTTCTTTTGCCATTTATATATATATACATACATACATATATATATGTGTGTGTGTGTGTGTGTGTATACATATATATATACATACACACACACACACACACACACACACATACACACACACATATATATATGTATATATATGTATATATATATACATGACACACACATATATGTGTGTGTCATGTATATATATATACATATATATGTGTGTGTGTCATGTATATATATATATACATGTGTGTGTGTGTGTGTGTGTGTGTGTGTATGTATGTATGTATGTATATGTATATGTAAATGTATATGTATACATATATATATGTGTGTGTGTGTATGTGTTAATTGACTATTAATGATCAGAGGAAATTGCATAAATGTCAGATTAGGGCAAGAATGAAGTCTTTTATGGATAAGGGCTGCTCATCAAAAGCCTTTTTCCAGGGCCTGCATGCTTCTCCAAAGAAAAACTCATGTTTAAGAGTAAGGAAGCTAGATGGCTCTTGGACACACTCTTTCTCTGATCTCCAAGATGAATGCCAAAATTATTTTCAGAAATTGTTCTCTTCTCTTGGTTCCCTATCAACTCAAATGGCTGATGCAAGGACTGAATTTCTCCAATATGTTTCTGAAATAGTGGAAATGGATGATGCTCTTACCTTGGAGAGACTTTTTACTGACTCAGAACTTGATGATGCATTGTTCCACCTCAGCAAATACAAGTTCCCTGGCTGGGATGGCCATACGGTGGAATTTTATATTGCTTTTTGGGATGAATTGAAAGATGTCCTCTTGCAAATGATCAATGTTGCCTGGCAAGAAAATCAGTTGCGGCACTCTTGGAAGCATGGCATAGTCAAACTTGTGCCCAAAAAACATCTGTGTGACCATATGTCAGATTGGAGGCCTATTACTTTGATGCCTATAGTTTACAAACTCATTACCAAAATGATTGTGCATAGGCTTCACAAGATACTGGATGCGGGACTTCATCCTCATCAGTATATATTTGTGCCGCGAAGACAAATCCATGATAACATTTCCAATGCCTTGACTGCAATTGAATATGCTAAGTATTCGCATCAAGATGTCCTTATATTGCAGGTGGATATTGCTAAGGCATTTGATACTGTTCAATGGGATTTTATCTCTCAAATCATGCTTTGGTCCCAAGATAGCAAATGCAGTTTACTGGCTTTATTCTGACTCTACTTCTGAGTGCATTCTTGGGGGTCATCTGTCTCGGTCATGGACATTGGGTCGATCAGTTAGACAGGGCTGCCCTCTTAGTGCTCTCTTCTATGCCATTGCGACTCATTGTCTTTTGATGTATCTCGATCATCTTACAAACACAGGACAGATGACTGGTCTTAAAATCCCTGGGGCTGCATCTTTTTTGGCACAAGCATATGCTGATGATTCCATCTTTATGCCACAGAACTCTTCCCGGGAAGTTCACATGCTTATGACCACTCTTTCATTGTATGGTTTGGCAGCGGGATTGCATGTCAATTTTGACAAATCTAAATTACTTCCCCTGAAACAATGTGATTGGCATTCTATTCTTTGGCCTGGTCAGGTGGTGCATTTCAAAGATGTAGTCAGGCATTTGGGATATCCCATCGGATGGCATATCATCAGGAAGCAGCAGCTAAAATGGATCTTCCAAAGACTTCAACATAAACTGGAATACTGAAAGATCTCTACTTGGCCTCTTCATGTCAGGCTCAGAATGGTACAGTCAATTGTAATGTCCTATGTTCAGTTCTATTTGCCTTTGATACATTGGTCCTCCAAGGATATTTCAGCCTTTATGTCTCAAGCTATGGAGATGTTATGGAGGACAAAAACTGCTGTCAAAGCATTGAGACTGATGAAGATGGAAATGGTGTGCTCTCCTAGGATGCTTGGTGGACTTAATGTCCTCAATATAAGATATCATGTGCTTGCAAGGAAGGTGACTATGCTGCATACTTTTTTCCGCCAATAGCAGCCATGGACTTGTATGCTAGCATCCATGTGTGTCAACATGAGGACTTGTGCTTGTGGTCATTGGACTATTGATCATTGGGAGGTTGTCATTGGCAGATTTGTAGGGAAGATACCTGGCTGTCCTTTCTCTACTGCTCTGATACTTGACTGGAAACAAGTCCTTTCTAAGGTCAAATGGAATCCTAATAATTGCTCGGGGACAAACTCAATGAGGAAAGAAAGTATTCATTGGAGTGCCGTTTTTGACATTTCGCTCGCTTTGCAGGAACCTGTTCGGGCATACAATCTCATGAAATTGGGAATTAGATACATACATGATATGATAGATGATCAGGGATATGTCCTATCCTTTCCTCAGGCCACTGCCTCCTATGCATTGGGAATGCATCATAGGTCTATATGGAAGAAAATAGCTGATTTATTACATCCTTTTCTACCTGTTCCTCCTGTGGTTGACACAGACAGGCTTATGGGTTGGCAATTGCAACCCTCTGCTACATGTACTCATCCTGTTGCTCTTCCTGCCTTAACCTCCATCAAAGCCTATAGGCTTCTTCAGCTTGCTCCATGGAGTTAACAGTATGCTAATTCTTTATGGCATATAAGGAAGCCCCTCTCATGGTGGCGGAAGAATCTTAGGATGTTATGGAAGAGTAAAATGCCATCAAAACAAAGACTTTTTCTTTGGAGATGTATGACATATTGTCAGTGGGGGTCACAGTTGCGAAACGTCGCATTGCACCATCCACATGTCTAAGATATCAGGCTCCTTCAGAGACTGTTATTCATTTATTTTGGCACTGCCCGTGTACTAAGATCCTCCTCAGCAGAATTTCAGATTATCTTCGGATCCGTTTCCCAAGTCACATATTTGGGAAACATTTTTGGGTCTTTGGCAGATTTATGAAGTCTTTGTCTCAATACTCACTATTTCTCTCTTGGATGCGATATTGGGCTCTTTGGACAATCTGGAGTGAGCATAATTTGGCATACCTGGGTCGGTAGATTCACAAGTCATATGAATCTTTCTGAGCATCATTGCGACAATCCTTGTATGATGCCTGCCATGAGGGTGATATGGATGCTTCTTGCATAGAGCTTTATGTTTCTGATCTTTGGGATACTCTCCATTTTGGAGACCTCCCATCATGTAAATTTATGATCATATAAATATATGCACTGGATATTACAAAAAAAAAAAAGTGTGTATTTTATATCTCACACACACACACACACACACACATATGTATACATATGTGTGTGTGTGTGTGTGTGGAGTATCCCAAAGATCAGAAACATAAAAAGAAAAGCTCTATGCAAGAAGCATCCATATCACCCTCATGTATATATGTGTGTGTGTGTGTGTATAAAATACACACACTTTTTTTTTTTGGGGTAATATCCAGTGCATATATTTATATGATCATAAATTTACATGATGGGAGGTCTCCAAAATGGAGAGTATCCCAAAGATCAGAAACATAAAAAGAAAAGCTCTATGCAAGAAGCATCCATATCACCCTCATGGTAGGCATCATACAAGGATTGTCGCAATGATGCTCGGAAAGATACACACACACACACACACACACACACACACACACACACATGTGTGTGTGTGTGTGTGTGTGTGTGTGTGTGTGTGTGTGTGTGTATCTTTCCGAGCATCATTGCGACAATCCTTGTACATATATAATATATACATATATATATGTATGTATGTATGTATGTATGTATGTATATATGTGTGTATATGTGTGTGTGTGTGTGTGTGTGTGGTCTGTGTGTGGTGAGAGAGAGGTGTGGTGTGCGTCGTGATTGATCGAGGAGCGATGGAGGAGAGGAGATCGGTGGTGAGGTCGTGAAGGTTGCTGCGCAGCCTTTTTGAGTTCCCATACAGGTCCGTGTCAGGATTCCGCTCCTTGTCCGTACAGCTGTATGGACGTCGTACGTCTGTACGGACGCCGTACAGACAGCGTTCTTCTTCCTGGTGAAGCCTCGCCATATCTGCTCGTCTTTAACAGCTTAGATCGACCTTTACTTTGCCTTTCGTCCTGCTCCGTACAATCTGCCCTGCTGTTCTGCGTCAGCAGTCCCTTCCCGTTCTGTTTTCCGTACAGCTTCTGTGTACTTTCACGCCTTCCGTACGTCCCAACCCCCATAGTCCTTCCATACTTCCGTACAATCTGTTGCTTCCGTACGGTCCGTACAGCTTGCATCTCCAGCTCGTTCACTGTCCGTACAGTTCTGCTCTGCTTCCGCCTCTTCATCAATCCCACCCTGTTTTCCTTCATGGAAGATCAGTTCAAAAGCTATTCTCGCAAGGGGTCTTACCGGGACTCCAAAAGACAGCAAGTTGATTTCTCTTCTGCAGATTCTGTAGACGCTCACTATGTGTTTGACATGCTCAAAGATGAATTTCATCACAGCCGGAAGGAGTGGGCCAAACCTCCCCCGGCCATCAAGTTTAAGTTGAAGCTGCCTTCATTGGTTGCTCCTCTTCGAAAGTTCTCTCAGCAAGCAATTATCATTTTTTTTCCAGGAAAGTTACCTTCAGCCAATGATGTGGCCCAGTGGGTTCAGGCACTGTTGGGAGGCTGCTTTGTTGAAGGAGTATATTTTGCTTCCAGGGGTTTTTATGAAGTGCATTTTTCGGATGCCTCATATCGTCAACAGATACTGGAGATGTCGCCCTTATTCTATGGTAGACAAATGGTGCATGTCATGCCATGGTCACCAAATAAGGACTACCACAGCCTTATTCGACATCACTGCCCTGTATGGGTTGAGGTAGTGGATTTCCCGGACTATATGAGGGCTGAGTTACCAAGTTTGGCAGCCACTTTGGGGCAAGTTGTATGCCCACCCCGCCCTTCGGGTAATCGCAATCGCTTTTGCATTCTTTGGGATACAGATCACCCAACCCCTCCTTCCATTGCGGTTGAAGTGGAGGATGTTCCCCTCGGTGAAAAATACTTTGATCTGAAATGGGGAGTTTTTGCAGGTGCTTGTTTCACATGCCATAAGTTTGGCCACCTAGCTTCACAGTGTCCTGCAGTTTTGCATCAGCTCCCACCTACAGCTATTGCTCCAGAAAATACTCCTTCCCCTACTTATACTCCGGGGTCTAAGGCTATGCCTACCAAACTGGCTGATGTTGCCTCCAAATCTGTCCCTTCCAAAGAAAATGTGGTTCAGGTTTCAGCCAAGCAAAAGGATAAAGGAAAGGGCAAAATTTCAGAATCTCATGCCTCTACCCAGGGTGCCTGGCAGCAACCCAAAAAGGTATTCGCTCTCAAACCACGTCCGTTACAATCTCGCCATTGGGATGCTTCAACTTCTACTCCTGGTCATACCTCTACCCTTGCTGACAGCCTTGCTTCTCAACTGTGGGTTGAGGTGTTAAAAAGGGGCATCCCAGTATGTGACAATGATGAGAATCATTGAGCTAATGATCCAGGAGGCCAGGTGGATGTTGATGTCATGGCTGAGACCTGACAGCTCATATTTTACTCTGCTTTTTGGTTTGACTGTACATATCTTCTATGTCTACTTCAATTACTTGCATTACATACAATGTTCAGGGTCTTTGTAATGTCAATAAGTGGAGACATTTCTGGCATTATGTACATAGAATGCATCCCGATGTGATCTCTTTACAGGAACACAATCAACACTTCTTGGCTGGTCAGCAAGGCCACTATGCTGGTTATGATATTTTTTATGCTGGTACAATGCACTTTTCGGGGGTCTGCATGTTGGTCAAACATGATATGCAGCCCACGGTTGCTTACAATGACCCTCAGGGTCGATGGATGGTGATCAGGTGCAGCTGGCAGGCTGATCTCTATGAAATAGCATCTGTTTATGCTTCACAAACCTCTATGTCTAGAGCTCAAATGTGGGACTCCCTTAAACAATATCCATGGCTGTCCAATGTTTTTTTGTGTGGAGACTTCAACAACTCGCCTTCCACTCAAGATAATACAACTCATCGTTCTCACATGATCCCCACTGAGCTCCGACATTGGGAAGATATGCGCTCATCCCTGCATGCAGAAGATTTATGGCTCTCAACAAGGGACAGAGATATGGGTTATACATATCATCACAATGCCTTTACTCATTACTGGGCTTGACTTGACAGATGGTATTTGTTGCATGCTCAGCAGTATGCTGATTTTACATGTACACTTTGGGTTGACCATTCCCTTTTGCTCTCTGATCATTTTCCAGTATGCTTGACATTATCAATAGCACGTTTGACAGATGATATGCCTTTCTTTGGTCGTCGCTTGCTCCATGTTAATAGTGCTTATTTGCTTCATCAACAATTTCAGAACATGGTGAGAGTGGCTGTCCGTCCCCTTCTCTTACATGCTCAGGAGGATATGGATTTTGCTTGGATCAGCCTTGCTCATCGCTTACAGGCTGTTATTCAAGATTATGGACGGAGCTACATGGGAAACCTCAGGCTCAAGCTGAAATGGGCTCAATCTCACAAGCAACAAATGGATGCAATCAGTTCTCATAGGCAGCTTACCTCTTCTGAACAGGATTCTTGTGCCTATGCGATTCATATCATTCACCAAAATGATCTTCGCAAATTAAAGAAATGGCAAATCCGAGCTCGCATGAAACCCCTTTTGGATAAGGGCTGTTCCTCCAAAGCCTTTTTTAAAAGTCTTCATGCGGATAGGCGAAAGGAGGATATTTGCAGGATCAAGAAAGATGATGGCACTTGGACCACTTTCAAATCCGAATTGGAATCGCTATGTTCTAGTCATTTTCAGCATCTCCTTTCTCTTCAGCCTGATCATCTGATGCAGGTGGATACAGCTAGGTCTCAATTTCTTTTGCATGTTCAGCCCATTTTGTCTCGGGAACAGGCTTATGCATTGGAGCAGCCTTTTATGCTTAGTGAACTGGATGATGCTTTGAGTCATCTACGCAAAAGCAGCTCTCCTGGTTGGGATGGATTGACTGTTGAATTTTTCCGTGCATTTTGGGGTGATCTCAAAAACACTCTTCTTCTAATGATCAATCATGCTTGGGCAGAACAATCTCTTCCCCCATCCTGGAAACATGGCCTAGTCAAATTGATTCCCAAAAAAAGCTTGTGTGAGACGATGGCTGATTGGAGGCCTATATCTCTCATGCCTGTTATTTACAAACTCATTGCTAAAATGATTGTCCTCAGAGTTTGATTCTTTTTGCAAGCAGGACTTCATCCTAGACAGTATGGGTTTGTCCCCAGAAGGCAGATCACTGACAATATCTCTAATGCTTTGCTTGCAATTGAGTATGCCAAATATTCTAAACAAGACGTTCTCATTCTCTGCAAGTAGACATTGCGAAAGCATTTGATACTGTCCATTGGGATTTTATCTCTCAGACCATGCAAAAATTGGGACTTGGCCCTCGACTCGTCCATATCATATATTGGCTCTATTCTCAGGCCACAGCGCAGTGCTTGCTTGGTGGTGGGTTATCAAGAACTTGGACTATGACCCGGTCAGTGAGACAGGGTTGCCCTCTTAGTTCTTTACTGTATGCCATTGCTGCCCATCCGCTACTGTTGCATATGGATTATCTTGCAGATACAGGACAGCTTCATGGCTTGCAAATTCCAGGGGCACGGTCTTTTCTTGCACAGGCATATGCTGATGATTCATACTTTATGCCCAGGAATTCTCAAAGTGACCTTTCTCACCTTGTGCCAAAACCCAAAGCCTGCATAGTTGATGAAATAAAATCCCACTGAACTGTATCAAAAGCTTTGGCAATATCAACTTGCAATAACAAAACATCCTGCTGTGTGTATTTGGCATATTCAATTCCAATGTAGGCATTAGCAATGTTATCGGTGATATGCCTACGCGGAACAAAACCATATTGCGCAGGATGCAACCCATCATGTAAAAACCCCTTTAGCCGAGCTACAATCATTTTGGTAGTGACTTTGTAAATTACGGGCATAAGAGTGATGGGTCTCCAATCAGCCAAAGACTCACAAATTTGTTTTTTAGGAAGGAGTTTAACAAGACCTCTCTTCCATGTGTCTGGCATTTTCTGATGTTGCCATGCAACATTCACCATAGATAGTAATGGATGCTTCAAAAGAGGTCAGTATGCTAGAAAAAACTCGACTGTCAAGCCATCCCATCCAGGGGATTTCCATCTGCCACATGATTTGATGGCATCTGACAGTTCCCTCTCAGTAAAGGGTTCCTCCAATTCCAAAGCTTGAGTAGGAGAAATGATTGGAGAAACATTTTGCAACAGTAAATTTCGTGCAAGCAAAACATGTTGCGAGGGAGGAGCTACAGAGCCAAATTGCTGAGAGAAGTGATGCACACAAAAGGAGGTAAGGTGTGACTGTGAAGTAGTCCATGATCCATCAGGCATAAGCACTCTGCAAAGTTCTGTTTTGATTCTCCTCTGATGCAAACTCTTGAAAAATTCTTTGGAAGAGCAACCTTTATCTGTGAAGGCTCTTTGTCTTGCTCTAGTCTCCCATTTTGCCAGTTTCCTGTGATCATTTAGTTTAAGACAATGTCTGGCCTGACATAATGTGGTTTGCTCATGCATGGACAACGAACGATGATGACTGAGTTCAGTGAGGTCTTGACAAGTAGACTTGGCCTGAGCAATGGTTTCCCTCAGCGTCTTCATGTAAGACTTGCCATAAGCTCTAATCACCATTTGCATTTTAGAAATAAAAGAAGCCCAGGCATCATCAACATGAAAATGGCTGTTAGATGAAAGACAATGAGCTGCTTCAGTAACCATTGCCTTGAATTCAGCATGTTGCAAATAACTGTTGTTGATGATTAGATGTCGCCTTTGTGGCAATCTATCATCTGGCATCTTATGAAAAGATAATCTCAGCCATAGTGGTGCATGGTCTGAATGCACAAAGGCATAGTCAATCCACATTTTGCATGCGAAATCCCCATTTTGTTGTGGAGCAACACTGTACCAACGATCCAGTCGTGCCTTATAAGCAGAGAGAGCATTATGTTGAAAAGTGTAGCCTGGTGACTGAGGCTGCAGTTCCTTCCAGAGGTCAACTAGATCCAAATGCAAAAGTAGTTGAGACCAGGCATGCCTTTCAGGAGATAACATATGATCGTGGTTGGAAGTGTTGTCTCCCTGTTGTGGAGCATTATTGAAATCCCCACATATGTAGGCATGAGATCTCCACGGGTATTGTTGCATAGCATCCCAAATTACAGTTCTGTCTCGGGATGACTGAGGTGCATAAACTGAAGCAAATTCAAACACCTCTCCTCTTATAATGCATTGGAGAACAAGCCATCTGCCTTTGTTGTCATTTAATGCAATGACTGGTTGAAGCTCATGTTTAATCAGAAGGACAACCCCTGAGAAAGAGTGCTCCCAAGCATAGAAAATGTCATACCCACAGTAGTGTCCTGTCTTGCCTGCATAAATATGTTGGTTGTGCTCTTGTAATGCTACTATGTCAGGCTGAAATCTGTTGATGTACAGCCGCACAGATTTCCATTTCCTACTGTCACACATGCCCTGGACATTGAGTGTAAAAGAGGTGATGTGAGCAGTCATATATACAGATATTTATAGTAATGTAACAACTATGTACAGCAGCAAAATGTATGAGGTCAGCCTTGCATTTCTATCTCAGGGTCGAGGCCTCGCCCCTGAGAAGAAGTAGTCGCCTGAGAAGTGGACAGCAAAGCAGCAACCTCTTTTTCAGGGAAGAGTGTTCTGCTGGCTGTTACTGCAGCCCATGTAATTCCAATTCCTGTATTGATCTCTGGGGTGTTTCCGCTAGAAGAGGCACCATTCCAAGTGCGGGAGGGTGGAATTCTTCGAGCAGATATAACCTGTCTTGGGCTCTGCCAGCCATCAGTTGAAGGTTGCTTTCCTTTGGACAAAGATCGAGTAGCAGGAGGCGAATGTAAAGTAAGATTCGCATTGGTAGCTATTGAATCTTTGCCTTTATCTTGACTCCCAGAATGCTGTCTATTGCTTTTATTTTTGTTGGCAACTGGAGCAGGAGCATCTTTAGTGGGCATGTGGACTGGCAAGGTGACATGATGTATTTTATGTTGGTTCAGTGGACACTGTGAAGCCATGTGTCCAAACTTTTTGCATTCAAAGCAAGCCCCTGCAAATAAACCCCATTTGAGTTTATAAAATGCACTCCCCATGTTCACATTATTCACCGTGACTGAGTAAGAGTCCGGTGTGGGGTTATCAGTATCCCAGAGAATGCAAAATCTGTTTGAATTACCATTTGGCCGTGGTGGGCATACCACTTTACCTAAAGAGGCTGCAATTTTGGGCAGAAGTGAGGCCATGCATTGGGGAAAATCAACAACTTCAACCCAGACTGGGCATCTATGTCGGATTAAAGCCTGAAAGTTTCTTGTGGGAGACCATGGCAAGACATGCACCATTTGCTGCCCAAAAAAGAGAGGTGAATGTTCCAAAAGCATTTGTCTGTGGATCTCATCCACCATGATAACCTCAAAAAAGCCCCTGGCTGCATAATGTACTTTACGAACAAAAGAGCCAGCCAATGTGCGTGTCAGCCAGTTGCCTATTTCTGCAGCAGGTGGCATCCGGCCTAGAAAGAATAATATGACTGCATTCTTGGCATACTCTGTGACTGGATCCACAATTTCATCGACCTCAACCATGAGGCCAACTGAAGGAACCGAGTCTTTCCACTCTTTTCTCGTATCTGCAAATCCTTCATGCATTACATCATATACTAGTTGAGCCTCAATCGTGTCATGCATCGGGTCATGTTGACCCTCAACCTGCTTTTGTTTCTTGCAGGGAGCCGAACGCTCCTTTTGAAATGTTTTTTCATATGAATACTCTGCCATGACTTAGTAAGAAAAGGAGCTCGAGGATGAAGTACGAAAGGGATTGAGCAGGTTATGCTGTACGGACCACCAATGGGGTTGTACGGAGAAGTCTGTACGG